>NC_090265.1:611238678-612438678 GCF_040414725.1 Anabrus simplex | reverse complement strand
CATCTTCAGGCCTGCCGACAGTGGGGTTCGAACCTACTATCTCCCGAATACTGGATATTGGCCGCACTTAAGAACTGCAGCTATCGAGCTCGGTCTCTGGAAGATTTTGACCAAATATTCTGTTGATGTAAAACTGCATATTTTTGTGGGGTTCATGTTCAGGAGGGTGAAAAGGCAGTCTATAATTTCACTAACAATGACCAAAAATAGTGCTTCACGACTGGTCCCTATGGATTATGGCCTTTTTAAACCATACCTGGTAAATTAGCACCACTAAAAGTGAAAATAGACAGCCCATTTCCAGTCATCCGGCCGGGTCAGCATGGAGTGAATGAAGTCCCCTATCGTGTGACGAGAATAGGAACTTTGCTAGCTGCCGAAGCCTGACTCACCCCACTGGGGCAATGATTAATGACTAACAGTTGCAACGAAATGTTATCGAAGAGTGTTGCTGGAATGAAGGATGACAGAGAAAACCGGATTATCCAGAGAAAAATCTCTCCGCCTCCGTTTTGTCCAGCACAAATCTCACATGGATTGACCGGGATTCGAACCACGGAACCCAGCGGTAAGATGCCGGGGCTCTGCCACCTGATCCACGGAGACTAAATTTATATAACTACGGTTATATAGTTTTCATAGCAGCGAATCCCAGCTTACGTAAATAATTATACGCCCAATGGATAGGGAGTAGGGAAATATGAATTAGATAACTGGATAAATATTCTTATTGTGTTCCAACCATGGTTTGTGAAGGGTAGAATAAAGCTCCCAGTGCTCCTCCTCGTGGACTGACATGTTTCATATCTTACAGAAGGGCTAAATAGATTTCCTTCCGAAAATTGAGTAATTCTTGTATTCCTTGTATTATCACTTTCTGTGTTTTAGTCCAGTTTGGTGCCATTATAGTTCTATCATCAGTATGTATAAATTATTTTATGCAACTCACTGTACATATATCAGTGTTTCGTTGCAGAACTGCAACTGAAAAAATACAGTTGGTTTCGTATGTAATGAGCTCTATTTTCATCTACTGTGCAAATACATAACACATTTGAATTATTCTCTAGTATTTTATAATCCGTATGACAGTAGTTTTATTTTTGTCGCTGCTCTTGATGTGTGGAAATGAACACGGGTGATGACATGCATATTCCTTGAATAATAATACAAAATCCAGCTTGACACTTCAAAATAAAATAGTTGTTTGCAGAAAAGAGGTACATCATTTCAGCATCCAATGCCTACGTATTAGTGTGCTGATAGCTGCCTCTGTGGATCAGCGGTAGAGTGTCGGCCTTGGGATCCCAAGATAGCGGGTTCAAACTCGGCAGAGGTAGTCGGATTTTTGAAGGGGCGGAAAAAAGTCAATTCGACACTCCATGTCGTACGATGTCGGCATGTAAAAGATCTCTGGTGACAAATTTGGTGTTTACCCGACAAAATTCATTAAATCTCAGCCATAGACGCCCAAGAGAGTTTCGGTTTACTCGGTCTGCCATCTAGTGGGGGCCTAGAGTAAAACGGAACGTCGAAATTGACGAGCAGACAGCCAGATGGCGTCAAATTGAAACGTCTGCACACGGTAGCTGAGGCCATACGATTATTATTATTATTATTAGTGTGCTGATTTTTTCAGTAATATACAATACAGGCTGGTTGGGACCAACGTGAACCAGTTATATGAACGTTGAAGAGCTGGCCATACTGATACATAATTTGAAAAAATAATTTTGTTTCATCTGGTGTCACCGTAGCGTACTTGTTACGAGGCTATACTGTCAGCTAGGAAGTCCGTTTTTATACCCTTCCATCGGCGAAGTTTTATTCTCCAACCGGTGTTGTCTTGCCGGTATTAAGACACGTACAGATTCAGCAACACCGCCTCGCATTTGAATTCGCCGCAAGGCGATGCGATTGGCTAACTTCAGCAGCAGAAAAATTACTACGGCGTGAGTTACCGAATTACTTTTTCAAATTATTTATCAGTATGACCAATCCTCTAATGATGATGTACCTGGCCAGTTCACGTTATTTCTGACCATTCTGTATAATACGTACACCAAAGTTTCACCCACCATATCAAAATATGTGTACGTGATGTATGCATACACATGTAGACCATATTGGGACACGCATGTATTCCATAAGCCGGATCCGTGGTATAGGGGTAGGGTGCCTGCCCCGTGACCCGGAAGACCTGAAGACGTGATTACAATTGAGGAGCTAACTGACGGTGAGATAGGAGCCTCCGTCTGGAAAGCCAAGAGTAACGGCCGAGAGGATTCGTCGTGCTGACCACACAACACCTCGTAATCTGCAGACCTTCGGGCTGAGCAGCGGTCACTTCGCAGGCTAAGGCCCTTCAGGGGCTGTAGTGACATTCAGTTAGTTTAGTATGTATTCCATTAATATTATATTTTCTACAGAGTATCGTGAAAATATATTACAGTTAATATGCTACGTAGTTAGTTTTAAACATCCCAAATGAAAGTAACAGTATGTTTATTTTTCGTGCAACATTTACAAAGCAACATTACTGCGTAATGGAAACATTTAGATTAAAAAATCGTAAAATCATATCAAGAGCACTCTGCATTTTCGCGTAATATAAAATTTATCTACTTCAAAATGAAACCATGGAAGTCAGTACAGAGACTGCACCTGAGAGCGATAGTATGTTATTCCAACGTAGACTTGCATTCCTCGACAGTGGGTACGAGGAAAATAAATGTTTCAACGCTTTTAGTGTTTGGGTAGGACACGTATCCTTTCGAGAGTATTTAACTAACGATTATGTTTAATATATCAATTGGCATATAAAATAAAAATTGATATTAATAACGTAATTTTCATTAAATAGCGCTTCAGTGTAAGGCAAAATTAGTGCTAAATATGTAACGTCAAACGCCTATTCTCTTATAAGATGGCGCTATGTTGACTCGCGCACTAACTTGGAGGTTTTGTGAATACTCCGTGGTCAACTTCTAATGAGTGAGTCTACGAAACCCTCAAAAACCGACAACCGTTTCAATAGTGACAGCCTAAAGCCATTATATTTCTTAAATTAGCTTTACACACAATTTTCGATGCTAAATTTTTATGTACGCATGTTACTTTCTTATCTTGCTTTCTTAATTTATTGTCTTCGCTGAACCTTGCTCACTGGTTCATGCGTCCATGAACGTAAGATTTGTTGGTAATTTTTACTATTTTCGGTACCTCTCTTATTTGTCTGAATTTATGTTGTATGTTGTTCTTAACTTAATTGTTTCGGTCTGGTTACTTTTCGTTAATTTATAAGTTCTCTTCGACGTGCAATCATGTCACAGGTTATAAGAACACTGCTTGCCTATTTTTCTTTCCCTTCATCGCTGCCTTACGTCATTCTTTCTTGCTTGTTGATTGGTTGCACCACCTTGACATGACTGTTTGCGTCATCGGCTACTTAATTTCTAATTGGTAACGAAAGTGTATTCTTCCACACATTTCCGTTTTTCATTGGTCATTTCTGTTATTAGTTTTTAGCCTTTGTTATATTAATTAATTGCAATTTTTAATATATTCTTTCCGGACTCCATTTCCCTCACTATTTTTTTAAGATTTTCATGTACTTGTTTGTAATTATTTCCGTTAGTCTTACAGCACTCTATCGCGTCCTATCTGGAAACTTCTACAGCGCTATTTAAGGGATACCTCAATCCAGTTCTACAGGAATGTAGCCCTCACTCTCAACACGATTTCACCGTAATCGCTGCTCTACGGCAGTCTAAATGGCCTCTGTCCAGGCTGAACTTCGCCGCACACATTGAAGCCGGAAGCTTGTCGACATGTGTCTCGCTTCACCTTACTAAAGGCCGTTCACACCGGGCCTGGCTTGCTGATTCGATCTGCGGCATGTCAAGACAAGCGCTATTTCTGCACTACTGAAGCTGGCATGACCGGCGCTTTTAAATTTTCTATGGAATTATAGTTATCATAGCCTGGACTTTGTACTTTGCACGAAACTGTGATCCAACCTCATGAATTTTATACCACGTTTCGGCCAGCCATGTGTAACTCTCGAAGACGACTATTTTATGCAGCTGGTTTGCCTTCCAAAATTTCCAATAGCACTGCAGTTCGGGACTCTTAAGTGCTAGTCTCATGCTTGGAAACCATATATTTTAATTATTACTTCATGGTGGATAATTTGGTGGTGTAAAATCTTGCTTAAATTTTGAATATTTGTTCATTTATTGGTTTTGGAGACCACTTTTTCACAATTTTTGATAGCTTTAACGTCTAGTCATGACTATTTAAGTTAATATCGGTCTAGCTTGGACTAGCCTTCAAACTCAATATATGTAATTATTTCAGATACTCTGAATTTTTGTCCGATTTCATAAGACAGCAGTCTTATTTATATTTATTATCTTGTGCACAGTCGGCGGCCTTTTTTCAGCTCATGGATATGTGGTCACTGCTCTGATCTTAGAGCTTAGTTATTGCTAATGTTCAAAATCATTCGAATCATTTATTGTTATTTTTTGATATTCTAATAAATGTTGTAACTGCTGATCCCTCTATTCTCATTTCCCGAGAAACTTCGAAACCCTCTCCGGCCGTTCCTTGTTTTCGCTACATGGTGCCGAAACCCGGGACAGCAGGTTTCTTTTTTTCTATTTTGTACTAAATTAAATTATTTTTGTTTCAGAAAATCATTTTGAATTTACTTCCTATCGGTTCCTGATGCAGCCTGCAGTTGCCCCAGTTAACCCGGATGCCAGCATGCTGCCCGTGGACAAGCTGATACGAGCTCGCGCTGCTTACAAGGGACAGGTAAGCTTGTTTCGTAAGTTCCTTACCAGCTGGGAAGACGAGACTTGCAATGTTGACAATCTTGTTCAAAGGTTGAAAAGTTACGAGGTGGCTTGCAGTCGTTATGACGAAGCACAAACGAATTTAGAAATTCAATGCCCGAACAGTCAGTCGATCGGGAGGAGGTTGAGAACCTTTATTATGAAATACACGCTCAAGCAGTTAAGATCATTAGACGTCTTACTCATTCCTTGAAGCAGAAAGAACTTTCATATTCTACTCCCCGTTCAGGATTGTTGAAAACTCCTGATAGTTCCGCTCAGGTCTCTTTGCCCAAAATTCAGCTTCCTCAGTTTCGCGGTAATGAAGAAGAATGGGATTCCTTTTTTGAATTGTTTGACTCTTTAGTCAACCAGTACGAGTCACTTCCTGACATTCAAACCTTTCATTATCTTCGTTCTTCGGTACAAGGTTCGGCGTTGAAAATCATTGAGTCTCTTTCGCATACCGGTGATAACTATAAAGTGGCCCTAGGGTTATCGAAGGAGCGTTATGCTAACCCCCGTCTGAGGATACATAGACATATGTAAGCCCTATTTAATTTGCCTGCTACTAGAGTAGATAAGGTTCAAACATTCAGAGCATTATTAGACACTGTCGAACTGTATGTTAAGGCTTTGACGATTTTAAATCAACCGGTTGAACACTGGGGTACTTTCTTAGTATATTTGATTTCTTACACATTTGATCAGGACACTTCAAAAATCTGGGAGTTTGAGATTTCCAATTCTCAAACAGTTACTTATAAAAATATAATTCAATTTTTAAAGCAGAGATGTCAGATTATTTCAGCTGTTGATTTTCAAATGAATGGCCAGCCTTTAAAATTGACGAATAAAATTCCGCTGCCGTCAAAAGTCTAAGTTTAAATCTTTTTCAAATCCTCAGGTGTTGAATGTTCAGACCGACGTTTCGAAATGCGGATGTGGTTCAGAAAGCCATTTGTTGTATGTGTGCCCTAAATTTAAATCGCTGTCCGTAGATGACAGGAGGCTATTTCTTCAAGCAAGTAAGCGTTGCTTTAATTGCCTATCCAGCAATCATTTGCTAAACACATGCAACTCTACTAATCCTTGTAAGCATTGTGGCTCTAAACATCACTCGTTAGTACATCGCCACAACAAAACAGGAGTTAATATTTCATCGGCAGACTCTGTTCATAACAGTATTCTATCTGCTAGTGCACAAACTCTTACTCAAGTTTCAACCTCTTTGCGACGTTCTCAAGTATTGCTTTCCATAGCCGTCGTTCAAATGAAGGATTCTGGAGGTTAGTGGAACTCGGTTCGATGTCTGTTGGATAATTCCGCCACTCTCGACCTTATTAGTGAGAATCTGATAGAAAGGCTAGGATTACAAAAAATTCCTACCGATGTGGAAGTCACAGGCATCAATAACAACAAAACAACTTCTTCTAGTTTTTTGAGGATCTGTATTGGGATTCTATTCAAAGCAATGTACTTTTCAATTTGAATTGTTTAGCTATGAAAGTTGTCGGCAGTAATACACCTCCTCTTTCCTTTGACATTCAAGACTCGGCTATTCAGTCTCAAGTTAAATTAGCTCAGACCCTAGCATTTTTAGAGTGCACCTATAGACCTTTTATTAAGTGGTGATATTTTTGGCAAGTATTATTAACTGAGAAGGTACAAATTATGCCTAATGTGTTTGCCCGTAAAACTAAGCTGCGTTGGATTCTCACTGGGCGACTTCCTAAGAATTGTATAACTGTTAAACCTCAATGTCATTTCATTTCCGCTCAGGATCAACATAATCTGGAAAGCTTTAGGAAGTTGGAAGAATGTTCTTCAGATTACCTTCAACTCTCTGAGCAGGAGTAAGTTTGTGAACAACTTTATAAACAAACTACTTTTCGTAATTGTGATGGTAGATTCGTGGTCCAACTTCCTCGTGTCTCCAATCCCCCTCTCTTAATACTAAGCCTCGTGCTCTTTAGTCCCTGATAGCTATTGAATCGAAATTTAAGAATGATCCTTGTCTTAAACTTCAATATACTCAGTTCATGGAAGAGTATGAAGCTTTAGACCATATGGAAGTAGTAAAGAAAATTGAAGACACTAGCCTTACATATTCTGTCTATCTTAATCATCATCCCGTTTGGAAGATCGAAAACGAAAAATATAAGAAGATTCGAGTAGTATTCAATGGTTCAGCTCTGGATGACCAAGGAATTTCTTTAAATGATACTCTTTTGATTGGTCCTTCTATTCAAGTTGATTTATCTATTATCTTGTTAAATTTTAGATTATTTCCTGTTGCGGTGATGGCCGACATCCAGCAGATGTATAGACAAATTCTGATTGATTCTGCCCAACGTGACCTGCAAAGGATTCTTTGGCGGGATGATCCTAAGAAACTACTAAAGGTCATCAGGTTAAAAACTCTAACATATGGATTGAAACCTTCCGCTTTTCTGGCGATCAGAACACTTCACCATCTTGCTAAATTCGATGGTCCTCTCTTTCCTTCTGAGGTAAGTCAGGCTCTAACTACGTCATTTTATGTGGATGATTTCTTGTCCTCTTTTTCTTCAGTCTCAGAGGCTACCCAAGCTGCTAAGGGTTTGGTTCAATTACTTGAAGGTGGTGGATTCGCCTTACACAAGTGGTGTTCCAATCACGACCAATTTTAAATGCCTTTAAGGATAGAGATCTGATTAACGATTGCGTAGAATTGTTTAAGGGAAGAAACTACCATCAAGGCTCTTAGTATATATTGGGGTCCTAAGGAGGACATATTGACTTATAAATTGACACTCTCCGCAAAGTCGCCTACAAGTAAACATCAAATCCTTTCAGAAATTGCATAAATCGTTGACCGTTTGCAATATTTAGCTCCTATTATAGTCCTGGCTAAACTTTTCATGCAGGAGTTGTGGACATTGAAAACTACTTGGGATGAAATTGTGCCCACTAGTTTTCTTCAAAAATGGATTAAATATAGAGACAGCCTTCTTGAAGTTTCTACTATTCTCATACCTATAGGTCTCATGAAGCATCCCCCTGCTGATATTCTGCAACTTCATTTGTTTGATGATAGTTCTGAGAAAGCATACGGGTGCTGCGCTTACCTTGTCTCAAGAAACGAACCATTTTTTTTTCCAATCTTGTGTCTTCGAAATCCAAGGTGGCTCCTTTAAAGGTTGTTTCGCTACCTCGATTAGAACTCTGTGCCGCCCTACTCGCTGTAGAATTGTCCTATAAATTACTTCAACATTTAAAGGTCCACATTTCTCAAACTTCTTTCTGGACTGACTCGACTATCGTCTTGTCTTGGCTCGCTAATCCGTCATATCATTGGCAACCTTTTGTGTTTCACACATTTGCTAAAATTCAGGAACGAACTTCAGTGGACTCCTGGCGTTACGTTCCTACTCACGAGAACCCTGCTGATGTGATTTCGAGAGGTTGTAGTTCTAAGCGTTTAGCTAACCTTGCTTTATATTGGCACGGTCCTACTTGGCTAACTCAGTCCACTTCTCAATGGCCTAGCTATCCTAGTTTAGAGTCTGTTGCGCAAATTGAAGTTCGCAGAACTTTGATTTCTGCGCATGTTGTCATTACAACTTATCCATTACTTCAAAGACTTTTCACTCTCCACAAACTCGTACGAGTAATGGCTTATGTTCTCAGATGGAAATTTTTTGTACTAGATCAACCTCTAAGGCCTCAAGAATTTCTAACTGCCTTGGAATTAAGGGCAGCCACTAATAAAATATTGTTTTTAGTGCAACAAGAAACATTTATGGAAGAGTTGAGATTACTCAGTAAAGGCATTCCCTTGAAAAAGAGTAGTAAACTTTTGTCATTGTCCCATTACCTTGATCACGATAATCTTTTACGAGTGGCTGGTCGGTTGTCTTCTTCTATTTTATCAGAGGATAAGAAGCATCCCATCATCTTACCTTCTAAACATCACGTTACTAAATTGATTATAAGACAATTTCGTTATCAGCATTTGCATGCCGGTGATCACACTTTGTTATATCTTATTCGTGAACATCATTGGATCATTAACGGGATTCATGAGGTTAATTCCGTGATATGTAAATGTGTAAAATGTTTTCGTGCCAATCCCATTCGTTCATCTCAGCTTTTGAGCGATCTACCCTCATTTAGATCTCAACCTTGTCGTCCTTCTGAGTTCACCGGTGTTCATTATGCTGGTCCATTTTCCTATAAAACTAATCCCCGGAGACCTGCCTCTAAGACTTTATGTAAGGCTTATGTTGTTTTGTTCGTTTGCATGCTTACTGGAGCTATTCATCTTGATCTTGTTACCAGTGCTTCTACTTCCTATTTTTTGCTGCCTTGTCTCGATTCTCTTCTCGTAGAGGGATGCCCTCAGAAGTTTTTTCGGACAATGTTAAAACATTTTGTGGAGCTTCGAAAGAATTAAAGCGAGCCATTGATTCTTCCTCATCTCAGCAGGAAATTCAAAACTTTGCCTATCTAAAAGAATTTAAGTGGAATTTTATCCCCCCATATGGGCCCCACCATGGAGGCCGATGGGAATCCTGTGTCAAACTTCTTAAGCGTCATTTAAAGAGAACTTTGAATTAATCTTTCCTTTCTTATGAAGAATTTAATTCGCTCCTTGTTTTGATTGAAGGTGTAATAAATTCTAAGCCACTTACCCCTTTGTCCCAAGATCGTCAAGATGATCTTCCGCTTACTCCTTCACATTTTTGATAGGGCAATCTATGGCCTCCTCTCCTCCGGCGCTGCTCCGGAGAATTGATTTATCTTTGCCAATTTTATGGAAGAAGGTAGAGGCTGCTCGTGATAGATTCTGACAGCGTTGGCGCTTGGAATACCTGGGACAGCTTCAGGTAAGGAGTAAATGGAAATTTGAACAACCCAACATCAAAGAAGGCGACTGGGTTCTTCTGCGGGATCCAAGTCCTCCTTTAGTTTGGCCATTGGGTAGAGTTGTTCAAAATTTTCCTGGACAGGATAAGAGGATTCGGGTGGTAAAGGTCTGCAGTAGTGGTGGATTCTTTATTAGACACGTCAGTATCGTCGCCATACCTATCTGTGTCGGTGCGACGTAAAGCCCGTAGCAAAAAAAAGACACGTCAGTGTGCCCTCTCCCTCTTGATTTTCTTGATTAATTTGTAATATTTGTTATTGCAAGCCCATAAAGAATAGTTTTTTCCGCCCTTCCCCCAGTATGGTTTATGCATCCATGAACGTCCGATTTGTTGGTAATTTTAACTATTTTCGGTACCTCTCTTATTTGTCTCAATCTATATTGTATGTTGTTCATAATTGTTTCGGTCTGGTTACTTTTCGTTAATTTATAAGTTCCCTTCGACGTGCAATCATGTCACAGGTTATACGAACACTGCTTGCCTATTTTCCATTCCCTTCTTCGCTACCTTACGTCATTCTTTCTTGCTTGTTGATTAGTTGCATCACCTTGACATGACTGTTTGCGTCATCGGCTACTTAATTTCTAATTGGTACCGAAAGTGTATTCTTCCGCGCGTTTATGTTTCATCATTGGTTATTTCTGTTATTTGTTTTTAGCTTTTGTTATATTAATTATTTGCAATTTTTAATATATTATTTCTGGACTCCATTTCCCTCACTATTTTGTATATTTTTGTTAAGATTTTCATGTACTGTTTTGTAACTATTTCCGTTAGTCTTACAGCACTATATCGCGTCCTTTCTGGAAACTTCTACAGCGCTATTTAACCCTGGAACCGGCAAGCAGTTCACCTTCAAGCGGCAAGCTTTTAGGCGAGTTTTGCAAGCAACTTTTGAAAAATTCATAAAAATGTTGTTTTTCAATTTATTTTTACGTACAACATGTCATTTTATTCAGAAAAGGACAAAGAATACTATAGTATGAAATTAAAGTTACCAATTTTGTATCCTGAAGCAGTATGGACGAAGTATCCAACACACACTATGTATTCCGAAATAATCCGAAAGTTATGGGAAACGTGTACGTAAAAAGTAATATTATATGACAATTTTACTATATACAAAATTTGCACAATTTTATGCTGATTAAAAATATGTGCAAAAGGTTTCACTACATTGAAGTATTGTAAAGTAAAATAGAACTGAAGTAATACAGGCACATCGCACCAAGACGTGAGTCTACTTAGATTCATCCTCGCTACCTTCGAAGTGGCTCATCTTTCTTCCTGCTTTCATAGGCCTCCAAAAATGTTCTAATTTATGATAGTACTGTTGATGGACATTACAATTACATCCTGGGCACAAGAAGTGGTTGCGTGACTGTTTTACTGCAGTCGAACAGACAGGGCACAACCGCAGTTTCTTTCCTGGGAGGCGTACCAGCTGATGTCCCTTTTTTTCCTGAAGGTCCAGGTGGAATGTTTTGAAGAGTTTCTTCATCTACAAGACCTTCGGCAATAATAACCATAAATTCCTCCTGTTCAAGGGGTTTGTCGGTGTTCAAACTGTAGAGTATATAGGCATCAAAAATTACCATTACCAACAGGTTAGAATATTTCTTTCCAGTCGAAACGTTTGAGTGTCATGACTTTAGAAAAAAATAGAAAAAAGTTATTTGCGATTTTGAAGTGTACCACTATTTTTCAATGTTGTTATTAGGGTTCAGACCCATATTTATAACTAGAGAATTTTTTTCATTTCTTATACTGTAACGTCAACCCATCTTTACAGGCGTGAATACCGACCCATATTTCCGGAATTCGTTTTATTCCGTATAATTTCCTGTGCGTATGTATTTATTAGTTTCAGTCACTAAAAGATTCCGGATAGCATTAGAGAAAAACAAATAGAAATATGTTAGAGGAAGACTGCTCCTGGGAGGGCAATTTCATATACCTGCGTTTCTAACCTTGAACTTCTCTTCCCCTTTTATTTCTGGCTCTGGAGGATAAACTTTTGTCCACTTCGGTTCTGTTTTGTCAACTGCATTACCGTCATTATCACTATTATCATCAGTGACTGGTTCATTATGTTCCACATCATCGTCAATACCAGTGCCGAAATCACTTGCCACTACCTGACGAATTATTGTCAACATCATCGTCAATTCCTTCTACAAGTACGTCACTATCACCTTCGCCGTCCAGATCAAACAAACAATTACGAATTTCACTACTTCCCTGGCAATTCATTCATTTTATGCCTCGAAAGCTAATGCACATCGGACAATCACAGCAAGCACAACAGAATGACCGTCTGCAAAGCGTTCCCGTTTTTTCACGTGTATACCGCACACTCTGTCACAATAAATTACTTTAGAATTGTGGTGTATTTGTAGAGTAGAGTTTCCTCTTCAATATGATGCAAGATATGTCATAAAGATGTTGAGTTTCAAGGCGCTATCTCAAAATTAGTCAGTGCTGGCGTAATGCATCTCGATAGCGACTCTGCCGGTTGAGTAACAGGGAAATGAGTCGCGATCGCGACGATTGCCGGTTGCAGGGTTAAGGGATACCTCAATCCAGTTCTACAGGAATGCAGCCCTCACTGTCAACAAGACTTCACCGTGGGCCGATGACCTCGATGTTAGGCCCCGTTAAACTACAAGCATCATCATCAAGACTTCACCGTAATCGCTGCTCTACGTCAGTCTGAATGGCCTCCTTTCGTCTAGGCTGAACTTCGCCGCACACATTGAAGCCGGAAGTTTGTTGACATGTGTCTCGCTTCACCTTGCTAAAGGCCGTTCACCCCGGGCCTGGCTTGCTGATTCGATATGCGGCATGTCAAGACGAGCGCTATTTCTGCACTACTAAAGCTGGCATGACCGGCGCTTTTAATTTTCTATGGAATTATAATTATCATGGCCTGGACTTTGTATTTTGCACGAAGATGTCTAATTTTCGAAGACGACCAGTTTATGCAGCTGGTTTGCCTTTCAAAATTTCCAGTAGCACTGCAGGCCGGGACTCTAAGTTCTGGTCTCATGTTTGAAAAACATTTACCTTAATTATTACTTCATGGTGGTGAATTTGGTGCTGTAAAATCTTGCTTAAATTTAGAATTCTTTTCATTTATTGGTCTTGGAGACCACTTTTTCACAGTTTTTAATAGCTTTAATATCTAGTCATGACTATTTAAATTTCGGTCTAGCTTGGACTAGCCTTCAAACTCAATATATGTAATTATTTCAGGTACTCTGAATTTTTCGTCCGATTTCATAAGACAGCAGTCTTATTTACATTTATTATCTTGTGCACAGTCGGTGGCCCTTTTTAGGCTAATGGATATGTGGACACTGTTCTGATCTTAGAGCTTAGTTATTGCTAATGTTCAAAATCATTCGAATCATTTACTGTTATTTTTTTGAAATTCTAATAAATGTTTTTACTGCTGATCCCTCTATTCTCATTTCCCGAGAAACTTGGAAACCCTCTCCGGCCGTTCCTCGTTTCCTCCACTGACAGCACGTGGTCCACCGAAAACGCTGACTATATTTCCTTACTTTAAGAAGAGCCCATATATCATTGTTTTGTCCCTAATAGCAACAAACATTACAGTCCTGTTATGTCATTAATGGTTAATATGTTTTTTTGTATGCTCGATCAATTGATTAATGAATTAATTGTGAATGTTGGAAAGTGATATAAGAAACTGTTGAATCTAGAAGCATGGAAGCGTACATGAATAACTTTGAAACAGTGTTAGCAAACCAAAACGAAGCTATTTATATAATAAGAGAATTGGTCATTAAATTGGAGAATCTCTGTCATTGGAATAGTTTTAATGCGTTACTTAAGGTTTAGGCTAAATTTAATATACAAGTTCAGTGACCTCTTTTATAGATCCCTTCTTAGTTGAGCCTTTGGACTGATGGCTAGTATAATTCACAAATGTTATATCAAAGCAAATATTTCACGTCTGAACTGCAGTGGAGAACTAAGCTTAGGTAATAAGGAGATGCTTCGCTTACCCCCGTTCTCGGAAGATACTATTAAGTATCAGTCAAAGCTTAAAAGAATGTGGACAGTTCATTTTATAACCTCCTTTACTACCCTATAGAATTCGAGATGTTATTTAGTGAAAATTTATATAGCAGGTAAATCCCATGGTGTTACATCCCCGTAGACCTTGTCCTACCAAGCGACCACAGTTCAAACAGAAGTTCTGCACGTTAAGAGATGAGGGCGCGGTCAGCGATTTGAATCCCCTCAGCCGCTATTTTTGCCTTCTAGACGGTTGTCGCCTTCTTACCATTAGATAGCTCCTTAAATTTCCTCACATAGGCTCAATGGACCTCAAACCAACCCTCATATCCAAACAAAATTCCCTCTCCTGGCCGGTAAACAAACCCGGATTCTCCAGGTAAAAGAGAGAAGTGCTTCCCTCAGACAACACGGCTAACGCTTATTAGTATAATACACCTTGTGCATTTTCAAAAATTTTAACTCCTGAACAACAAGGAGTTGGGGTGCAGGTTGTACCAAAATCCCCTTTTGTACTCTCTGTTCGTCGTGATTGAAATATGACCACCGTACTACCGAAAAAATTATTGTGCGAGTTTGTTCTTTCCAGGCAAACGTCAATCAGTCATCAGTGATAATACTAAAAACAGCTTATGGACCTAACATGTTACATAAGGTACTGAATGCTTACAAATTTGAAAAATGTTCTAATTAGTAAAATGAGGGGCTGATTTATCCAAAATGCATCCGCAGTGGATTAGCCTGGATTATGAGTATTGTAAGATTTCAGTTTAGGAAAATAGTTGAATAATCCTGTTACTTAAAAGTCTACGGAGTGTATTTTACTTTGGATACCACGCTAGTTTGGGAACAATTATCTTTCTGTGTTTCAATTTACAGTCAAAGCAAGTGTAGCTGAATGGATATCGTGGCGGAGTTCCCCCGATAGTTTCTAGGTTCTATCCTCACACAAAGAACATTTTAAAATATTAGTATTGTCGTTACCGAGGAGTGTTATTAAAGTTCCATATTTTCTTAGTTCTAGATAAGTGAATTTTGCCAAGGTGCTCTTTCCATCTATCTGTTTATACCACATGAGTGTAATATAAGATTGTTTTCATAACTGAAGACGATTATCTACTAAATTTTGAATGATCACAAAATCAGCTAATTGTGCATGAAATTCCTTGAGGTCTTAGATTGTAAAAAAAATGCATAAATTTCAATGGCATAAACAATTACTGTGTGGTTTTTATTATTAAAGTGACAGAGATCTTCAATAATGTTCTAAAATCCAACAGACTTAGAACTGTTCTGTGATAAATTTTGTTATAGAATTATAGTAAGGTGGGATGCAAAAATCTCACATTTTACTCACTTTGGATTCAGGTTCAAAAGTCCATAGTGAATTCCACGGGTATGTATATATGCAGGGGACTTTTTGATTGTAACAAAAGGAGGTGAAAAGGAGAGCGCGTGTTTTAAAAACTTCTCAAAGGATTACAGATAAATAGCAAAACACTACATTAATGGATGCATATCCTGTGAGCAGAGAATATACTGACACACGATTTCGCTTTAAGCTGTTACCTGCTCAATGATGATGATGATGATGATGATGATGCTTATCTTTGAAGGGGCCTAATGACTAGGTCATCAGACCTGTGCATTAAGGAACGCCACCGTCGCTTCCTTTCCACTCCTACCCTTCTGTTGTACCTGTTAGGTGCAATTATGCTATTTCCTCTGTAGATTAATGACTGCGAGTTTCTTCCAATTAAACCTATACCTGAGTAAAGACTTCTAAGTGCAACGAGCTGACGAGCTCTTTGTTAAATGTGACTATTCTCAAGTAATTTTTCAAGTCCTATGCTTTTTTCCGATTCTTGTTAAATCATTGATTTACTCTACCTGGATATTAAGAGAGGGCAGTAATACAACTTCTAATATGTTTTGCTATTTGCTTTATATCGCACCGACACAGATAGGTCTTATGGCGATGATGAGAGAGGAAAGGCCTAGGAATGGGAAAGAAGTGGCCGTGGCCTTAATTAAGGGAGAGCCCCAGCATTTGCCTGGTGTGAAAATGGGAAACCACGAAAGATTCAAACCCTCTATCTCCCGGATGCGAGCTCAATTTATAATTTTGTTAGAGTATTGTTTGTACTCTAAGTGGCCCCCTGTCCAGCCCACGCGCTTCATTACCTCTGAATTCCACGACAAATCCCTGCAAAAGTCCTTGAGGATAGGGAATCACACCTCCTGTGAATCTTACTTACGATAGAGAAGGGAGACGAAAGTTTATAGAGCATAAATAATATGCGTGGAATAGCAGCTATACTTTTACTGGAGGAAGAATTGAACATGCTTTTTTCAAAATAACAGCATAAACTCCGAAATAAATGTAATGTACTGACACTCGTTTGGAACGTATAAGTATTAATTCTGAGAGAGAATTTTTAACATGGGTTCTGGAAGTAGAAGAAAATACTGGTACGACGATTTAGGTACATTCGAAAATGCTGCCTGCAAATGCAAGATCCACTTGAACGACTACATGATGATGTTCATTTCATTACTTCACCACTCATCAGCTTGAAGAAATAACGACTTCCACTATTTGTAATGAAGAATCAATTCTCATTAATAATCGTATGCTTCAAACTTTATTTTAAGGATGAGGTAGGCTACAAAAGTGTCGAGAGAGTTGTGAAAGATCTTGCTTACACTGGAAAATTTCACATAAGTCTATTTACAACAGGGAAACTTCCACATAATTTGAGAATAAATAAAGGTACTGGAACAAATTAAGACATTTACTACCTCGAAAGGAGTCTGCAAAGGAAAAAAGGTTTTACAGTTCAAGAATAACAGCATACTAGAGGCAGTCATTATAGGTTATGTTACTACATAAAGTGCTGTCATGCCCGGAATAATACTACTACTGACGCTTACGTGCCTTTTCAATTTTAATGAGAGCAATTTCCAAAACTGTAAGCTTTCTCATTAACGATCAATAAGTCTCCATATAAAACGTTTGACACAATCTTTCCTTATTTCCGAAAACGAGTCCGCAGCAATGGGTAACTTCGCATAAGCTTTTCAC
This sequence comes from Anabrus simplex, assembly GCF_040414725.1. NCBI lineage: Eukaryota > Metazoa > Arthropoda > Insecta > Orthoptera > Tettigoniidae > Anabrus > Anabrus simplex. Next base: position 612,421,792 of record NC_090265.1, on the reverse strand, counting down.
GTGTGAAATCATTTAGCTCGTTGTATATTGTGCCACAGAGTCAGGTATTAAAAATAATTGAGTATCTGAGAAACATTTTCCGTCATCACACAGGTTGTACTCCACAAGTCATAGATGTTCTAGCTACTGCCTTGTGGATCTTCTCTTTCAGTTTGTCTGAAACTTCCTCGTTGCACACCCATATATTGCTACGGGTAAGATAATATTGTAGAGTATAAGCGCAACTTGATGTTATTAGAGATTCAGGCTGCCAACCGTACAGGATGGATTCGCTGGAACATAAACGGGTGCGAATTTCAAACTCAGCGTCACAGTCATGAGCAGCGGTACTTCCTAAATAGGTGAAGAGATCAACATCTTTGAAAATGTTATTTACCCTTACGAGTTAGAGGTTACCCACATACACACTTGTAGCTTCGTACGTATGTTTTTTTCACAATACTGCTCTACGTCACATCGACACAGATAGGGCTTACGGCGACGGTGGCATAGGAAAGGGCTGGGAGTGGGAAGGAAGCAACCCTAGTCTTAATTAAGGTAAATCCTTAGAATTTGTCTGGTAGGAAAATGTAAACATATTGAGGGCTGCCGAAAACAGAGTTTGAACCCGCCTGCCGAATGCAAGGTGATAGTTACGTGCCGAAAATCACGGAGCCAATTGCTCTGTAGTGCGTATTCTACTACTTATGATACTTTTCAAGTTCTATGAAACCTCTTTCCTCCTCCAAACAGTCCTTGTAGGTTCTCATAAAAAGAGAGTCAATGCATACACACAGTATGAACTCTTTCATAATTGAAAGAATATTTTTTGCAATTTCACTCATAGTCAGAAAATTCATAAAATTCATACCTCCAGGTAAGGTAGAATCAGAAAAGGCATGCGGAAACAACATTGGGCCAGATGCACATATGCGACTAATATCCCATCCAAAACCCCATCAGGCTGTGCCAAAGTGGTGGAAGGAAATTAATAATACCAAGAAGAAGAATAAGTTATATTTTAAAATTCCTCTCCTTTATCTAAAACGCTCTGGGAATTGTCGGTCTGCATTCTTTTAAATTTAGAAGCAGTATTACAGGTTTTGTTGACTGATATTTTTTCTTGTCAGAATGTAACATAGCTTGCGATTACATGTTTCATTAGTATAAGATAATATTTTCCTAATACAAACCCGTATTAATGGTAAATATGTAGCTGTATATTCATTTGCATTAGTACATAAAAATTTGGAAACATCACGACAACATATTGTTTGCACTGTGATTACAATCAATTATCCTGAGTTGCAAGAATTGATAGGTAATAAAGGTTAGGTCGTATTAAATCCTGAAATAGTTTTGCTTAAAGATTCGGTATGTCTCACAATAGGACGACATGTAAACCTACCTACGTGCGCATGTATGTTTATCCGATTGTGTGAGAGTAAATTTTTGGATGTTGGTGAGTAAGAGAGTGAAGAGGATAATCGGGGTGTGCTATTGTAATTACTTTTATCTATACAAATTAAGCACTATCTCAAAAATGTCTAACTCTCTAGCACTGACATATCGTCGCTGCCGGGACTAAACCTCCTATGAGAAATATTTTAGCTTAGAACTTTGGCCGGTAAGGTTGTGTCATCTAAGGTGCAATATCGTATGAATATTGTCAAGGCATTCTCGCTCTTCATAAAGTATGTGCTGCGTGTCACTATATCCCAAAAAATATTACCACATAGGAGGCCTCGTCCCAGCAACGAAGATTTCCTGTTCTTATGCGAGAAAAGAGGGAGTTTAGATATTATGTTTATTATCTTAGTGCATAGCCAAGGTCTTATTGAGAAAGCAATAGATCAAGAGGGAATAACTCTAGAATTTTTTTTTTGCTAATTACTTTACGTCGCACCGACACAGATAGGTCTTGTGGCGACAATGGGGGACAGGAAAGGCGTAGGAATGGGAAGGAAGCGGCCGTGGCTTTAATTAAGGTACAGCCCCAGCATTTGCCTGGTGTGAAAGTGGAAAACCACGGAAAACCATTTTCAGGGCTGCTGACAATAGGGTTCGAACCCATCATATCTCGGATGAAAGCTCACAGATGCGCGCTCCTAACCGCACGGACAACTCGTCCGGTTAGCCTAGGTTTTTTTTTTTTTTGCTAGGCGCTTTACGTCGCACCGACACATATAGGTCTTGTGGCGACGATGGGATAGGAAAGGCCTAGGAGTTGGAAGGAAGCGGCCGTGGCCTTAATTAAGGTACAGCCCCAGCATTTGCCTGGTTTGAAAATGGGAATAGCCTAGAATTAGATACAAGTGTATTTACATTAATAATGGGTGTGTAACAGTATTATGAAGTGGAAAAATAATAATAATAATAATAATAATAATAATAATAATAATATTACCGTTCTCACATCCCACTAACTAATTTTACAGTTTTAAGAGACACCAAGTTGCCGGTATTTTGTGGCTCAGATGTTCTTTTACACGCTGGTGAATCTGGCGACCAGAAGCTGGCATGTCTGAGCACTTTGAAATACAACTGGTCAGTTACCGAACGCGTCAATTTGGGGCTACAAATCTAGCGCTCTGGCATTTGAACCAAACTACTTTGACCAACGATGTGGTGAGATTATTTCAACATTCAAACAATCTTCAGTTACCATATTACTCGAACAAAACAGCTGTGGTCATTAATGTTGTGCAATGACAATGAGAAGTATCTTGCTGTAGATGATCCTCAGATAAATCGTGAAATGCATATCTTCAATTTAATTTTTATAGCGGAGTAATCTAAAGTAGGATTCACTTCCTCAAATTTGATCTGCTATCATCACGATATTCACTTTTTATTCGCACATTAATCATTTTGAATCAAATATTTTAAATATATAAATATATTTAAGAAGGAAACCATGCTCTCCAGTGTCAACCTGTTAACCTACAAAAGTATATTTTATATTTAACAGTGTGTTTTTTACAGGTATGTTACCTGTAACAGAGTTATTAGTTTTTGCAGGTGAATAATAGTGTTTTAGGTGTTATAATTGTGTTCAACAGACTGAAAAGCTTTGAATTTAGACTAATTTTAAATAATCCATTTTCCTGAAATAAATCTGAGTTATCAGTAAGTGGGTGTATTCCTTTGAAATAGAGTGTATAACCTGTAACAGTATCTTGAGCCAGGATGTACATTACTCCACGCTGCGTTCATATGGAAGCCACCAACTTCCCTTCCCCCATCCGTTGCTTCCCCTCTGCGAGCTTCAGCAGGGGGTCTTGAGAATACAACGCCTTACGCCGAGATCAGCTGATTCAGATTAATTATGCAGAGCTTCGCCGTGATTAATTAGTACTGTGAGAGACGCAGCCCGCAGACCAGCTGACAAGGAGCTGCATCTGATTACCAGCACTGTGTGTTTATAAACAGCGCTCGATGCGTGGCAACCAGCAGCACAGACGAAAGGTGTGATAGTTCTAAGAGCAAGACTAGTCCTGGAGAGGACATCGGGAGGCCACAGCTGTCGGTCACGGATTTCTTACAAACTGGTTCGTGACCGAGGGTTTGTGCCTTTAGCAGTCATTTAACGATATATTTAATTTAAGAACCTGCATACATTTTGGTAATTTGGTCCAATGATCAGAATGTAAGATTTCCTTTCTTTTTTTTTTTTCTTTTACAATTTGTTTTACGTCACACCGACACAGATGGGTCTTATGGCGACGATGGGATAGGAAAGGCCTACGAGTGGGAAGAAAGTGGCCGTGGCCTTAAATAAGGTACAGCCTGATGTGAAAATGCGAAAACGCGGATACAAATTTCAGGGCTGCCGACAGTGGGGCTCGAATTCATTATCTCCCAGATGCAAGCTCACAGCTGCGCGCCCCTAACTGGACGGCTAACTCGCCCAGTCTGTGACTTCCAGGTGGACGTCTGGGTTTCGACGTGTGGCAGCCATCGCTTTTACATCTTCTTACTCTCTTTCTTCTGGCACGTGGGTCTCGGACCACAAGTGGCCATGACTGGTCTGTAGTCCGACGGCTCTGCACTCCGACCGACCTACCAAGCAGAAGAGGGGTGGCCACGCTCTACCGTGGCTCTACGCCTCGGTACTCGCGAGACGGAGAGGGACAGGTCCCCACTGTCGGCTGTCCTGATAATGGTTTTTCGTGGTTTTCCATGCTCCTGCACTAAGTCGAATGCCGGGACAATTCCTAGCATAGGCCACGGCTGTCTACCCTCTCACCTTCTCCGCATATCTCCTCCGATACAAATCTCCCGGCCTGAGGGACGACGTCACCCTCTAGGAGGCCCACCTCCACCTTCAGAGGAGGAATGAAAACAATTTAGTAGTGGTTCTTATGGCATGTCAGCGGTCGCAGACTGGGTTTCGACCTGAAAATGGCCACAGCTGTTCCGTGGTCCGATAGCTCCCATTAAAAATTAAAACATGTAGTAATAGTAGTTTCTTCTGACAACTGCGAGGAAGAGATCAGAAGAAGAATAGCTCTCGGTACAGTTGCTATGAAGTAGCTCTTAGTGATCTGGCATGACAAAACAGTCAGTACAAACATAAAAAACACCGAGCTCGATAGCTGCAGTCGCTTAAGTGCGGTCAATATCCAGTATTCGGGAGATCGTGGGTTCGAACCCCACTGTCGGCAGCCCTGAATATGGTTTTCCGTGGTTTTCCATTTTCACACCAGGCAAATGCTGGGGCTGTACCTTAATTAAGGCCACGGCCGCTTCCTTCCCACTTCTAGCCCCTTCCTGCCCCATCGTCGCCATAACACCTATCTGTGTCGGTGCGACGTAAAGCAAATAACAAAAGAAAACATTAAAAACTTCTAGTTTGTATCTTGGTATTTGCAGTCTTACTCCATGGCTATGAATCATCGACAACGAAGGCCAAGGACAAAAAGCGCATCGATTCATTCGAAATGTGATGATGGTGGAGGATGTTATGAATATCTTGGACGGATGAAAGATCCAAGTCCTTCAAAATCGAAAAGATTGGTATCCTGAATCGATTTTCTTCTCTTGTAAGACAGAGAATCTTGCAGTTTTTTGGACGGGTTGTAAGGAGGGAGAATAGCCTTGAAAAACAAGTTGTCCAACGAAAAGTAAAATGCTGTCAGGTAGCGTGTTACAGCTCCCAGCAGATTGATAGAATAGATAAAAGACGCAACTCACACACCTCTTCGAGTGATAATCCAGAAATCAGTAGACCGTACAGAATGGCGGTTGCTAGTGTATATGAGATCACAAAACTCCATGACTGAGAAGATAAGACTCCCTTTTTTCATATACAGGATGGTCGAAAACAACGTGAACATGATATATGAACGTTCAATCAACCACCACTGATATACATTCAGGTCAGTTGTCCAGGTGGCAGATCCCTTATCTGTAGTTTATGTAGCTTTTTCTTGTATAATTGCAAACAATTTGGAAATGTGTTGTACACCTTCCTTGGTAAATTATTTCGGTCCCTACCTCCTCTTTCTATAAATGAATATTCGCCCCAATGTGTCCCCTTGAATTCCAACTTTATATTGTAATCTTTCCTACTTTTAAAAACAACACTCAAACTTGCTCGTCTACTAATTTCATTCCATCCCGTCTCTTCACTGACAGCTCGGAACATACCACTTACTGTAGTCGAGCAGCTCGTCTCCCTTCTCCCAAGTCTTCCCAGCCCAAACTTCGCAGGATTAGAAGATTGATGTTTGGCGTTAGAAAGTTGGTCATGCTGATAAATGATTTGAAAGAAATAATTCGATGTCTTGCGCCTTTATTATTTTATCAGCTGATGAAGTTAACCAATCAGATTGCTTCACGCGTTTATTCAAAAGGGTTTTGCGAGGCGTTGTTGCTAAATTGCACGTAGCTCAAGACCGGCTTGAGAGCACCAGTCGAGGAAAGTTTGCGTTGCAATGTGAGTCCGAGTTCACTGTACGCATGCCACATGCCTGCTTGACAAACATTTCCGTGAATGGCTGATCTCCTAGCAGCTATCAATGCTGAGAAATCTTTTTGCTAGTTGCTTTACGTCGCACCGCCAAATATAGGATTTATGGCGACGATGGGACAGGAAAGCCCTAGGAATGGAAAGGAAGAGGCCGTGGCCTTAATTAAGGTACAGCCCCACGATTTTCCTGGTGTGAAAATAGGAAAACACCGAAAATCATCTTCAGGGCTGCCGACAGTGGGGTTCGAACCCACTATCTCCCAGATGCGAGCTCACAGCTGTGTGGTCCTAACCGCACAGCCAACTCGGCCGGTTGCTGAGAAATGAACATCAAACACAAACACACCGTGCGTTTCAGTTGATGTCACCGTAGTCGGCTATGGCGCGATTCTGTTAGCTTGGAGGTCCGGGTTCAAGTCACTAACATGGCAATGTTTTTCCTCTATTGAATCTCCGAAGGCAGTCTTAAGCTAGTGAGGATTTAACAACACCGCCTCGCGAACCTCATTTGAATTCGCTCACGAAGCGATTTGATTGAGTAAGTTTAGCAGCTGATAATATGGCAACGACGAGCGATATCGATTTATTTCGTTTCAAAATTATTTACCAGTATGACCAACTCTGTTGGCCGTGCGGTTAGAGGCGCAAGGCTGTGAGCTTGCCTCTGGGAGATAGTGGGTTCGAATCCCACTGTCGGCAGTCCTGAAGATGGCTTTCCGTAGTTTCCAATTTTCACACCAGGCAAATGCTGGCGATGTACCTTAATTAAGGACACGGTCGCTTCCTTCCAACTCCTAGGCCTTTCCTATCCCATCGTCGCCATAAAACCTATCTGTGTCGGTGCGACGTAAAGCCACTAGCAAAAGGAAAGTTTCTTTCTTTATCCATATTGACTTGGAAGTTCGCAGATTAAACATAATCTACATCATATACTTGTTTGTTCATCCCCCATCTTGCCATCCATGATTTGATAAAACTTCAATTGTTTTATATTATTTTTAAAATTAGTCCTCAAAATTATTGTAAGATATGGAGAAAGGGTGAAACTCTTCACATTCGGCAACAAAAAATCAGTAAAAGTTTAATATATCACACGTGCTATGAATTGCCTCGAGAAACTGTTATTTGGAATGTTAATTGTACAAGTTTGTCATATTTCCTCTTGATAACTTTATATATCACTTCCGGCTTTTAGAATAAACTGAAAATTTTTAGAACATTAAACGAGTAAGGGAGAGTATAATAAACATTATGTTTTACCCATTCCCCTACAGTTACGAGTCCCGCCATCAAAGGCTGCACTCGGCTAGAAATAGAAACACAAAATTATTATTATCATTATCTGTATCATATAAATTAAAATGCCATGAGAGTTGGAAACGTTATCGTGCTCAAATGGTTGAAGTTGGAAAATAATATATTCCTATTAATATCGATTTATTTCTATCGCGATATATTACTTTATTAATGCGTTCTTGGGAAGCATGAGTGAGCTTTTCTATTTTTTCTAATTTATACTCGTTGTTATAAAATATGGATACCTTATTCTTGGAATGAATGCCAGTGAAAAAAGAAAATAATTCACCCTTTTCTTTTTGACAGAGGGCTAGGAGGACTTAGATATAGCTGATAATAGTGGACCAGTTAACAGTTTCTAGAAGTGAAAAACAACGTTAAGAACAAAATAACGAAACACCAAAACACCAAGCAAAAACTTTGTTTCTTTTCTTGAATTTTTCTTTCAAGATCTATTATACACTGAAAGTTTGAGTTAAATTTATAAACCTAAAACTTACCTCGAGATTTTGATGACTGCAATAAACTTTGTAAAATATTTTAAGCATTCTCAAACAGAGATGTAAAAATGTAATCACATTCTCAGGCACTTGAACCAAAAAATCTTAGGTTTATGTCCTTGTTAGAATGGTCAAAGAAGAAACAGCTAAAAGATGAAAGAAAATTAAACAAAAAATTAAACATCCACACGGAAGTCAATGACGCTGACACAATGCTACAGATGCTCAACAGATATTTCCAAACAGGTATCCAGGCTGTTAAAATTTAAAAGATCGTTTCCTCTTCAAGTAAGTCGAACGATACAAACTCTCAGAAACTGCCCGTTTATTTTTGACGTAGATCAACCTCTCAAAATTTAAACTGAATCTGTCACCTTATATCTGTGGCCTTCCCCTAGTGAGTACCGTGATCGCCTTTTCAACAGAGTGGTCCCATTCAATGCAAGTGCGAGCCTTGAAATGAAATGTAACGTGCATGTTGTTCGTATTCGACATAAAATTGGCCATTCCGTGGCTACCCTGATGTATAAAGTCACGTAAAATTGGGAATTTCGTGATTATGATCATGTTATTAATGGTCACGTAAAATTGGGCATTTCATGATCATGATATTAAAGGTCACGTAAAATTCGGCATTTCGTGATTATGATCATGATATTAAAGGTCGCGTAAAATTGTGCATTTTATGATTATGATCATGCTATTAATGGTCACGTAAAATTGGGAATTTAGTAATTATGATCATGATATTAAAGGTCACGTAAAATTGTGCATTTCATGATTATGATCATTATATTAAAGGTCACGTAAAATTGGGCATTTCGTAATTATGACCATGATGTTTAAGATCACGTAAAATTGGGCATTTCGTGATTATGATCATGATATTAAAGGCCACGTAATGAAATGAAATGAAATGAAATGAAATGGCGTATGGCTTTTAGTGCCAGGAGTGTCCGAGAACAAGTTCGGCTCGCCAGATGCAGGTCTTCTTGATTTGACTCCCGTAGGCGACCTGCGTGTCGTGATGAAGATGAAATGATGATGAAGACGACAAATACACCCAGCCCCCAAGCCAGCGAAATTAGCCAATTAAGGTTGAAATTCCCGACCCTGCCGGGAATCGAACCCGGGACTCCTGTTACCAAAGGCCAGCACGCTAACCATCTAGCCATGGAGCCGGACCAGGTCACGTAAAATTGGGAATTTCGTGATTATGATCATGATAATAAAGGTCACGTAAAATTGGGCATTTCATGATTATGAGCATGATATTAAAGGTCACGTAAAATTGGGCATTTCGTGATTATGATCATGATATTAAAGGTCACGTAAAATTGGGTATTTCGTAATTATGATCATGATTTAAAGGTCACGTAAATTTGGGCATTTCATGAATATGATCATAACATTTAGGGTCACGTAAAATTGGGCATTTCGTGATTATGATCATGATATTAAAGATCACGTAAAATTGGGCATTTCGTGACTATGATTATGATATTAAAGGTCACGTAAAATTGGGCATTTCGTAATTATGATCATGATATGAAAGGTCACATAAAATTGGGCATTTCATGATTATGATCATGATATTAAATGTCACATAAAATTGCTAACTTGCTTCCTTTGCTCATCGGTTGAGTTGTCCAAACGGGGATCATACATGTCAATAAATTACGTTAGCTACAGATGATCAGTTAAGGGGAGCCATGACTGAAATTTTGAACTTCCACAATTTACCAGTTATCACAACCACATATAAAACATCAGCGTACATTAATTAGCTAGAGCACCACACAAAATTTGAAGTTGATAATTAATTTGTTGCAAAGTTATTAACCAATAATTCATATTTTTATCTTGCATGGAAAATGTTCCCTGCGGCACAGTTTTCATTTTTTTTTTTGTTTAAGATTTGGCATACTTGTCAAAACTACTCGTATACTTAATAGTAAGTCTGAATTTTTCAGTCAGGTATAAACTACTGGAGAGATAAATTTTTAAATGTTTAATTATTCATACGATAGCAAAATCTCTAGTTTGGTGCTACTTTAGGAACAAAAATATGAAGGTAATATTCAACTGATAATAAAATGCAGATTTATATTTAATTCCCGTAAATACTGAAACTTGGTCAGAAACTTTCAGATGAATCTGATAATAATTCTGTAGCAAGGAGCATTTTATACATGGCAATGAGTTTATAATTAAGCTAGAAAAAATCAATGGCAACGTTTAAGAAACATACTTGCCTTAAAACTGCTCTGGAATTTAACTTACTCCCTGAAACTTTCATCTCCTCTAATGCACAGCCTAGGCCTATTACAAGGTAAATATATCGGGATTATTGTAGTTCGAAAGAACTTCGAAGCCAATATTGTCTGAGAGCATGAGAAAAGGCGGTTCTTTTTTTTTTTCTAATTGCTTTACGTCGCCGACACAATAGGTTTTATGGCGACGATAGGACAGGAAAGGCCTAGGAATGGGAAGGAAGCGGCCTTGGCCTTAATTAAGGTATAGCCCCAGAATTTGCCTGGTGTTAAAATGGGAAACCACGAAAAACCATCTTCAGGGCTGCCGACAGGTTTGAACACACTATCTCCCGGATGCGAGCTCACAGCTGCGCGCCCCCAACCGCACGGCCAACTTGCCCGGTATGAGAGAAAGAGGCGTATACTTACTCTATATAGGCCATGCCAGTACCATTTAAATCCGGCATTTAGGTCTTTGGCTGTAGGGCAAAAGTGATATCGGGATATAGGGATTTGGGGGATTTTTAAGGTTAAAATTAAATTTTGGCCACAAAATGGCAACATTTTAGTTAAGAATCCACTTAAGGGAGCTTTATATGAGGGACAACATTAAGTCAGAAATTTTTGTATGACTATATTGGTTTTAACGGAATCTGGATGAGATCAAACTAAAATTACTTCGAGGTAGATATTCTACAAAACCGTTCACTTTATTTTAAGAAAACTTGGCAATCATGCTAAAAATGTGAATTTCAACGTTTTTTTAAAACGTTATTGCGTTCGATAAACAATGCTAGAACTTTTTTCCTAAATCTGCGTTTACGTAAGAATTTTAAAATATTCAGATTCTCTCTTTGAAACAGTGCCAATTGTCGCAGTTTATGCCATCATTTATGCTCATAATTTCACTACACAGTTTGTATTGACTTTGAGCTATGAACAAATGCCATATTTCATTTAAATTTAGTATACACTATTCGAGAGATAATGGGTTCGAACCCCACTGTCGGCAGCCCTGAAGATGGTTTTCCGTGGTTTCCCATTTTCGCACCAGGCACATGCTGGGGCTGTACCTTATTTAAGGCCACGGCCGCTTCCTTCCCACTCCTAGCCCTTCCCTGTCCCATGGTCGCCACAAGACCTATCTGTGTCGGTGCGACGTAAAGAAATTAGCAAAAAAATCATTTAAATTTGAGTCTTCGCTCTAGGTCATTGTGCTATTTTCAAGCACACTATCAATGGAGGTGAATTGCATGTACATTTTAACCACATACCACCCGACCTGTCAATCTTTCTGGGAAAACTGGGTATTGGAACTTGACATTTGAGGACGGTAGATAATAGCCCTAACAGTTGCTCGAAAATTATTATAATTGTTCCTTGAATGTATTTGTACGTCCTCCTGTGTGGTGTAGTGGTGAGTGTGGTTAGCTGCCACCCCCGGAGGCCCGGGTTCGATTCCCGGCTCTGCCACGAAATTTGAAAAGTGATACGAGGGCTGGAACGGGGTCCACTCAGCCTCGGGAGGTCAACTGAGTAGAGGTGGGTTCGATTCCCACCTCAGCCATCCTAGAAGTGGTATTCCGTGGTTTCCCACTTCCCCTCCAGGCAAATGCCGGAGGCCGCTTCCTTCCCTCTTCCTTGTCTATCCCTTCCAATCTTCCCATCCCCCCGCAAGGCCCCTGTTCAGCATAGCAGGTGAGGCCTCCTGGGCGAGGTAGTGGTCATCCTCCCCAGTTGTATCCTCCAAACCAATGTCTCACGCTCCAGGACACTATCCTTGAGGCGGTAGAGGTGAGATCCCTCGCTCAGTCTGTGGGAAAAGCCAATCCTGGAGGGTAAACAGATTAAGGAGAAGAAGAATTTATTTGTAACATAATGAAATATGTTCAACATAATCAATTATTTCTTTTACTGGAACTGACAAATTTGACCTCTTAGAATTATTTTATAGTATTTACTGTAGATTGGTGCTTCACGCCCGACTAAAAGACTAGACATGATAAGAAGCTTTTTTGGGCATTTGCCTTGTTAACACATCGTGAAATTCTCTACGTTTCTCATAAGAATTTGCTCCATGTCTTCAGAAGAAAATTTCATTTCACGAGCAAATTTTCTGTAATAATGATAGGAATGAACGAACGAGAGTACCACTTACTATAGACCAACGGCAAAGCATTCTAATTTCAAACTGTAATTCCTTAAATCTTAAACACAGATGTAAAAGAATAATCACATTCTCAGGCACTTGAACCAAAATAATCGTAGGTTGATGGGTTAATCTGCGTAGGTCCTGATCATAATGGGTAAAGATGAACTGAAAGAAGATGAAAGAAAATGAAATTAAAAAATAGACGTCCACTTGGAAGTCAATGGCGCTGACCACTAGACCAGCAGTGCTACGGACAATCAAAAGGCATTGCCAACAGGCATGCAGGCTGTTAAAATTGAAAGGGCCATTTCCTCCTCAATTAAGGCCAATGGCACAAACCCTCAGAAAGTACCCCTTTACTTTTGACGTAGGTCAATCTTTCAATTAATATCAAATATTGTGTAGATTCATCAGGAGTATAATATGAGAAATGTTTTTATTAAATGTACCAAAGTATCAAATTTATGATAAACTAATTAAAAATGAATAATTAATTGAAATATATGGCATAATGCACCCACCAGTAGAAATTTAAATAGACTTAGGATAAAGTATTATTTAAACTTCACGTCGCTGCGCGAGCAATACCTCGTATCAGACAATGTTATTTTTACTATTTATTTTCCTTAAGACTGATCACGCCTCTCATCCACATTTATGGATATACCGTCCATCAGGACCATGTTTGTTGTGTTTATTTTCCTATGCCATGTGTAAAGGAAAATTAACCTCATTTTACCGTACTGTAGGAATATATACACTGACTGACAGAGCAAATGCAACACCAAGAAGGAGTGGTCAGAACTTTATGCCAATTGCAGGGTAGACTGACGTCACTGAGGTATGCTCATGATGTGAAATGCGCCGCTGTGCTGCGCACGTAGCGAACGATAAATAGGACACGGCGTTGGAGAATGGCCCACTTCGTACCGTGATTTCTCAGCCGACAGTCATTGTAGAACGTGTTGTCGTGTGCCACAGGACACGTGTATAGCTAAGAATACCAGGCCGCCGTCAACGGAGGCATTTCCAGCAGACAGACGACTTTACGAGGGGTATGGTGATCGGGCTGAGAAGGGCAGGTTGGTCGCTTCGTCAAATCGCAGCCGATACCCATAGGGATGTGTCCACGGTGCAGCGCCTGTGGCGAAGATGGTTGGCGCAGGGACATGTGGCACGTGCGAGGGGTCCAGGCGCAGCCCGAGTGACGTCAGCACGCGAGGATCGGCGCATCCGCCGCCAAGCTGTGGCAGCCCCGCACGCCACGTCAACCGCCATTCTTCAGCATGTGCAAGACACCCTGGCTGTTCCAATATCGACCAGAACAATTTCCCGTCGATTGGTTGAAGGAGGCCTGCACTCCTGGCGTCCGCTCAGAAGACTACCATTGACTCCACAGCATAGACGTGCACGCCTGGCATGGTGCCGGGCTAGAGCGACTTGGATGAGGGAATGGCGGAACGTCGTGTTCTCCGATGAGTCACGCTTCTGTTCTGTCAGTGATAGTCACCGCAGACGAGTGTGGCGTCGGCGTGGAGAAAGGTAAAATCCGGCAGTAACTGTGGAGCGCCCTACCGCTAGACAACGCGGCATCATGGTTTGGGGCGCTATTGCGTATGATTCCACGTCACCTCTAGTGCGTATTCAAGGCACGTTAAATGTCCACCGCTACGTGCAGCATGTGCTGCGGCCGGTGGCACTCCCGTACCTTCAGGGGCTGCCCAATGCTCTGTTTCAGCAGGATAATGCCCGCCCACACACTGCTCGCATCTCCCAACAGGCTCTACGAGGTGTACAGATGCTTCCGTGGCCAGCGTACTCTCCGGATCTCTCACCAATCGAACACGTGTGGGATCTCATTGGACGCCGTTTGCAAACTCTGCCCCAGCCTCGTACGGAAGACCAACTGTGGCAAATGGTTGACAGAGAATGGAGAACCATCCCTCAGGACACCATCCGCACTCTTATTGACTCTGTAATTCGACGTGTTTCTGCGTGCATCGCCGCTCGCGGTGGTCCTACATCCTACTGAGTCGATGCCGTGCGCATTGTGTAACCTGCATCTCAGTTTGAAATAAACATCAATTATTCATCCGTGCCGTCTCTGTTTTTTCCCCAACTTTCATTCCTTTCGAACCACTCCTTCTTGGTGTTGCATTTGCTCTGTTAGTCAGTGTATTTTCATCAAGTGTTTACACACTCCTGCAATAGAATGCATGTAAGTTTCCTTTACATATCAGCACAAGAAAATGAACACATCGAACATTGTTCTGATGGACTGCATATCCACGTGTGGTTGGGAGGCGTCACCAGTCTTAAGGAGAATACTGTAATAGGTAAGAAGAGCATTGTCGGACATGAGGTATTGCTCGCGCAGCGGCGATATGTAACTATTAATATTATCCATGTAGGTTTTCTCTACGCATCGGCGTAAACATTGTAGTCTAATAATACCTACCATTTTCTGACGTCTGGGCTCCCTGGACTGGCACACCTAAATTAGAAGATGGAAATATCACTATACCATTACGCTTACAGTAGTTTACAGTCTGCATATCAATGTAATTTTCACAGCAACATCCTCAATAAATATTATCAAATCATTAAAATTATTCAACCCAATTCGATAATCCATCCGAAATATTTCTTTGGATGAGCGGTTAAGCAGCAGTGTGTCAGCCTCCGGATTCCAAAATTACAGGTTCAAACTCAGCCGAGGTAGTCTTAATTTTCGCGTGCGAAATAAAGTCTTCAACACTCCATGTCGTACGATGCCTCTATGCACAATGTCTCTGGTGACACTTCTGTGTCTTTTCAATAAAATGAATTAACACTCATCAATAGATTACCCAGTCCGTATCTGTGGTGTAGTGGTTAGCGTGATCAGCTGCCACCCCCGGAGGTCCGGGTTCGATTCCCGGCTCTGCCACGAAATTTGAAAAGTGGTACGAGGGCTGGAACGGGGTCCACTCAGCCTCGGGAGGTCAACTGAGTAGAGGTGGGTTCGATCCCCACCTCAGCCATCTTGGAAGTGGTTTTCCGTGGTTTCCCACTTCTCCTCCAGGCAAATGCCGGGATGGTCCCTAAATTAAGGGCACGGCCGCTTCTTTCCCTCTTCCTTGCCTGTCCCATCCAATCTTCCCATCCCTCCACAAGGCCCCTGTTCAGCATAGCAGGTCAGGTCACCTGGACGAGGCACTGGTCATTCTCCCCAGTTGTATCCCCCGACCCAGGACACTGCCCTTGAGGCGGTAGGGGTGGGATCCTTCGCTGAGTCCGAGAGAAAAACCAAACCTGGAGGGTAAGCAGATTAAGAAAGAAAGAAATAGATTACCCAACAGATTAGCGATAACTTTGCCATCTAGCAGAACAATGTGAAGCTATGAAATTGACACATAAGTAACCTAAATTACGTCAAGTCTAACTACCTGCACGTGGCAACTGTGCCAAGTTGAGTAACTAATACGGTAGAGCACTGGCCTTCTGAGTTCAAGTTGTCAGGTTCGATCCCGGGACAATTATCAATGATGTCAGGCACATAGTGGTAGATTTATCGCTAAGTAAAATAACTGCTTTAAAACAAAATTTCAGCCTCTAGGCGCCTTTCAAAGTTATAAATTTACTTAAAGGATTGTGAGACAATAACATTATTATTGGACTTCTTTGCACCTATCACCAATCCGAAAACATCTGAGAAGGTTGAGGCCGTAAGTTTGGGATCTGGAGACCGACACACTACCACTTATCCATTCGGAAAGCTATAATATTTTTCATATCTATTATACCAGAAACTGGCAAGGATTGTTTAGGTCATAAACTCGGCACCAATATACTTTAAACAATTCAAACATGGTTCATTAAACTCAAAACATTTAGAACAATTACCACCTGCCTACCTGCGTTATACAGGTTAGGCCTAATGTAATCATTATAGCTGAGTCTAGCAATCAAGTGGCCTTTAGAATTTGTCTTACTATTAGCAAGAGAATTCTGCATTTAACTCCTCCCCTCGTCACCATTTTTACAGATAAACTTTACTGGTCATAACGTTCTATCAATGATTTTTCAAATATTCCCCAAAATCAGACACACAGTCAAACAAATTATTTAGTGTATGTATAGCAAGTTTCTCCTTCTTATACCCCATACTCCACGCATAAATTTCAGACCTGTAATGTACCTGTCTGTTGACATAAACTTCTACTGGCTTTAACGACTGAACAACATCAGTGATTGAACAATCAAAATACCACCATGTACAACATATAGCATATGTATCCGCCTCCGTAGCATAACGGTTGGTACTATCAGCTGCCGGCCTCGGGGGACGGGTTCGATTATCCATACTGTCTGAAATTTAAGATTGGCAGGAGGGCTTGTATGTGGTTAAATAAGTACATGAAGCTCACCACCATTGTGGGTGGGCCTGAAAAGATCTGCACCACCTTGGGACGAAGGCACGAATTTATTTCACCATCTACAGCACGTACAGTTATATAATCTCTGATATCAAATTCCTGTTATCCTTGTTTTATAAATATACATGTAAATGGTAGCAACAACTTAAGGAATAGGTGTATATCCCCTTACAATGCATCGTCCATCCCGTTTCTCCATTTTTAAAATGTAGGACATTTATGACTTTTGGCGTTGTAATATTTTTCGCTATTCAGACTATAACCAATGGAAATCGCATCCTCCTCTTAGCACAGATCAAACCAAATTGACTGAATTGACTTAATATCCCATATTAAGTTGGAATCGCGTAAAGCTAAAAATATCTCGCGTTTCGTCACTGAGCACAACCTCCTTCATGCTCGGTTCTCCTAAGCCAACAGAAAACGGAGAACTTTTTATAGCTTTATTAAAATGTGTCATTTATTTATTTAACTTCAGCAGTGGCAAAGTTAGGGCTCGGGGCTCTTTCTTATATTTAACCTTGTAAATTATAAAATACATGTATAAAGGAAATATACTGTTCTATTATAAAATCAAAAATAAGCTAAGTAACAGATTTGGCGAAGACATAATGAAAAGAAACCATACTGAAGTTACGTGTTAGAAAAGTAAGAGGTAAATTTTATGGAATTTCCACTTTGGCACAACGTTTCTATACTTGTCTGGGTCGGAAACTCGAATAAAAAAGGTAGTCGAAGATTATCCAGTTATACAGTGTTTTTTAAATATATTTGTAACTTTAAGACTATTGTTAAAATATACTAAGCCAGAACTTTACAAACAGATAAAATTCTTAAACTTGGTGCTATTTGCTTTACGTCGCACCGACACAGATAGGTCTTATGGCGACGATGGGAGAGGATAGGCCTAGGAGTGGAAAGGAAGTGGCCGTGGCCTTAGTTATGGTACAGCATTTGCCTGGTGTAAAAATGGGAAACCACGGAAAACCATCTTCAGGGCTACCGACTTGGGGTTCAAACCCACTATCTCCCGAATGCAAGCTCACAGTCGCGCGCCCCTAACCGCACGGCGTTGTTCATTTCTTAGTGTATCTAGTGTGGTGGTGTTCTTTAAATATTGTTTTGATACATATTAACAATTTATTTAGATACCGTATTACTGTTTCCATTTCAGACTGCCTGTTTGTAGTCTAAGAATGATAAGCTTTATCTTATCTCGCCTACTGCATGTGTTTGTATTATTTCCAGTACCAGCATGATATAATAATGGCAAGACTTCACGAAACATGACAACAAGCGTCAATTAGCCCGCATGTTTGCTGTTGGTGTCGAACTTCCTACCGCAAGCATTTGAACTCTCTGGTGCAAATAAGACACCAAATCTAAAGTAAACTGCACATAAACATTTATGTTCCATAAGTAATATTTGTTCTTTTTGAGTTCGTTTTCTTTCTTCATACTGGTCACTATTGAGCTAATGGACATGTTGAGTAGTCTGAGTTAAAATGAGCACAATAAAAGAGGAAACCGAGGAGCTGTCCGTAGCGAAGCAGAGCCATATCAACAATACAATTTTGTGTGACTAGAAATAAATACTAACAATCATTCCAGTTTTTCCAAATAAGAGTCAGAGTTAGCACATAGATAAATAAACATGACAAGAATTTCAACAGGGAGTTCACTTATAAACATTTCCAGAATTGGAATTGACGCAAATCCGGATAATAGAAGTAGACCTGACGAATGGAATTTCCTCGTACGTCCTCGACCAGGTCACCACCACTAAAAAATTCAATCCTACTCCACCGCCTATATAGATGGTTCACTTATTTTTTATCAATGCTCACACATACTGATATTCGTGAACGTTTAGAACTACAAAGAGCCTAGTTCGTTTAACGAGAAGCGGTTTCCGAAGGAATAAGTATCGAATATTAATAACACCGGGTGAGTAAACCACTAAATTGAAGATGGTTTACTGGTGAATAGTACTGAGCTAGTGGACACTGACCGAGAAATTTTAAGGCGTAAAACCGATCTCTTTTTCATTGCAAGCAAAAAAATTTTAACTTTACTCACAATATATCGACGTTTCCGGGACAAAACCTCCTATGTGATAATATTTTTGGAGATATATTGACCCGAAGCTCATACATTACGAAGATAGAGGATGCCTTGACTATAGTCACACAATATTGCACCTTAGATGACAGAACCTTACCGGCCAGAGTTCTAAGCTAAAATATTTCACATAGGAGGTTTTATCCCGGCAGCGACAATATGCAAATAATGCAAATCTGTTCCATGCAGAAAATACTATAGCACACAGTATACTGATCAGTAATCATGTATAACAATAATGTAGTTAATTGCATGAATTTAACACATCATTTAGTGTCACAAAATACTTGAGTTGCCATAAAGTTGTGATTGATGATTTTGACTGAATCTTCCAGCAGCCTACATTTCAACGAATGGGTTCCACATCTCAATCAGCCATACGAAATTTCTCACAGAAACTAAATGGCAGTACTGTTCCTATTGATACGACAAGAGAGGCCGTGAACCTTGATATTCCGGGATCTATACTGATAGGAGGATTTGTTGTCATGATATTTTGCACACTCTCCGCGTAAAGATTTCTTCTCCCTTTGAACAAACGTAGATTGGTCTGGATTATTGTTTTCAAACCAGATGATCAGGTCATGAATAATGGCTACGATATTATAGTTGTAGGCTGCAGAGACCGATCATTTAGTCCTCTTAGTTAATATAGTAATAAGTTTAAGATTCAAATCGATAATATTTAGTTATTTGAGTAGCCTGTTAAAAATTGATAGGTATTGGAAAGTGCCCTCAGGTAGTATTTGAAAAAATAATAGATTGTATGCTGTTCTTTCATGTCCCATCTCATCACCACCACCACCACCACCACCACCACCATCATCATCATCATCATCCGAGGATTACGTCCTACGAATGATCAGTTGCCATAAAATATTTCAAGGTCATTCTGTCATCTCCCGCTTCCTTCACTGAAACGTAATTCTGTGCCTGGTTGTTATTATAATTTATATAAGGCAGGTCTTTCTAGGTCTTCCTCGTAGGGGTTTTCCTTCAGTGAAGACTTCTGCCACAGTTCTCATTAAGTTGGAGTGGCGCACTGTGTGATTCCATCATACAGGATAACATTTACGGATTAACTGAAGGATTGATCTCCGTCGGTTTACAGTGTCTAGAACTCTGCTGCTTGACATTTTTTCACGTCACATATTGCGATAGCACCATATCTCAGAGGCTTCAAGACCGTTCTGTTTAATTTTATTTAGAGTCCACGCTTCAAAGGCAAACACTGAAACTGTCCATACGAACGAATGTAGTATTTTCATTCGGAGGAAAAGACTAAGTTAACCGGTACACAGTTATCACATACTTTGTATAAAATATTTTTCGTCTGAGCACTACGACACCTTCCGTCCTCTGTAATCTTCTGACCGAGATTAGTGAAAGGTTTGTTCTATATCTTGGTCATCAATTTTCAAAGCGAAAAGGTCCTGAGCATTTCGAGACTGTCAAGCATTTTGTTTTAGAGGTTTTAATTTTCTAATCGTATTTCTGAGCGTTGATGTAACTCTTGACAGCATTGACTACAAGGTAGAGGGGCTGCCAGCTGGAATGTCCGAATCATCTTCATACCCGTATGGATATTTCATTGATTTTTACTCCTAAACTTGTGTCTCACTGAGTTTCCGCCATCATTAAATCACCAAAAGCATTAACCATAATTGGGAAGAGAGGACAAAATTATCTTACACCTTTGTAAGAATGGCTGGATTAATTAGAAATTCTTTAAAACGTGGAACAGCATTTTGACGATTGTAGAGGTGATATGAGCAGTTGTTTCACTCCTATATTCCTTCACAACGGAAATAGGGGGTTCGAATCCCACTGTCGGCAGCCCTGAAAATGGTTTTCCATGGTTTCCCATTTTCACACCAGGCAAATGCTGGGGCTGTACCTTAATTAAGGCCACGGCCGCTTCCTTCCAACTCCTAGGCCATTCCTATCCCATCGTCGCCATAAGACCTATCTGTGTCGGTGCGACGTAAAGCCCCTAGCAAAAAAAAAAAACGGAAATAATGTCTTTGCGTAGTCAATGGGGGCCGATGACCTATATTCTAGGCCCCTTTAAACAACAAACGTCATAGTAAATGAAGCACATGTGCATATTTCAGCTCCTGCTCATCATACGTTTTCCGAGAATTCATAAGACTGCCAATGGCATCTCGGGTACAACTCCTCGACGGAAATCAAACTGTTTCTTGATTGTATCGATAAACTGCCCCCTGTAGTTTTTCTTTATGATTTGAGGCATTATTTTCGATAATGAGGGACCAAAATAATTGTTCTGTACATACTACAGTTGATCGCATTTGCTTTCTTTGGTACAGGGATCGTGATGGAGTTCCGGATTTCAGATGGCCGAATACCCTTTTCGAAGGTAAGATTAAGGTAATTTAGTCTTTCATTTATTATATCTCCAGCTGACTGGCAAACGTTAGCATATTTTTATGAAAAATTATCTTTACGCATCACATGTGTGTTGTTGACAAGCTGCATCTTCGATGTAATTCAGTATTAGATCGCTAATGCATTCAGCACCCATAAAACACATTATTTCTAGAGAAAGTATTTCAATACCACTTTAGGTATTTCGATAATTAGTACTAAAATGGAAAGTATACACTATTCCAAACACATAATTTAGTCATTTTCAATGATATCGGTAAAATATAAATGAAGGGAAATATCACCCAGTGCGTGCCTTAAACTTCATTCAGAGTGCTAAATGACAAATTCCATACTACGATCTCGTAGGAAGTCACTATTTATTGATGAAACGTATATCGCTGACTTTGGTCTCAAAGTTATACATGGGATTAGCTCTATCTCCTTTTACATCCAGCTATTTTCCTTTATCTCCTCTGTCCTGCCTCATACGGTCGACCTTCTTATTGTTCCAATTCCGACGCTACTACTTTCCCTTCCATTTTTGTCTTCCCGCAGATATGGAACTCATTTCTTCTGCGCTTGTAATCTGAACCAAATGACCAAGGGAAGCTGATATTCTATCCCATCTTAGGCTGAATTTTCAGAGGGCTTTCAGGTCAGTTCCCGGCATATGATTAATTCCTTTCTGAGGACTGGTTGTTTGTGTTCACCTTCATACACTTACCGCACCACCAACCACCACAGAAACATACAAAAGCAAATACATCCCTCCGCAGAGGATTATCGTCAGAAATGGTATCCAGATGTAAAAGTGAGCTAAATCCACATTACATACTGACCCCAATCAAACTGGGGAAGGAAGATATCGCCGTTGTGCCTATAAAAGGCGCTACGTTTCAGCCTAGAATTCTGACCACAAAGGTTATCTAAGGTAGAGTATTGAATGAATTACGTCAAGGATTTTCCGTTCTGAATGCTACATGCGCTGCGGCACTAATGCTGCATAACGGTATTTCGAGGCGAAACGACGATATGCAGTATTTACCGGTGTTCGTGATTCTGATTCAGGGTACAAGTATTTGTTTTACTGGCACGTAAAAGAACTCCTGCGGGACTAAATTCCAGCACCTCAGCGTCTCTGAAAACAGTAAAAGTAGTTAGTCTGACGTTAAGCCGAAAACAGTACCATTATTAAACTAATTTTGAGTAATAAATTTTATAAACTATCTGCAAGAAAAATGATAACAGTAATATACCTGAAAAATAAACAGGTTCATTAAAAAGAATGACATGTTTCATTCTTAACAGAATATCATCAGATTCTATCAAATCACACTCAAATATTTAGTAAAGTATACACATGTAGGACCTATGTTCATTTTTTTAATACTTATGAACTTTAAGAACTTAATGAAGTTCTGTTTCCCCTCCGTTCCAAAACAGAATTTTTTATACATTTCTAAACAGAAATAAACATAAGTGGTTATAATTTTCTAAATGTTTATGTGTGACTTGCTAGAATTTGATGATACTGTTTGAAGAACGAAACGTTTCATTCTATTTTGATTAAGTGGTTTCTTTTTCGGATATAACACTTTTACCATTGTTTTCTTGCAGATAGCTCCAAAAATTATTACCCAAAATTATTAGTAGTTTCGGAAAAATGAATAACCTAACAATTATGAAAATGTCCTTTTAATTATATGTCCAATAATGTAACTCACACAGTTGTTTGTAAATTGGTTAAAATTCCGAGTAATTTAAAGGGAGGTACAACATTCAATAGCGTAAAAGTAGTGAAATTAATTCCTTTTTACATCAGAAACTACTGTATAAATGCTACTTACATAGTTTCTTACGTACGTAACACACAGTCATTAACGTCCATGAAATAAAGGTCAAATCAAAATGACAGCAATTACCAGTAAACACTTTAGCAAATTTGGATATTTATTTCTTTGAACTAAATATAATTTGCAATAAGAATACTCACATTCATTGAGTATTTGATTATTATTTTCCTAAAATATTTTAATTACTTACAGCCTCTAAGATATTCCTGCAGAAAATCGTTTTCTCTACCGTTATCCTTCACATCAATATTAATCAATTTGCCGTGCAACTAATTTTGTACGTGTTAAATTACTTGTATAAAAAGAGGGACTAAGACATCGTGCCAATAAAAGTGGAATACACTACCATGAATAATATCATTCCAATGTCTTAAATAGGTTTTCAATTGTAATAATTTAATGGCATTGGTTTTACGTCCCATTAACTACTGTTATGCCAACGGCCGTAGCCGTGTTGAAACACCGCATCCCGTGAGATCTCCGAAGTTAAGCAACATTGGGCGTGGTCGAGATTTGGATCGGTTGCCACGTGCTGTTGGTGGGGGGTGAGGTAATAGAGGAGCGTAAAGGAACTAGCTAGCACGTAATCTCCGGCTCAGGCATACCTCTGCGGAGGTTCGGACCTGCCTTCGGGCTGAATACACCCTTACCTTAACTTAACTACTCTTATGATATTCGGAGACGCGGATGTGCCTCTATTTTGTCCTGTAGGAGTTCTTTTATGTGCATGTTAAAATACCGACATGAGGCGGTGGTATTTGAGCACCTTCAAATACCACCGTACGATTTTCAATTATGATTAAAACCATGTGGAAAAACTAAAATTACGAAAACCGAACAACAAACGTAGGCCTATGACAAGAGCGGTACATAGCGGTGGACTTACACGGTTATTGACGAACGTATTTTTAAAGTAGTGCATATGAGCGCTTTACTTTCAACCCGATTGAAGAAGTTTCCGTTGTCATAGTAACGCAATAGACAATACATAGAAACCGTTTTAATAATTTTATCTCCCTCGGCAGGAGAGATGCGGTAGATTTTGGTAGCCAAAGACAGCCACCAAAATTTTGAATACTCCTGACCTAGTTCATGTTGGTGACTATTATTGCATTTGCATTGGTATTGTCGAAAACAGCCATCATCATATTTTAGTGAAGGCTATTCCCTGTTGCTGCAACCAACTTTCTCTACACACTGCTAGTATCTTTATCGCCGGGCGGAGTGGCTCAGACGGTTGAGGCGCTGGCCTTCTGACCCCAACTTGGCAGGTTCGATCCTGGCTCAGTCCGGTGGTATTTGAAGGTGCTCAAATGCGTCAGCCTCGTGTCGGTAGATTTACTGGCACGTAAAAGAACTCCTGCAGGACTACATTCCGGCACCTCGGCGTCTCCGAAAACCGTAAAAGAGTAGTTAGTGGGACGTAAAACAAATAACATTATTATTATTAGTAGTAGTATCTTCATCTCCTCACAGGAGCTGCAATTCATGTGCATGATGAGGTTCATGATGTATGAAAGTCTTGGGCGCCCTCTTTCCCCTTTTTCGAAAAAATTTCCCTTCCATGATGTTGCAAACTAAGTTGTTGTGTCTCATTATATGGTCAAACAATTTCACCTTCCTTCCATCTAGTTTTCGGATGAGACCTCTCTTTACCTTTACTTCTCTCAGCACAACGGTGCTACATTTTATTTCAGTCCACATTGTCAGGTTTAATCATCTCTAAAACCACATCTTATCAGCTTCCATCATGACCTTTTCTTGTTTCCCCAGTGGTTACTACATTCCATACATACGATTTAGCAATAATTTTTCCTGGCCTTCAGATAAGATTCTATTGATTAATAAATTGCTTTCATTTTGAAAACGTAAACCTTGTGTAGGTAGATTTACGGGCACGTAAAAGAACACCTGAGGTATAAATGTTTGGCACCTCGGCGTCTCCGAATACCATCTAAGTAGTTAGAGGGACGTAGAAAAACTATTATTACGGATAGAATCATTAGACATATTTTTCTTCTTTACTTATGTTTCACTCGAAGACTACCTAATCGGCTTTTATATTTTTATTAGACTACTTGTAAATCTCTTCGTGGATTTATTTTCTCACCACGTCTATACTTGTTCTAACCAGATGAGTTCTGAGAGGTGTGTTGCTTAACCATCTCAGGAAATGTTATCACCTTCTAACAATAAAATAGCTGATAAAATACAATGTCAGTTTGCAACGTTATTCATGCCCCATACACTTTGTAGCCTGTTTAAAATTAGACTTCGTATAGACTACGAGGCTTTTAATGACTTGTTTAATTATACTCTTTTGTCTAATTTTATGTATTCACTGCAACAATGAATTCAATTGAAATCGTTAATCACTTTGCTGACTGCTTAATTTCAAATATTTCAGTTGAAAGAATGACTGTGTTGATGACGAGGATATTGAATTGAAGTTAATGCATATGAGCAGTTGTTGAAATTTGCGTTAGTGTTTCAAGACTCAAACTGAATAATAATAATAATAATAATAATAATAATAATAATAATAATAATAATAATAATAATAATAATAATAATAATAATAAATGATCCCTTCGCTAGGAAGACATAAGTTGTAATAAGTTTCGAATTAATTTATCCTATCTCTGTTTATAATCATATCATCGATCCGTAACTGTAAAGTACATTCCGTTAACTTTGAATTTTCGGAAGAGATAGGGTAATATTTCTTGCCAAAGGTAATAATATTTGAAATACACACACACACACACACACACACACACACACACACACACACACACACACACACACACAGGTCTAGCTTAATTAGGTACCCCGTATAAACTGCTGTTCATGGCAAATTTTACACAAACAAATAAATTTAGGCTATTCACTTCAACGTATTCTGCATTATTCTGAGAAATCATTGTACAGTCCTATACAGGGAGACCGAGCTCGATAGCTGCAGTCGCTTAAGTGCGACCAGTATCCAGTATTAGGGAGAGTGTGGGTTCGAACCCCACTGTTGGCAGCATTGTAAAGGATTTTCCGCAGTTTTCCATTTTCACACCAGACAAGTTCTGGGGCTGTGCCTTAATTAAGGCGACGGACGCTTCCTTCCCATTCCTATCCTTTTGCTGTCCGATCGTCACCATAAGACTATTCGTTTATAGGAAGGGGATTTAGGGATTGGAATAACTTGCCAAGGAAGATATTCAATAAATCTCCAATTTCTTTGAAATCATTCAAGAAAAGGTTAGGAACACAACAGATAGGGAATCTGCCGCCTGGGCGACTGCCCTTAAATGCAGATCAGTGGTGATGGATTTTCATGATTGACTATCTGTGTCAGCGCGACGTAAAGCTACTTGTAAAAAACTGGATGCAAGGTGGTTGCAAACATCGTGAACTGGATATATCAGCATTTGAGGGCTGTTCATGATGATAAATAATGCTAAAGAAATAATTCTCGCAACGTTGTCATTTCATCAGCCGCTGAAGTTAGCCAATCAGATCGCTTCGTGGGCGAATTAAAATGGGCTTTACGCGGCACTGTTGGTAAATCTGCACGTGATTTAAGAACGGCTTGAGAGCCATGCCGAGAAATCAGAATCAAACCCAAATACACCGTTCGTTTCATCCAATGTCACTGGTGCGTACTTGCTTTGGTGCAATCCATCAGCTCGGTGGACTGTATCGAAAACCCTCCCCTGGTGCAGTTTCACTCTTCGACTGGTGCACTCATGTCGGTCTTAATCCACGTATAGACTTAGCGACAGTGTCACGCAAAACCCATTTGATTTCTCCCCCCGAAGTGATCTGAGTGGCTAACTTCAGTAGCTTATAAAATGACAACGGTTCGAGATATTTTTAAAAAAGTAAAACATCTCTTTATTGCCCACCATAGTATACACCATCGGCTTACAGGCAATAAAGACAACAAAACACACAGAATCAAAACAAAACTTTAAACAAACAATATCTAATCTATGTCTCTTAAAACTACATACCCTAACTAATTTGGTGGCGTCGCCCAGGCGGATCACCAGGCCGTGGGCTGCGCCACCCTACACTAAACAAACAAAATCTACTATATATCACTTAAAACTACTTAACTCTATAAAACTACTTATTCCATACTCTAACTAATTTGGTGGCGCTGCAGAGGCGGATTTCCAGGCCATAAGCTGCAGCATCCTTCATTAAAACTAATATTCTACTAACTACCACTAACTACTAAAAGGAAAAAAGGGACAACTGGCTGTTCGCGGTATCCCCTGGTAATGAGGGAACCCCTTCCACCCATGATACCGCTATCAGCCACACCCGTAGGTCAGGTTCGAGATATTGAATTACTTCTTTCAAATTATTTAATAGCATGACGAACCCTACAACGCTGTATATACTCGGTTCACATTGTGTCCGATCACTTTGTATAAATGTGATAGATGAAAGATAACATTAATTGAAGTACCCTTCTCACCAGGGGTGATGACACGGCCGAGCAGTAGGGGTAGATGCTTAATTCTGGCTCTTGTTTTACCTTAGATTAGTTTTTATGGTTATAGGGTTGGCACTTTCATGTGGTATGGTCATCCGCCCATGTAAGAGGCCGTCAGTAGATTTAGTTGGTATAGTTATGCTTACACTGTTTTTTTCTTTTTTGTTTATTTTATGTGTTCCTTCTGTTATTAGTAGGGGCAAATTAGTAGAATTAGTCTAGGGTGGTGTCTTACATGGAGACTGGTATACCGCTCGTGTGAGGAACCACCAAGTTAGTTGACAGGATTGCAGGGTTGACCCTTACATGTGGACTGGTCATCCGCCCATGTAGGGGACAGCTCAGTAGATTAGTTGGTGTGCTTATAGAACTGTTTTAATTGTTTAGTTTAGTTTATTTTATGGTTCTTTCTGTTTCTTGTATTATAGCACTGTGAACATGTATCGGGGCGAACAGCCTATAATGTTCAATGTTTAATAAATAAATAAATTAACTGAAGTATAGAAGGAGAAATACAATACTTGAGACAAGAACTGTTACGAGATATAGAGAAACATTAATATCATAAAGATCCTCTTAGCACTTCATACATCATTAAAATGTGTTCATTTTCCTTGTAGGTTATTACAAGCTTTAGTCTTTCAGACTTCGACAGGTACATGCAGTTGTACAACTATAAATAAAGGCTAAATTGAGCAGTAAAAACGGATATCTCTAACCCTGTTAAAAGTTACACAGGCTCAAAGTAAACTATCTAATTTCAACGAGAAAATTTGAAAAGATACCTTGAAATACCAATCTATGTTGTAGGGTTAAATTCAACATTTCTGAACACATGTAACAAGTACCAATTTGATTGTGCTACTCAAGCGGATAAATGAAGTACATAGAAATATTACTTTTGGAAGAAACTGTACAAGTGAGATAGTATAGAAGTGTATAGCGACCCACCATACAGTATCATGAATTTTCTTCGAACTACGGACTAAATATTGTTTCACTATTTATGAGACGCTGCCGGGCATCTAGCTTCTTGGGGGGTACGGAGAAGAAAAGTTGACTCTAACCATTTTATAGGGAAGGCATCACTGATGTTATGAAAATATTCTGGATAACTACAGTATAGTTTACAAACATTTTGTTCAAGAATAAAATCACCGAAAGGCTTGAAAACTCCTGGATATTACACAATCTTAGTGTTTACCATGAGGAAAATACTGAACGCTTTCACTAGGATACCTAACTACATTTTTTCAAGTTATTTATCAGTATTACCAACCCTATAATTCTCATATACCCGGTTCACGTTGTTTCCGACTACCCTATACACATTCCTTGATAAAATCATGTATACATCCCTTTAGGGTCAGATAATGCACACTGTCACCTGCTGATAAAGTACCACTATTGAGAGTTCGTTAAACCCTCACATTTGTTGAAAGCTACGCTACCACTCTGACCAACGTGGACGCTGCAGGTCAACAAAACAGTCACAATCTCATCCCACTGAACACAATTACAGGATTTCAAAGGGCAATAATTGAATATTATTGTCGGGAGGTTGCCGATAGAGCAACTCAATAAGCTTCTGACCGATACAAACTGAATTTACTGCTTCCTTTGTTGCTGGCCGGACAGCGCTCTCGCCGATATGTTTGCAATCCTCTCCTGATTTGTGTGCGCAGACAGATAACTTGTAGCCTATCAGCCATCCCTCAGAAAACAGCTATTTATAATACGGGCGAGCTGTGGTACAGCACCTTTTGCATATTCTACCATTCATCTACTGCTAACACATTAAGTTATTCTAATAATTCAAATCATTACCAAGAAGGAATCACACGTAGAAGGTAATAATGTAGCTAATTGAATTTATAAGAATCCGAATTCGAAGCTGGGCGGTGAAACCATGATATTTACCCGTTTAGAAACGCATGAACACGAAACTGACTTGTACGTATGGGAGTTTACAAGATCATGTTGATTTTACGCCATTCAGGCTACCTCAGTGTCAATGATGACGTGTGATTTTACCGCACCTGATAGTAGAGAAACCATAACATATCTTGGACAGCCTGTTACTTATACTTTTGGTAATCTTGTTAAGTCAATGCAGAATTCATGAGCAGAGATAATTTACACTCCGACAATGTACGACATGAATTATCGAATGGATCTTCGAAAACTCCGATATTCATCAGGGGTGTGGAGACACGCTCAAACAGTGATCCACAGAGGCAGCCGTTTAAAAAGCTGAAGAACACAGGAAATAGACGTGGAAGTGAAGTAGACCCACATAAACACTACTACGGTAATTAGAATAGCAGTGGTTGAATAATAATAATAATAATCATCATCATCATCATCATCATCGTCATCATACACGCCAATCTCGCATTAGTACTTTCTCACCCAATGTCAAGTGTATTCGAAGCCATGTGTGAGAGTCGAGTAACAAGGCTACTGTGCCTTTCTCTTATTCTTTTTCTTCTTATTATTATTATTATTATTTTTATCGGCGTAAGGTCAACTAACGCGTTGAGGATCTTAATTTCGTGTCATTTTCGACGTTCCGATTTACTCTACCAGAAAGCAAAAAGCTAGACATTTCCTCTATGTCACACTGACACAGGCAGTTGTCATGGTGACGAAGGGATATAATAGGGCCATGGCAGTGAACGAAGCGATCTCAGTCTTAACTAAGGTATAGCATCAGCACTTGTTTGGTGTGAAACTGGCGAAATAAGGGAATACCATCTTCAGGGCTGGCGACAGTAGGCATCCTCCCGAACTTTAAGGGAAATAAATTGAAATTATTTTGTGTGACCTGTTAATGTTTTCAGTTGATTTTGTCGGATTTTCCTACCGATGTTTTCCAAGCTGGCTGGCATCGTGCAATATGGAGTGTCGAATGGATTTTTTTCCCATCCTTTAAAATTCTGACTGCTTCTGCCGAGTGTGAACTCATGAACTTAAGATTCAGAGACTAATCCTCCACTGCTTATCCCCACGGAAGCTATTCATGTGCAGACTATTTTGAATATACATCTTTATAGAAGGACACCGGAAGTCTGGTAGTGCAGCAGCACCAGACAAATCAACCACCGCTTTAAACGCTCTGTTCGACCAGGATTAGCGATCATGAGGTACCTACTCGATGCTGAATATTCCTTCACCTTAAATTATACAGCGTATAAAGCTATATATATGTGTGAACATTACACAAGCTAAGGATATGCCTAGTAAATGTAATCACTTGAATGTTGGAACAAAATAAATATGTTTTATCTAATAATGATAGGTTGTAAATTGATAATTGATGTAGTTCTTGAAGTAGGGGCACTTGAAGAGGCTGTGTATTGAGACTTCAATTGAATGCAAGTAATAGCTTGTCGTTTGGGTGCTTCTTACTCTGTCAAGTGTTACCCAGGAGACTTAGAACGTATTTGTAGCTCTTGTATTTTAGCAGCAGACCGAATTGTCAAGAAGTACCTCAATTACAAATTCCTAACTCATTGATATTTAATAAAGCTTCTCTTTTCATTTCTTCTTTCATCCCTAGAAGTTTGAGTTTTGAATTTATTTTGAATGTTAACATACGTGATATTGTTTTATTTGACATAAAGTAAGTATATGGGCTACAGATCAAATTGAAATAAACTAATACTGTCATTCATAACGTATTAAGTTCTGTTAAATAAGTTCATTCTTCATATTGAAGATTAATGCAACAGGAAGCTGCAACAATTCAATGCAGTAAATTTTTAAATTGTGATAATATTGGTCATGTACGGTGCGAGCACCATCTGAAAAATGTAATATTTTCTCTCAGTTTATCTAGAGATAGCTGTTAAAACAAAGATTTGGATTTAACTTTTCTGAAGAAACTGAGTTTACTAAGACGTTCTCATTAACGTAAGGAATCGTTCATTAAGTTTTATTTATGGTTGAAAGGCCACTATTTCGATCAATGAATTAATGTAGAAACGAATGTTTTAATGTACCGTATTTAATTTTGCTTGTTCGCATAAAAAAACTCTAGCGCTTGCTTATTCCAGATTATGACCGCAATGTATTGTGAACAATAGAGACAGAGCTATAGCAATTCGTTACAGGTAATTTATTCTGAGAACTCACTTTCACCGATACCAACTACAAATCTACTACCTGTATGGAATAGCCTGGAATGACATAATTAAAAGAATAAGTTTGAGTTGAGATTTTAAAAGTAGGAAGGATCATAATATGAATATAAAGTTGGAGTTCAAGAGGAGAGATTGGGGTAGATATTCATTTATAGGACGATGAGTAAGGGTCTGGAATAAATTATCAAGGGAAATGTTCGACAAGTTTCCAAGTTCATTGAAAATATGTTTAAGATAAGGCCAGGGAAACAATTTATAGGGAACCTGTCTCCAGGACGACAGCCCTAGATGCGGACGGATAGATAGATAGATAGATAGATAGATAGATAGATAGATAGATAGATAGATTTAATCATTCACACTGCAATTTCGTTCTAAAATATTCAGAATGATATACTTGAGATGGCCTAAGTTTCCTCTCATATCTTCAATTGTCTTTCAAATTTGTTTTCGAAATTTAAATTATTATGGCTGTACTTGTATCTATTATCAAGTATACAGTTCCTTTTCGCTACACTCATACTCAAGTAGGTCATCTGCACAAGCCACCTCTTTTATATGGTTCCCACCCGATTGAATCTCGTCGTCTATGATAATGCTGAAAGTTCACAGTCTTGTTCAAACTACTTTGAAACAAGACCTCACCTCTCACTGGTCTCATTTCCATCGCAAATCCCTTAAATGATTGTAATAACAGTACAATTAACCGGCATAATTTCCGTAGGTGCTCTGTCATCTGACGTCTATTATTGTAAATGCTCGTCGTTCATGGGATTATTACACTTCCGCAGCTCGACTGAAGAGATGAAACCCTTCGTGTCAAACACAATTTAGGTGTGAGCTGGCATTATAAATCAGAGTCAGGAAAGAGAATGTCAGAATACCTGGTGTAATAAAGTTACAAAATGGATGGAATTCGATAGGAAACCTTGTGGAAGTGGAGGAATCAAATGCTTCACAGAGTAGATACCTTTAACCTTCATCTACGAAGTAAAGACCTGGGGGTGTTTGCAGCAAAGATCGACATATGTCTTGAATCTTATGACTGGCACAGTGTTTACAAGTAACCTTTATTTATTTATTATTTATTCTTGACTTATCTTTGTGGCGAAGTTAGGGCTCACGGCCCTCTCTTACACTTAACCACTATAAACAATAAAATTTAAAAATGTAAACATAAAAGTAAGATAGAAATTCTAAAAGGACGTAATACTACGGACAGATAATTCTAAGACTAAGTTAGGCCTGCATATCAGTACGGCAATTAGTGTGACAATACTAACACTGATACTAATACTAATCATAATAATAAAAATAATAAAAAATGAAGAAAACCCATTCACACAACAAACACACAATGATTCACACAGCTCAGTTTTATGTTCCCAGGAAAAGCTTTCGGCAGGCAGATTTGAATTTATGAGAGGAAGTAAGGTGCCGAATGTCCATTGGGAGCGTATTCCAGAGTCTAGATGCAGTAACTAACAAGGAATGTTCGTAGGAATTCGTTCGACTTAGTGGAATTTCAAGTAGGGAACTAGAACGGGTACTAATTTTGTGGAATGAGGAAAGGAAACGAAAATTAGAAGAGAGGTAAGTAGGAGTGTTCGTCGAGAGCACTTGGTAAACAAGTGTCATTAGGTGAAAATTCCTTCGTTCATTTATGCGTAGCCATCCCAATGTTTTGAAATATGGTGTAACATGAGCGTCATGTCTCAGCTGGAAGGAATATCGTATGCATGAGTTTTGTGCTCGCTGAAGTCTCAAAGCTTGTTCAGCGTTTAGATTGACTAGTACCGTATCACAGTAGTCTAGAATTGGAAATAGTAGTGCTTGGATTAATTTTCATTTAAGTTTTTGAGGAAAATAATTCTTGCGACGTTTCAGGGGATACAGAGCTGCATGAACCTTTCTACATACATTTGTTACATGTTCATTCCAGGTCAGATTCTCAATGATGGAGATTCCAAGATTAGTTACATTTTTAAGGTACGGTACAGCAACGTCATTGATTATGATTGGAGGAGGATTGATATTGCTTATTACATGTAATAATTTAGGATTTACTATGATAATACTTTGTGTTTTACAAGGATTTAGGCTTAAGTGGTTGCTTTTAGCATAGGCGGTAAGCCTTTAAATATCCGAAGTGATATGCTGAACTGTTTCGTGTAAATTGTCTGTAGTGGTGTATTTGTATATCTGCAGATCATCAGCATATAAGTGGTAGTTGCAATACTGAAGTGTGGAAGACATGTCATTAATATGCAAGACAAACAGTAAGGGTCCTAGAGCAGACCCTTGAGGGACACCGGATGATTTTACAGCCCATTGGGATCTTTGATTGTTTACCACAACGCACTGGCGACGATTTGTAAGGTACTACTTTAAAAAAAATAGGACTATCGGGCCGATATGCAGAGAGCGTAGCTTGGATAGTAGTATGTCTATATTTACCGTGTCGAACGCACTACTAAAGTCAAGGAGTGTCAGTATCGTCACCTGCCGTTTGTCCATAGCTAGTCTTATGTCATCTATTACCCGAAGAAGTGCATTCGTAGTACAGTATCCCTTTCTGAAGCCAGATTGCAATGGGTCAAAGAGAGTATGTCTGGTTAAGAATTCTACTAGCTGCTCGTGTACAACTCGTTCAAGAACTTTCGAGAGAGGGGGAGGAATCGAAATAGGCCGGTAATCAGATGGCGCATTTGCAGTGGTACCGGTATGCTTTGATATTGGGGTTACTAGAGCATCCTTCCATGCAGTTGGAAACGTCCCTGTGGTGAGACAGCGGTTTACAATATGGGTAATAATTGGTAGGACCGCGCCAATAATGTTTTTATAAAGCCTATTGGGATGTTATCTGCTCCTTTAGCTTGTGACTTAACTGAATTCAATATACGCTTTACATCATTTACACTGACAGGGTGAAAAGAGAAATTATGTTCGTTTTCTGCAGGGTCACTGTTTCTTTTATTTAGATTAATATGATTTTGAGGTTGAGATATTTATTGGGGTAGTTACGAAGTGAGAGTTAAGTGTATCGAGAGATATAGTTGGCACATGTGGTTCTTTGCATTTTCCAACTCCCATAGCTCGAAGTTCGTTCCAGGTTTCACGTGCATTTAAGTTCTTATCCCTCACAAGATGTTACAGTACGGCGGCAGACAGCTGAGGGGGCACTGAAAAAGTAAGATCTAGGCGACAGAGAAATGTTGTTGGAGACTTGAGAGTACGAAATTTATTTGTGATGCTGGGGGGGGGATGCGGATTGGAAGGAGAGCGTGTGCCAATAGTGCGTGAATGCAGGAGACGGGGCTAGGTAATGGCCACTAAGGAACTGGCAGCAGAAAAACCAGAGGGGAAGATCGTACATACAGATCATATACCACATTAAATAACATAATCGGGGCAGAAGACCTCGAATAATGAATAAAAATATAACCTTCCAACTCCTGCTAAATTTAGCGGCTAAAGTTAACACTGACATTACACGGGTTTCACCTGGGAGAGGTGCACTCTTAAGATCCTCTCTGTGGCTGGATTGCTTACTAATAAGGTAACTGGTGTCAAAAAATCTAAAATAATGCGAGGCCCATGAAATCTGGGGGCAAGCTTGCCCGCGGTAACAAAGTTCCTAACCATGACTTGATTTCCAACTTTTAAATTGGTGGGCCTCCGTCCACGATCTTATCCTCCCCTAAAGTTTCATGGGACACTTCAAGACTGGCCTTAGACTTCTTCCATAGATCTCTAATATTATCGGGATCTATTGTCTCTGGTAATACATCATTAAGTGACAAAACGTTAGAGAGCGGCGGGTTAAGACCAAATTTAAACATCAGAGAAACTGGTGTGAACTTGTGAGAGTCATGAACTGCCGAATTTAAAGCAAAGACCAACCAATGCAGGGACGTATCCCAACTGGAATGATCCACATGATGAAACGCAATTAGAGCAGATCTAATATTACGATTGACCCGCTCAGCCAGAAATGGTTGAGGATAATACACCGATGTAGTTACATGTGATATAGACAGATCAAAACAGAATTTGCGTAGAGGTTGGATGTAAAGGCTTTAGCATTGTACCAAGAGTTATTCTCCCTCGCCGTATTTGTTTGCATCATTTATTTACCCAGATCGATCTGTGTAAATATTGTATATTTTGAACCTAGCATATTTTCCCCTTAATAAAATATATACTTATGTCGTCCCATCCCCCGTATGGCCCCAGGGAAAAGGGAAATTATTTCCGCCCTGGTGGCGTTTCCACCTAATGTTGGCAGGCCTTCTTCCGGCCTCCACACTTGTCTCGTTACCTCCCCGTCTCGCCCCTCTTCTCCAGTGGAGAAGGAGGGCGCGGTGCTGTCTACTGCTTAGGGGAGGTTGTTCAGATCGCTCGGAGCGAGCAAGCCGCCTGGTCACCAAGCCGTGAGTGTGGAGGTAGGAAGGATGTTTGTGAACTATCTTCTGGCCTAGGGAGGCAGTCATTTAATCTTATGAATTTAATATATTGGTTGTGTTGTTAGTAGAGGCTATGGGCCTCGGCAATTAGAAAGAGGGTTTCCTTCCGAGAATGTTAATGTGTGAGCCTGGTTTTAATGTAATTCGGTATGTTTTATTTAATGGACTTTGTTCACGAGGCCGAGCCTCGGTTTCTTGATAAATTAGAGTTGCCCTCATTAGAGTCGAATTGATATGTGGCCCGAGGCCCCTGAAATTTTTAAGTTGAGAATAGTAGAGTTTGAAATGTGAGAGGGCAGGTCCCCCATAGATACGAACCTTATTCTTGTTTGAAATTTCTGCTGTAATAAATGTTTAGCATAACATACGCCTCGGATTTCGCTGGCTATACTACTTCCCCTCTTTACGTAACTGGTATTCAGCTTCGATCTTAAAGCCCGCACCTTCTTTCCATTATCGCTGCCAATGCTTGGTGCAAGCATTATCAGGAACTATATATTGACAGGGACCAAAAGAAGCAAATATGGTATTTAAACAAGAAATGGTGGACTGAGCGGTTGCCAGCGTAGTCGGAAATAGCCAGAAAAATCTTGTGAAACCATCTACACACACTAGAATGAAATTATTGGCGTTTCCCTTTGATTGGAGGAAGGGTCCGACGTAGTCTATATAGAGGCGGTCCATGGGGCGCGACGCTTGATGGCAAGATAATAGACCTAGCTTAGTGGACAAGGTGGGCTTACCAAGCAAGCAAGATTTACAAGATTTTACATATTCTCGAATTTCGCCGTCCATACTTTTCCAAATTAACATCTCTCGGATCTTTTCCCGGGTTTTGAAGATGCCTAAATGCCCCCCTAATGGGGTCTCATGATAGTATTTGAAGATCATCGGCACGAGAATAGTTGGAACCACAACTTTCATCTTTTGATCATGCCTCGACGGGCAACATAAAATCCCGTCCCTCAACACATACGGGACGACATGTTCCCCAGAAGAAAGGGTTTCAATAACAGTGGCCGGCACAGGATCTTCACGTTGATATTTTGCTATATCCCTAAACAACATGGGGGCATCAGTTAGAATGACATTAATATCCGAAGGCATGGGCGAGGGAAGAGAAGCACTATCTTCCTGCTCGGTGGTCTCCACATCTTGAGAAAACATGCGGCTTAGACCATCCGCTACGACATTTTCAGATCCTCTGATATGCCTAACATCAAACTGGAGGGCAGAAATCCTGATGGTCCAACGGGCTATACGAACAGTACGACGCGGCCTACCTAATACCCAACTTAAGGCCTGTTTATCTGTTTCCAGGTTGAACTTGGTGTGATTCAGATAGAGTCGGAACTTCTCTAGTGCAAATAAAACAGCCAAACCCTCAAGTTCGTAGACAGAATATTTGGCCTCTTGAGCCGATAATATCCTAGACGCATAGGCGATGGGGCGCCTTCCGAGTTCAGTTTCCTGAAGAAGCGCAGCAGCCACCGCCGATGATGGGGCGTCGGTTTGAACAATGAATTTCTTCGAAAAATCAGGCATAGCAAGGACAGGGACGTTGCAAAGAGCTAATTTCAGATCTTCAAAAGCGGCTTGTTGAGACCGTCCCCACTCAAATTTGACGCCTTTCCTACGGAGTAAGTTCAAAGGCGCCGCTCTGTTAGCGATGTTGGGAATACATTTTCTGAAGAAATTCACCATGCCAATGAACCTGGCAATTGCTTTGATGTCCTTAGGAGGTTTGAAATCGCGGATGGCCTGTGTTCTTGAATGATATATAGAAACACCATCGGGCGGCACAATATGTACTAGGAATGACATGAAAGTTTTAGCGCAATGTCTCAGAAAATACGACGACATCATCAAGATAATGATACAAGTATTCAAATTTGATGTCGGAGAAGACTCTATCTAGCAGTCTAGTGAGCACAGCTACCCAGCGGGGAGCCCGAAAGACACGCGATTGTACTCATACAAGTTCCAATCCATGGCAAAAGCTGTTAGATGTTTCAATTCTTCAGCTAGAGGGATCTGATTGTACGCCTGATTGAGATTAAGGATGTTAAAGAACTTAGCTTTCCGAAACCATGAAAAACAAGAGTGAAGGTCGGGAAGAGGCACAGATTGCAACACCACCTTCCGATTTAAAGCCCTATAATCAATGACAGGCCTGAAGCCGCCTTGGGTTTTCGGGACCAGAAAAATGGGCGATGAATACGCCGACTTAAAGGGTCGAATGATACCGTCCTTTAACATCTGGTCAATGATCTCCTTGAGAGCCTTAATTTTAGGTGGAGACAGCTTGTAAGGTGGAAATCTATCTGGGATCGAATCCGTAACCTCAATGTTGTATTCAATAAGGTCAGTAACACCAAGAGTATCGGAAAATACATCTGGAAACGACTGACACAATTTACGAATACTATCAGCCTGCTCCTCAGGTAGCTGTCTAAGGTCTAACAACATCTCATCCTGGGTAGGCGAAACAGATGAACATGTCACAGAATTACATTTTAGCAAACGAATTTTACAATTATTAGCAAATTTTAAGGTGCACGACTTGCTCTGAATGTCGAGCACCAGACCAGTGGAAGACATGAAATCCACTCCCAATATTACAGGGCAAGACAAATGTTTAGCCACAAACAATTTTACTTACCAGGTGAATTTAGAAATACGAATTTTGGCAAGAATGAAACTTAAAATTTCTAATGGAAAGGAATTAGCCGAAACGCATTGGACCGAAGACGAACAATAATCAGAGAATTTACAAAGAGTATTTAATTTAGAATACCATTCAGCCGAAATTAGAGAACAAACACTCCCAAAGTCTAATACAGCCGTGACCGGTTTATTATTCAATTCAACCTTAAGAAATGGTACAGGTGCGGGGGTCTCCGCCGTAATTCTGAGGAATTCTTTTGGGCATTCGAATGACGGGTTAGAAGAACCCTTATCCTTACCCGAGCTTTTGCTGGGCTTAACAGGGGATGAGCCTTGGGAAAATGACCCTGCCCACTCAGCCGATGATACTAATCATTTCCTGTTATTTGAGTTCGCTGAGGTCGCACCAGAAGTTGAGCAGGAGGGGGTGCTATTGGCATTAGGGAAATTCTTGGCTAGATGAGTAAAGGAGCCGCATTTGAAACATCCTTGTGAAGACCCTGCTCCATTCCTTGTCCCACTCTATTTTATCACTGGGCACTTGTTATGCAGATGATCCGTCGACCCACAAGCATAGCATTTGCGGGCGGTAAAAGTTCGGCAAGGTTGAGGCCGAAACTTATTAGCAGACGGAGGGGGTTCCTTTGCAACTCTTAAGGTGTCGGCATACCGCACTCCTTAGGCTGAGACCGCCATAGCCTCTAATTCTGCCAAGGTTTGGGGACGAGACTCAAAACATAAATAGGATCTATAAGGTGGAGAGGTATCTTCACCAATAGTTTGCACAATCTGGTCTTCGGCAAAATTCAGGGCGAACACTCGGGTATAAAATTTGATATCTTGGATGTAATCCGCAAGATTTTCGTCCACTCGCTGCACTCTGAAATAGTACTTCTGTATTAGAGAGGACATTGCCCAAGCCGAAACGGAATTTGCCAGAAGGTGACTAAGGAAGTCTTCTATGGATGATTTATCAGCTATAGCTTTAACTATCTTGTCCGATAGGACACCTACAGAATACGGGTACATGATTTGAAGAATTTGGGAGTGAGAGAGAGAAAACACTAGTGCGTGATCTTGAAATTCAACTAAACACCTGAGAAAAGAAATTACATCATTAGTGGAATTTACTGAAACTTTGAAATTCCCCTAAGCAACATAGCCAGTTGATGTGGCAAACTACTAAAACAGGGTGACATAATTGGTGACGGCCTAGGGGGTAGAGAAGCTTCCGATACAGCATTATTCAAAAAGAAAGGTGGAATTTGTTTGGGATGACCAGACTCTGTTTCCAATGGGGCAGATATTTGTTGCATTGCTACAGATTTCCTACTTTCTACACCCTTGGAAGAATCCCCCTCACTTACAATGTTTATCGCAGGGGCTTGGTCGGCTTTGGGAGCAGCTGCCCCAGACAACAATTGATTTACTCTATTAGACATTTTTGATAGGTGGTCAACTAAATTACTCGCCTCCATAGCATGATCTTCTTTTAATTTGAGAGACAATAGGTCCCTCACCCTATTTTAAAAATGGAACAGTCTTGCCTGCACTCCTTAAAGCTGTTTAGGAGATGAATCACTTACTTCAAGAAAACTTACTACGGATGCTAGCTCAGTGGTATTATCGGTGAAAGTGGA
The DNA here is from genome assembly GCF_040414725.1 of Anabrus simplex. Taxonomy (NCBI): domain Eukaryota; kingdom Metazoa; phylum Arthropoda; class Insecta; order Orthoptera; family Tettigoniidae; genus Anabrus; species Anabrus simplex. The sequence continues at coordinate 612,381,437 of NC_090265.1, read as the reverse complement.
CAGAACCCCATCAATTTCTTTTTCCCCCAAATTTGGGAAACACATTGGTAATTCTAATGACTCTTTTAAGTTTGGTGGTATCTGCCGCAACCGTGCCTCTAGATTGAACATTCCTAATAGGTAATTCATAGATTAATTCTTCCTTGCGCATGTACCCGGGATGGAGGACTTCACGAGGGCCAGACATGATGAAGAACCAGATATCTTAAAAACCGACTAATATTTCATTACAAATTTGCAAATTTAGAAACAAAATTCCAGCGACTGAGAAAATTCTTAGAGTTCGAATAGAATCCTATGTTTAGCCATCAAAAGGGCCTAATTGAGACCCATTCAAAGAGGCTCTGCTTCCACTTGTTACGGGTTTACCCGTGAAGCAGAAAGAGGTTAAAGAAGGTGCCGGGGTGAATGCGTCTATCTACAATATCAAAATTAATTCTTTTTTTTTTGCTAGGGGCTTTACGTCGCACCGACACAGACAGGTCTTATGGCGACGATGGGATAGGAAAGGCCTAGGAGTTGGAAGGAAGCGGCCGTGGTCTTAATTAAGGTACAGCCCCAGCAATTGCCTGGTGTGAAAATGGGAAACCACGGAAAACCATTTTCAGGGCTGCCGATAGTGGGATTCGAACCTACTATCTCCCGGATGCAAGCTCACAGCCGCGCGCCTCTACACGCACGGCCAACTCGCCCGGTAAAATTAATTTAAGAATTAAACTGAAGGTTATATTTTTTCAGAAAACAACAACTTAACAATTTTCACTTGAAAACATAAAAACATATCAAGTGCAATGCCAATCTTGAAACCAGATAAGGAAAAATCCAAGATTCAGAACCTTAACAATTTTGGGGTTTAAGCCCCTTGTTTTACGATTTTAAAATGGAAGTGCTATTACCTAGTTAAGGGCAGAAATCCCCTAATTCAAGAAAACATGCTCCCTACATCATAACCTCAAGCCTCCCAGAGGCTTTCATTAACATTTCAAAAACTTTGAAAAAGAGCGAAAGGGCTCTGAGTATCTTCTAGCCTCTTCAAGGCAACATCACATCAATCTCTGGTCTCTCAAACCACCATTTACAAATGGAACTTATTTTTACAGCGGTATTAAATACCCAACCTACTGGGCCTTCATGGGATAAGAATAACAGGTTAAATTAATGTCCCGAACACACAATGACTGAAGGTGTATACTTGCACTCCTAGATATGAACACTTAAAAACCTAAAGGGCCCTAGGCCGATGGAACATGGGCTATTCCCAAATTACTGAGGTGACTCGTACAGAAATTACTTTAACACCCTAGAGAAAAAAGGTTACAAAACGTAGTCACCTCAAACCAAGATGAAGGGGAGCTCGAGAGTGTAATTCACTCTCTATCCCCAATTTACAGTTAAAGATTTATGGAATTTTAACATTAGCCGAAAGATGACTTACATTTTAGAAAAGTAGGTTACATAGTTAAATATTAGGACCTTTCCCTCGGATTAAACTGCGGAGGTAGCAAGAAAGAATAAAGTTATGTGGCCATTACCTTGTAGATGTTCTAGCTGTTGACGAAAGAGGCCACCCGCCTCCTGCTAAACATACACACACACTCAGATAGACGTCGATCAATTGGCCAAGGAACGTGAAAAGCCGCAGTTTATAAACCCTCATGGAAGGTTCGAGATCATGCAAGACTAAACTAATCACACCCTCTCCATTTTATTGGTTTAGATCAAAAGTAACACTCATAATCGAGCAAGAAGCCTGTGATAGGTTGAAAATTAATTACAGAAATTAGTGATTGGCTAGATTCAAAACTGGTGGAAAGAAAAAGGAAATATTGCCAACCCAAAATAAATGAACATCAATCAGTTACAAAAACCTAGAAATACAAAACTTCTTTAAATTGTAAGTTCTTTCGCTTTGCACCAGGGTGCATGATTATAAATTTTTGGCAGTATCACCTGTGGAGAAATGTCCACACTTCTTGATGTATAGCAAACAAAACTAGGAGAAATTCAGTCAATTTAGGAAACTTCACAATAACAAAATTACTCAATATTTTAGTGGTGACATCTTCTGATTAAAGTTCCAAGTGAGTCTAGTTTTAGTTTCATTGTTTGACCAATAGAGGAGTTCATTTAGGCGCTAATTTTGAATGCGCGGCGTTGAGGTGTACCTCCCGGTACAATTATTATTATTATTATTATTATTATTATTATTATTATTATTATTATTATTATTATTATGGGACTCATACATTTTACCGAGGGACCCAGTACATGAACGAAATCATAAAGGTAATCTAAAAACCAAACCAAACCCCATGGCACTACAGCCCTTGAAGGGCCTTGGCCTACCAAGCGACCGCTGCTCAGCCCGAAGGCCTGCAGATTACGAGGTGTCGTGTGGTCAGCACGACGAATCCTCCCCGCCGTTATTCTTGGCTTTCTAATCCGGGGCCGCTATCTCACCGTCAGTTAGCTCCTCAATTCTAATCACGTAGGCTGAGTGGACCTCGAACCAGCCCGCAGGTCCAGGTAAAAATTCTTGACCTGGCCGGGAATTCAACCCGCGGCCTCCGGGTAAGAGGTAGGCACGCTACCCCTACACCACGGGTCCGGCATAAAGGTAATCTACGTAAAAAGTATACATGTATCAGTTTTCTCAGTATGTACTCGTTAGTCTAATTGCGTTACATCACTGTTGAACTAGTTCAGAGAACTTTTTTTCTCCTTTCCTGAACATCTCACCTGCTCTGCTGTATGTAATCTAGTTACCTCCCGTTGTGTTTATACAATGATGTATAGTGATTAAAATTCTGAGAATATTAAGTTCTTCTAAAAACTAACAATGTTTGAGTTACACCAGCGTTAAATTAAGGTGTCAAATGAAAGAATACCGCCTGTGTCATATGAAAACCCAATACTTCCAATGAAATAAAGCATGCATTTGAAGTGAGTAAGGAATGTTATGTTTTGCATTGTAATATTGAAACATGTTATTTTAATAACAGGTGGACAATTAGTATGCAACTGATGAAATTGCAAGAATTTATATAAATGACAGGGCATTACTGGAATGAATCATTAACCTTTTTTTACAATTTGTTTTACATCACACCAACACAGATAGGCCTTGCGGTGAGGATGGGATGGGAAAGGCCTAGGAGTTGGAAGGAATCGGCCGTTGCCTGAATTGGGCTACAGCCCCAGCATTTGCCTGATGTGAAAATGGGAAACCACGGAAACCCATCTTCAGGGCTGCCGACAATGTGGCTCGAAACATTAACTGCACTAAGAATAAAGTTAATGCTCATGTTAGCAGATAGTATTCGCGTATAATGATCCGGTTCTTTAGCTGAATTGTCAGACTAGTGGCATTCGCTTCAGAGGGCCTCACGTTTGATTCTTGATCTGGTGGGGGGGGGGATTTTAGCTACATTTGGGTAATTCTTCTAGCTCGAGGGTTGGATGTTTGTGTTCGTCTTAGTATACATCTTTATTTACTCACAACACATCACGCCCTGAACCACCACAGAAACAAATAGTATTGAGTGCATTCCTCCACATTGCGTTACGTCAGACATCCGTCCGTAAAACTAGACTTAGTTCATGCAAGAGTGCCGACCCCGGGTAATAGATAAAAAGCCAGGAAAAAGAATAAGATAATTTACGTAGAATTTCCCAAAACAGAAACATAAAAGTTAGATAAAGTATGATGGATAACTTACTTAAACAAATAGGTCGCATTTTCATCGTGCATTTACACAGACCATTTTCTTACAGACCATGTGACGTTTAGTGCAACCAAAAAATCTTCCTCTATATCAAAAGACAAAATATCTCCCGCAACATAATCATCTTCATGAGATTTCTTGTCAGCAGCCCGTTTTCGCGTAAATATGTACAAGACATTGAGTAACCACATGCAGTTTGAGGACATCTCTTCCGTTACTAGAATATTTCATTGCCATATTACATTCACGTGTGCATCATTCTATGGAATGTAATTGTTGCTTGAAAATATGCCTCATTGTCATTTGATAATCACTGTTTCACCATTTCTTGTAGCTAATGCGAGTAGCGGAGAAAATAAAAATGCGTAATAGGTAATAACATGTATGAAGTGAAATTATAATAAGAGTCAAGAATAATCACAATAACGCATTTTTTTGGGTGTGAATTAACCACTTGAGCGTTTGAGATAAATTGCTTTATATTTCGAAATTAATACAAATGTAAAATACATTAAAAAATTAAAACTCGTAAAAGTGATGTTTATAACTCCCCATTAAAGATATGAAATATGCAGTCAAAATCTACAGTTCTAGCCCTTCGGACAAGCAACTCAGCGTTGAAAAGATCGTACAGATATAAGCTATGAATTTTAGGTAATTCATATAATAAAGTATGAGAATATATTCTTTATTTATTCCTAAAAATTACAATCCTCTTCTTAATCATCGATATCTGATCGATCAGTTTAGGAGTTTGCCTTTTTCTACAACTACGAGCGCTAATGTGAGTCAATGCATTGTTTTACTTAATTCCTTTTAACTACATTCGGCGAGGACATTTTTCAAATATCGAAAAACGCCTGAGGGTATTGACGTAAGGAACACATTACAGAAAGAATTATGTAAATAAGTCGATTTAACTAGGATTTGAATCAGGAAAACGAGTAAAATTGCAGGCGTTTTTAGGCTGTTTTTCCGGAACTGCATTTAGACCGGAAGTAATTTTCGAAATTTGCTTTTTATCATGATAGAGCTATTCAAGACTCACAATTTCAAACCTTCCCAGGCCCTTTAGTCTTTCAACTTTCAGCACAATTGACGACATTGCTTACTCTTTCGTTTTTCGTTGTACGGGGACTCCTAATTTGTTTGCTAAGAATTGTTGCCAACATTAAAATATCATCGGGTCAACTGACACGATTGGGTGCCTCTTGTTAACTATACCACAAAATTGAGTTCATTGGTTGCAACGAACTCTGAGGCCGAGCTAACGTCACGATGCAGCTCAAATTCTTCTCCTCGGTTAATATCGCAACAAAAATTAATTCTGTTTCCTTCTTGAAGACCATGTCAACGGCCGTAGCCGTGCTGACACACCGGATCCCGTGAGATCTCCGAAGTTAAGCAACATTGGGCGTGGTCAGGATGTGGATGGGTTGCCACGCGATGTTGGTGGGGGGGTAAGGGAATGGAGCAGCGGAGAGGAAATGGCCACCCTACGGTACGTAAACTCCGGCTCAGACACACCTCTGCGGAGTTTCGGACCTGCCTTCGGGCAGAATACACCCTTACCTTACCTTACCATGAGGACCATGGGGAATCGCCTTTAACTACCTTGCTTGGCTGGTCAGTCTTCTGATAGCGTTGCGGTAGCCCTTGGCGGTAACGGAGCAGGGTCGATAAGTAAGTAAACATTCGTGAGCGCACGAGGCAAGACCGGAAATTTGGTCCGTAACAAGCTGCGAAGTGCACAATTACTGACTATTAGTGTGCATTAGCATTGGCACTGTCTCGCCGATGGAAACAATCTCAGCTAATAGAATTGGCGTTAATTTCCAATAATAACCGAGAGAGTGAGCTTGTTCTAGTCAGATAGTCCCTGCATTGTCACGGTTCAGCTGATATTACCTAGCGTGCGAGTTTCCCGTGTAATTTCCTCCGTAAGAAAACAGTACTGAAAAAATATTGCTGACAATACAATTCCAATAACAACAACTCAGACGTTATTACACTGTCATAAGACTAGCGGCTTTCTATGCAGCGCAATCCCTTAATATGAACAGGAAAGGGGTGATAGAAAATTGTAAATTAAAGGAATAAAAATCTTAAGGAAAATGTTTGGCCCAATTAAAGACAAATACCCAGGCAACTAGGTTCAAGGAGATGGAAAGGGACCTACAGGAGCTGGGGATCACTTATGAAATATATTAGAACGCACCGCACTAAGAAATAAAGTAAAAACAGGATTTTCAAGAAAGCCCAAAGTTGAAGACGGGAAAGACATTGACGGAGGAAAGAAAGCAACACCGGCAACGAATGAAGGAGCACGGGGCAAAAATCAAAGCCCAGAGGATACAGCTGAAATTATGTGGTTTTTATTAGGCTGATCCGATTAATAATAACAATTATAATAACACCCTTTCAACTGATCTGGCTCACGGGAAAGATCCCAAAATGAATGGTGGGATGCTGTAATCCACCGACTGCACAAGAAAGGAGACAAACCAAATGTCAATAAATACAGAGGAATATCACTTCTAACAGTCACATACAAAATAGTTTCCATAGCCATCCAGCGTAGGATAGAAAAACACATTGATCAACAGCTAGGATGTCCGACTCGTTGGCTGAATGGTCAGCGTACTGGCCTTCGATTCAGAGGGTCCCGGGTTCCATTCCCGGCCGGGTCGGGAATTTTAATCTTCATTGGTTAATTCCAATGGCCCGGGGGCTGGGTGTTTGTGCTGTCCCCAACATCCCTGCAACTCACACACCATACATAACACTATCCTACACCACAATAACACGCAGTTACCTACAAATGGCAGATGCCGCTCACCCTCATCGGAGGATCTATATTACAAGGGCTGCACTCGGCTAGAAGTAGCCACACGAAATTATTATAATTATTAACAGCTAGGATAATACCAAGACGGCTTTACAAATGGACGGTCATGTGCAGAACAGATGTTTTAACAACAAAACCTTAAACTAAACGACATCAGCAGCAGACAAGAAAGAAATCATGATATTTGTTGACTTCATACGTACGACTCCATAGACTGGAGCACATGAATAGAAATGCTGAAAGAATTTTGAATACATGATAAGATTATAAAACCTATCCAAAAATACTGATCAACAACCGATCACAGGTTGAATTTTCGGGAGAAGTATCAGAACCATTTGAAATCAAAATATGTTTAAGACAAGGATATGGTCCCTCTCCAGTTTTGGTCAATTGTGTTTTAGAGGAGTTTATTAGGGAATGGTGAAAAGTATTGACCTCAAATGGAATTAGATCACAAAAGAACCAGGCTTAAATTTGAATGCCTCACATTTGCTGATGATCTAGTGTTTTTGCAGGGGAACTACAAACTGCAACTAAGCAGAATGAAGTTCTCAAGGATACATCAGAAAAACAGGATTGCAAATATATTTTTAAAAGGCGGAGCATATGAATATAAATGCCACAAATCCATCGTAAACAATGGCAACCAAGTATGGTGACATCGAAAGGGCTAACAAATTTAAGTACCGAGGTGAGATTCTGACTCCAAACTGCATCAATTGAAGGACGGACGAGAGGGATGGAGACGGCATTCAGACAATGCCAATTATCTGGCTCACGGGAGAGATCCCAAATGAATGGAGGGATGCTGTAAACTACCCACCGCATACCCACTGGATAGGTCATGCTTTCAGAAAAATAAGATTAAGATTCTGCGGTTACTTGTACGGAATGGACAAAGACACTTTCAAAAAATGAATTTACTCTCCTATCAGGCCAAATTCTGGCATTTCACAACTGGTGTCAAGCCTGAATGCTTATATGCAGCAGTGACAATAGCCAGAATGACTCTCAGACGGGAAAAATATCAATAAGAACGAACCTTAGAAAGATTCTTGTTCCTAGCGAAGCAACAAATGAATTTACTTTCTGCTTAAGACCAAACCAAGAATTATACCAAAGATTTAAAAATATCACAACCACAATAAAGAAAATTATATTGGCTTTCCACGGACATATCAAGAGTATGAAACTAGAAAGTTTCACCAAACAGGATTCTAACTTTCCAGGATAACAGGAAAACGTAAGTCCCTTTGTTGAAAGAAGTCCATAAGGATCCAGAAATTGATGGATTCAGATCAGAAGACGTGCGAAACAGAGAAATCATCAGAAGAAAGTTCTCGGAGGTGTTGAATCTCTCAGACGACAAAACGAGAAAGAAGAGAGTATTCTTGGAAGAAGAACGAGCACTAGTAAGCCAACGGATGAAGGAGTACTGGCGTAAGAGAGAAGAACTAGAGAACGAGAAAATGATGGATGTTTTGTAATCGCAATCCACAGGCGGTTGAAATGAAAAATAATAATAATAATAATAATAATAATAATAATAATAATAATAATAATAATAATAATAATAATAGAAAAGTAGAAAAAGAAGACGAAGATTATTCTATCACTTGTAAAGAATGGACAAAGACAGTTTAACAAAACAATTTTTTGAACACTATGCTAGTAAAGAAACCAAACCATCATTTTTCAAAGGAGCCGAAGAAGATTTGGAAATAATCAACATTATAAAAGAACAAATTGCAAATAGAAAATAATTTTGGAAAGCAATAGTTGATGATAAATTTCCAGATAAATCGAAGAAGAGATCAGGCAGTAAATGGAGAGAAGAAAGAAAACGCGGATGAAGAATTTTTGGGAAGATAAGAAGACTGTTCCATGTGGTCATAAGATGGCCTAATCGATTGAGTGAATGAATACTAATAAAAATCCATGTTATTGGTTTTTATATCCTACCTTCTAACTGCTTTTATTGTTTTCAGGCATGACGAAGCGACGGAATATTTTTCTATAGCAAAGTTGACATTATTATATATAAAAATAATCATTAAAAAGGGTTAGGTATTTTAGGACAAGCTGGGAATATTCTGAAACGGGAGGGGAACCAATATAATATTGAAGCTACTAGAAATTTAGATTAACAGATTAACAGATGCTTAACTGAGCTAAATGTAAAGAATAAAACTGAGGATATCAAAAACAGGCACGGAGAGTGCGTAACCAAGAATCTCAGAAATAAATTACGAGAATTTGAATTTGAGAAATGGCGCCAGCTGAGAAGCAAATGTCAGTGAGTGTGTCTGTACAAGGAGTTCCCTCCAGCAAACCACTGGGTGAGAAACCTTTCTAGCATGAATTGGAGAGATGCGCTGAAAACGGCATTTAACATTGCACCTTTAAGAGCTGTACCGGGATGGTAACAGCTGCAGAACGTGCAGTGATACTGAATCATTATCTCACGTCTTGAGCCCCTGTGCCTTCGGTGAAGTTCTTCGAAATACCAGACATCACAACGTCCATAGCCCAGACGCTCCGTGAGTGTATGAGGAGGTTACTAGTGAGCGATAACAAATGTTTTTTATTATAGTGAAGACAGAATATGAAAATGATGAATATTGTATTATGTTACCTGTGTCACAGGTGAATGTAATGATAGGAATTTCCGTCACACTTAAAAGAACTCAAAGTAAAATATTATTGGTCATTTGATAATGTCATATTTGCAATTCATATATTGACTACTTGAGTTTCATTAACAAGGTAATTCCATTATTTTAAAGCGGATACGAATTAACCCTTGGGGAGCGAGGACCAGGTCTGATCTTAATCCAGGCAGGGAACAAGCGAGGGAACGTAAATCACCGGCCGAGCTCCATTTCGAAAATGAAGTTTTATATTAAAGATACAAGCTTACAGTCGCTGTAATCCCGTCCTGTCATCTGTTCTTGACTCCTGCTCAGGTAGAGGCCAGGCTATATACAGATAATTTGTGACCGAGAATCCGTTAAAATATGAGAAAAGAGCAGAGAGAAATAATAAAACTTCCACTGAAGAAGTACAGGACCACATGGTACAGAGGGTAAGATAAAATGTTTGTAGCCTTTTGCTTATTCACAAATACTGTAAATATAAATTCACAGTGTGAAGTAACATGTCTATTTCGAAGATGACTTTATCATCTCAAGAAACTTACAATGATATTTCCTGTCAAAGTAAAATGTTTGATTTAATTAGATTCAATTCGATTATATTCGTCCACGCAAGATTCACATCATGTAGCCGTCTCTTACATCTAAGAATAGACCATTTTAAGCCAGCTGTTTACTATCCAATGTGTGTATATACCTAAATATTTTATGAATAAGATAATGAAAACAATTTTATTCAGAAATAAAGGAAAGCTGTTCAGTAAGGAAATGCAATGATATACAGCTCACTAATCAGTTAAAAGCTGAGCGAGTTCGCCATGCGGTTATGGGCACGCAGCTGTGAGCTTTAATTCGGAAGATAGTGTGTTCGAATCCCACTGTCGGCAGCCCTGAAGATAGTTTTTCGTGGTTTCCCATTTTCACAGCAGACAAATGCTGGGGCTGTACCTTAATTAACGCTACGGCCCTTTCCTATCCCATCGTAGCCATCAGACCTGTGTCGGTGCGATGTAAAGCAAACATTAAATCAGTTAATATCTAACGACAAAGAGAAACAATGCTAGATTACAGTTTTTTACACTTTGTATACACTAACAGGTCTATATTTTGTCTCTAGAGTTGATTTTAAATCCAGTGTATATAGTGATTGGTGATTTTGATAGATTCTGTTTACACGGTTGCAGATGCCAATCAATACCTGTTCACCATGCTTTAACTTTTCAAAGAAATTTAGAACATCATCTGAGACTGTCCCCATTGCTCCTAAAAGACGACCATAAATTTCAGACTTCTGAGTTTAACACAAGTGAGATAACTTTTTGGTGTAATGGTCATCAAATTTTACGTATGTTGTTCGTTTCTCTTTTTCAACTGAAATACCTTGTTTAAGGTGATTACTTTCGGAACGGATTTTCGATTCCACAATAAGAGTTCCAGAGATTTTTTTTTTTTGAAAAGTTAAAATATCACTGAACCGACGATACCAATCACAATCTTCTTCATACATTACATCAATGATAAGAAGATAAGCTTATTAGAATTTCAGTGTATATTCGGTTAATTTTGACACCCACTACAACATAGGCCTACGTTAATTTGGCCTCACCATAACCTGGTAAAAATAATTGCGTTAAGCATAAAGACTGATTGCTTAACTCAGGGCCTCTCAAACGCCCAAAATCTCACGCGTGCAGATAGAGGCGCAAGAGCTCCGTGCACTGTGCATCGCTGCCGCTCGGCATGGCTCGGATCAACGCTTCGTCTCTGGGCTACTCGGCTAAGCTCGGCTCAACTCGCCTATGCTCGGCTCAAGTCAGCCTGGATTTGGAGCGCTACGGCGCAAGTGGGGCAGAGGGAGACAGGCGGAGCGAGCGAGACAGGTGTGAGGAAAGAGAGAGTAAGCGCTATTGCTCCAAATCGAGGAGTGGGGGGTCTGCACTCTGGTCAACCAAGCCAAGTCGTCTCTTGCACCGTGCACAGTGCATGCACCACGCACATGCACCCTGAGAGGCCCTGGCTTAACTGATACAAAGTGAAGGAAGCACAGTACGTTCCTTACGTTATCTTCCATACTATAATCGTTAACAAGTAATCAAACAATAAGGACATTAAAATCTTCGTGAAATGGCCACAATAACATGATGGTATAGGTTAGAGTGTCGGGCCTAGCAAAACTTAGGCCTTGTATTACATAAATACTGATAGTAACAAGTATAGTACAAAAGATCCAACTCTTGGTATATTAAATACCCTGATTAATATTAAAAAAAATATTTCCTTAAAAATAAAGATGTATTTTCAATATATTGACGTTTACTCCTTCAAAGCCTTCTGAAATATCACATTTTGATGGAATCTCTTTAGATGGTTTCACAGGTACCAATAAATTCCTGTTCAAGAAATTCAAACTTTTCCCAGAAATTTAGAACAACATCTGAGACTGATCCTCTTGCTCCTAAGGTTAAAAGTTGTGATTCATGCGGACCGACAACCAACAGCTGAACGTAGAGTTCGATATACCGTTGAAAACTAACAAAATTCAAAGGTCAATTTTATTTGATAAGTGTAAGGAAATCATATGAGGCCTTTGTAGTTTTCAAAAATTAATCGTATAATACTGTATGTAGGGTTAAAAAGATCGTATCATTGGAAAGAACACATTTTTCTAGTACAGAAAGCCTTTTTTTCAACGATTAGTTATTCTATATACACATATTTACTTAGCATTTGAAACACATGTAAAACGAGAACAGTTCGAACGATAGCCAAAGTGTTTCCCAGTTCCATCTCTTGGATTTAGGTGAAAATAATAACACACGTCTCATTAAGTCTGAAGTGAAGTATGGAGCGATTATTTCGCAAACTTTATTGACGGGAAGCACAAAATGTCTCAATGAAGGAGACAAATATTAGGCACCACATATTAATTTTGTGTGTCCGAGAGGAGGAAGCAAGAAAATATTGGCATAATTGTGAAAAGTACATACTTAAAATGAGAGAATAAGAATAAGTAACAAACATTACTTGATGGTTGATTCACAAGAATACTTTGTATTATAATGAGATAATGAGATAAAGAAAATTCTAATTTTCTCTGATTTAGTCTGGCCAAACAGATCTCGTGCCTTCCGAACGCATAGGTGGTTGGTGTGGAGGAGGATGTTACGGTGAGCAATGTGGCCACATGAAAACAACACAGTCGTTGAAGTAGAGAACACAATGTACAATGTAAACTAACACGTACTATCTCAGGCCACACCGTTCTTTATTTAGCTGAAAGGAGAGAATGCTGTACCTACATACAAAGTGCTCTTATTATAAAATGTGTGTTTGAGTCATCAGTCCATAGACTGGTTTGATGCAGCCCTCCATGCCACCCTATCCTGTGCTAACCTTTTCATTTCTACGTAACTATTGCATCCTACATCTGCTCTAATCTGCTTGTCATATTCATACCTTGGTCTACCCCTACCGTTCTTACTACCTACACTTCCTTCAAAAACCAACTGAACAAGTCCTGGGTGTCTTAAGATGTGTCCTATCATTCTATCTCTTCTTCTCGTCAAATTTAGCCAAATCGATCTCCTCTCACCAATTCGATTCAGTTTCTCTTCATTCGTGATTCGATCTATCCATCTCACCTTCAGCATTCTTCTGTAACACCACATTTCAAAAGCTTCTATTCTCTTTCTTTCTTTCTGAGCTAGTTATCATCCATGTTTCACGTCCATACAATGCCACGCTCCACACGAAAGTCATCAAAAACATCTTTCTAATTCCGATATCAATGTTTGAAGTGAGCAAATTTCTTTTCTTAAGAAAGTTCTTCCTTGCTTGTGCTAGTCTGCATTTTATGTCCTCCTTACTTCTGCCATCGTTAGTTATTTTACTACCCAAGTAACAATATTCATCTACTTCCTTTAAGACTTCATTTCCTAATCTAATATTTCCTGCATCACCTGCCTTCGTTCTACTGCACTCCATTACTTTTGTTTTGGACTTATTTATTTTCATCTTGTACTCCTTACCCAAGACTTCATCCATACTATTCAGCAACGTCTCGAGATCTTCTGCAGTCTCAGATAAAATAACAATATCATCGGCAAATCTCAAGGTTTTGATTTCCTCTCCTTGGACTGTGATTCCCTTTCCAAATTCCTCTTTGATTTCCTTTACTGCCTGTTCTATGTAAACATTGAAAAGGAGAGGGGACAAACTGCAGCCTTGCCTCACTCCTTTCTGGATTGCTGCTTCTTTTTCAAAGCACTTGATTCTTATCACTGCAGACTGATTTTTATATAGATTGTAGATAATTCTTCTTTCTCGGTATCTGATCCCTATCATCTTCAGAATCATAAATAGCTTGGGCCAATCAACATTATCAAATGCCTTTTCTAGATCTACGAATGCCATTATAAAATACCTAACATTATTTCTGTAATCGTATTATGTTTGATTATAAGAGCCTCCGTGGCTCAGGGGGCAGCGCTGGGTTCTGTGGTTCAAATCCCGATCACTTCATGTGAGATTTGTGCTGGACAATGCAGAGGAGGGACAGGTTTTTATTTAGGTACTCCGGTTTTCCCTATCATTCATTCCAGCAAAACACTCCAATATCATTTTATTTCATCTGTCAGTCATTAATAATTGCCCCAGACGAGTGCGACAGGTTTCGGCAGATGATAATATTCCTATCCCCGCCGCTAGATGGGGGCTTCATTCATTCCATTCCTAACCTGATGAAATGACTGGAAACTGGCTGTGGATTTACATATATTTTAATTTTGATTAAAGGCTGTAAATATGGATTTTGCTTTCACCATAAACGTGCCTTCCGCTTAACCCCGCCGGCCGCGAATGTCAACATTCATCCTTTTCTATCACACTCTTCCACAGAATATCACAGTGGTGGGCAGTCGACGAAGCGTTGGCGAGACTTAGTCGCGTTCTTAGGGCGATCTAGCACAAGGTGAGCAAATTTTGCCATCCATTTCAAACACCTACGCGCTTTTATAGGCAAAAATTGTGTTGAGCTAATACATATGAAAGAGTAAGGCAAGAAATATTTATGAAGGACCGTGGCATAGGGAGAAGAATACAGTTTGACCCTAAATTTTTTGTGTCATGAAGTGTAAATTTAGAGCATACAGTACGTAGAGATTTTAAATCTATTTTTTATGAAAATGTTCAAGAATAAATTAATCTGAACTGCATGGATCCCCACCCCACCCCTGCATTCATTACTCTCCTACTGACTATGCCTAATTCGAAGTTTGAGACATAGGGATAGGCAAGTTATCACAGTACTATAATAATGTATTTTCCCCCCACTATGACCTTGTCACCTTTTAACATTCTAATAACTCTCACACGGAATTAATCCTCTCGTGAATGACAATCTCATGTGAGGTCGTTGGATTTCTCATGCATTTGTATGTAGTATTATTTGTATGCTCAGTAGTATATTTTGTCTGTCAGCTATGCAACAGTGATTCCCTTATTGTCATTTCTTCTGCATATCAGACGGTAAAATAGCCTTACATCCGAAGGTACTCGTTCCACCCCTTCAACACCCACGCGTTCCAACCACCGTTTATTTTCTATGGACCCTACCCATCTATTAACCACAGACTTCTGGAGTACCTCTGGCGTCAACCTAGTAGATATTACAGACCTACCGTGTTGTAAGTATACTAGCGCTTTGCAATACGTAGCTATAGCCAGTAGGCAGGAATGATCCATCTTTGAATGTTGAAAGGAAGCGTTTGTATATTCCGTTATGGTAAACCACATCACATACAATGGTTTTTCGTCATCAAACGCAAAGGAAATTTAATTAAAACATATACGGTTAATGTGGACTATGTATAAACAGTATATCAAACATTACACTCAGCTCTTTCGTGTCCTCAAAAGTCAATATATTTCAGGAATCTGTTTATTATGCATTTACCTCTCAGAGCTGCAATCGATAGGTCGTAATTCTGAATGTAAGTTTGTAATTCCATCCCGCCAAAGGTTAGTGGCATCTGAGAGTATTAAAAATGCGGCAGCTCCATGTCATTTGCCTCCGGAACGTTGAATAATTTATGTGGAACATAATTCCGGTATACTCTCATCTTTTAATATATATAGGAATCGAAGTAAGGGCAAAAACATAACATCTTCACTTTAGAAAATTAATAATTTTTCTGTACGGACTTTTGATGGCTAATATAAAGTACTGTCATTTGCTGAAAGTTCTTTGAAGTAAACATACTGTGAAGAAATGGAAATATAAATGTTAAGATCTATTTGATCCTGACGTAGTTCTTTGAAAATAAACAAAGAACGTCGTTATACAACTGAAAATAATGAGAGAGGCTGAGTCTAAGATATCTTTTAATCCATATGGGAACATAACGAAAGCAGTCTTGAAGCAATGGCATTAAAGAAATGTATCTGCATCTGTAAGCAGTAATGGAGTTGACTCAAGTGTACTGATAGTAAACGGATAGCATAGAGAAAGCTACAGTTACCTGCATTTAAGTGGGGATCTTGTATCGTATTCCTTTAATTCTATGCTAAAATAATTCCTTTCATGGAATTTATTAACATTTCTAAGTCCAAAGATTTATATTTCTGTTATTAAATAATTTTATCCGTCGTTCTTGAATGCTGGAATATGATACTACTACTGCCAATTATTATTATTATTATTATTATTATTATTATTATTATTATTATTATTATTATTATTATTATTAACTACCTGCATGTGTAAAGTACATCGGACACCATTCGTAAACGGAGGATTAATGTTTATGGGCACATGAAACGTAGGAGCTCTGAGAGATTGACCAAGTGGATCTTATCCTACTTTGTAAAGAAGAAAACCAAGGGAAATTAGTTCACTAAAGTTGAAAAAGACCTCCAAAAATAGGAATCACACATGAAGACATCCACCGGACGAGTTGGCCGTGCTGTTAGAGGCGCGCGGCTGTGACCTTGCATTAGGGAGATAGTGGGTTCGAATCCCACTGTCGGCAGACATGAATATAGTTTTCCGTGGTTTTCCATTTTCACACCAGGCAAATGCTGGGGATACCTTAATTAAGGCCACGGCCGGTTCCTTCCAACTCCTAGGCCTTTCCTATCCTATCGTCGCCATAAGACCTATCTGTATCGGTGCGACGTAAAACCACTAGCATGAAGACATCCAGGAACTTGTTCCTCTCCAGAAGAAAGTTCGAGTATATCAGCGATTCCAAGAAAAGCCGAAGTTTGAAACAGACAAGAAGTGGACGGATGATACGGAGGCGGCTCACAGAAAGCGAATGCGTGTATACTGGGAAAGAATTAAAGCTTAGGAAAGCAAATGGCTGAAATAACGTGGTGCACAGCCGGCCAAAATGAAGCAGAATAATAATATTACTGGTTTTATAATTCCCACTAACTACTTTTACGGTTTTAGTAGACACCGAAGTGCCAGGATTTTTCCCACGGGAGTTCTTTTACTTGCCAGTAAATCTACCGACGTGAGGCTGACGTATTTTAGCACCTTCAAATACAATTGAACTGAGCCAAGGTCAAACCTGGGAAGCGGAGGTCAAAAGGCCAGCGCTCTACCATCCGAGCTAATCAGCCCGGTAAATGCAGAAAGCGTAGATCCTATACTTATCGCCCATTCAGCAGAAATATCATCTGACTGAAATGATTTGCAGCAGAAGAAACAGAGAATATCTATACTAAGAAGAGTCAGTGTAATGCTATTGTTGATTGCCATAGCCAGGGAACTTCAAAGTTCGCGAAAAGTGTAAAAGTCGCTCACTTCTCGATGTTTATTCTTCGCACAGTAAAATACATATTGCACCCATAAGGCGAATAGGATCATGGTAATTTAATAAAATTAATAAAATTGGTTATTGAAAATAACGTACAGTAAATTCAGTGCAGGCATTTCACTGGAAAGCGACGAAGAGACCGCCCAGAGTCCAAGGTTATGTTTCGTACTTGGTCATAGACACGTTCGGTTCTGCACTTAAGTCATAAAAACCTGCAATAAAAATTAATGATCCGCCTGGTGACAACTCTTATTGAAGATCCCAACTGGAAGCCTAAGACGGTGAAATAAAGGAGCCACACCTAGAGTAAAGACGAGGATAGAATATTTAAAACAAGGATAAATAGATATCCTGCACCCCTTGTCACACTGGTTCGGTCCAACTTGCACTATGTCAAAAGGGCCGTATGCAATATTCAGCCTATCATAACATTGAAAACTCTGACCGCCCAACTGAATTACATAAGACAGTTAGTTCGTTTTTGCGACTCGGAGGTGAATTAAAGTCGAAATACAGTGCCCTTTTCTTCATGTAATTAGGAATATTTTTTGTCATAATTTAAGTGAAAATTTATAACCTGGATAATTAATTACAAGCAAGTACGCCGTTGAAGCCTGTGTAATGGATTCGTTTAAGATAAAGTGCCGAACTACGGTAAGACCTTAGCAATCCGCTAGGAGAAATTACATCACTGACGCTTATCATTTCATTTAAATGTACACGAACTATTCTTATAACTGTTTGCAACAGTTCAATAGCACCAACTTGTGCAGTCATGGACAACATTTACTTTATTAATTAAGCCACAGACATCAGAGATATCAACGTGTATATAACTGTATTAATCCGCAACCCCCATCTTCAAAATTAGTTCCGGGGTGTGGTCAGGAAAACTACAAAACAATCCGAGCACGCGGAGAACGCATCAGTTACGATCTTTCTACCAGCGGGATTCGTCCGTCACTTAGTATCAGTCGCGCTGCAGTAGTAAGTATCTTTGAGTATGAAGAGAAGTGGAAACATGTTGAAAGTAACGCAAGTCAGTGCCGTTCTATGCGTCCAACTCAAAAAATTTGTAAGTGGACATTTATAAACTTAATTAAACTTACATCGATAGACAATTAATTTAGATAAGTCAATTATATAATTTAATAAACTCATATGCTGAACATCAAAGTTAGCTTATTGTCAGAGAAGTGACTATAATACTCTACCAATTGATAAACATAAGTACAGAAGGAAGCAGTTTTAAAGACTAGTGGTAAAGACAGCAGGTAAAAGGAACTCATTAGAGTCACAGTTTCGTACAAGCGGAAGGAAAGATGTTGGCCAGAATTTCACATTGATGAAAGGAAGGTGATAGAGGACACATTCCGAGGCTAGTACAGTTCGAGAGCAAGGGTAATGACCACGAAACAGTTAACGGGAGCCGGAGGTTGCAGAATTAGATAAGGTCTGACCAGCTGACCAGGAAAGGATTGTTTCGGCGATACGAGTAATTTATTCCAGAGACAAACGTGGTTTATAATCTAATTGTAAAAATTAGTGTAATTAGTGTATAATATAGAATAAGATTCAAGATTTCCGTGTGATGAATTGATGCGTGTGACTGCTGAAATTAAAATGCATTCTACTGGAGTATTCTACGGTTCCTGTACCATGCTTACGACCTTTATCATGGGCTAAATTCGTCATGGAAACGAGGGCTGACTGATTGCAGTAACCAATCGATGAACCGCAGTAGGTAAAGAATTTTTTTTTTGTAATTAATGTGACGGAGGGCAACGCGTTGTCCGCATTTAGGTTAGAATTGAGAAGGATTATATATTTATCTATGAGAAGTAAAAATTGAATTCACGTACCTAAT
Source organism: Anabrus simplex (assembly GCF_040414725.1). Classification (NCBI taxonomy): domain Eukaryota; kingdom Metazoa; phylum Arthropoda; class Insecta; order Orthoptera; family Tettigoniidae; genus Anabrus; species Anabrus simplex. The sequence continues at coordinate 612,362,517 of NC_090265.1, read as the reverse complement.
ATTAATAATAATAATGATGATGTCCGGCTCCATGGCTAAATGGTTAGCGTGCTGGCCTTTGGTCCAGCGAGTCCCGGCTTCGATTCCCGGCTGGGTTGGGTTTTAAACTTCATTGGTTAATTCTGATGGCTCAGGGGCTAGGTGTGTGTGACGTCTTCAGCATTAGAATTCATCATAGGTAGGGCCCCATCCTCACAGACGCGCAAGTCGCCTCTACGGCGTCAACTAGAAAGTCATGCAGCAGGCCTCTTAGGAGGCCACACGGCATTATTATTATTATTATTATTATTATTATTATTATTATTATTATTATTATTATTATGAAAGTCCATATGGGAGATTGGAGCAGTCAGGTTTAACGATCGGGATTTGAATGTTTTAATCTAGCATGATGGGCGAGATAAGATTGTGTGTATCAGTGTCAATTTTATATTTGTTCTAATAATCCCAGATATCCGACGCTTATCGGAATAAATAACACAGTCATTTTTAATGAGAGTTACCACCGTACAAATAAAAATAATAATCAGAAGAAGAAAATGTTAGATAAAGTTCGTCAATATTACGAAACTAGTTTGTTTGCGTGTATTTGGTAATGATTGGTCACAGTGATAATTTTGCCCAAACAAAAATAAATGACCGCTTAGGTGGGCGACATAATAATAATAATAATAATAATAATAATAATAATAATAATAATAATAGTAAATTTCACTGAGGTAGAGTGTGATTTTCAAGTAGTAAAAGTGTTAATTTGTGGATAATGAATAATCTAAATGAAGTGAGAATAATAATCTAATACCAGATATATCAGGATAGATTCGTAATTATCTGGGAGTTTGAAAGGTAGAAGCAAAACCTACTGTGTAGGCAATCAGATTTTGAGTATAGAAATAGCAACGTCATGTTGCTAAATATGGATTCCGTTGCTAACTTGCAAGAGATGATATAAATGAGATGTAACAAAATAAAGAGGTCCGATTGGAAGATTGAAATCACGATAACAAATGATATCCCAAGCGTAATTAATAGGTGAAATACGCAAGAAGAGGTCGGAAGGGCCATGTCGTGAAGAAAATAAGATAATTGTCCTTAGGGAATAAGGATTTAAGATAACTAGCTCGATGAGTCGGATCTCAAATTACGTGGATAAAAATGAAAAGAATGTGTTAAGCGGTGTTGAATATGCAAATAAATATCAGGGATGACAAGATATAAAATGAATCTGAGATGAAGTCATTATTTCAAAGAAGAAGGTGCTTGTAGACATTATCGTATAAATAAATTGACCAATGAGAATATGAGATATAAGCAAGGTAGCAATGAGATAGAAACAATGTGATGTTTATTTAAATGATTAAATTCTGAGACGAATGTAGTATAAATATGGGAGGATAATAATTTATGGATTGATTGCCGACAGTAGAACTTCAGTTACTAAAAGAATATGTAAAAAATGTAAATTGTAACCAGGCGAGTGACAATATTATAAACTGTGATTCAAATTGTGTTTTATGCTTATGCTATTTATCATTGACCAGAAGTGTAAAAGTCTAATTACGTTAATATACTCATGAAATACGGTAGAGAAATTAGTTACTGGTATATTTAGTGAAATATAGAACAGGGTCCCTAAAGATGCCAGTTAACAAACCACGGTATTCGATCTGATACGGTAACAGAAAATTTAGGTCGCTGATATTTGTGTTCGAATCAGAGTAGGAAGGTGCGTGAAAGTCAAAAAACTGTTGTAAATTCAGTGTAAATATTGTATTACAGAATTGTGTGCTTTTGTTTATTCTATTTTGATGAACACTATGTTTGACAGTGTGATGTATATTATTATAAATTTCAAGGGTGATTTGTTACTTTAATTTAGTAATAATAAGGAAGAACAACCCGGTGGTCATCATTATTAAATTTCAATATTTATCTTTAACTTAGTGAAAGACATCGCATTGTAAATCACAACAACCGTTAAAAGTAACTGAGAAAGTATGTCATGTCATTGAACCGATCTTGATAAAATAAATGCCACAAACTTGTTTATTATTTGCTTTACATCCCACTAACTACTTCTACAGTTTTCGGAGCAAAGTTGTTTGATTACGTGTGCTGAAACCTGCCGCAACAAGACATAATATAATAGGTTGTAATTAGAATGGTTGTGATCAGCGGTATAATTTCCATATGTGTAGAAAGGCGAGCCATTTGATAAGAGTGTGTGAGTAAAACAATACTAAAATTACTTATATTTAGAAATGAGAGTGTGTGTTCATGGGCGAAATGGCTTCGCATGGTTAACAGTCTGCAATGTTTAGTTACCTAACTGTTTTGAATTAATTGAATTATCGCTGTTTCATTTACTATGTTTGGTCATAAGGAATTAATTGTGTTAAAACTTTTGAAATAGTTGGATTTAAATTTATTATAGGTTTTGAGAGTAATTAATTATTTAATTTGATTTTGAATCATTCGTAAGTATAGTTAGGTGATGATTTTTCTTTTGCTTTTTGGTTTAAATTTCAGGAATTTTTTAATTCAGAATAATTGTTATTATGTATTATTCGCGCTATTTTGAGCGGGAATAACGTCATTTAAATTTGGCCAAATTTTAGTTGAGTTTAATTATGTTTAATTTCATTTTTAATTGTCAAATTATATGAATTGGTTTTAAGTCAGTCTGGGCTTCACCCATTAAAGTTGTTTGTATCCCCCATCGACCCTTAGAATCCATGAACAATGGAGGTATCACCCCTGAAGTAATTTTCTTTGTGCGCGGTGAATATTTTCTTTCAGGAGCCGAGGTAAGTCTACAGGAAGATCACTGCCACACATGCCATCGCAAGGGTACAATATGGAACAAAGGATCGGGCAGTGTATTTTGCAAGAACTTTATTTTTTACAGTTTTTGGATGCAGCTAACTTTAAAGAACCAATTTGATATATACTTCACCGATACCTTTAATATTTCTAGGACACATTACACAAGTCAAATACTACGCAGGCAAGTGCACAACTCGGCTACCCTTGGAATCACATACCGAATTTTCATACCGTGATGTTGTAACAAACAAACAAACAAACAAAGAAACAAACAAACGAGACCGATGAAAATTGAACTGAACCTATTTAACATTTTTGTGCCCCTGATATCATATGAAACCGAACTAATATAAGTCTACAGACAAAACTTTAATTTCGTAGGTAAATAAATATGTTGAAAGGCAGACGATAATATCTGTGAATAGCAGTTTGAGTCCTAACTGCTTCATTTCAGTTGATATACTATTGGCTGATGAACATCACTTGTCACGTATTATTTGTTTAGAGTACTTGCTTTAAACCTTAATTGATTTAAAATTCAAGTTACAACTATATTTGGATTAACCTTATATCTACAACACCTTTTAGGACTAGCTGGTATACCACAACGATTGATAGTGACTAGCCTCCGAGACATGTTATCACACAGCCCACTGTTGGTACAACAAAATATCAAATTTTCATTTTAAACACAGTTCGTCACATCAATATAATTTCCCGCGAAAACTCATATGAATCTCGAAAAAAGTAAAATAATCGGCCCTGTTGCAATACTCTCGGTTCCATTCTCTTCATTCTATTGTTTTGAAAACTATATGTGCGAAAACGAAATATGAATCAACAAAGTGTAAATGATATAGAGTAATCCAGTCTGAGACCTTCGTAAAAGTCACCTGCTACAACGCACTATATTTTACGACTTCGGGGGAAACTTGTCTGAATCACACATTTGTCAGGCATATCACCGTCGAAACTCTATGCTAAATATCTTACTTCTCGTACCATCACGCAGTGCGGAAAATTTTGCACACCACCGCTGCACTCTCATCCCTTTATACCTAAGAATAAATTGATTCTGCCAAACAGTCTCTTATTTCTATCACCGTCCATACATGTCATCATGCACAAAACCTACGACCATGTAAAGAACACAGCCCTCCGCGTATTTTATTAAAGGGAACTACAGTAAAACCCCGGTTAACCGAACTCGAATGAACCGCACTCGCGTTAACCGAAACTCCTGCTATCTGAAATGCCTCCGAAATCGCAGATCCAAAGAGCAAGTACTGTAATGCACAGGAATAATCCCGAAAACAAGAATGGGTTGGGCTATGACTAGGGGAGGTGTAAACGCCCGATCTTTAGTTGATTTACCAGCTATCGACTCCCCGGTCCAGCGACAGCTGATAATGGTTTAAAGAAGCACTAGATGTTAGCCCAAGTTAAGAATTGGTTATGTCTTTCAGTAACCTACTACAATACTGCATGCCTTGAGTTTTTACTATGGAAATGTCGGCTCCATGGCTAAATGGTTAGCGTGCTGTTCTTTGGTCACAGGAGTCCCAGGCGCGGTTCCTGGCAGGGTCGGGAAATTTATCCGTAATTGGATAATTCAGCACGGGGGATGACTGTATGTGTCGTATTCATCATCATTTCGTCCTCATCACGGCGCGCAGGTCGCGTACAGGTGTCAAATCAAAAGACATGCATCTGGCGAGCCGAACTTGTCCTCGGACACTCTCGGCACTAAAAGCCATACGCCATTTCATTTAGTGTGGAAATTAAAAGTGACCGCTGTACGATCTGTAGCCTACTGTATACTGTGCATTAATACCTTTTCATTTTTAAACAGTACAGAATCTATAATACGAATATGTGTCGTTGTTATTTTAGGTTGCCGTAAGATTTGTTGATCAACACAGTGAGTCAACATTGGTTGACGTCCTACTAATGAAAAGATGGCGCGATATTGCTGCTCAGAAACGTTCGGAGGAACGCAACAAACAAAAATGAGTGAGCTCTATGAATATACCAAGCGAGTTGGCCGTGCTGTTAGGGGCACGCACCTGTGAGCTTGCATCCGGGAGATAGTGGGTTCGAACCCCACTGTCGTCAGCACTGAAGATGGTTTACCGTGATTTGCATTTTTCACACCAGCCAAATGCTGGTCTGTAGCTTAACTGAGGCCACAACCGCTTCCTTCCCGCTCGTAACACTTTCCTATCCCATCGTTGCCAGAAGATCTATTTGAGTCGGTGTGACGCAAAGCCAGTAGTAAACAAAATGTTTTAGAATTATTCATCCTAAATATACATTGGTCTACTGTAATCCTAAAAATGTAATTTTAACTTTAACAAAGAAGGTTAGTGTAGCCTACAATGAAAATTTTGAAATCGTTTGGCCTTGAAAAGATTTCATAATCACATACGGTAATTAGATTTTTAAGAATAGTATTGGAGGGAATGAACAAACAACCTGTGGCGTACCACCCTCATCATATCTTCATTTCCAGAGCGTCAGTGCCCCATTTGGAAACTTGAACACTTCAGTCGATCTTTTTGCCAGTGCTAGGTGTGTGATTATAATAATAACTACATACCTGGATGTGGCTGTCTTCGAATAACTACTATATGTATGAGATATAATAGGGTATAATTCCATTTTTAAAGCAGCTTCATATCTCTCCCTCGGTTGTTTTTCAAGTATGGGGCACACATTTCCCATTTCCCATTCCTTCATTAGTCTCTAACTGTTAATCACCTCAGCGAAAACCGCCTGGTATCTTCAACTAGTCAGAACACATTTGAGATAATAACTTAGATGGAAACCCCTGTATCCTTAAATGATTAATATTCACGTTCATTTATGGTTTTAGGAGATTATTTCTATTCACTCACTATTTATGAGACAGAGTTTCCAGTATTACCGTATTTTATTCTACACTGAGTCATTTCTGCGTTTACTAAGGTGTTCTAATATTCATTTTCGCAGAACAACTAGCATTATAGCAAGGAACTGAATTGCAATATAAATAGACTGTTTTCAGAAAAAATTAAAATTAAAATTACTGGAATCACTTCTTAGGAAATAGAAAGCGAGTCTATCTCGTGAGAAGAAGGAAATGCATTATGTGGAGAAGAAACGTGCCATTAGAGATAATTTCATTTTACCTTATGACATGTGTTCAGATGTGTGCTAGTAGCTAGATTTTCCTTCTGTCTAGGCTAACTCCGTTTGAGGTCTTGAATCTTAATTTAAACTGAAAACAAGACTTTAGTGTAAAACTATACATATTTCATTGTATGATAGAGAGTAGTAAATTACACTCATTAATACTCAAAGAAGAGTTTGCTGTAAAATCTAGATAATTTACAGTTAATGTAACTAAGTTTTGGAGAGAAGGAAAGTGATAGAAGCTAAAAAATGCATACGAAATTGAGGGTGACAAATTAGAGAAATGAAACAGAATAAGAGGGGATCTCACATCTAGCAAACTTCAAACCAACGGCATATTCTAAGGTCACTAATTATGAAAAATTCAAGAAAAATACATCAACGTGTTAACAATATGAAATCATAAAACGCTAGTATAATTTCAGAGTTACAAGCTACATTTTTAGACCATATCAAATTGAGTATTTTTTACAGTTATTACATTCAGATTGCAAAATTCAGTAATATCCAATTTGTGAATAAAATTAATGCCCAGACTGAATATGAGAAAACTTTAACAGTATCGCGTCCAAAGGCAATATTTTGATCTTAGTATGTAATAATACATTTCCTTATAATAATAATAATAATAATAATAATAAACTAATTTGTTAGTGATTTAACGTCCACTAACACAGCCTACGTTTTAGGTAACACAGATGAGAAAAGGCTAGGATTTAGAAAGTACAGTGACCTTGGACATAATTAACTTACAGCCCTAGCATTTTCTCGGTGGAGAAATAGGAAACCATGGACTTAATAATACAAACATAAATGCGTTTCAGTTTATCTTTCTTGCGTCGACATATCTCATTTTGAATTTTAGCCGGGAGTTTCAGCCCACAACTTGCTTTACGTTGCACCGACACAGGTAGGTCTTACGGCGACGATGGGATAGGAAAAAACTAAGAGTGGGAAGGCAGCGGCCGTGGCCTTAATTAAGGTACAATCCCAGCATTTGCCTGGTGTGAAAATGAGAAAGCACGGAAAACCATATTAAAGGCTGCCGATAGTGGTGCTCGAACCCACTATCTCCCGGATGTATGCTCACAGCTGCGCGCCTCAAACCGCACGGCCAACTCGCTCGGTGGACATCTATTTAAAAATCTCCACCGGCTATACTTCTATATCACTAGCGCCCAGACTCCAATGTACAGTAATTACATATTCCATTCCTTTAGTTGTAAACAACTGAAAAAAAAAAACTTCGGTGAAGCGTGCTTCCGATAAGGTTATAATTGCATTTCATTTTGCATATGTTTACATATTCTTAGTAAAATTACACATTTTTACACATTATGTGAAGAATGAAATATTTTTTTACACATCTAGGTATTTATACAAACAAAATTGTGTCAGCCCGTTTGATTTACAAACTATAGTAAAATAATTGACAAATTTCATCTCATAGGCATACATACATATATTTCAATTGTTAAAATGGGATTTAAAATTCCTTTTAAATTAGAATTTGTTGAACCATTTGCCTGTGAAATACGGTAGATCCGAGTACCTCAACTGTGTACTGCAGCACTAATTCTTTCTCAGAATAATAACTGTACCGGGCGGTACACCTCCACGCCGCTAGTTTAAAAATGTGCGCCACTTGAAACTCCTCTGCTGGAGGAAGTCTGAACTTTATCTACGGTATTAATTTTCCACTTTATCAGAAGATGTCACTACCTGGAAATTTTGGAGTTTTTGAACTGTGTCATTTTCGATGTATTTTTGTTTTGCTTGTAGTAAGAAGTGTGAACTTTCTCTTCTAGAGGACACTACTGAAAAACTACAATGGTGCACCCTAGTGCGACGTGAAAGAACTATTTTTTTGGAGAAATTTTTATTTCAAAAGTTTGTTTCTTGTTAAATTGCTTTCTGTTATTGTTTAAGTTGGCTGTATACCCCTCTCTTTCCCCTTGTTTTGTATTTAGCCAATCCTGAATTTCTTTTATTAATTTCTGACCAATCGGATGTATCTTCCCCCAACTTGAATATGTTGCTGTATCCTACCCAATAAAGAGTTTGTGGGAGGGTGTTCTCATTCCCCTAACGCCTCGAACTTTCCGCGAGAGTATATAAACTGCTGATGTTAGGGTCTCCGGGCCACTTCTGTTCCATCTTTTCGTGTGTAAAGTACATAGCAGGGGGCGGGAAGCGCCCCTTTCTTCGGCGGCAGTCAACAACCAGGTAATGGCCGATTAATTACTTCTTTTCTTGCTTGCTCAACAGTTTAACTCTCGGGGCGGGTCCGAAGTTTTTCCATTATGTAACCTTCCTTAAATGTAAAGGAACTTGTATCTATTCTATCTTTTAAACTACATATTGGGATAGAGAGTGCTTAACCCTCTCGAGCTCCCACTCATATTGTTTTGAGGTGAACTTGTTTTCTCAACCTATTCTTCCTTAACATTATGTAAATTTGTCAATTTCTAAAGTCACCTCTTTAGTATGGGATTAGCCCTTGCATCAGTGGCCTAGAGCCAAATTAGGTTTTGAAACAAATACATTAGGAGTGCAAATCGCCTCCTCTCAAATTGTTGATTTAGAGGTCATGTAATTAACCTTCTTGTCATTTAACAGATCTCAGTAGGTTGGGTATTTTACCCCTGTGTATATGTCCTGAGAGGACAGCTTGAAAGTAGAATTAGGTGTGGCCTTTGACAGGCCTGAATTTTGAGAGCAAGTTGCTCTTTTCCCGAAAATTTTGTTTTCTGCGCGCCTCAAGGAGGCCTTACTGTGTATTTTGGAGCAAGTGCTCCTAGGTATGAATGGGGTTCTCCCCTCTCTGTTGACACTTGTGTTTGGGGTAAAACTGAGCTGATTGCTCAAGGATTGTGATCGCGGGGCTCGAAGCCCAAATCCTGTAAATACTGTAATTGTACTTTTGTTGCCTTGCTACTCTGTACCTGCCATATTTGTTATTTCTTGATTTTGAAAAGAAAATATAACCTTGTTAAATTTTCAATTCACTTTAATTTCGTAGCCTGAGACCTATTCACCACCCCGCACCTTCTTTCACCTCTAACTACCACGGAAAACTCCGTAACAAGTGGTAGCAGAGCGTGGTTGAATGGGTCTCATTTTAGCCCCTTTTGACGGCTAAACATTGCTTTGATTACAACTTTAACTATTTTCTCAGTTGTTGGAATTTTTTTGATTTTTTCTTTTTCAAAATTGTTCTGTCATCATGCCCGGCCCTCGCGATGTTCTCCATCTTAACTATTTGCGCAAGGAGGAGTTGATCTATGAGTTAACTATCAGAAATGTGCAATCTGGAGGCACGGTTGCGATAGACTCCAACAAGCTTAGAGAGTGCCTTGACTTGCCCATTTCCATCCCCGCTTTGGGAGAGAAAGAAATTGACGACTCTCTTTCCACGATCGTCGAGAATATTACTGGGCCAGCATCTGTAGTTAGTTTTTTTGATGAAAATGATCCTTCTCCTAATCAAATCAAACGTGTGCAAGCCAGGCTGTTTCATTTTTCAAATAGAGTTAACGATCTGTTGTCTCTAAAGTTGAATGACGTTCAGAGGAAGGAAGCTAGTACGCTGCTTGAAAATATTTCTGAATTATCTAGCAAGGTCACTCAATTGTTAACTGGGGAGGTTCCTCCCAAAACTGATCAACCCGTCACGATGAATGTAGGTAGCGAGGAAGAGCCTCCTAAGGGAGAAGTCAATAGGATAACCGTTGCTGCTCAAACTATCTCTGCCCCATTGGACAACGAGTCTGAACGCCGTAACTCATTGAATAATATACGTTCTGAATTAACTTCCTTGCCACTGAAACCTTTACCTACTATGTCACCCGAGTTCAGCAGCTTGCCTCATCCATTGGCAATGTTGCTCAGAGGTATATCGAAGTTTTCCGTTAATACCACCAGTGAAGTAATTTCATTTTTAAGATTTCTAGTTGAATTTCAGGATCATGCCCTTGTGTTTTCTCTTTCCCCATGTCAAATTTTGCAAATCATCTATCCTTATGCAATTGGTATTCTCTCCGACAAAATAGTAAGAGCCATAGCTGAACAGTCATCTATTGAAGATTTTCACGCACACTTGCTTGCAAATTTTATTCCTGCTCGCGCGAGGTCATCTCTGATTCAGAAGTACTATTATCGTGTACAACGCTTGGATGAAAACTTGGCTGATTTCATACAGGACATTAAGTTTTATACTAGGGTGTTTGCTCTTCACTTCCCTGAGGATCAGATTGTACAAGCCATTGTGGAAGGTATCTCACCATCCTATAGGTCATATTTGTGTTTCGCGGCGTGCCCGCAAACTTTCTCTGAACATGAAGCATTGGCCGTCTCAGCGGAAGGAGTTAGATACGCCGATTCTTTGCGTGTCGCGAAAGAACCCCCTCCTTCTTTTAGTAATCCTCGGCCTCCACCTCGCCGACCAGTCAATCCCCGTAAATGTTATGCTTGCGGGTCGCCTGACCATCTTCGCAATAAGTGTCCACTGATCAAGTCGAGTGGGACAAGGAATGGGGCTGGTTCATCACAAGGCTGTTTTAAATGTGGGGCTTTCTCACATATCGCCAAAAATTGCCCAAATTCAAATAGCACCCCCTCCTGCTCAACTTCTGGTGCAACTTCTAACAAGAATCAAAAGTGACTAGTGGCTTCGGCTGAGTCAACTAATCCATCTTCCCGAGACTCAGCCCCGGGTAAACAGGTTGTAAATTCAGGGAACGATCAGTCTTCAAATTCGTCTTTTGAATGCCCTAAAGAGTGTCTTAGGATTGCGGCGGGTTCCCCCGCGCCTGTTCCTTTTCTTAAGATTGAGTTAAATAATGAACCTGTAACAGCTCTCTTAGATTCAGGCAGTGTTTGTTCGATTATTTCGGCTGAATGGTATTCTAAATTGAAATCTGTTTGTAAACTACCTGACTATGTCTCATCTCCTGTTCAATATGTTTCGGCTAATTCATCTCCATTAGAAATTCTAGGTTCTTTACATGTCAAAATTCGTATTTTTAAATTTACATGGAAAATTAAATTGTTTGTGGCCAAGCACTTGTCTTGCCCCATTATATTGGGAGCTGACTTCATTTCCTACACTGGTCTTGTGCTCGATCTCCAGAGCAGGTCGTGCACATTCAAATTTGCGTCCAATTGTAAAATTCCCTTGTTAAAGTGTAATTCTGTATCATGTTCATCTATTTCGCCTACCCAGGATGAGATGTTGTTAGACCTTAGACATCTACCTGAGGAGCAGGCTCATAGTATTCGTAAGTTGTGTCAGTCGTTTCCAGCGGTGTTCTCTGATACTCTTGGTGTTACTGACCTTACTGAATACAAAATTGACGTCACGGATTCGATTCCTGTCCGTTTTCCACCTTATAGGCTATCTCCACCTAAAATGAAGGCTCTGAAAGAAATCATCGATCAGATGTTGAAGGATGGTATTATTAGGCCCTCTAAGTCGGCGTATTCGTCGCCTATTTTTCTAGTTCCGAAACCCCAGGGGGGCTTCAGGCCTGTCATTGATTATAGGGCTCTCAATCGGAAGGTGGTGTTGCAATCCGTGCCCCTTCCTGATCTTCATTCTTGTTTTTCATGGTTTCGTAAGGCCAAGTTCTTTACTACCTTGGACTTGAATCAGGCCTATAATCAAATTCCCCTTGCCGAAGAGTCTAAACATCTTACAGCGTTTGCCACGGACTGGAACTTATACGAATACAACCGCGTGCCTTTCGGGCTCCCCACGGGAGCAGCTGTACTCACTAGGCTACTAGATAGGGTCTTCTCCGACATCAAATTTGAGTACTTATATCACTACTTGGATGATGTCGTCGTATTTTCAGAGACTTTTGAAGAACATCTAGATCATCTGCGAGAAGTTCTCGATCGCCTTCGTAAGGCTGGGTTAACTGTCAAGTTGTCCAAGGTTGCCTTTGCTAAGCCCTCTATGTCATTCCTAGGGCATATTGTGTCACCTGATGGTGTAGCAGTCGATCATTCTAGAACACAGGCCATCCGTGATTTTAAACCTCCCAAGGACATTAAAGGTATCGCCAGGTTCATTGGTATGGTGAATTTCTTCAGGAAGTTTATTCCTAACTTCGCTAATAGAGCGGCGCCCTTAAACCTTCTTCGCAGGAAAGGCATCAAATTCGAGTGGGGACCTTCTCAACAAGCCGCTCTTGAAGATCTTAAATTAGCTCTCTGTAATGCCCCTGTACTTGCTATGCCTGATTTCTCAAAGAAATTCATTGTCCAAACCGACGCGTCATCGTCAGCAGTAGCTGCAGTCCTTCTTCAAGAGACTGAACTAGGGAGGCGACCCATCGCCTATGCATCTAGGACCTTGTCGGCTCAAGAAGCCAAGTATTCTATCTATGAGCTCGAAGGTTTGTCAGTCTTATTTGCCTTAGAAAAGTTCCGTCTCTATCTTGAACATGTCAATTTCGACCTGGAGACAGATAATCAAGCCTTAAGCTGGGTCTTAGGTAGGCCGCGTCGTACTGGCCGTATAGCCCGTTGGGCCATCCGTATTTCTGCCTTCCAATTCGATGTCAGGCATATCAGAGGTACCGAAAATGTTGTTGCTGATGGACTCAGCCGTATGTTTTCCAACGACGTCGAGACCCATGAACCGGTCGACAGTTCATCACCTTCCGAGTCCATACTATCTGATGTTAATGCCATCTTAACAGATGCTCCCATGCTCTTTAGGGATATCGAGAAATACCAACGTGAAGATCCGACGCTGGCTCCGATAATGGAAACCCTTTCTTCTGGGGAACATGTTGTCCCTTATGTTCTGAGGAATGGTGTTTTATGTTGCCCATCGAGGCATGATAAGATGATGAAGGTTGTCGTTCCAGCTGTTCTTGTGCCTATGATCTTCAAATACTATCATGAGACCCCATTAGGGGGGCATCTTGGAATCTTTAAAACTCGTGAAAAGATTCGTGAAAGGTTCATCTGGAAAGGTATGGACGATGAAATCCGTGAACTAGTAAAAGCTTGTAAATCTTGTTTGCTTAGTAAACCAACCATGTCCACCAAGGTAGGCCTTTTGTCTTCGCATCCAGCGTCGCGCCCCATGGAACGCCTGTATAATGATTATGTAGGACCCTTCCCCCAGTCAAAGGGAAATGCCAACAAGTTCATCTTTGTATGCGTAGATGGTTTTACAAGATTTTCCTGGTTATTTCCGACTAAGCTGGCTACCGCTCAGTCCACCATTACTTGCCTAAATTCTATTTTTGCTTCTTTTATTCCGTGCCAATATATTGTGTCTGATAATGCTAAGGCGTTCACATCAAATCTTTTTCGTAAATTCTGTTTTGACTTGTCCATCTCTCATGTAACTACTTCTGCTTATTACCCTCAACCATCTCTGGCTGAACGGGTTAACCGTAATCTCAGGTCCGCGCTTATTGCCTATCATCATGAAGATCATTCCAGGTGGGACACGTCCCTGCATTGGTTAGCTTTTGCTTTGAATTCGGCGGTTCATGAATCACATAAATTTACTCCAGCCTCTTTGATGTTCTTGTTCCCAACACGCCGCTCTCTAACCTCTGGTCTCTGAGTGACATTCTACCCGAGACAATAGATCCGGACAACATTAAAGATCTTTGGAAGAAGGCTAAAGCCAATCTAAAAGTGTCTCATGAAAAGGTTAGGGAAAGGTATGATCGTGGACGGAGACCCACCCCTTTGAAGGTAGGTGACCAAGTAATGGTCAAGAATTTTGTTCCCGCGGGCAAGCTTGCCCCCAGATTCCATGGGCCGTGCGTCATTCTCGATTTCCTTACGCCGGTTACGTTGTTATTAAGCAATCCAGCCACCGAGAGGATATTTAGGGTTCACTTGTCGCAGGTGAAACCTGTATAAATTCTGTGCTAACTTGCCTCATATTATCTTGAAAGGAATATGAAGGTTATATTTTTTTTTGAGTTTCACTTTTAAGGCTTTCTGCCCCTTCTATAGTATTTTGTTTTATATGTAAGCATTTTTGTGAAACCTGCCCCGAACCGTTAAACTGCCATCCTGTCCTTGCCACGGCCATTACCACGCTCCCGTCTCTCGCTCCACTCTATACAGTGGCTTAATTAATGCCATGGATATTTGCACGCCGCTGGCCCCTCAACCTCTCCACAAGCCTGTGCCCTAGAAAAAAAGATGATGGTCCAACAAATTCTGCCGCCTAATTTTAATGTTTCAGTGCCCCCGCAGCCGCGCGGCGCCGTGCCGCGACTGGGTTAGAGGAAGGGCCCCCTCGGCCCCAGCGAGGACGACATGTGCACGGCGAGCCGGAGACCTCCTCCCGGCCAAGGCTGATGTGCGGCGCACGACCTGCTACTTGCCCGCAGCCTGTATATGTTCACCGCGGGCGCGGCGTGCTTCAATACCACTGCTCCCCTCATAGTGCGGGCGAGCCGTATCTCAGGGTACTTGTGGGTTCCGAGCGGCCGCCTTTGGACGCAAGCTGCAACGGCCGGTCTGGCCATCCACTTAATCAACATCAACTATATGGACATTCCAGATCAACTTTACTACCTTTTCTTGGGTATTCTACTGCAATATTTTGTGGACTTAGAAAATTTTCCTCAACTTCAAAAACTAAAGTTTTCCTTCCGAATTCAACTTCTACAAACATAAAGACTTTACTTCGCCTGTCACAACAAAAATTTTGAAACTGAATCAAACCACATTAAGAAAATCCTATAAATACTTCTGCAATTAATCTCCATATCAACATCTAAACTTGAAACTTGTTTCCAAACAAATTGCCAGTGTCACCCCTGGAGGAACTTTTGCGGGGGGGAGGTCTGTACCGGGTGGTACACCTCCACGCCGCTAGTTTAAAAATGTGCGCCACTTGAAACTCCTCTGCTGGAGGAAGTCTGAACTTTATCTACGGTATTAATTTTCTACTTTATCAGAAGATGTCACTACCTGGAAATTTTGGAGTTTTTGAACTGTGTCATTTTCGACGTATTTTTGTTTTGCTTGTGGTAAGAAGTGTGAACTTTCTCTTCTAGAGGACACTACTGAAAAACTACAATGGTGCACCCTAGTGCGACGTGAAAGAACTATTTTTTTGGAGAAATTTTTATTTCAAAAGTTTGTTTCTTGTTAAATTGCTTTCTGTTATTGTTTAAGTTGGCTGTATACCCCTCTCTTTCCCCTTGTTTTGTATTTAGCCAATCCCGAATTTCTTTTATTAATTTCTGACCAATCGGATGTATCTTCCCACAACTTGAATATGTTGCTGTATCCTACCCAATAAAGAGTTTGTGGGAGGGTGTTCTCATTCCCCTAACGCCTCGAACTTTCCGCGAGAGTATATAAACTGCTGATTTTAGGGTCTCCGAGCCACTTCTGTTCCATCTTTTCGTGTGTAAAGTACATAGCAGGGGGCGGGAAGCGCCCCTTTCTTCGGCGGCAGTCAACAACCAGGTAATGGCCGATTAATTACTTCTTTTCTTGCTTGCTCAACAGTTTAACTCTCGGGGCGGGTCCGAAGATTTTCCATTATGTAACCTTCCTTAAATGTAAAGGAACTTGTATCTATTCTATCTTTTAAACTACATATTGGGATAGAGAGTGCTTAACCCTCTCGAGCTCCCACTCATATTGTTTTGAGGTGAACTTGTTTTCTCAACCTATTCTTCCTTAACATTATGTAAATTTGTCAATTTCTAAAGTCACCTCTTTAGTATGGGATTAGCCCTTGCATCAGTGGCCTAGAGCCAAATTAGGTTTTGAAACAAATACATTAGGAGTGCAAATCGCCTCCTCTCAAATTGTTGATTTAGAGGTCATGTAATTAACCTTCTTGTCATTTAACAGACCTCAGTAGGTTGGGTATTTTACCCCTGTGTATATGTCCTGAGAGGACAGCTTGAAAGTAGAATTAGGTGTGGCCTTTGACAGGCCTGAATTTTGAGAGCAAGTTGCTCTTTTCCCGAAAATTTTGTTTTCTGCGCGCCTCAAGGAGGCCTTACTGTGTATTTTGGAGCAAGTGCTCCTAGGTATGAATGGGATTCTCCCCTCTCTGTTGACACTTGTGTTTGGGGTAAAACTGAGCTGATTGATCAAGGATTGTGATCGCGGGGCTCGAAGCCCAAATCCTGTAAATACTGTAATTGTACTTTTGTTGCCTTGCTACTCTGTACCTGCCATATTTGTTATTTCTTGATTTTGAAAAGAAAATATAACCTTGTTAAATTTTAAATTCACTTTAATTTCGTAGCCTGAGACCTATTCACCACCCCGCACCTTCTTTCACCTCTAACTACCACGGAAAACTCCGTAACAATAATAATAATAATAATAATAATAATAATAATAATAATAATGTTATTGGCTTTACGTCCTACTAAGTACTTTTACGGTTTTCGGAGAAGCCGAGGTGCCGGATTTTTTTCTCGCAGGAATATGTTTACATGCCAGTAAATCTACCGACCCGAGGCTGACGTATTTGAGCACCTTCAAATACCACCGGACTGAGCCAGAATCGAAAATGCCAAGTTGGGGTCAGAAGGCCAGCGCCTCAACCGTCTGAACCACTCAGCCCAACCATTTCTCAGAATCTGGGATGGCTAGGTGCCTTTCATTGGTCAGAATTGATAAACTTCATGCAATTTTGAAACAAAATATAGGTTATGCAAGCTGTCTATCTGTTTGTTACATCGCTAGTGGTGAGCGAGAAGAGCCCACGGAAAATATTTCACCCATCTAGTTTTATCTTTTAAAATACGCACCGGTGCATTCCTGCGATCTTGAACGATCCTTCTCAGCCTACAAGAGCTCTTTGTTTTCGGATCAGTACCAAAACGTCACAATGGTACTTACAATTAGTGATACAATGTGCATCACGACAAAAATAGTTACCGTACTATTTGTGTACCTTAATAGGAGTTTAAAAACAGATTATTTATTAACTTTATTTAGTAACATATGTAGGGCAACAGTACATAATATTTATTTTAAATACAGTATCTGAAATGTTTCGGTTTTAACTTTAATTTGATTTCTTCTTTCTCTTTATCTATTTACCTTCCAGGGTCGGTTTCTCCCTCCGACTCAGCAAGGGATCCCACCGCTACCACCTCAAAGGTAGTGTCCTGGAGCTTCAGACTCTGGGTCGGGGATACAACTGGGGAGGATGACCAGTACCTCGCCTAGGTGGCCTCACTTGCTGAACAGGGACGTTGCGGGGGAATGGGAATATTGGAAGGGATAGACAAGGAAGAGGGAAGTAAGCGGCCGTGGCCTTAAGTTAGGTACCATAACGGCATTTGCCTGGAGGAGAAGTGGGAGACCACGGAAAACCACTTACAAGATGGCTGAGGTGGGAATCGAACCTACCTCTACTCAGTTGACCTCCCGAGGCTGAGTGGACCCCGTTCCAGCCCTCGTACAGCTAATCACACTAACCACTACACCACAGAGGCGGACTAATTTGCTTATTTACTACTATCAAAATTAGAAAGCGGTAGACTATATAAATTATCTAAAACAACAACACTGCCTTTGACATAAAATATGGAAGTATTTAACGTTCTTTCTTACGATTTGCTTTGTCATAAAATATGGAAGTACAGTAAATCTTGCTCAAAGCGGAATCGCAAAGGACCACCTTTTTTTCCGAATTAGTCAAAGCATAGGATTATTTTGCCTTAAAACAATAAATAGTAATTTTAAATATTATTTAGTGCTTGCCTGTATCTGCCTACGCATGACGCACGGCTATCCAGATTGATGTAAGTAATAATAATTCCGTATAGCTATTTTTAGCCGAGTGCAGCCCTTGTAAGGCAGACCCCCCTATGAGGGTGGCGGCTTCTGCCATGTGACTGTGATGCGTGTGATTGTGGTGGAGGATAGTTTTATGTGTGGAGTGTGAGTTGCAGGGATGTTGGGGACAGCACAAACACCCAGCCCCCGGGCCATTGGAATTAACCAATGAAGGTTAAAATCTCCGGCCCGGGCGGGAATCGAACACAGGACCCTCTGAACCGAAGGCCAGTACGCTGACCATTCAGCCAACGAGTCGGACGATGCAAGTAATATTGTTGAAGACTAATTTGTTAATTATTTTTATGACTGCGCTTTATTACTACATGTTACACAGTATATCATGTTGACAATATCACAACACTCTACTCTACTATTTCAGAATACTGGATATAAACTCTTAAACTTATTTCCATCATAAAACTATGCACCGGGTGAGATGGCCGTGCGGTTAGGGGCGCGCAGCTGTGAGCTTGCATCCGGGAGATAGTGATTTTGACCCCGACTGTCGTTAGCCGTGAATGTGGTTTTCCGTTGTTTCTCGTTTTCACACCAGACAAATGCTGGGGCTCTACCTTAATTAAGGCCACGGCCACTTCCTTCCCACTTCCAGGCATTTCCTATCCCATCGTCGCCATAAGACCTATCTATGTCGGTGCGACATAAAGCCAATTCCTAAAACACTATGCAGTACAGTACCTCACAACACCAAGCTTTCCTCGACTGATAAAGCTAAGAATGTTGTTTTCCTCTTCTTTCTAATAGTGTCTTTCTGAATACAGTCCTGAACTCAGTACATTACTTCAAGAAGAGTGGAAGAACAATCGCAAATTGTTTTCCGCCACAAAAGCGCTGTGAGCCTATTCGTGAGTTCGAATCTTATTTTGATCTTCATCTTCTTGTTCTTGTTGCTCGTTTCCTCCTCTTTATGGACCTGTCTCACTGCTAGAATGGATGCAGCTGATTCGAATATGTGGTGGTGTGTCGTAAGTTGTACATTACTTCGAATGAAGTACTCTGTCTCGCAGGAAACGTTTCTTGCCTGACACAAGTACGATATTGCCGAAGCGTTTTCAAGCACTTCATTCTTTCCGCCATTCGTATTATCACTCTCTTCAAACACGTGCGTCAGTTTGTCCAAACAATGACATTGATCACACCAGCACCAGAAATGCAAAGATATTGTACGTAGGACTGCATTGGTTCGTAATATTTTCCGCACTGTACAAGTAGATTTTAAAGAATTATTTCATTTCTTGTTTCAGTTTCCGCGTTGAGGAGATTCCGCATTGTACAAAAGTAATAATATCCTCCTCAGACCCGTTGTCCAGTCGGCTGGACAGGTTTAAAAAAAATACCCTTACTTCTACTAGAATTCTCCCCTTGTAGTCTTATATAGGTACTCCATGACTTCCCCTGTTAATGGGAAAAAAACATTTCGACTTAATTTTGGTTTAAAAAGTCACCACCCCTGTCAACATCAACAGGGACCGAGAAAATATTCTGTAGTGGACACGTTTCCGCTTTATTCAAGTTCCGCTTTGAGCACATTTTAGTGTATTTTTTATTTTATTTTTTACAATTTGCTTTACGTCGCACCGACACGAGTAGGTCTTATTGCGACGATGAGACAGGAAAGGCATAGGAGTGGGAAGGAAGTGGCTGTGGCCTTTATTAAGGTACAGCTCCAGCACTTGCGTGGTGTGAAAATGGGAAACCGCGGAAAACCATCTTCTGGGGGTTCGAACCAACTATCTCGCGGAAGTATTTTGAAAATTTAACAGTCTCATATTACAACCATAACTTGTAATAAAAGGAATATACGAACATTTTTGTAAACTTAAACACTATTATATAGGCTACTTTATGAATATTACACATTTAATTAAGTTATATATTTTAGGTATATTGCGTATTTAATTCCACATTTCACTGATATTCACTATATTTCCATGTATATATGTCGCACGTTGATATTACTGTATATAAAAATCCGGACCCCATATATCGCACATCTGGCAGTGTGAAATGTTTGGTTTTCTTTTGCACCTTCGGCATTCAGACGTATGAAATACGCCGTGTCTGTCGAGTCTTCCCTCAGTGTGACAGCTGTTGAATAAATATTGTAAATCGTGCTGCTGTGGCGAGGCGGCGATTCACTGGTCCGAGTATCACCAAGGGACCCGGCTGTATAATGTACCATGCCGTGGTGTGGCAAGACTTAGCGTTGTGGAAGAGTCCAGCCAGAGGGCAGCCAGTCCGTGGGTGTAAGTATGCTGTAAAGAGTCGCTTTTTGACCACGAGAAACTAATTAATTCCTACGTTACGCATTAAGACCACATGGCCTTTACCGAAATACGAGATACTAATTGGGCTTATTTTCAGTTTTAAACGATAATCAACCTCGTAACTTCTTTTCACCACATATCATCAATATTTGTCCTTCTTCTCACTGCCGAGAATAATAATTTCTTTCAATTGGCTTTACGTCGCACTGACACAGATAGGTTTTATGGCGACAATGGTATAGGAAAAGGTTAGGAGTGGGGAAGTGACCATGGCTTTAACTAACGTACATGTGGTGTGAAAATGGGAAACCATGGGAAACGATATTCAGGGCTGCCGATAGTGGGGTTCAAACCCACTATCTCCCGACTGCACGCTCATAGCTGCGCGCCCCTAACCGCACAGCCAACTCACTCGGTTTGCTAAGAATCGTGACCTCATATACTGTTGTAAACTCTACGAGATGTCTCCATCCAGAGCGATCTTCAGCTGTTCTTAATGTATATTCTGAAGATGTAGGTCAGTAACCACCTTCGCTTAATCTAACGATCGATCTGCCATATGTTCTTTCTCGTGGTCTCCTGCCTTGATCTTTGCCTTTCAAAATGGTCTCCTCAAAATTCTGTCCTTTTCTTCTGAAAATGTATCCAAGAAACTGAAGGTAACAATCGCTTATACGAGACGTTTAATTCGTCTATAGCATTTTCTCTTCGTTCTGTCCACAATATAATTATGTAGAATTCCCGAACAACACCACATCTCAAAGGCATTGAATCGATTTTTGTCATTAGCTTTCAAGGTCCAAGTCTTATAGACGTACAAAAAATAAGAGGGAGAACGCTAGTGATTTAAGCAAGTGCATCTTCGAAGCTTTCGATATTGCCCGGATCTGCCAAATCAGTGAGTTTAACCATTGCAGCTCGACCTAGGCCAATACGACTTCTCATTTTTACAGTTTCTCGTATCACTGAGACTGACCCCAGGTATATGAATTCCCTTACCACTCGGGTGTCAAATCTTGCTCGTCGTTAGCGCAGTGCCCGTGCTAGACATAACTGTGTACGCGGGAGCTAGTCTCCTGCCCTCAGCCGGCTTGCATTTCTCCACGTTGCTGACTCAGGGCTGTGCACGCCTAGCGAGGATAGGCTCCAGTTACATGGTTTGGTCTACAAGTTATAGTCGAAAAATACAGCTACGCAGGATGTGCCATAAGTATTGCCACAATGTTTGTATTTATGTACTTTTGTATCAACACAGTAGCTTGAAATGATACTACTTTTATCGTACCCTAGTTTCGTATGTTTAAGTTCATAAAATCATGACTTTTGCTAGAGAAGTGATATCGTATCGACATAGTATTCGGCATCATTCTGCTTCATAATAGTTCGTAGGAGAGTTGAGCATGTTAAGCTTCTAGAGAAAAGCCTTTTATTTTGTGCTTGCTTCATCGCCTTCGACAACTTTTAAAACAATTATTTATTTTCCTCCTTCACGGTGATTACAAAGCATGCTGTTACATTCGTTGTATGCAAACGTCGTGAACACGTTTAAGGGGGTAACAACACTTTTGACCGACTGTAAATGTTATGTTTCAATTTATTTCTTTAATTTAAAACTGAACTTTTCTTTATAACAGTGCAAATTTATTGTTAATATTTCTAATACTCTCGGAGTTACGACCAATAACCTGAAGCATTGTAACCCAAGCAAGCCCTTTACCTAGGTTTGTTGCTCATTTCCCGTAAATTTTGGTTTTCAGAACCGTTTCCCTGATAATTCTAAAAGTTTGCAAGATATAAAAGTGAAATTTTGCATGCATGTATATTTCATTTTTAACATTGCTGTTGCCTTTACGTCGCACCGACACAGATAGGTAATATGGCGACGATGGGACAGGAAAGGGCTAGGAGTGGGAAGGAACAGTGGGGTTCGAACCCACTATCTCCCGAATACTGGATACTGGCCGCACTTAAGCGACTGCAGCTATCGAGCTCGGTCATGTATATTTCATGGAGAAGAAGATTTACTTGAAGTTTTGAGCTAGCTTCATTGGTTAAGTTTAAAAAAATATTTGCAAATGAGAATGAAAAAATGACTACTTGAAAATAAATGAAAAATTTATACTTGATGAACACTGATTCTGAAACATGTTGTAGCTATGGCATTAAAAATCATAATAAAAAGAATCATAGAAGAATATTCATGGGTTTGGAAATGATCGTGGAAACGTCAAATAGTGGCCATGATACACTTTCATTTTGAATAATTAATTTTATATAATGGAATAGGCTTATATGATTTCTAAGTATGTAGGCATATTATTAAGGAATAATGTGTTTGTCATACTTTCATTTTAGTATTCATTTCCACTGCTGCGAAAAAGTTTAATACACCCCGATTCTCTTTGCTCAAACGTGTAGGTCCACCCTTAATTACTTACATGTCCTTGCATGAAAGAATACACAGGCTACATGTATTGTACGGAGTACCTTAGTTATGATACAATGCACATTCCTCCTGGCTTACGGTATCTGATAACGTCCTGGGCTAGCGCTCGTAACAGCTTTTTCTCGTGCACGTAGAATTGTGAGTGAGTTCGTGATCTTGACTGCTTGCCTTCCTAATTCCACGTCCCTTAGGCATCCTGTAAGTTGGTTTCGACCTTGTGGTCAAATAACATATACAATATGTAACACTAACGTAGGCTGAATATTCCTGAAATAATATGTTGTATGGACATGGGTCCGGAAACGCTTGATTTCCATGTTAGAACTCATTTCCTGCAACTCTATACAGTACAATAATCATGGAAAACATACGAAACCGAACGTACAAGCACACCACATGAATTTCTTTCTTACATGAAATGTATCCGGGATGAATATGACGGGGGGTTGATCAATGTGTTAATGTTAACGTAAGGCATTTAGACAATGTGATCTAAGAAAGAGTTTAATGCGGTGTGCTTGTACGTTCTTTTCCTTTGTGTTTCCCATGATTAATGCACTATTTAGAGTTGTAGAAAATTAATTCTAACGTGGAAATAAAGCGTTTACGGAACTCTGTCTATATATCATGTTTTCTTTTCCTACGTGTGAGGAATGCTTTTTAAAACTTTGGCCGTACGTTAGTGTTACACTCTGTGTAATGGCACAAACACGCACACTGCACCTTAGTGTTGTTACATCCTGTATATTGGCACCCACACGCACGCTGCACCTTAGTGTTACACTCTGTATATTGCCGCACACACACACACACACACGCGCGCGCGCACGCTGTACCTTAGTGTTACACTCTGTATATTGGCACCCACACGCACGCTGTACCTTAGTGTTACATCCTGTGTATTGGCGCACACACACACGCTATACCTTAGTGTTACACTCTGTATATTGGCACCCACACGCACGCTGTACCTTAGTGTTACACTCTGTATATTGGCACACACACGCACGTTGTACCTTAGTGTTACATTCTGTATATTGGCACCCACACGCACGCTGTACCTTAGTGTTACACTCTGTATATTGGCACACACACACGCACACTTCTTGAATTGTACGATTCCTAGTTTGAATTGTCAGTGTCGTGGCCTTCAGTTAAGAGATACTTAGGTTCATCTCAATAGCTTCGGAACTGAGTGATCATCTTAATACGCATCCGTTTATTTGCAACGAAATAGCCCACACCATCTTACCAAACATTACATAAAAACACAACAGTGAATGCCCCCTTTTACATTATATTGATGTCTGGAATAGATTCTTGTTGTAAAACTGGGCTTAACTGCATACTTCTGAAGCTGCGTTAGTAGTAGTGCAAAACAAAGCTTAGTAATCTCCGTACAGGGCATGAAGGCCCTTGGAATGGTGGAAGGTAAAGGCTTCCACTATTCGTAACCTCGGCACGTGATGGGGGAGAGTGGTTAGCTCTACGCCCGACCACCTTTGCCCCCAGGAATTAACCTGGTACTCATTTCTAGTCTAGGCTGAGTGAACCTCAGGGCCATATACACCTCCGGAAGTGGAAATCTCGTTACTTAAATTTTACGACTTCCCGACGGGGATTCGAACCCATGTCCTTCCGGACTAACGGAGCACGTCTTTACCGCCTCGGCTAGGCAACCCCTACAGTAGCAGTACAAAAGTAGAAACATTTCTGGAATCTACCAAGTGAAACATTTTTAACTTCCTTTAATTCATTCGTAATTATTTTTTCATAATATAGTTATTCACTCATTCATACTTTCTTTTGTCTTTACTTAGTTTATATTCTCTTATGTTTGGCCTCTATCCGTAAGAAAATATCCTCGTAACAAAATTCGAACCCTATAACGTCTACAAAGACCGTTAGTGGTTACAACGGGCGTTAAGCTAAGAACACCATTACTGTACATTTGCGAGCATCAGCCTTCTAACTGAAGGACTAAGTTTCCATCCCCACAAGGCATGATAGTTTTGCCTTCACTCGTAACTTCCCAGTGGATCCTGGTCAAGTTAGCCAACCAGCTGTAAAATGAGTTCCGGAAGGAAGTCGTCTGTGGTTAAACACTAGTCGTAGCATGACGCTAAACACATCTCCCCATCTCATCCACAACGTAAACTGTGTGGCTAAACTTCGACAACCCTCCTTTTATCTTCTTGACAAAACGGAACCCACAAATTCGAAAATTGTCAAAATTCTCATTTTTGAAATGTATCTACCATCAATATATCTATTTAAAGAGATTTAAGGTAATTCTACTATTGACCAGTAAATCTATATAAATTAAATAGTAAGGACCGTGTGACTGTACATTGACTACTTTGGCGAAATTTCCGAACAGTTTCAGGTGTAATGAAATGAAATGAAATGTCGTATGGCTTTTAGTGCCGGGGTATCCCAGGACGGGTCCGGCTCGCCAAGTGCAGGCCTTCTTATTTGACTGCCATAGGCGACCTGCGCGTCGTGATGAGGGTGAAGTGATGATGAAGACTACACATACACCCAGCCCAGTGCCAGGATAATTAACCAATGATGGTTAAAGTTCCCGACCCTGCCGGGAATCGAACCCGGGACCCATGTGACCACAGGCCAGCACGCTAACCATTTAGCCATTGAGCCGGGTCGGTGTAATAATGACCATCTGCATAATGTTTAGCTTTGGTGTCTGTTTGCCTGTTTGATTTCTTACAACATGAAAACTACTGGATATATTTATATAAAACTTGGCATTTAGAATCCACCTGTCCTTGGGTAGGATTTAGGGAAATATTATTTCTGAATACTTAAATTTACTGGGAGTTTATCAGAAACGGAAGCAATGATTTCGCACTCCCAAAAAATATGCACATTCATAATTAATGGAAATCTACCATCCTTAGTTGAAATCAATTTTTATAACATTTTTTCATGTACATCATTTCGATAGGAGAATTAATAAGGGAGATATCATTAACGGACGGTTTTTAAGCACAAGTCCCAAATGACTTAACTCAAAAGCGGGTGCGTGTAAAGTGCATTTCTTATAACTTGAACACTATTGAAGATATTTGAACCAAACTTTATATTTAGCATCCAGCTGTCCAAAGAAGGTTTTAAGGTCCATACCATTTCTAATTCCCGGAATGGACTGGGGGTTCATAGGGAACCGAAACAGTGATTTTACTCTCGCACAATATGTACAAGACCAATCTGACTGGAAGTCAACCAACCTTGATGGAAATCCATTTCTAAAATATTTTCGCATGTGCATTTTTTAGACAGGAGGATTAATAAGGGAGGTATCATGAACGTTCGGTTTTGCAAGCGAAGTCAAGCGGACATAGCCCACAAGGTTTTCGTGGAGCAGAATCCTTATTATATATCAAAATAAAATCGTAACGACCGTATGTCTGTACATTAACCATTTTGGCGAATTCTTCGTACAGTTGTCTGTTTAAGGGATAATAATGACCATCTGAATACTTTTAGCTGTAGTTTCCTGAAAGTCTTAATTTTTACCCCGCTCCCACAAAATCAAGATTGCGGAACAATCCTCCAGACTAGCTATAAAATTGACATTTGGCAAAACTATACATTTTAGCCAGTAACTGACGTAAAACTACCAAGATCTTTAAATTTTTCACTTAATATCCCCGAAGAATACCAAAAGGTCTGCCTGTCTGTCAGGTCATCAACCCAGAAGCTGGTTGGATCCTCAAATAGCATCACCGAAGGCTATGCAGTTATAGAGAAACCACAAAAACCAATGGCAGTACCAAAATGAGGCGTACTAGGCAAAATTAGGAGTGAGATAGTTTGCCATTGCATTCCTCACTGGGCCAGACAGTGCTATTGTAGCACAACTAACCCTATGAGCAACACCTTTCATGACACTCAGACACACTGATTGTGCTCTGAATGTCATTAAACAGCACCACCAATACCCCCAGCAGCTTCCATACTGTCACAGCCATGGATGAGACTGGGACTTCAGTGGAAGCTACACATTGCTCTGGCCTGTGCCAAGAGATGGATGCAAAAGTACTTTGTCCATCAAGAAATGACAGCAGGCAGAATTATAGAAATGTGGAGGCAATTTTAATGATGGTGCAGACGTTCGTTTCGAGTTTTTTCGTGACTTAATTGGAGTGATCTACAACTTTGGACTTACGAAATTTTGTCATATCTTTATCCCTTATACGCTCTATTTGCACTTTTTACACGCATAATATTTATACTTTGAATCACTTACAAGAAAGATAAAATCATCAAATTCTACACAAACATTGGCCCACCCAGTAGCCTTATGTAAGTCAATGCTATGTTTCTAGCTGTCACATAATTATCCCAAATTTCACCCCATTCAACATTTCTAACTCGATCTGACACATGAACAGATGAGACATGAGAAAATATCATAGGACAAGCCATTTAGACCGTTAGGTACGGTGTCTTATGCTATAATCCGTATGTCGATATGACCAACCGTTTAACAGCAGTTAATCTGTAAATGGAGGTCTGCAATATTTTTAAACATGCATATACTTTCGTATGTCCATCTAAATATATTCATTGATGTCGATTTGTAGCGTTCGAGAATGGGTGTGTCTGATATTGTAGTCAATACTCCCCACATCGAATTTGACTGGCAGTAGGAATGGGGTCCTTCTCCAACTCCTGAGTAACTGGCATTAGAAAGGGGAGCCTATCATTTTAATGAATAATTCCCTTCTCGATTTGAATTGCAGAAGGCAAGAGAGCATTCAGTTTTACTGAAAACTCCCCTACCCGATTGTGCTTGGCTGTAGGCAACAGTGCAGTAATTGGCAGGAGGCATAGTGGCCTCCTATTTTAATGGAAACTCACCAACTCGGTGTGACTTTCAGAATGCTAGCTGGCAGTATGAAAAGGGGCCTGTCATTATAATAATAACAACAGCACAGCTCAGTTTTGACTGGTAGTAGGGAAGTTGCCTGCCATTATAATAAAAACGTTTCAACTGTAATCTGTCGGAAGTAGTAAAGAGGGCCTGCCATTTGTAACGAAAACTTCCAAAATCGATTGTGACTACGCATTATGCAATGGGGCCTGCAATAATAATGTAAACTTCCCAACTCGATTGTGATTGGCAGTAGGCAAGTAAACCTGCTGTTATCGTCACAACTCCTAAACTCACACTTTACATTGGAAACAACGTACGGGGATTTCAGAATACTGTTTCTCGGAGAACGCTAAGAGACATGCAATTTACAGTAATTTACTTCGATATCCGGATACAATGTAGAATACCGTGGAGAAGCACGGGTACATTTGCTAGTACTACCTTCAAATCTGTCTTAATTTCCCGTAAAATTGATATATTCGATATTAAAGTTCTATTGATAAAAGTAATATAAATTCCTAAGAAGGCAGATGGTGTCATTATTCCCTTACCTCAACCAAAAAATACATATTTAAAAAATTAATTTATTAAATTACGAAAATTTACAAAAATGTATAATGATTTAGGGTGTCAAACATTTCAAATGACATTTCTATTTTTCATTGTAAACCCAGCAGAGTAAGATTATGTACATTTCATAGCTTTCGGTACTGTTTCGCGAAATACTATTTGAAGAATATAACATTAAAATGCTTACGACGTCTGGAATTTTTAAGAAGTGCATCAAAATTCCATGAAAAAATGACAAATTGTCTATAATTCAACAAATTCTTCACTTAATGTTTGTAAATAGAGAGTGGGACGTATTTCGTGAACATCAAGTAAAACATATTTTGAAAACATCCATTTCAAAGTAGGTTCTCGCCAATTTTCGTTAACTTAATGATCATGATCTGAAACTTTAAAACTAAAATGGTTAGAGATGAAACGATAACTGACGCCTTCTGTCATTTCAAAATATTTATATTTTAGTTCATGAAATGTCGCCAAAACGCCGTTAAAAGAAAATTAGCAGCTGGAAAATCTAATTAGTTATATTTCAAAGTTGGTGCGAAAGAGAGGTGGGATTGTTAGTAGAAAACTACATAACGTACTGTGCGTTATTTCGCAATATTTCTCTTGCGTCCTTCTTCGTTGATTATCTTAATAATATTACCAGTGAAACATAAATGTATATCACATCAGCCAAGCAAACACAATCACTATTATCTGACATTCGGGTAATTATGCTTTATCTTATTCCATGTGACAAGAGCTGGGAACAATTGATGTGGACCCAGGATAATTTAGTAGCTCAGGCAGAGAGTGCTGGCTTTCTGAGCTCAAGTTGGCAGGTTCGATCCCTGCTCAGCCGGGTTGCATGTGAGGGTGCTCAAATACATCACTCCATGGATTGGTTCGATGCAACTGTTCATGCCACAATATACTGTGCCAACCTTTTAATTTCTGTGTACTACTGTATCCTACATTTAGTCTAATCAGTTAGTTACATTCATACCTTGGTCTACCCCAACCTTCCTTACCACTTCTCTGTCACACTGAGAAATTCCAGAATGTCCTAAAATGCCTATCAGTCTATCTTTTCTTTTGGTCAATTTTCGCCAAATCCTTCTCCATTCATTTACTCGTCATTCAATGTACCCACATCACCTTCATCATGTTGTACCACCACATTTCAAGAGCTTCTATTCACTGTCTTTCTGAGCTATTAACTGTCATTGTTTCACATCCGTATAATGCCACGCTCCGAATGAAAGTCTTCAAAAATATTTTTCTACATTGATGTTTGAAGTGAGCTAATTTATTTTCTGAAGAAATACCGTTCTGTCTTCTAGTTTCAATTAATATCCCGCTTATTTATGTGATCGTTCATTATTATTATTCAAGTAACACTATTTATCTACTTCCCTTAAAATTCCATTTTCCAATTTAATATTTCCTGCATCACCTGACTTCGTTCGGCTGCATTCAATTATTTTCGTTTTGTATTAACTAGTCCTCCTCCTCCAAGACTGTGTTCACACCATTCATCAGTTTATGCACATATTTTGCAGACTCAGATAAAATAATAGTATCATCCGCAAACGTCAGGGTTTTGATTTTCTCTACTTAGATTGTAATTTTTTTTTCAAATTCCTCTTTGATTTCCACCACCACTTCTATTTAAACATTGGAAAGGATAGGGGATAAACTGCAGTCTTGTCTCACTCTTTTCTGGATTGTTTCTTCCTTTTCTAACCCTGTATTCTTTATCACTGTGGAATGAGTTTTAATCAGACAGTAGATAAAACTCCTTTCTCGGTGTCTGATCCAGACCTCTTCAGAACCTCAAATAACTTGGTCCAAGAACATTATCGAAAGCTTTTTCTAGATCTATAAATGCCATGTATGTGGGCGTGTCCTTTTTAATTGTTCAGTTCTCTAAAATAAGACGTAAAGTCAATATTCCTTCGCGTGTTCCTACATTTCATATGACTCTAAACTGATCTCCCAACTCAGCTTAAAAGTGTCCCCTCCATTCTTCTGTAAATAATACGCTCTACAATTTTGCTACCGTAAGATGTTAAACAAATTCATACTTGTCAATACCAACTTACTTGGGAATCGGATGGCACTTTTCCTGTATCATACATTCTGCATGTTATATAGAATAACCTCGCCATGCCGGTTTCTTCTAAGACAGTCAGTAACTAGCAAGACATAATTAAATCCAGGGTTCTTGTTCCTCTTTACGTCTCTCAATGTTCTATCAAATTCTGACCTCTGACCTTTTCCATCAGACTCAACCTCTTCTTATTTCCATGAGACAATTGTTGATTATAATCCTGCTAGTTTCCTGTCTTGTCTTCTTTCCCTAGAAGTGGTTTTCCACCTGTGCTAGTATTCATACATCTGGTTTTACCTTCTCCAAAGGACCGACCGAGTGGCTACGTGGTTTGGATCGCGTACCTGTCAACTTTCATTACGCAGCTATTGAGTTCTTACTTCATAGTCGGAAGGGCTGAAGGTCATTTTATCCGTAATTTCCTATTCTTACATTATAATTACGGCCAAGATCGGTACCTTCCCTGTCCTATCCCCTGTATCCTATAGTTGTGATGTTTGGGACATCACTGCATGTTTTTAATTATTGAACTATGAAATTAATTGATAAGATGTGTATATTTAATCACTGATAGGTCATGTTTAAATTAATATATATATATATATTGTACCAGGAAGGCCTAGGTCCTGGTCCATATTAATTGAAAGAAATGTTATTTCCAGCATTAAAGATCCGACCGACGTACGAACATCCATGTAAAGAATGTTCCAGTATGTGCCAGACCCTACGAGTACGCTAGGCGGAGTCAAGTGACGTCACCTGTCGCTCGAAGCTCACCTCCCCTAGAGATATTTCTCGAAAGAATTTTTCTTTTAACAGCTTTTTAACACCTTAACCAATTTCAACGGGACAAACGCTGAATTATAGCAAACATCATAAAAGTTAATCCCTGTAAATTTCAAATTAATTCATCAAACGGTTGTTGAGTTATAACAATTTAAAGTCTCAACGAAATTACGTAATTACGGTCACATGGCCGAGAGAGAGCTGCCACCCCTCCCTGCGCTGATATCTATATATGTCAAGGCCAGATAGCCCGCAAACCAGTGCAGTACAGTACAGTACCGTACAAGGACAAGCAGACAACTGTGTGAGTGAGATAGTGAAGAGACCGGCCCGCGTACAGTATGTTCGCGCAGTCACGGTAGAAGTACTTTCGTCGTATCTCCAGAACGCGAAATTCTATCGCCGATAAAGGACGTCGCACTGCAGTTAGTATGTCGCGTCGCGATTACAATATAATCCTAAAAAGACATTTAAGACTGTAACACGAGTGAACTTATTGGAGTACAAATATTAACTATTTCATTACGTGTGGACTTAGGCAACGTCAAGTAACATTAAACTTCTACAGAGCCTAATACTTAAGAATCACCAGAACTTATTTTTTTTTCTCGAGTATTGCATTATATTTCTTTATTCACGTCACATCAATATTTTGAATGAAAAAGTAAGAACTTTTCTGAGTTAATATAACAGGATTAGCAGAAAATCTAACTTAATGACTGTGTTCACAGACTGTGCTTATCGACTTGCTTCCTTTTTTTTTCTTTCTTCAAGTGTGAACTGTGTGATTAAGAACGTTTCAATAACGACTGTAAATAGTATTTAGTACAGAAAGGACTGTGATTCTTCATACGCCATAAATCGTGTTCAACAGTGTAAGTGATAACCAGTCGCACTAAATGAATTTTCGTGTGCGAAACTCAACAGTTCCAGCTGTCATCACCTCATCGGGAACGTCAACATCGCCGATCCTGATTCTACATGGAACATTCCAGATGTCCATCTTTCGACATTTGGTAACAACAGTTCTTGTCATAAGTGAGTAACAAACTGACTAAACTTTTTCATTTATTTTGAACAGTGAAACTTCAGTGTCGCGTGTGAACAATTTCCATAATTTCTCAAAAGTGATAAATTTAATTTCAATTTCATTTCTCGTAGAAAGACTGTAGGATTTCAAGTGTGCTGTATAACGAGATTGACGAACTGAGAACTGAAAACTTTTAATAATTTCTCATATCCATTTACCATTATAAAAGTGTGCTTAGGTTTAAAAAGACTTTAGGTGGAAATTCACACATATGAAAGACTTTGAAAACAATGATATTTATGCCATTTTTTTTTCAAGAAGATTATTTTCAACATTTAATTTCAATATAAATTTTGAGTCAACAATCATACCGCAGGGTGAGAAATTAATAAATTGTTTTGAAAAAAAAATTATTTACCATCTATTATTCGCTCTGCGAGACTATCCTTCTCTGTATCGGCTCCAAAACCCAGTTCCACTCCCTGAGGTCCTACTCATGCCCTTTGCCCACAACTTTTCCTGGTACAATATATAGGGTTTTTATCATCCGGTTCTATCATCATTTCATTTATTTTTATCGCCGCTATAACGTATTCTGAACGAACAAATTATTCGGTAAAGTATTTCAACATCATGCATATTTATAACTTGCAGTAAATTTTCCAATAGCCGTTGTGAGGTGACCAGAGTCAGCAGGCTAATTTCAACCCAATTCCAGGAAAAGTACGTCATCTAGGTTACGAGAGACCTTACCCTCTCTACCTCATGAAGAGACAGTTGATACATTATTAACACCCACTTTTCAAACTCCGCTTCGGGACGCTTTATTTCATCGGGAAAGTTCTGCCTATGTGAATGAACGTAATGAAGCAACGTGATGGATTCACAGCAATACATAGGAGAAAGGATGAGACCTCGAATCTTACTGGACCATGTGATATGGCTGATGGAAGGAGACTTTTGAACCGATATATACCACCGACAAGAGCTGGAGATTGACATTCTCATTAGCATTCTTATTCAGATTGAGATTCAGATCCATACTCTTATTCTTACTCGTGAGCAGATTGTCACTTGTATTCGGGCATTCTGATTCTGATTCTCACTCTTGGAAGATACTCTTACTACGATTCTACGTCTACACATCGGAGAAGATTTTAACTTAGTTCACTTCGCATCTGAGTATATTCTACTCAAAAGTTACTCTCATTGGGACTTGTTATCTCAATGACGAGAGGTAGTCAACGGGAGACCGGCTTTGACTAGTATAGGGCAGGAGAGCTTTTATTATGAATTTAACTACGCTACTGTTCCGTAATACGGAAGAATACAAGTGTATTCTCTCCAGGAACATAACCCATGGTGGTTTTGCATTTAAAATTAGGACTCATTACGACTTTATGTAAGGATTACAGTAGGAAGTGTTAAGGACAGGAAATGTAGAAGTAGGACTGGAATCCAACAACAGAGAAGGCAGCCGGTACGAGATCCACACATCATCAGCTTCAAGACAACAGAGTCTACATATGTTGAGCTTATGGCATAAGTTACTGCAAGTTTTCGCGCAACAGTTCATTTTTAAAATTAATTTCATTCAATTTTTCTTTTGCTTCCGTAAGTTCAGATGTCGTTAAAACACCGTTACGTCACGTTTTTGATGTTAATAAATAGCTGTTTTAATTTGTATTTTATGAAATGATTATTAATGATCCTTAAATTCCAAATTAGTGTACTTAATGATTTGTGTTCCGTTCACCTCACCCCTGGGAGTTTTTTGAGTCTCATTACGTATTATTATTATTATTATTATTATTATTAATTATTGTACCCGATGCATTTACTGGACGTATTACAAAATGGCGCCTACGGAAGATAGAGGCAAGCCAAGGCAAAGAAATGTGTAGTAGGATATCGATACTTATATATATCAGAAGGCCATGACTAACTTAAAACTACCACTATGAAGGCGGTGTACAATGGTGTAGAATCGATAGAATTGTTTTAAGAAAATAAGAAGGGTCAATCGGATTATTATAAAACTGACTTAAAAAATTGACCTCGTAAGGATAAGACTTTCTGAACATCGCTCTAAAAAATAAGCAGGATTTGCAGTATCTAACGTGAATTTTAAGCTCAGAGGTCGGTAATATTGAAGAAAACGAAGAGATAAACGTTGAAATACAGTAAAGAAGAAATAAAATCCAGAAATTTTGAAAAGGTCGTCAAAATACTTAGACGCTAAATCGTTCGGAAACAAGAAGTTGATTGAGTCGCGAGAGCTTGAAATTGAGCTATATTAAGTGGAAATAATAGCAACGATAGCCTAAATAAAGAGGCAATCATTATAAAAGTATATATATACTTCGCAGAACCATGATGAATTCACATTTTCCAGTATCGATGGATATTGTCTACTGTGTTCCTGAACAGATAATGGCTTGCTAAATCGGCATAGACCAACCTGGAGTGAGATGTTATCCTGGCAGTTAAAACCACCCGACCCGTGTGGAGGAGGTCACTCTACCCGAGATACCAGTGATGGAGAACCTGCCCAGTTCTCAATCCAAGGCCTGTGACCAGACCGAAGAACAACTAAGGCCCGAGATATTGAATGGCGAGCTAAGTAATAGTATTAAGTAGTATAATTTCTTATGTAGAGTATTACCAGTATATGCAATAGATCTGAATAGCCTAAACGTGAGATAATTAAGTGTGCAGTGAATACAAGAAAGTGCAGTGTGAAATATTTAAGACGATATCTCGTGATAGATTGGTAACGTATTTACTATATCATCTTATCCAAGGAAGTAAGAATACGATTTAAAAGTGCGACGTAGTGTAACATATGTTTCATAGAATCCCGGTTAGTTAGAAAGATCCATGAATGATGTAATACCAGTCAAACCCAGTTTACGTCACAGAGGGACGCATGTTTGAATTGGTTAAATTAAATTACCATACTCTTTGCTGTGTTATTATATTGAAAAAAATAGATACTGAATTTGGGGTTATATGTTAAATTGTATGACAAAATGCGTTTTGAGGAACGAATTCTGCGCCATTGGAGTGATACGTATCGTTGTGTTTAGTTAATATTGGAGGTTAAACGCGATAATTATAGATGTTAAATGAATTAAATATGGGTTGAAACGAAGGTTAGTAATGAAATAATGAAGTATATATGATACTTTAAATGTATTATTGCGCAGATTAACAGGAAGTAAAACGTATATATATATATATATATATATATATATATATATATATATATATATAAATAATGAGCGATATAGGAACACAAGTAAAGCGACTACGGATTATAAGTATGCCCCAGGGAGGAACCATAGCAAGGTATGGACAATAAAATTACGCATATTTTAATGAAGTGTAAAAGTGGTTTGACTATTATAACAACCGGTGATGGGTATATGAATGCATGACTGTGTCGTATTCTGAATGAATGTTAATGGCGTGGAAGATCAAACTAGGATGTGACTAGTATGGTAACGTAGTGTTGAAATATCTTAATGTAGGCACATCCATATATGAAAAAAATGCTTATTGGCTACGTGCATATTGAACTGGAATACGTTACATAAGAAATTATATAGCTAGAGTAGGGAAATTATTTGAGATTTACGTAGGTTATCATCGATGCTTTGTTAATCTGAAATATTATTAGAACGAATATTTAGCTAGGAGCCATACTTAAGTGGCAATTGGACCGAGAAGCTTAGTGCGTCATTCAATATTTCATTTTCTTCACTGTAGTCTGCACCAACGAACTCAGATAATTTTCAATGTAACTTAGGTCACTGATATTAGTATTCAGAACACTTTTATTCATATTCAGTTCATTTCCACGATAATTTGAACAATGTAATGATTGTATTTTTGATGAGGGTGTATAATTATCACTGTGAGTGATGGAATAATTTACTGATATACCGAATTTTGACCGTGATCAGAAGACTATGATATACTGTATACTTAAATGACCAGATGTAAATTTTAATAGGAAGATGAAACAAAGCAACAATTCATTTCAGGAATACGCGCCCCAGAATGTTAAGATCTGAAAACTTAGTTTAGGAATAAGTCAGCGCTGACTTAGAATATTTGATTTAGGAATTAGAATATTTATTTATTAGGTTGACAATTGGAAGATCATGAGCAATATTTGACATTAACCATTTCTTTCGCAAGTCTTGATAATTTAATAAATATGTTTCTTGATTGATTTTTTATAGAATGGAATGAGTTTTCATTTGTAATGGTAGTCTGTAGTTATACTTAGTGAGTAAGGTTCTCGTTAAGCAGATGTGTTTGTCGAAAGGTTGACTGAAGTTTGAGTACGCAAATCCACTTCTGTGCGTTGAATTACG
Source organism: Anabrus simplex (assembly GCF_040414725.1). Classification (NCBI taxonomy): domain Eukaryota; kingdom Metazoa; phylum Arthropoda; class Insecta; order Orthoptera; family Tettigoniidae; genus Anabrus; species Anabrus simplex. Next base: position 612,326,209 of record NC_090265.1, on the reverse strand, counting down.
TAATGCTGGACCGCATATGGTGTCATTTTCTCTTTGAACGCACGTTAAACCAAAACATAGAAAAATTAACCATTTTTCTGGAGGCATGAATACCCTGAGATATGTAACTGACTAGTTGGGAAAAATACTGTGGTCACCCTGACCCGTAGGGTGCATTATCTACTTTTGTTTTCAAGCCATAAGCTGGAAGACTGGCGCCCTTGGGATACTGTTTATGGAGAAACAATGACATATCATTTATTTATTTTAATATTAAAGTGACCCGCCACGTTATAATTTTGTCATACATCTGTGGGCTAAGTGGGTACGTCACATAGTCACCATACGACCTTTGTCTGTGTGACATAAAGCAGATAGTTAAGAAATTGTCCTATGTATCCTACAGCAGCTAACTTTCCTACAACCATACAATCTTTAACATCTTTGCACTTATCTTTTACCCGTACTTCCTTAGTTGTCCTGCGTTTTCTGTCTACTTCATTCTTTAATCACACTTTTCCTGCCCTCATTATTTGTATTTTTGTACTTCCGCTGTTCGTTAATAAGGTCTAGCATCTCCTAAATTATCAATTGACACGTAATCTCACTCTTCCTAACTTTTCTTCAGTAGCCTTACTGATCACATTCTTCAAGACTGTCCATATTTAATCTATTGTGTTGTTTCACATTTAGTCCTTATGCAACATGTTCCTTGAGACAATCCCTCACTGTTTCCTTCAACTTGTCAACATTCCATCTCCTTTCCTTCCTTTCTTCAACTTCAGACGGAATTTCATAACTACTAAGTTCTAATCAGAATCCACGTTTGCTCCTGATTAGGTCTTTCAGTCCAATACCTGGTTTCTGAATCTCTGCAGATCATATTGAAGTCTATCATACCTTCCTGCGTTTCCAAATCTTGTCTACGTAATCAGCCGTCGTTTGTGGTTTATGAACCAAGCATTCGCAAGGAAATAATTATGTACTCTCGAATTCTACCAGCCAACTTCCTTTTTCGTGCTTTGGTCCCATTCGACATCCTCCTTGGACTACCGATGTATACTAGTCTCCCATCACAATTATATTATGATTTCATTTTACATATCGAATAAAACATTCTATTTCTTCGTATATTCCTTTTCCTCTCTCATTAGCTGAACTAGCAGTGGTTTCTCTTTCTACAAAATAATCCGTTCATTAAAAGAGTCATAGAAACCCATTACCTATTTTCTTATCTCTTATTAAATCAACTTTTGCATTTCTCGCGTTCGATTCTTATTAATAACTCTGTAGAAATAAGACGAAAAATGCGCTGCTCTTGCCAATATACTTCACTTATTCCAACTATCATATAAATTTAGTCTATCAATGTCCATTTTCAGATCCTCTAATTTAACAAACGAATCAAATATCAAACATACCACGCTCCGACTCGCGGAATGCTAGTGTTCATTTGAACGACTTCCCCCTCTCCCGTAGTCCCCATCTGGAGATGCGAATGGGAAACTATTTTACTTTTGGAACATTTTACACATCATACTGCCCTTGAGGCGGTAAAGGCTAGATCCCTCGCTGAGTCCGAGGGAAAAACCAAACTTGGAGGTAAACCAATTAAGAAAGAAAGAAAGAAAGAAAAACGTAATAAATAAAGAAAGAAGTCAGTACATCATTCATACACAGAGAGTCACATACCATCGGGAGTTAGTTACAACTGTAGTTTCCCATTGCTTTCAGTCGTGAAGGAATAATATCTTCTTTTTTTTTTTTTTTTTTTGCTATTTGCTTTACGTCGCACTGACACAGATAGGTCTTATGGCGACGATGGGACAGGAAAATCCTTGGTATTGGAAGGAAGGGCCCTGGTCTTAATTAAGGTACAGCCCCGGCATTTGCCTGGTGTGAAAATAGGAAACCAAGGAAAACCATTTTCAGTGCTGCCGACAGTGGGGCTCGAACCCACTATCTCCCGATTACTGGATACTGGCCGCACTAAAGCGACTGCAGCTATCGAGCTCGGTGGAATATATGTTAACGTAGTTAAACCATTTTAAGTAATAGGCCTATTCCAAGGCCATATCTCGACAGACAACCTTCGGACATGGTTGCACATAAGTCTCAGCTACATACTTCATTGGGTTGCTCTCAAGATTCCCCACCGCGCCAAGATAACACGGTTCACAGGTGAAGGAAGGATATTAGGATAAAAATCTTGCTGGTGAGCTGATATGTTAAGAAAACCAGCCCTACTCCACTTCAATCAGCATATGCTGTATATTATATGGATATATTTTTTCATTGCTAACGGCGCTTTACCTCAGATATCTTCGGCCGCGATGCAATAGGAAAGGGTTTGGATATGTCGTTAATCAAGGCAGAGCCTCAGTATTTACTTAACGTGAAAATAGGAAACTACGGAGACTCTTATTTAATGTTCTCCGTAGTAAGGCTATAACCCACTGTCCTGAATGCAAACTTCGAGCTTCCAGGCTAATACCACGCAAACAACTCACTCGGTTCATACTAAACCAACTGGTTTTGAATCTAGAACGAACTGTTGCAAGAATAGAAACACAAAACGTGCAATATGAAACTAGTTTTATGTGGGAAAAAATTACGTACTGGTTTCCCAAAGTTGGTGGTGTGTTCGTCGATAGTGCATCTAGCCCTGCTGACACACTTAAAGCCAGTGGTGCTCTGAGGTTCCCCTTTAAAGCTAACGATAGCTTGTCTACTTTAGTCCCAAGCCTGGCTTCCTTGATGGAGAGAGTGGTCTATAGTAGAGATAGTGATTCTTACTATAAGTAGTTAATTCCTCTAAGTGCCAATTGGAGCGGTACAAATTGATTTCAGGTCCGGTTGCGTTCATGGAAGCGTGTTATCTACAGTATATCATCAACCATGCTGTTTGTTTTTATCCGTGTTTAGACCTCACTGGTACGGAACCTCACAAGCTTCCTAGATTTGATGTATTTATAACAAAGCAGCATAGCTTTCCATGTTCATGGCTAAGGTATTCAGTCAAAGCAATGCTCCCAATAATTAATTTCTCTCCCTATAAATGAGTATTTTCCCGAATGTTTCCTCTTTAATTCGAACATTGCAGTGTACGGGACCCCTCACCAGGATTACTTGATTCAAGAACTGGAAAAAATCCAAGAAAAGCATCTCGATATCCGACATTTCATCCTCATCACGACGCGCAGGTCACCTACAGGCGTTACAAAAATTTTGCAAAGCTTGGACTGGGAAGACTTCGGAGAAAGGAGACGAGCTGCTCGAATCAGTAGTATGTTCCGAGCTGTCAATAGAGAAATGACGTGGAATGACATCAGTAGACGAATATGTTTGAGTGGTGTGTTTAAAAGTAGGAAAGATCACAATATGAAGATAAAGCTAGAACTGAAGAGGACAAATTGAGGCAAATATTCGTTTACAGGAAGGGGAGTTACGGATTGGAATAAGATACCAAGGGAGATGTTAAAAGAATTTCCAATTTTTTTGCGATCATTTAAGAAAAGGAAGACATCAGATAGGGAATCTGTCACCTGGACAACTGCCCTAAATGCAGATCAGTAATGACTGATTGTGATCGATTATGATCTTTCTCACTCTTAAGACTCCACTCAATCTTATTCATCTACTAATGCCATTCCATGCCATCTCTCCATTGACAGCTCGGAACATTCCACTTTGTCGAGTTATTCGTCTCTTTACTCCTAAGTCCTGTCCGGCTCCATGGCCAAATGGTTACCGTGCTGGCCTTTGGTCACAAGGGTCCCGGGTTCGATTCCCGACACGGTCGGAAATTTTAACCATTATTGGTTAATTTCGCTGACACGGGGGCTGGGTGTATGTGTCGTCTTCATCATCATTTCATCCTCATCATGACGCGCAGGTCGCCTACGGGAGTCGACTTAAAAGTCCTGCATCTGGCGAGCCGAACTTTTCCTCGGACTCTCCCGGCACTAAAAGCCGTGCCATTTCATTTTTTTACAAGTATTTCCAATCCAACCGAAAGATTGTAACATTTTCGTAATTTATAAGGTTTGAGGCTATTTCTTTTAAGATTAGACTCAGTTAATTTATAATTTGTAGATTCTCATTCTACCGAAGCTAATGTAGAATAAATAAATGTATAAACTATCTGAAAAAGAAAACATATACTTAGTAACAATATTATACTTGAAAATGAAAATGTCTGTTATACGTTCCCTGTTCCTGTTGAGTGAGTGTGAGATATTTGTAGGACGCGCATCATATTGCCTAGTTGTGTCATTTTTGTTCTTATTGTCTTGGCCAGTTGCATTTTTTGTGTGTGTGTTCCCTTTGCAACGCCTTGTTTATCCCTGATCCCCAGTGCCATACTTGCGCGCGACCCTTCCTTTCTTTTGATCGGTAGTCCGGCCAGAGTTTATCTTTCCGTCTTTTGTTGAAGTTCGTTGGAAACCATTGGTGTGAGCTGCATTTAAATTTTTATGACCGTGTGTCGCGATCTGTAAATACTCGTCCTGTTGATATGGATATCAAATGATATATTGCTTTAGGCCGAAGTCTGCGTTATGCAACAAGGCTGTTTTGTTCCTAAGGTAACAATTTCTTTCTCTAAATTCTGTATAGTTTTATTTGTGAAGGTAGAACCTGTTGGATGGATCATATTATTGGTAGGCACGACGCTATGATGGTAGCGAACAGGTTATTAGACGTCTGTATTGTTACCATCACGGCCGATTTTCTTTCATTATTTTACTTATTCCAGATTTTCGTGTGGCCATTGATATTATTTTGATCTAATGTTTATTGAATAAAATTTCTGTTTCCTACTCGGCGTTATTATTGTAGGAGTAGGAGGAGTAGAATTTTAAATTTTACCCATTATACACTGACTGACAGAGCAAATGCAACACCAAGAAGGAATGGTTCGAAAGGGATGAAAGTTGGGGAAAAAACAGAGACGGCACGGACGAATAATTGATGTTTATTTCAAACCGATATGCAGGTTACACAATGCGCACGGCATCGACTCAGTAGGATGTACGACCACCGCGAGCGGCGATGCACGCAGAAACACGTCGAGGTACAGAGTCAATAAGAGTGCGGATGCTGTCCTGAGGGATGGTTCTCCATTCTCTGTCAACCATTTGCCACAGCTGGTCGACCGTACGAGCCTGTGGCAGAGTTTGCAAACGGCGTCCAATGAGATCCCACACGTGTTCGATTGGTGAGAGATCCGGAGAGTACGCTGGCCACGGAAGCATCTGTACACCTCGTAGAGCCTGTTGGGAGATGCGAGCAGTGTGTGGGCGGGCATTATCTTGCTGAAACAGAGCATTGGGCAGCCCCTGAAGGTACGGGAGTGCCACCGGCCGCAGCACATGCTGCACGTAGCGGTGGGCATTTAACGTGCCTTGAATACGCACTAGAGGTGACGTGGAATCATACGCAATAGCGCCCCAAACCATGATGCCGCGTTGTCTAGCGGTAGGGTGCTCCACAGTTACTGCCGGATTTGACCTTTCTCCACGCCGACGCCACACTCGTCTGCGGTGACTATCACTGACAGAACAGAAGCGTGACTCATCGGAGAACACGACGTTCCGCCATTCCCTCATCCAAGTCGCTCTAGCCCGGCACCATGCCAGGCGTGCACGTCTACACGTCTATGCTGTGGAGTCAATGGTAGTCTTCTGAGCGGACGCCGGGAGTGCAGGCCTCCTTCAACCAATCGACGGGAAATTGTTCTGGTCGATATTGGAACAGCCAGGGTGTCTTGCACATGCTGAAGAATGGCGGTTGACGTGGCGTGCGGGGCTGCCACCGCTTGGCGGCGGATACGCCGATCCTCGCGTGCTGACGTCACTCGGGCTGCGCCTGGACCCCTGGCACGTGCCACATGTCCCTGCGCCAACCATCTTCGCCACAGGCGCTGCACCGTGGACACATCCCTATGGGTATCGGCTGCGATTTGACGAAGCGACCAACCTGCCCTTCTCAGCCCGATCACCATACCCCTCGTAAAGTCGTCTGTCTGCTGGAAATGCCTCCGTTGACGGCGACCTGGCATTCTTAGCTATACACGTGTCCTGTGGCACACGACAACACGTTCTACAATGACTGTGTATGTGTTGTGTTTCTCCGGTTTCATCTGTACTCATCGTGCCCAACCCTGCCGTGGGCATGCGAGAATAATAACATGGGCTGTTCTAGCACAAGCACATACTGTATTCATCGAAAGAGAACAGGGGTGCAGGCCTAGGGAGTATTTAATTTTCACGCCCTTCGTGGCCCTTGTCTTTCTTTTGCCGATATCTTCATTTTTCGAAGTGTTAGACCCATTCCATTTTTCTCTCTGTTTAGTGTTATACAAAGGATGTTTGCCTAGTTGTACTTCCTTTTAAAACAATAACCACCACCACCACTATCTGATAATTTAACAGCTAACCCGGTGTAGAAAGGCAAGAAAAATGGCTAAGAGAATTACGCGTGCTAACCACGTGTCATGGCATAATATGCAGGCCTTGGGGCGGAGCAGTAGTCCAAGATCCATCAGGTCTGTTGCACCATGATTTTGGTTTCTTGCTATTACGCGTATTAAAAGCAATATTTTGACAGGAATATCTCTTAAGGCTAGGGTCATTCGAAAATTTGTGTAACGTAACGCGACAAAATGTCTGACGGAAGTGACATCACGTTAAGCCATTACCGTAGGCCTTGGTCGCCGAAGATGCTTCGACTGTGGATTTGTATAAACAAAGTGTGTTTAAATAGAAAGTGTACCACCAGTGACGTCACATTAGTCGTTGCCGTAGGCCTTCCAGTTAAGTTCCTACCGAGCTCGATAGCTGCAGTCGCTTAAGTGCGGCAAGTATCCAGTAATCGGGAGATAGTGGGTTCGAGCCCCACTGTCGGCAGCCCTGAAGATGGTTTTCCGTGGTTTCCCATTTTCACACCAGCCAAATGCCGGGGCTGTACCTTAATTAAGGCCACGGACGCTTCCTTCCAATTCCTAGACATTTCCTATCCCATCGTCGCCGTAAGATATATCTATGTCGGTGCGACGTAAAGCAAATCGCAAAAAAAAGTTAAGTTCCTTTAACGTAAAGTTGATGGTGTCATTGATTATTGAATTTTATTTATTAAAAGATATATTAATGATCATTAGCTTTTCACGGAGGGAACCTTTCTTTCTTCATCAGGTAGGCTCACAAATGTTATATGTATTTTATAAAATCAGCGGTTTCCAGTTTAAAATTTGTGTGAGTGTAGTAAGTGAAATATATAGGTTATTATATCAGGAAGCTTCGTGATTTCATTCACGTTGCTTATTGGATTTTGTATAAGCTGGGGGAGATAACATATTTGAGTTACTGTTAAAGTAAACTATTTATAGACATTGCAGGGAGGGGAATGTGAACAGCCTTATATACCCGGAGGGAATATCCGTTGCAGGCCGCTCTTACTATCTCAAGCTCAACTCCACACATTTATGTGGGGTCCATAACTTTATACCGAACTCATGCCTCACCAAATATGGTTTTTATTTTATTTAAGGAATAAGAACAAGTACTGTACATTCTACTTGGCCCCACGGGAGAGCTCGCATTTAATAACAGAACATGAAAATATTTATTTAATAGCTTATTTTACAAGTGAATAATTAACAGAAAATTTGTAGTGATGATTATTTGAAAGGAAAGCATAAAACAAGAAAACTTCCTTTCTTAACAAGCAAAATGAATAAATTATCTGAAGAATGAATGTAGGTTATCAACAAATGAATGTGATTATCATGGAAGGTGTGAAGTGAAAAAAATTCTAAACCTCGCAAAACTGAATACCGTTGGGGTTAGAAGAGGAAAATATTTTATCAAGGGTGGTCACATATTTAGTACAAAAATGAAAATCCTGGTACCAGCAAGTGAAACCTCCCTCCGTCAACTCTAACACCGATGGCCTTAGGTTTGTGAATTCCAGCAAACTTTGCTTTCCGCAACCGTGCCATTCTATTGCCGACGTCGGCCATTATTCAAAAGATCGGAAAGCTTCTCTCTTGATTGCACTTAGGAACGGATGATTTTTTAGCTGTTCTTCCTCCTTAAAACAATAATTTGCACCACTCACAACACCACCACACAAGTTCTAGTTAAAAATGTACAAATCACGCAAAAGTCGACATTCAACTGCGAGTTATACCAAGACCCTTCATGATGAAGAACACTTTCTACACTAAGTTCTATGTACACCAGTTATTACTTTACTTGGCATACATCTAAGTTTAATTTTCTACGGAAAAAATGAAGGTCTTGTCTAATTTGAGGAAAGTATAATCATTATTAGTCATTAACCCTTGAAATCTCAAGTAAATAACCCCTTGGTAATCATGTTCACGGATACATTCTTCTAATTTTTATCTTTTATAGACCGGCCTCAATAGCTGAGATGATATAGCGCTGCTGGCCTTCCGAACTCACGTTGGAGGGTTCAATCTGAGCTCACTCCGGTGGTAGATGAAGGTGCTCAAATACGGCAGCCTCGTGTCGGTAGATTTACTGGAACTTTAGAGAAGCCCTGTGGGACAAATTTCCGGCACCCTGATGTCCCCAAAACCGTAAAAGTAATTAGTAGGACGTAAAATGAATAATATTATTTACTTTACCTTGTTTTCTGAATATTTAATTTTCACGACACGATGATACTCGAAATAAAATTTCAACTTATTAGGTCTGTTAATTACAAGTTATGCATATCAAAAAATTTTGATAACAGAACACAAACGGCCAATCAGGCACCGGTGGGATCCGAACACAGAACTCTCCAATTTCGGCTTGAAAGGCCTACTATTAGCTAGAAGAAAACAAATATTACTCTAGCTATATAGCAGACATCCAACCTGAATCAGGTAATTTGTGGATTCCGATCCCACTGGTGTCTAGTTGGTCATTTTTTTTTGTGCTGTATATAAAATCTGTTCGATATACAGTATACTACTTGTTCTGAACACGACCTAATAAGTTGAACGTTTATTTAGATTTTATATTGTCATTACTAATTAAACATATTTTACGTGGCATGTATCTTAAGCAAGTTAATCAGATGTGGTACTAAGGTACACTCAAGGACAGAAATGCTACTCCGCCTTCCAATTAGACCTTTCCCACCAAATGAACCTGACACCAGAATGGACTCTCCAGCGGGGAGTGGAATGATACCGTCAAAATGACGTACAATATTACTACATTCCCTGGGCTGTGCCTGGGAGACATGGGAGCAGTAACTGCTGTCTGTGGGATCAGAACAATTCCGTACGTCCATGGATCCCGTCCGCATGGTGAAACTTACTGTGGCATTTATGTACTCACCTTCACCCATATACCTACACGTTTAGTGACTCCTGAAGGCTGCGAATGTAGTGCACGAGTAAGTTTATATCAAGTAATGATAACAAAAGTTGTTGCAGAAATTATATTTTTCCTACTGGGAAAAAGTTCTAATACTGCTCTGTTGGGGTCACGGCCATAGCTTCCGACGTAGGTATTGCAGAAATAAAATGTCTTAGTCAAACTAGGTTTGAAATTTTACTCTTGGCAACTTTTTAAATTCGCCGGGCTGAATAGCTCGGACGGTAGAGCCACTGGCATTCTGAACCCAACTCGGCAGGTTCGATAATGGCTCAGTCTGGTAGTATTTGGAGGTGCTCAAATACGTCAGCCTTGTGTTGGTAGATTTACTGGCACATAAAATGACTCCAGTGGGACAAAATTCCAGCACCTCGGCGTCTCCGAAACCGTAAAAGTAGTTAGTGGGACATAAAAACTAATATTTTAAAAACGTCTTAATTTCAAAAAATGCAAATCTTCACGACAAAGTCAATGGTTCTGTGATATAAGAAGTAGCATTAAGAAATGGCGTATGGCTTTTGGTGCCGGGAGTGTCCGAGGACAAATTCGGCTCGCAAGATGCAGGTCTTTCGATTTGACTCCCGTAGGCGATCTGCGTGTCATTATGAGGATGAAATGATTAGGAAGTCGACACATACACCCAGTCCCGTGCCAGTGGAATTAACCAATTATGGTTAAAATTCCCGACACCGCCGGGAATCGAACCCGGGACTCCTGTGACCAAAGGCCAGCACGCTAACCATTTAGCCATGGAGCCGGACAGAAGTAGCATACATATGGAAGTACAGTAGTCTATTGCTACTTGTTTTACGTAGGGTCTGTTCAGAGAGGTCTTGTGGCGACGATGGTACAGGCGGGGCCAGGACTGAGAGGGAAGCAATGAAACAACCGTGACCTTAGTTAAGTTGCAGCCCCATCATTTACCTGGTGACAAAATGGTAAACCTTGGAAAACTATCCTCAGGGTTACCGACAAGGGTGGATAATGGTGAGTGATCAATATCAGGCGGAAATAAAATCTATATTTGTACTACGGCGAGTTTCTGGTAGCTGCGATGGGCGCACTGGACTCTCATCATCATAACCAAGGTGATCATTATCTACATTCATGAGTTCCAAATCTTTAACGTGGGTATGTTTTTGGACAGGCCAGGAATTAGCGTCACCAATTTCGCGACACAACTGTAACCATGGTCACCAGAGTTCGTCTATGTATACTTGGTCAGTAGCGGCATCTTTTAACTGTGCGCTTTCTTCCTGTAACCTAAGAAAATCTCGTATAAAATTAAACCCATTCTACTACTCAGTCCAGAATTAAAATCCTTGAACTGGCTGGGAAATGAATCGAGGGCCTTGGAATAAGAGAGAGGCGCTCTACCTCTACACCACATGACTGGATAATAATAATAATAATAATAATAATAATAATAATAATAATAATAATAATAATAATAATAATAATAATAATAACAAAATTCTTATTATAGGGTTGGCATCGGCAAGGGTATCTGACCGTAAACCAGGGACAAAACGACATGTGCTACGCATTTCGCAACCCTAACCCCATAGGTGTAGGAAAAGCAGTAGAAGAAGTAATATTACATTTACGAGATCTAGAATATAGTTCGCCGGGTGGCTCAGACGGTTGAGGCGCTGGCCTTCTGACCCAAATTGCCAGGTTCAATCCTTGCTTAGTCCGGTGGTATTTGAAGGTGCTCAAATAAGTCAGCCTCGTTTCGGTAGATTTACTAGCACGTAGAAGACGCGGGACTGAATTCCGGCACCACGGCGTCTCCGAAAACCGTAAAAGAAGTAGTCAGTGTTACGTAAGGCAAATAACATTATTATTTATTAGAATGTACTTCACTGCCTCACAATTCATGAGGCTTACAATTCTTTTGTGGATACAATTAATTTCTCCTTCCATTTATTGGAACTCTTTACCTTTGCCCCTGCATGTCTTAAGAAGCTACTAAGAGGAGGGACAATCAAGGAATCTGTACTCGCTCTCTCGTCTTCTAATCCCAAAAAACACAACCATAGAGACACCTGTTTCTCGCAAAGCGCGAAATCGCGAAATTTTTGCGAAATTTTACAAATTTGGCTCAAAAACACGAAAGTACGTTTAAGCAAACTCGCGAAATAATTTACGAAATTATTTGGAATTGCATCATTTGAAGTTTACGACGGAGATTCGAGGCGAGTTGTGGCAATAAAATCCGATAATCGATGCCACAATCGACTTTATACACTTTCAATATATATAGAAAGCTAAGGTATAGTATATCGATTATCGCTAAATTATCTTCCTGTGAAGTGAGAAATTTATCGTATTCATCGATCCTGGTATTTAATTACGTGTAACGTCACTGTGTATTTCCTCTTGCCTGTTGAAAATCGCTGCTGATCGGAGCTTTTAATTTCCTATTTTGTGCTCAGTTTATTAAAATGGTTGTGACAGAATTTGCATCGGAAGGATTTTACGTGCTTGAAAAAACTAGAAAGAGACTGATGTGCAAATACTGCAATGTGCGAGTTGAGTGGCAGAGAAAGGACACATGCCTGAAACATATTAATAACATAGTTTCACATAAGGAGAACAAGGACAAGGCGCTATCGGCGACAGGCATCAGAAGACAAGCTAGTCTCACAGACACTAGTTTAGCGGCAAAATGAGCGAAATACGATAAAGACGCATTCAGTTTATCTAAAACTTGAGCTTTTATGTAGGTAAATATTTCACTGGAAGAAATTGATCATCCGAAGCTGAGAGAGTTTTAGGGGTTTGTGCAATACTATAATTTTTTTCTGAGGAAGAGATGTGAGGTTACGTTTTTTTGATAACTTTGTGCGGTTATGATAGTTTTCTTGTTTAATGACACTTAGGCCTAGATAATGCATGCTAGATCCCTCATTTACTTACAATTATAAATCATTTAATTCATTCAAATGCTGTTAAATAACCCTCTAATATTAGGCCTATTGATTGTTTTAAGGTGCTGGAGACTTGCCCACAGCTGGAAGACTGAGGGAAGGGTCTGTATCTCGAATCGTCAAAGAGGAGGAGGAAAGATTAAAAGAAGCTGTGAAAGAAGAGAGAGTTTCAATTTTTTGTGATGAAACTACTGATAAAAAAGGGCGATGTGTATTTATAGTTTTGAGAAAAGTGGCTAGTTGTGGTGGTAGTACAATTCAGAAGTTATTTGTAGGGGGAGTGAAAGTTATTGCAAATGATAATGCTACAGAATGTTCACAAGCAATTATGAGTGTAATTCACAAACTTGAAATTCGGTACCAGAATGTAGTTTCTATAACTACAGATTCAGCAGGTTACATGGAGACGTCTATAGACGCAATTAGTGTTCTAGTTTCAGAAAGGTTGGTATACATAAACTGAATTTGGTGGGTAGTGTGTGGGCCGTGGAACTCAGTGCTTTGAACCAATGCGTTATACAGGCAAAACACAAAAGCATGCATACATTCAATATTCCTGAAGCAGAAATATGAAGACGAACCCACTAAAACTAAACTCTTCCCTATTCCTGTGATCACCAGGTTGAACTCATGGTTTAAAAGTGTTGAGTACCTTGGAGAATATCTTCATGATATAGTAGACTTTGTTGAAACTGTTGAAGACGAGGGTGTTGCCGTGAACTATTCCAAAACCTTGACCCCAAATGAAGTAACAAAAATTCATTACCTAGCTATTTTTCTTGTTGAGCAATGCTCAAAATGTTGTAACTTGCTACTCACATTAGGGAGTTCCAAATGCCGTTAATTCATGTACCTTCTACTGTCTAAGCTTATTGACCTTTCAAATGGCTTTAAATTACTAAAGGATGCGTTTTTTTATACAAAACTTTCCAAACTACCAAAAAAAATGCAGACACAATCAACATCTTTGTTTCAATCTGTAGGTAGAGCAAGCCTGAAAAAGCTGAACCAAGTAATAGAGCTTGACATAGGAAAGTTTATCATTTCTTCTCTCGGTAAACTTTTTGATCCAAGAAGCATAACGGAAAGGCTTTTAGAAAATGATGAACTCTCTCGTATAATAAAGCAAATTCCCATCTTATGAGAACTTTCAACGTCAGAATACCTTGAACCATACACTGTGTTTAGGGATCTAGTTACTAGTTCATATACAGCAAGTGGAGATATTGACGTGATTGCCATTCCTCTTTCCCTGAAACCAGAATATAAGCATTTTGTGGAAGCTGCAGTGAAGGTTTTATGGATCCCTGTCAGTAATGTTGATAGTGAGAGGGCATTCTTAACGTATTGTAATGTAATGTCTGACAGGAGAACAGTTCTGACTCCAAGTAATATGGAACTCATTGTATCTCTGTTTTTTCAAACTGATATGTAGATTATATACACTATAATTTCGTGTGAATAATTCTAGCCGGGTGCAGCCCTTGTAAGGCAGACCCTCCGATGAGGGTGGGCGGCATCTGCCATGTGTAGGTAAATGCGTGTTATAGTGGTGGAGGATAGTGTTATGTGTGGTGTGTGAGTTGCAGGGATGTTGGGGACGCCACAAACACCCAGCCCCCGGGCCATTGGAATTAACCAATGAAGGTTAAAATCCCCGACACGGCCGGGAATTGAACCCGGGACCCTCTGAACAGAAGGCCAGTACGCTGACCATTCAGCCAACGAGTCGGACATTATATACACTGAATAAAATGGACATTGCAACACCCAGAAGGAGTGGTGCTACATTGCTGCAATTGCATATGCAGGACGAGTATTCGGTTGTGATTCGATGATTACACCTTCAGGTCCCACTGACCGCAAGTTTGGACAACAATCAATACAGGATATGCCCACCACGAGCTGCAATACATTGATGAATTGATGAATTCGTCGAGGCATGGAGTCAATAAGACCCTGGATCGCTTCCTGAGGAATTGTGGCCCATGCTTGCTGCACTGCACGGGTTAGTTGTTCCAGAGTTGTGAGTGGCTGAGGACAGTTGGCCAGTTGTCGACCCATCATGTCCCACACATTCTCAATAGGACTCAGGTCCGGGAATCTGGCGGGCCATTCTAAGGTTGTGGTGTCGTGGAGAGCTTCTCTGGAGATGCGTGCAGTGTAAACCCGGGAATTGTCCTGCTGAAACATCCCATTAGCAATGTTCGCCATCATACGGACAACCACTGGACTGAGTACCCAATCAACGCACTGTCGATCAGTCATAGTGCCCTCAACAAGCACTAATTGTGATTTCACATTAAAGCCAATAGCTCCACGGACCATAATGCTTGGTGTTGGCCCTCTGTGCCTCTCGAGAATAAGATCTGGGTGGCCCCTCTCCCCAGTACGTCGGCGCACACGATCCCGGCGATCACTGCGGGCAAGACAGAAGCGCGATTCATCACTAAAGACGCCCCTATGCCATTCGTCGACCCACGTCGATCTTTCTCGACACCAGGCCAGCCTTACACGTCGCTGTTGTGGGGTTGGAACACCTTCTGCAGGGACACGGGCTCGTAAGCCAGCTGCACGCAGGCGATTACCAACTGTTTGTTGTGTAACGTCGGGTGCCACAGCTGCTCGAATTTGCGCTGCTGTTGCATGGGGTCCCATCCGGGCCATCCGAATGATGCGGCGATCCTCTCTCACAGTTGTCTGTCGCGCTGGGCCTGTGCCAGGTCTACGAGTGTGGGTACCTTCATTTGACCACTGCTGCCATACACGTTGTACCGTAGAAGCCTGTCGGCCAACACGTGCAGCGACAGTCCTTAACGATAATCCAGCCTCACACAGCCCAATTATCCGAGCCCTCTCAAACGGCGACAGTTGTTGATAGCGTGCTCTTCTCTGTCGTCGTGGCATGTTTGACGGGGAACACTTCACTGCACAGACTGCAAGTCAACTACGCTACACCAGAGTCCGTATGCAGGAATTGATTCCTCCGCGACCAATCACGTGGGTAGACCTGTAGCAACAATCCAATGGGTCTGAAACTTTGATCGTTTACATTCCTACACGGCATCGTTCCATATCTTGAAAATCAACACAAACGACCAATGCGTTCATGGTGACTGGGTCAGGAATGGAATGAATGAAGCCCCCATTTAGCGGCGAGGATAGGAATTGTGCCGGCTGCCGAAGCCTATCGCACTCCCCTGGGGCAATGATTAATGAATGACTGATGAAATGAAATGATATTGGAGAGTGTTACTGGAATGAAAGATGACAGGGAAAACCGGAGTACCCGGAGAAAAACCTGTACCACCACCGCTTTATCCAGTACAAATCTCACATGGAGTGACCGGAATTTGAACCACGGAATCCAGCGGTGAGAGGCCGGTGCGCTGCCACCTGAGCCACGGAAGGTTAAGAAATCCATGTATTTCCAATTAATTTGTAGACATTGATAGCCACAATGGTGTTGAAATTTTATTTCACAGGATTCATTAACGCGCTGGAAGTCGACACACAATTATTGCATTTCAACACCTTCAAATTCCACTGATGTCAACCAAGATCGAACCCGCAAAGTTCGGAACAGAAGAACAATAACGAACTGCCTGTTCAATTGAAGTCAACTTCTCCCAATTGAATTAATAAGAGAGTTCGTTTCTGTGCGCATGCGTACATTCTGCAATGACACTTTTCCTTTTTTTCAACTCATGCTCTTGAAAGAGAAGATAATAAATATTTATTCCGAAGTTTGCCTTCGCTGAACGTGGAATTATTTGGCAGGAGAATAAACCGTAGGAGATCTCCGGTGTAGGTTTAACAAAATAATAAATGGAAGGTGATTAGTTAAATAATGCTTCATATTAAAGGAAAATGTGGCATGTATACTTCCGTAAATCAAAATGGATATCTATTTTAAGCCGCACCGACACAGACAGGCTTTGTGGGAGCGATGGGATAGGGCAGGGCTAGGAATGGGAAGGAAGCGGCCGTGGCCTTAATTAAGTTACAGTCCCAGCGTTAGCCTGGTGTGAAAATAGGAAACCACGGAATACCATCTTCAAGGCTGCCTATGCAAGCTCACAACTGCACGCCTCTAAATGGATGGCCAATTCGCCGGGTTCTGACAGTAGGGTTCGAACCAAGTATCTCCCGAATCCGATCCGGCAACTACGAAATCGTGTAACCAACTCGCTAGGTGTTATTCAACATAATGGCTGGCTCCATTGGCTAAGTGCTTTGCGTGCTGGCCTTTGGTTCAAGTGGTCCCGGGTTCGATTCCCAGCCGGGTAGGCCATTTGAACCTTCATTGGTTAATTCCGATGGTTCGAGGGCTGGGTGTGTGTGCCGTCTTCAGCATTAGCATTCATCATCGGTAGTTGCCCATTCTCACAGACGCACAGGTCGCCTATAAGGCGTCAACTCGAAGAACCATCATCAGGCCTCTGTGGAGGTCACGCGCCATTATATTATTTACAACCAAGAACCTGCATTCGATTATTAGTAGTATAACCAATGCCCTATATGGCATTCAGTAATTAGGCAGCACTGGACATCAAATGGTAGACCATACCATGCTATTTATAAAATCGCCTGACTAAATGTATTGTTATATTAATGTGGTTAGAGTATGGTAATTGAAATTAAGTTGTAACTAAATTTAAGAGGAATAGCCCGTAGTTGAAATAAACTCGTTTGTAATAATGTTATTGCAGATAGTTTAATTTTGAAATATAACTTGATTAACTGAATTACTATTTTAAAAGGACTCCGAAATCAAATCTCGTCCCTCCTATTCAGAGTGTTTGGCTATGGAAATGACAATAATGATACGTTAATTAGCGTAACTGTGTAACAACTATCGAGACAGGAGAAAATAACAAACAAATGTTTCATAGAAACTTCGTGTGTCGTTGGCTTTCACGGGATCGATTTACCTTGCAGTCTCGAGCGACTACAGCATGGCAATGAAAATAACTGAGAGTTAACAAGAACCGTTATTAAATTACCACACCGACATCTCATTGTATGTTAGGACAACTTCGCATAATGAACGGGAGGTTTTCTTAAAATATTTTGTGGAGTATCTAAAAATGAAGTACTCTATTCTTCATCGGAGTTATTGCTGATATCGCGGGAAGCCTCCTGTCTCGGATTGATTAGACTGATTTTAAAACTGGGTACCCATCCTGGCACAAAGTAACATCTCAAATCAAATTTCCACTCCTGGATCCACCAGATATTCGGGGTCTCTCGCCTAAGTGGAAAGCCACAAATTAATCCACTGCACTCATCACGGCCTTTATAATTAAAATTAAATAACAAAATATTCTGCCTGCTGTCATTTCTTGATCGATACAGTACTTTTGCATCCATTTCTTGGCACAGGCCAGAGTAAAGTGTAGCTTCCACTGAAGTCCCAGTCAACATCCATGGCTGTGACAATATGGAAGTTGCTGAGTAATGACATTCAGAGCATGACTAGTGCATCTGAGTGTCATGAAAGGTGCTGCTCATACGGTCAGTCGTGCTGCAATAGTACTTTCTGACCCAGTGAGGAAAGCAATGGCAAACTACCTCACTCCTCATCTTGCCTAGTACGCCTCATTTTGGTGCTGCCATTGGTTTTTGGGGTTTCCTTATAACCGCATAACCATTGGTGGTGCTATTTGAGGATCCAACCAGCCTCTGGGATGATGACCTAACAGACAACAATATATTATAATTACAGAAACGCTTTCTACGTACGTTACAGCACTGAACTAACAGGTGGAGAAAGGTTTTTATAAATGTCATTAATTCCATCACAAAATGTATTTATAAGATATTACTGATGTTTATCACACTATCCTCGCTCCACTTATACCAATTTCATATCGGCATAAATACTGAATAACCAGAAATACGAATGTCTCTTATTGACTGAGCTATGCTTAATAGATATCTAGTATAATGAAGTTAAGTACAGCGTTGTGTTCCATGAAATAATTTTATCCCCATAGATTCAGCTAAAACCTTCACGCACCGTAAAGTGGTTCACAAATCATGTTACATACATGGCATAACACAGTTCCCGATGGGATTAATATTGCTTCCAGTTTTCAATCTTTCCTGTTTCTGCAATCTCTTATCCAATGTGAATAAACTGCAAACAAAATATAGGCTTAGAAAATTATCATTAGGCAACTAAGAATTAAATATCAATAGCTCGTACGTACCAAGCTAGTAAGGCCTGATTTTCTTACCTTTAATAATATTTGTACCTTCTTCTTGCTCTATATTTTTCAACTATATCTACCGAGTGAGTTATCTGTGCGGTTAGGGTTAGGTAACTGTGAACTAGCATTTAGGAATTGACGGTTTCGAATACCATCATCGCCAGCCTTGAAGACCGCTTTCCGTGGTTTCTAGTTTTCACACCAGGAAAACGCTGGGGCTGTACCTTAACGGTATCGACAATATTATATCCCATGACATTTTGCGAAGAAAGCTAATTTAACCTAGGTCTTCACCTCCAAAATTTTATCAAATATTCAATGTTTTATTTTACACTTTGTAATTCTGTTGTAGAATTTATTGAGACAAATCAAGCGATTCCTCAGACGACGTGCTACAACGCCAGAGTCCAGAGCTAAACTAATTGAGGGGATGAATTTTGAAACCTGCTATGTGACAATTTCAGCCATAATACCAAACTCTATCATGTGCTGAAGAGTGATCTTGGATAAGTCATCCAAGTGTCATAAAAGAAAACTTTCAATACTGGTGTGAGTTTCAAAACCTGAAGTTGAAGAAATCCAAGTAGAAATCCATGGCTGGGAAGGAATGTCGCGTACTGTCAGAGGAGAGTGACCCATTAGTTCTCGTAGCCACCTTCTAAACAATTAATTAAGTGAATGAATAAAGTAACTACAGTGAGCTAATCTAATTAAATTACACAAAGGTGGTAATTTATATAAAATGAAATATAGTAAATAGAGATCAGAACAGTCAAGTGAATTGTCCGCTTAGTTGCTATTTCTATTCTCCGGTAAGTCACACAGCCGGTTAATGCGCACTTTGCTCCCATCGGGTTTCTTGATGATGATATCACCGTCTGCAGTCCAACAGTTGCTTACATGGAAACGGTGAATGGCGGCCTTCAGTATTGAGAGTCTAGTGGACGTAAGATCTTCGCGGATGGTAACATCAGTGCCCTTTAGCCTCCTTTTGTTACGGAATACTTCTTGTCGTGTACGATAGGAAGTAAACTTTACAATGATAGGCCGAGTTTTCTCTACAGATTTAGGCGCAACACGGTGACTTCTATCAATATCATTGATATTTATATTCACGCCTATATCTCTGAATACGTTTGCGGCAAGTTCGTCAGTATTCTCTTGTGAGCTCTCCTGCACTCCAAATATTCTAAGATTATTTCTCCTACTATATTGTTCGAGAGAGTCGCTTCTAGCTTCGAATTCTTCCCTAAGTGCCTGGATTTCCTTGCCCCGACACTCAAGTTTGTTCTTTAAATCTGCTACGAGTTCAGCGTTGAATTGGAGAGATTTCTCCAGTTCTTTTACGACAAGTGTGGTCACTCGCTCCGATATCGCCTCTATAATTCTGTCCAGAAACTTACCAGAGCTGAGAGTCTCATTCAGGATCCTCGTGACGGTCTCTTCCACGAGGTTGGCACTACCGCTCGCTTCCTTGCTGTTGCGCTTGTTGCTCCTGGTCATCTTGCTTCACAATGAAATATTGAATGAAATGATAAAACAAAATATGGCCACGACAGGGAGACACTTTCACTGAAAACACGTTCAGACTATGTCTGCACACGTTAACACAACGTTTGATATATATCACTAGGAAATATCACCTGCTAATTCACTTTGACTGAGGAGCTGATCTCACGCACGTCCGTCAGCCATTAAACGAAGGTCTCATGCAGACGATGGAATAGGAAAGGTCTAGGAGTGGGAAGGAAGCGACCGTGGCCTTGATTAATGTACAGCCCCAGCATTTGCCTGGTGTGAAAATGGGAAACCACGGACAACCACCTTCGGGGCTCACGACGGTGGGGTTCGAACCCACTATCTCCCGGATGCAAACTCACAGCTGCGCGGTCCTAAACGCACGGCCAACTCGCCCGGTGGACAAATATGTAAATACCAAGTGGATGTATTGGAAAATAAAATGCCCCGCAATAAATTGTGATGGCATGAGTTAAGGATATATGAAGGCGGTAACAGAGGAGAAATTTAGGCGCAGGGATTCTTAGGTAAACAGATAAGAAGATGACTTCTGGTGTTATTACTTAAGCATAAAGACGCAAGGCAGAGGCTAGAAATTAAAGCGAAAAACAGAAGTAGAATAGAAATACACAAATATATATATCAAATGCCTTAAAAACCTTACGGTGTGAAATAATGTACTACACTCCGCCCCTTAGTGTTATTCGATTACGATTGTGACCTCCAACGATATGCCGCCAATATCCCGCAGAATGGCCGATTTACGTTTCTCTTCCTTTTTGCCGAGAAACAACCACGAGCTTACAGGAAAGATGACAAAAATGGCAATACTTTACTGCCCTACTGGTAAGCAGTCAGAGACCTTGCCATGGTAACCTATAGGTTCGTTGTCATTCTGTCGGTCGCTCAATGCAGAGCATGAGACCAGCAGAAAATAATAATTTTCTCCGCCATTTGAAGAGTAAGCGTAATTACAGGTGTGTATATAACACAAGTTGTTTATAATGAAGGGATGTTTCACTTATAGTCCACGGATTTTACAGAAAACCAGTATTAGAGAAAATGGAAAAAAACTGTTCCGGTTTTACTATAAACACCCCTCCCCCGTCTATGCGGAGGTTTTTAAATCATCATATGCACACTCAAATCTTCCCCGGGTTGAGTATACTCTAAATATGAAATTTTGTCGAGATCTATCCAGATGTTTCGCCGTAATGGTGAAACAAACAGACAAATGTACACGAAAAATAAAAATCATCGGTACGGTCTTGAGTTGACCTGAAACGGATAAATAACCGAAAAGGTGGTAAAACAAACAAAATTTCAGACAATGGACCCCCTACAAATGTATATAGATTTAATTAACACAAGCGAAGAAACTGCTACCAGATTCTTGTTCAGAATCACTAATTTAGTTTTACAGTGGACAGCTTATGTAACAACGATAATGCTTCAGAGATATTCTGATGTCTTGACAACATCTACGATAGATTTTGGAAGCCTCTGCTTGTTGATGTAGGGGTTGTTATCTCTCTGAGCCTGTAGATAATTACAGCAGCTAATGTGGCACAGATTACGAATGGGTTGTTCATCTATTTACACCATGTGAAAATATGTATCCGACACAGTTCTTACTACGGACCTAAGCTCATTCCTGGTTTGTTTCTCATGTCTTGCGTTCACTAACTTCTGCAAAATCAGTTTATCCAGTCTTATATACACTCTTTGTGATCATAGCATTATTGAAAGATGAAAAATGGAACACTTGCGTAAATCTCCGTCAGTAGCAGAAGGCAACACGAATTTATTGCTTCTTCATAAACAAAGCAGCTGGTTTGGTATTGTATCTAAGATGCGGAACACAGTCATAGATGATATATAAAACCAAAGAGTAACACAGCCTTCTAGATGTATCCCGTGCAAGTTTGCTTGAAAGAAATCCACGGAATCGTTCTTCAACGAGCTAGTATTGAAGTAATGCTTCAAAAGTGGGCGTGGCAGTAAGGTCGCGTCACACATTTAATTATTATTTTCCAGGCAGTTCTGATGCAATTTCATCCTTGAAACTTTGAAACTTTGGGAACATATTTTCAATGAGTTCTACTATTAAATAAGAGATAAATTGAAAATTGCAATTTTGGGCCCATTTCATGAACTTCCCCCCTTAACTGCACTGAGAGTTTCTTTTCTTGCCAGTTGCTTTACGTTGCACCGACAGAGATAGGTCTTATGGCGACGATGGGACAGGAAGGCCTAGGAATTGGAGGGAAGCGGTCATGGCCTTAATTAAGGTACAGCCCCAGCATTTTCCTGGTGTGAAAATGGGAAATCAGAGAGTATCTTAATGACTATGAAACTTTTATGTGACTTATCAACGGACTGTTTGGGTTGAATCAGACAGACTGCAATGAAACTTGTTTGGTTGGTCAATTCAACATGAACTTAATGGCAATGATCGTTCTGCCAAAAATAATAATGACGTACATAAAACAAATGAACTGTGGTGTATCGAAGACACCACCTGAAGTGAAATTCGGTGGGATGATCACTAAGGGGGGACGTTCATGAAATGGGCCCAAAATTTCAATTTTCAATTTATCTTTTATTTAATAGCAGAACTCATTGAAAATATGTTTCCATAGTTTCAAGGGTGAAATTACATCCGAACTGCCTGAAAAATAATAATTACATGTGTGACGCGACCTTACTGCCACGCCCACTTTTGAAGCATTACTTCAATACTAGCTCGGTGAAGAACGATTCCGTGGATTTCTTTCAAGCAAACTTGCACGGGATACATCTAGAAGGCTGTGTTACATACTCTTTGGTTTTATATATCATCTATGACTGTGTTCCGCATCTTAGATACAATACCAAACCAGCTGCTTTGTTTATGAAGAAGCCATAAATTCTTGTGTTGCCTTCTGCTACTGACGGAGATTTTCGCATGTGTTCCATTCTTTCACCTTTCAATAGGCTATGGTCACAAAGAGTGTATAGAAGACTGAATAAACTTATTTTGCATAAGTTAGTGAACGCAAGACATGAGAAACAAACCAGGACTGAGGTTAGGTCCGTAGTAAGAACTGTTATCGGATACATATTTTCACATGCTGTAAATAGATGAACAACCCATTAGTAATTTGTGCCACATTAGCTGCTGTAAATATCTACAGGCTCAGAGGGATAATAACTCCTATATCAACAAACAGAGGCTCCCAAAATTTATCCTAGATGTTGTCAAGCCCACTTACAGGTTTCTGGCCGATCCTGAACTTCTCAAAAAGTGTGTTCTTGGCAATACCCAAATCCAAATGAATCTCTAAATTGACTCGTAAGGAAACGATGCCCTAAAACCACATTTTCATCTGCTACAGTTGTCAGAATTGCAACGTATGATACAGTTCTTGTATTTAATGGCGGGAACTTAGTGAGGATGAAGGTATTAGAGAGAATGGGCTTTAAGGTAGGATTGTTTACTCAAGACATCTTGAGAAAAATAGAATTACAGCGCCTCTCTGCAGCTGAAAGGTCAGTTGAAGACCTGGTAAAGCAAAGAAGGCAGAAAACAAGAAACCAAAATAGAAGTCTTGAAGGAAAGGAGGATACAGTACAGTTCTGGAGCCTGCACCCGCTCTTGCAACGGTCAGTGCAAGATTATCCCGGTAGCTCATTAATTCTTCTCAGGGTATCCTTTTTCCGCCCATAAAATCTGAGA
Organism: Anabrus simplex; assembly: GCF_040414725.1. Lineage (NCBI taxonomy): Eukaryota > Metazoa > Arthropoda > Insecta > Orthoptera > Tettigoniidae > Anabrus > Anabrus simplex. The sequence goes on along the minus strand of NC_090265.1, from coordinate 612,302,451 downwards.
TTTTATATGTAATTATTTAACGTGGTTTCGGAAGAGAAATTGGCCGCTGGGGTACTCGTGGTGGGAGTATCAATATCCACGAGAATGACGACCGATATCTAGAAATCATCTCGCATTTCGTTTGTAAGAACTTGTCGATTGCTTACATCTAGAAAACTTAACAACTAACTTAACTCTAAACGTTACCAGAACAGAAATCATAACTCAGTCACATACTAAAGAAAATATATAAGATTATTTATTGACAAAAATTAATGTTCCAGATATAGTGAAATCTGGGTAGTATTAATTTCGTGTTATCTCATCATTTGAAAATAAGTTAGGGTCAGCGCTGGCTCATTTAAGATAAAATAGTGGAACTTAAAAAAAAATGCTAACATTCTCTCATTTATAAGTTCAAATTCCAATAAATACACATGTGAACCTTCGTAGCCATGTTCCGAAAGTATTACATTTTTTTTAAATAATATTTGCGATCATTGAGCATTCAAGGAATCAAATAAAATTTTCATATTGTAAATACTGCTCTGTTAATTATTAAAGTTATCCTCACAACATATGAGACATGTTTCCCAAGTATACACTTTCGCGTGTATTAAATTATGGCAGTGTTCACCGACCTTCCATTCATAAGTTAAAGTCTTTCATAGGTTTGAACTCCGAGTATTAGGTAATATCTTTCTAGTGTGAACAAGTAACGACTTACGAGCTAAAACAATACCACCCTCGTGCCTACGATATCTGGCTCCTAACTAACCATTGTAATATTCTTCATTTTTATATACTGAGTTAAAATCATATTTATCTGAATAGAAATAAAAAAAATCTAACTAACTCTTCGAATAGTTTCTAACCTACACACTCATCTATTAGTGGCTCAATGTACTCTTATGATCTGCACTGTCTCAATATTTCATTTATATACGTGCTACTGAACGTGTATGGATAGTATAGAATGCAGGTATTTCATATCAACCTGTAAGATCACCGCTCCATGAAATACTAGATATATAATCAATCATGAGTCTATTGCATCATATATATAAGAACACTCTCTCTTACGCAGTACCTGTTATTCACCCAAGTCAAACACAATATCACTGTCACGATACACAATTCTACATAATTCATGTTTACCTTACCTTGAAATGGTCATCTGCGCGGAATTCTCTTCTTGACGTATATTTTCAAACATGGCATAGAAACTCACCTTATATTACTAATAAATCATTAACACGTCAAATAGCAATTCTTACACTTCCCGTAGAACATAACTAAATCTCTTCACTTAAACCATTCATCAATATATAATCACATTTCAATACACTACCGTCGATACTTTAACATCCTATCGGCTTCCATTTAGCCGCATGCATATAGCCATAACTCCGAAACCATATGCTAAATATTCAAGAATTGCTTAGCAAAATACGCAGTCAATAACCTCTATTTTTAATAACAGTAATATGAATTCATATGCCCTCTTTCTCTGACGAAAGGAATACTTAATTTGTCAATGATCATCGTATTGCGCAGGTAATTCGTGACGTAAACTATACTCAGGAAAAACGAGATTAATCGAACCTTTACTAGTAACTTAGACTCATTGATTCTAGCTCTACTCAAGTAACATACCTTTCTCTTATCGGATATTATTTCCACTGTTGATGTGCTAGTGCAGTATCCAGTATATGTCATATTGTCATTCTAATTCATCACTTCCATCTAATTTTAAAATCTTAAGTATTTCACACATTACTTATATTACACACGCGTTCTTAATTACTTCATAAATCACCAAACTCTCAGCACATGCCAAAATAGATTGAGGGTGCAGATTGCAAGAAACTACTCTACTATAGAAAAGTATGGACTTAACTCGTCAGTTGCTACATCTGGTCTGGTGGTTGCTCCGTCCTTCACTTGCTGCTAGACCCTCAGATTGGAACTGGATCTCTGTCTGAACTGGACATTCGCGGTCATCTGCTGGTTACATAGCTCGTCAGACCACTTCGTATCATCCGGTCTTTCGGTTGGCCGATGCTCATCCAACGTCATCATCTCCACTGGTTGGTCTGTCCAATAATCTCCGCCTGGTCATCTGATTCGACGGTACATATCCCCAGTTCGGTCCATCTTGATGAATTAGCAGACAGTCATCACCATGTATCTGTTGACAATGAAAAGAATTCCCTGTGCGCAGTAATTAGTCATGATATTCTGCATTTTCTATTATTTAAAATAATCGTTAAAGTTTTTCTTTCTGTAAAAAGTTTTCTCCGTAAATAATTATTATTTTTTACTGCTACGGTAGTTATACTCTTCTCGTGTGTAGATATTAAATATTTCACAATGGTGAATTCCGATTCTTTCGATCGTTACGTTGCTACTTGATATTCCAAACCCGTCGTATATCACCAAAATTTATATATTTATATTTCTTTCTCGGCTCATCTACTGGCATACAGCGATGAATACTTTAATTATATGCTCCCGCGAATATATATAATTAATATTCTTCTTCAGTAGGCAAATCTATTCTTGGAATATGTAGATCTGCTCGCACCTGCGTCTTGTCTACATGAAAGTAATTTTTTAGAGTCTCGTTAAACAATTCACCCGCTGCTATATTTTTTTTAAAACAATTCAAATGAGCCTCTACTGTTCTCCAGTGTCTTCGAAACCTATCCTTTCCGTGACGTTCATAGCCTCCTATACGTTGCATTGATACGAAGTTCATTGCCTTAGTAGATCGCATGGGCCATACCTTCCTACGTCGCCATTTTGTTGTTGGTCTACGAGATGCGAACGGGCACATTTAATCCCCCTTGCATGAAGAAAATATATTGGTCACGATATATTTTCTCATTGTTAACTTGAATCTCAAATGTGACTTTGCATCTCGTATATTCTCTGCCATTGCGATATTATCTATTCGATTATCGAATATCAGCAGATTGATATCGATTACGTCCTAGTTGCATTAATTTGTTTATATGTCCCGTGACCATGTATTTGGCAACTGCTTTTTCTTCATTCTAGTGGTCGTAATAAAGATATTTATTCCTTCCTCTTTGCGCATTTCACAATGGTAGGTCATTTAATGGCTTTAGACTTTCTTATCTCTTAAGTTCTTATTACATTTGCTGATTCTCTTGGAAGTACAACTTGATATTGCATGCATTATGTACGTTACGATATTTGCCATTTAAACTTGCTATTTCGTACGCATTATTCCCAAGTACGCGTTCGATTCTGTAGGGACCATTGTATATCGGCAGAAATTTAGCACATATTTTTGCTGGTGCATTTGATATTGGTGCAGTCTTAACCAGAACTAGATCTCCTTGTTTGAAATGTGGATGGAACTTCTTATTCCGTAGTCTTCTTAACCGTTTTTGAGACTGATCCTTGAGTCTCTGTTGGATCTTTAGATTTATTTCTTGAGGATCTGGCTTTTTCTCTAGCTGCATAGTGAAAATGCTGTCCCATGTTCTCTGTGGGTGAACATTTTTATGGGCTACGCTAGGAATTTGGGCTATTGATTGATTAACCGTGTTGTTTAAACTTTCAGCTATGATATCTAGCATATATATCCATTTCCAATGTTGTTGACTACAATATATTCTCCCGAATTTAGCGATCTCCTTCATATATCTCTCTACGGGATTAGCTGCTGGATGACGAACTGAGCATAACGTATGCTTGATGCCCTCATTTCTTATTCGTTCGCGGAACATAACTGAAGTAAATTGTGTTCCTCTATCAGTAAGGATCCTCTCAGGTTTTCCCATTTCAGGAAATGTCTTATTAATGAGGCCGTGTAAAACTTGTTTAGTATTGGCTCTCTGTATGGCTTGCAATGAAATATATTTAGAGAATATGTCGATAACCACTAGTATATATTTATTTCCCTTCCTAGCAGTGGGCAACTTTCCAAAAATATCTATTGCATAAATTTCCTGAGCTCTAGATGGTATAATTGGGATCGGTTTATGTCCGCATGTGTAATTGTTATGCTTTACTCTCTGACACACATCGCATGTTTTTGCTATGTTTCTTACTGATCTTCGTAATCCATTCCACGTGAATTTCTCCATTATCGTCCCTATAACCTTGTCTATACCAGCATGTCCTGTCATCTTATGAGTATGCCAGATTAATTCTCTTTGTAGCTCTTCCGGTATTACAATTCTTTTGCTGTTACTGATCTTGTCCACTACTTTCAATAGTATTCCGTCTACGATTTCATATTTCTTTGTGAGTTCTGGCGTTGATTCCCTGTTAACCAAATTATCGATGATGATCTTTAATTTCTGGTCAGATTCTTGAAATTCTCTCAGATTCTCTAACTTTCTTAGTAGTTGTTCGTCTTGAGTATCCAGTTCGATTGCTAGCACATGTTCTTCACCTTCATGTGGGTTTCTACTTAACGCATCAGCTAAGATGTTTTCCTTTCCACTGCAATGTTCAATCTTTAGGTCAAACTGTTGCGTGAATAACATCCATCGCGTTATCCTTTTGCTGATCATGACGGCTTTTAACCCAAAAGTCAACGCCTTGTGGTCTGTCCGTATTGTTACTGGGTAGCCATAAATTATACGTCTCCAATGTTGTAATGCGTGCACTATTGCGAGTAGTTCAAGCTCAGTAGTAGTATAATGTTGCTCATGTTTTCTAAGTTTCCTACTGGTAAATGCCAAATAAGTTCGTCTTTTGGTTTCATTATCTTCTTGATATAGGCATGCTCCTACACCAACGTGTGATGCATCAGCTTGAATTATGAATCTCTGTTGATAATCAGGATATCCCAGTTTGATACTTTTCTTCATCAGCTCTTTCATGTTGATGAATGCTTCTTCTGCCTCATCATTCCACTTCCATTTATTGTTGACCTTTAGCAAGTTCTGTAACGGTGCAGCCGTATCTGTGTAACCTTCACAATGGTCTGAGAAGAATCCAGTCAACCCAAGAAATTGCCTTATATGCTTTACTTTAGTCGGCCTTGGGAAATCGCATATTGCCTTTATTTTTACGGGATTTGGTCTTATCCCTTCTCCATCGATCACGTGACCTACAAAAAGTACTTGGCTTTGGGAAAATTTAGATTTTGATAAATTTATTTTGAAGCCAGTTCTCTGTAAATTACTTAATAGCTTTTCCAATTTGACACAGTGTTCTTCGAAGGTAGTGCTCGCAAAGACTAGATCATCAACATAACAATTTACAAAGTCCTTTACTTCACTCGTTACTCTTCTGTCTAGTGCCCTTATCAATACTGCCGAACTGACCTTTAATCCGAAAAGCAACCGACAATAGGCATATGTTTGGTTATTAAACATAAAACATGTTAATAACCGTGACTTTTCTTCAAGTACAATATGGTGAAATGAAGCTGTGCAGTCCATACTCGTAAAATATTTCTGACCTCGAAATCTCTTCACAATGTCCTTAATTTTAGGGGCCTGACTATACTCTGGAATCAGTCTGGAATTTAGGACTCGCGCATCGAGGCACAAACGCAGTTTTCCGTTGTTTTTCTTTACAATTACTATAGGGTTTAGAAATGGAGTGGTAGTCTTCACGATCAATCCATCAACTAACATTTCCTCGATGATTTGTTTAACTTCAGTGAAATACTTCTCTGGCACATCATATATTTTTCCCTTGTATGGCGTCCAGTCAGTAACTATCAGTTTGTACTTGTAGTTAGGAATCTGCCCTGGTTTATCACTAAAAACTTCAATATATTTGTTTATGATGTTGTACAATATTCGTTTTTCTTCTGCAGATACCGCAGCTTGAGTAATAGCCTCCCAAATTTCAGATTTTTCATAGCTCTCCTCTTCGATTGCAACGATTTCCTCAATTCTCATGATTAATTCCGGCTCTATTTCTGTGCTAGGATCTTTTTCTTCTAGTTCTTGGCTCTCTCCGTCCAATAGATCCACTTCTTTTCCCTCGATCTTCAACCATTCGTTTTCTTCAAGTGTGCTACTAATTTGAACTCTTTCTACAGTTCTATTTCCATCATTTTCTACCACTGGAAATCGAATTTCACCCTTATCCATATCAATTGTCATCCTAGAGCTTATCATGAAGTCTATTCAAAAAATGACGTTATATTTTATTTTCTTCATAACTATGAATGGATGCTCAAATTCATATTTTCCGATCTTTATACTTAAGTAGGCTTGTATCTTGCATTCAACAGACTTGTCTGGAATTATGCCTCGGATTTTTACACCAGATACAGGTATGATTGGTATCTGTATTTTCTGATTTAGCTCTTGGAATAAGGTATATGACATTACACTTATGCTAGCTCCAGAGTCCACTAAACAGTACAATCGGGTGTTGAACACTCTCACAACTATTACTGGTAACTTGAATTTAGGTTGAGTTTCGTGACAAGTATCTTCTTTAATTAAATCTTCAGGTTGAATGTCCCAATGATCTATTTGTGCTACTACCCAACTGCGAATTTTGACAATATTCACTAACGGTTTAATATTTACAATTTCGTGTTTAACTAGTTCATCATCGGCGTTTTTTTTTTTCGCTCAGATGTTTGCGAAATTTCTGTGTTCCCATGATTTTCATGCTCCTTCCAACCTTCTTCCTGTCTTCTTCGTTTATAATTCTGAAGTTCGTGACTTTCTGCGCCTTCGAGGTCGCCGTTTATATCCTTATTTTTGATGGCTTCCTCCCATCGGCTCCTATTTTGTCTCTCTTCTCTTAGCTCTTGAAGATATCGCCTATTCTCTTCATTTTGATTATATTGTGCAGGTCTTCTCCTCTCATCGTATCGCCTTCTGTTCCTCTGATATGGTCGACTTCTATTGTTCCCATATCGAATGTTACTCCTATACTGGAAACTATTTCTATTTCCAATTTGCCCACATCTTCCGTGCTGTTGACCACTATACTGACAATAACATTTTCTTGGTTCTTTGTTTTGGGCTCTAACACAATCTTCTGTCCTAATTTCATGACCCTTATCTAGTCCTTGGTTAGTGATTTCGGAGCTGAGCGTATTGACTGCTTCTATTTGTCTTATATTTCTGGGGTTCAGGATGACGTTAGGTCGATCTGTCTTAATCGTCTCTCCATGTCAATAGCAGTTTGTATATCAGAGGCTGCTAATAATCTTTGTATTTCGAGTGGTAATTGCCTCTGAATAGTTCTAATTGCCTCCAGTTCGCTAGGTGGAGAATCTAAGTCCTGAAAACGATGAAATTGTAGGGAGAAGAAATCACTAAAGCGAGTTTGGCCTGCAGTCGAAAATTTCCTTGAATACAGCTCTAATCTTAGCTGTTGCTGGATCTCAGGATCCCAGAACTTCTTCAGGAAAGCTACCTTAAACTCGTCATAGTTATGGAATGTGTACTTGAAAGCCTGGAACCAAATATTTGGGTTCCCGTCCAGATGTTTTTCGATAATTCTCAATTTCTTTTCCTCCTGAATTTTTCCTTCCCTAAAATATTCCTCTATGTCCCTAAGGAATTGTTTCGGTGAGGTCTTAACCGAACCGTCAAAATGTTTTGGGCGGTCGTCGTAATTTTTAATGATATTAATTATCGTGCTTCCTTCACTTTGATTACTACTGTTTAATATTTCCATATCTCTTCTACATGGGTCACTTATCCCTGAAGGTGTGTTCTCTCTCTCATTAATCTGTACCTCTACTGCTCTCTGCCTATCACTAGAGCTTGAGCCCATTGATTTTGCCGTGTGCGATTCCACCTTCATCTCTTGTATTTCTCTTCTAATCTGTTTCATCTCCTCTTCTGTCTTTTCAATTTTTCGTTCCGATTCCAGCTTGTTATCTTCTATTTTCTGCTTCAATTCATCAATTTTCTGCGCTACTTTGGTCGCAGCTTGGTCATATTTTTCATCTAGGTCTTGCTGTCTTAGATTTAATCCTTGCATACTAGCTGTTATATTATCTATTTTCTCTTGCTCCAATTTTCGGATTGTTTCCTGGTTCTCCGTTACCATTTCATTTAATTTATTTCCTCGTGTATTTCCCTGTTTCTATTTTCCATGGTTTCAGTCTACCTCATCTGCATGTTTTGAATTTCGTTCTTAACTTCACCTACTTCTAACCGTGTCTTCGCTGTTTCTTCAGTCACTTCCTCTTGTTTCTTGCGTAGCTCCACGATCATCCCTTTATGTTCGTCTTCTATTTTCCTAACAAATTCTTCTAAAGATTCTTTCTGTTTCTGTTGCCATTCTTCTTGTTTCTTGTGCAATTCTTGCATCAACTCATAATGCTCTTTCTTTCTTTCTTCGCGTTGTTCTTGTTGCTTTCGTTCCTTTTCTGTCCGTCTTCTTTCCTTCTCTTCTTCCAGCTTCCTCTCTTTCTCTTCACGCTCCTGTTTCTCCTTCTGTCTTTCTTCTTCCAGTTTCCTATCTTTTTCTTCACGCTCCTGTTTCTCCTTCTGTCTTTCTTCTTCCAGTTTCCTCTCTTTTTCTTCCAGTTTCCTCTCTTTTTCTTGTTGTTGCTTCAAATATTCGAGAAACCATAATGGCGCTCCCTCTTGTTTCTCTTGAGCTCTTCTCATCTCCTATTCTTGTTCTCTTCTTGTCTGAACTCTACCCTGTGTTGCCATTTTATGTCGTTTTCTATATATTCGTTATAATATCTCAAAGTTTATATTAAGCTCTCTATTTTGTTAAAAATCACTTATTTGCCTAACAGTCCTCTAAGTTCACAAAATATTAAATATTATATCACACACACCGCAATAACTTAGTCTACAAGGTTTAAAATAGTTCAAAGTTTGCACTATATGCACTAGTTTGAAGTTTTCTCTTCAGTAAATAATAATATTGATGGACCTTCCTGGAGATCGGCACCATCTCACCAGATAAACCAACAACAACCAGACCAAGAGTTCAAATCTATGATTTCGTTCACATTTCGGAACATGTTACGAAATAAATAAATTAAAATTCCGTTATGCTGCATTCCATATTTATATGTATGGCCATCAGCCTATACCATAATTAAAATTAACTAAGTTTCATTTCATATTGACTTAAAATCACCTAACCCTAGATTATTATTAAAAAGAAGCATTCATCTAATAAATACAATAATTCCTTATTAATATATCTTCACAGGTTCAGCCATGTGGTAATAATTAATAAATTACTCAATACATTAGTGACATGTTTTCTATACCCGATACCTACATTTCGAGCTTCGTCACATGATTGCCTATTAAGTAATATAAATTATCAGACTAATTTCATACACTCCCGCGATGTGTTTCTCTTCAGGCGCCAACCATTAATGCGACATTTAATTTATTTCAAAGTGAAGACCGTTTCCAATACTTTTTTCACTTTATTTAGCGTTCCCACGGTGTATTTCTCTTCACTCGCTCCACTGTTGCGGCATTTTATTCTTTGGCAACCAACAGTTCCCACGGCATCTTTCTCCATTTTAAATCACGTTATGATGTCAAAAATTACCTCTGGCAACCAATATTCAATGATCCCGCGGTGTCTTTCTCTTCAAATCGTCACACATTGCGGCGTCATTTTAATAACTTTCCCACGGTGTGTTTCTCTTCAATTGCCCCACAGTTGGGCAGCCATTTTAAATACTTGCACCCGCTCTTGCAACGGTCAGTGCAAGATTATCCCGGTAGCTCATTAATTCTTCTCAGGGTATCCTTTTTCCGCCCATAAAATCTGAGATTTTATATGTAATTATTTAACGTGGTTTCGGAAGAGAAATTGGCCGCTGGGGTACTCGTGGTGGGAGTATCAATATCCACGAGAATGACGACCGATATCTAGAAATCATCTCGCATTTCGTTTGTAAGAACTTGTCGATTGCTTACATCTAGAAAACTTAACAACTAACTTAACTCTAAACGTTACCAGAACAGAAATCATAACTCAGTCACATACTAAAGAAAATATATAAGATTATTTATTGACAAAAATTAATGTTCGAGATATAGTGAAATCTGGGTAGTATTAATTCCGTGTTATCTCATCATTTGAAAATAAGTTAGAGTCAGCGCTGGCTCATTTAAGATAAAATAGTGGAACTTAAAAAAAAATGCTAACATTCTCTCATTTATAAGTTCAAATTCCAATAAATACACATGTGAACTTTCGTAGCCATGTTCCGAAAGTATTACATTTTTTTAAATAATATTTGCGATCATTGAGCATTCAAGGAATCAAATAAAATTTTCATATTGTAAATACTGCTCTGTTAATTATTAAAGTTATCCTCACAACATATGAGACATGTTTCCCAAGTATACACTTTCGCGTGTATTAAATTATGGCAGTGTTCACCGACCTTCCATTCATAAGTTAAAGTCTTTCATAGGTTTGAACTCCGAGTATTAGGTAATATCTTTCTAGTGTGAACAAGTAACGACTTACGAGCTAAAGCAATACCACCCTCGTGCCTACGATATCTGGCTCCTAACTAACCATTGTAATATTCTTCATTTTTATATACTGAGTTAAAATCATATTTATCTGAATAGAAATAAAAAAAATCTAACTAACTCTTCGAATAGTTTCTAACCTACACACTCATCTATTAGTGGCTCAATGTACTCTTATGATCTGCACTGTCTCAATATTTCATTTATATACGTGCTACTGAACGTGTATGGATAGTATAGAATGCAGGTATTTCATATCAACCTGTAAGATCACCGCTCCATGAAATACTAGATATATAATCAATCATGAGTCTATTGCATCATATATATAAGAACACTCTCTCTTACGCAGTACCTGTTATTCACCCAAGTCAAACACAATATCACTGTCACGATACACAATTCTACATAATTCATGTTTACCTTACCTTGAAATGGTCATCTGCGCGGAATTCTCTTCTTGACGTATATTTTCAAACATGGCATAGAAACTCACCTTATATTACTAATAAATCATTAACACGTCAAATAGCAATTCTTACACTTCCCGTAGAACATAACTAAATCTCTTCACTTAAACCATTCATCAATATATAATCACATTTCAATACACTACCGTCGATACTTTAACATCCTATCGGCTTCCATTTAGCCGCATGCATATAGCCATAACTCCGAAACCATATGCTAAATATTCAAGAATTGCTTAGCAAAATACGCAGTCAATAACCTCTATTTTTAATAACAGTAATATGAATTCATATGCCCTCTTTCTCTGACGAAAGGAATACTTAATTTGTCAATGATCATCGTATTGCGCAGGTAATTCGTGACGTAAACTATACTCAGGTAAAACGAGATTAATCGAACCTTTACTAGTAACTTAGACTCATTGATTCTAGCTCTACTCAAGTAACATACCTTTCACTTATCGGATATTATTTCCACTGTTGATGTGCTAGTGCAGTATCCAGTATATGTCATATTGTCATTCTAATTCATCACTTCCATCTAATTTTAAAATCTTAAGTATTTCACACATTACTTATATTACACACGCGTTCTTAATTACTTCATAAATCACCAAACTCTCAGCACATGCCAAACTAGATTGAGGGTGCAGATTGCAAGAAACTACTCTACTATAGAAAAGTATGGACTTAGCTCGTCAGTTGCTACATCTGGTCTGGTGGTTGCTCCGTCCTTCACTTGCTGCTAGACCCTCAGATTGGAACTGGATCTCTGTCTGAACTGGACATTCGCGGTCATCTGCTGGTTACATAGCTCGTCAGACCACTTCGTATCATCCGGTCTTTCGGCTGGCCGATGCTCATCCAACGTCATCATCTCCACTGGTTGGTCTGTCCAATAATCTCCGCCTGGTCATCTGATTCGACGGTACATATCCCCAGTTCGGTCCATCTTGATGAATTAGCAGACAGTCATCATCATGTATCTGTTGACAATGAAAAGAATTCCCTGTGCGCAGTAATTAGTCATGATATTCTGCATTTTCTATTATTTAAAATAATCGTTAAAGTTTTTCTTTCTGTAAAAAGTTTTCTCCGTAAATAATTATTATTTTTTACTGCTACGGTAGTTATACTCTTCTCGTGTGTAGATATTAAATATTTCACAATGGTGAATTCCGATTCTTTCGATCGTTACGTTGCTACTTGATATTCCAAACCCGTCGTATATCACCAAAATTTATATATTTATATTTCTTTCTCGGCTCATCTACTGGCATACAGCGATGCATACTTTAGTTATATGCTGTCGCGAATATATATAATTAATATTCTTCTTCAGTAGGCAAATCTATTCTTGGAATATGTAGATCTGCTCGCATCTGCGTCTTGTCTACATGAAAGTAATTTTTTAGAGTCTCGTTAAACAATTCACCCGCTGCTATATTTTTTTAAAACAATTCAAATGAGCCTCTACTGTTCTCCAGTGTCTTCGAAACCTATCCTTTCCGTGACGTACATAGCCTCCTATACGTTGCATTGATACGAAGTTCATTGCCTTAGTAGATCGCATGGGCCATACCTTCCTACGTCGCCATTTTGTTGTTGGTCTACGAGATGCGAACGGGCACAAGCCTTTAGTAAACAGAATTGTAAGGGAAAATTAAGATCAAGTTTAAAGTGCATTTTCTCAGAATCACCATTTCCGTTATTAAAGTACACCTTTCTCAGAAACTGGAAAAGGTAGAGCCATGATTTTTGGCATCCCCATTGCTGAGTGTATAACAAACATATAAAGAGGGCCAAATTTTAATATCATTCCTGTACGCCGAGATATGCAAGAAAAAATATAGAATTTTTCTGGATATCTTTTCAGTTTACAAAATAATTAAATATAAAATTATTTAAATATCATTGTATTTAAAAATGCGTATGTGGAGTTGTTTCTATACATATTGAGGTTACACTTTAAAATTTTCCTGACAATTTGTTGAAAAATGGGTAAATGGAAAAATGAGAAAATGGTCCCTATGTTGATCACGGGGTCATAAAATTTATAAATTGCAAAACCCTTCAATTCCATTTTGCTATAGTTATGAAAAATAGTCAAGAGATTCATTGAACGATACTTAACCTCACTAAATTTCAGTTATGTACCTTACAAATTGTGGACTTGGTGAATGATTATATTTGCATATGTATTTCATGCCCCTAGGACCAATGTAAGGACCTTCATATAAGGATAATTGCAAAAATACGGCTTTATTAGTAATAATTAAACACTCGGTGAGTTCACTATTGAAAGACCCTCAGTCTGTTAATGACAACAAAAATATTTTAAATCTTCTCTCTTCGAGAGCCAATTAGCTAATAATCGTAGAACACAAACCAGCCGGGATAATTATATCAATTATATCAAGTGGATATCTTCGTTTGACCATACCTAATGAGAAATAATTTTAGCGCTTAATGAGATTCACAAAGTCAAACGTCTTGTTCTGTAGATGTTATAAAATAATAATAATATTGTACCGGGAGGTAAACCCCAGCTCCACGCATTTAAATTTAGCGCCTAAAGAACTACTCTATTGGCAAAACAGTGAAACTGCAACTACACCTACTTAGAAATTTAATCAGAAGATGTCACCACTAAAATATTATGTAATTTTGTTATTATGTATTTGCATAACCTGAGTGTATTTCTCCTTGTTTTGTTTGCCATTCATCACGAAGTTTGGACATTTTCCTACAGATGACACTGCAAAAAAGTATGATCATGCACCCTGGTGCGAAGTGAAAGAACTTATGATTTAAAGAAATTTTGTATTCATAAGTTTTTTTACTGATTGATGTTCATTTATTTTGGGGTTGGCAATATTTCCTTTTCCTTTCCGCCAGTTTTGAATCTAGCCAATCCTTAATTTCTGTAGTTAATTTTCTACCAATCCCTGGCGTCTTGTTCGATCCTGAAGTGTAACTTTGAATTGGACCATTTAAATTGAGAGGGTGTGGCTGGTTTATTCTTGAATGACCTCGAACCTTCTCTGAGGGTTTATAAACTGCGGTTTTTCGCGTCTCTTGGCCAATTGATAGGCATCTTCTGAGAGTGTGTGTGTGTGCGCGCGCGCGCGCGTGCGTGCGTGCGTGCGTGCGTGCGTGCGTGCGTGTGTGTGTGTGTGTGTGTGTGTGTGTGTGTGTGTTAAGCATGAGGCGGGTGGCATTTTCGTCGGCAGCTAGAACTGCTACCAGGTATGGCCACATTATTCCATGTTTCTTGTTGTAGCTACCTCCGCAGTTTAACCCGAGGGAAAGGTCCGAATCGTTAACTATGTAACCTTCTTTTCTAATGTAACTTTCTTCCGGGTAATGTAAAAACTTCAAAAAACCTTTAACTGTAAATCGGGGATAGAGTGTGATGTACCCTCTCGAGCTCCCCTACATCTTGGTTTGAGGTGACTATGTTTTTATAGCTGTTTGTCCTTCTGTAATGTGGTAAAGTAATTTCTATACGAGTCACCTCAGTAGTTTGGGAATAGCCCCTGTTTCATCGGCCTCGAGCCTTTAGGTTTTTAGTGTTCATTATATTGGAACGCCGTGTGCTTCCATTCCTTTTGTGTTTGGGCCATTTATTTAACCGTTATTCTTTTTCCATGAAGGCGCAGTAGGTTGGGTATTAAATACCCCTGTATAATCATTTTCCAATTGTAAGTTGTGCTTTGAGAGGCCAGAAATTGTAAGTTTATGTTGCCTTGAGTAGGCCTGGAAAACCGAGAGCCTGTTAGCTCTTTTTCAAAGTTTTTGTAAGATTAATGAATGCCTCTTGAAGGCTAGATGTTGTAATTTTGGGAGCAAGTGCTCTTTGAATTAGGGTATTTCTGCCCTTGTATAAATTTGTGCTCCTTTGTAAATTTGAGCTGAGAGCTCAAGAATCGTAAAGCGAGGGGCTTGAAGCCCAGGACTTGTAGAATTCACTATTGTATTTTCCTTGCCTTGTTGCTAAATTGCTATTGTACCTGTTACGTTGTTATTTGTTGATTTTTGAAAGTCTAAGGAAATATAACCTTTGTTAAACTTTTAAATACCGAGCTCGATAGCTGCAGTCGCTTAAGTGCGGCCAGTATCCAGTATTCGGGAGATAGTAGGTTCGAACCCCACTGTCGGCAGCCCTGAAAGTGGTTTTCCGTGGTTTCCCATTTTCACACCAGGCAAATGCCGGGCTGTACCTTAATTAAGGCCACGGCCGCTTGTTTCCCACTCCTAGCCCTTTCCTGTCCCATCGTCGCCGTAAGACCTATCTGTGTCGGTGCGACGTAAAGCAACTACCAAAAAAAAAAAAAAAAAAAAAAAAAAAAAACTTTTAAATTAACTTTGATATCATCGTTAGACCCATTTACCCCAGCAACTTCTTTCACCTCTGCGTTTCACCAGTAACCCCGGAATAATAATAATAATAATAATAATAATCGTATTCTTACTTAGCCACTAATTTATGAAATCCTATGTACTTCGAAAGGTTAATCACAATAAATAATATTAGTTCATCTTCTATTAAACGAGCTCGATAGCTGCAGTCAGTTAATTGCGGCCAGTATCCAGTATTCGGGAGATAGTGGATTCGAATCCCACTGTCGGCAGCCCTGAAGAAGGTTTTCCGTGGTTTCCCATTTTCACACCAGACAAATGATGGGGCTGTACCTAATTAAGGCCACGGCCGCTTCCATCCCACTCCTAGCTCCTTCCTGTCCCATCGCCGCCATAAAACCTGTCTGTATCTGTGCGACGTAAAGTAACTTGCAAAAAAAGTCTTCTCTTAAATAAAGATAAAACAAAATTAAACGAATTTCCTTAACTAAGGTTGCATTTTAAATTTTTGTTATTGTTGTTAATAAAGTTGGTTTGAAAATAAGAATGAGAAGAAGAATATGATGATGATGATGATGATGGTGAAGAAGAAGAACACTAAAACGAATGATAAACAGAGATAGAGATAACATGATTGATTGAATGACACAGTACGGTAAAAGCATTTTTTAACAAAACTATCTAGGCTACTCAGCCGTGTGTGCATATCTATATATATGAATGTATGTATCAGTATGTATTGATTAAACTAGCACTGTGGATAGATAGCTTTTCGCATAGATATGTGATGGCGAAGTGATTTGTATACAGAAATTCGTAGTTAGCTTTGGGAACAATACAGAAGCTGATCACACACGTGTTCGGTGCTTTTTATGAACAGTCCAATCAGTGCGAAGCTGGGGATGATTATACCAGTCTAGGTGCTTCTGCTGATTGAGCACGTGCTTGAACTGTGAAGTGTGTACACGTGGGCTTGGTGAGAGAGAGAGATACATATGAGCTGTTGAAGTCCCTAAAATTATACCATATAGTTTACCATGAGCTCGGTTTTGGCCTAATTCATTTCAATAAAAAATGGACGAATTAATTATGAGACATATGATAAACGCATAATTCACTCTTCAATAAGATATGCAGTGAACATCAATGCAGTTATTCTATTAAGGCCCAGAAGGGAACCGGAAATTACTTTCACCGACTGCGACTGGTTCCCTTCTGGGATATTAATTTTCGGTACGAAAGCAAAGGCAAATATTTATAGAAGGTTAGGTACATAATATATCTCCCCTAGTACACTGTCACCTCATTGCATGAGTGTCCAGGCGGCGCAATATTCGTCAGGATGTTGATAAGGTGAGACAATTAAACTGACGATCTCTGTGTGACACGGTGGCGAAACGCTGGTCATTTCTCGATTTAAAGGAACTGAAGAGCTCGAATAATGAAAAGCAAAGCAAAGCAAAGCAAAGCAAAGTCATCTCCGTACAGGCAACGAAGGCCCTTGGAGGGGTGAAGGGTAAAGGCTTCCACTATCAGTAACCTAGACACTTGATGGGGTAGAGTGGTTATCTCTACGCCCGGCCGCCTTTGCAACCAGGAATCAACCTGGTAGGCCTACTCATTTTTGGTATAGGCTGAGTGAACCTCAGGACCATGTAATCCTCCGGAAATTGAAATCTCGTTTCTCAAATTTTACGACTTCCTGACGGGGATTCGAACCCACATCCTTCAGGGCGAACCGAGCACGCCTTTACCGCCTCGGCCAGTCAGCCCTTTCGAATAATTAACTCCAATGTAATTATAATCATGTTATAATTACAATCATTTTTGTCAGACAGCATAAAGTCGTTTTCACACTATTCTCCTGGTAAACGTGTCCTCATAGTCGTAGGGTACTGCGGCTCTTTAAAGACAAGCCCTCAATGGAGGTGAGCCAAATGTACATTATTTAACCATGGAGATGGGCTTTGAGCGGTAGTAAGTTCAGGATTGCTTCAAAGCAAAGGACGCATCATTATTCTGGACAGAATTGTCTTCAGACCACCTTGTACACAGTTAAAAGAGTACGACCGACATCCACATCGACTAACCCCCAGGTCGCAAGCATCCTCTCTTGCCATTGGGATGAAGGTATGGTGGAGACAACAGAATGCTCATAGCCGTGTAGATAATGAAAAATTGGAGCAGATGCTTCGTAAAATTAGAATGTGAAACCTTCGAGGATTGAGTATCGTGCGGGAAATCGTATGTAGATATACCAAAGTTGCTGGGATGCATTCCCCCTCCAGAAGGACTTATAAAACAGATATTCATTACAAGTGTAACACAGCTCTTAGGATGTGGGATGTGTGCACGCTTACATGGTAGCACATAAACGGAGATAGAACCTAGAGAAGGTATATAAAAGTCCTTACGACATTGACTTCCCCACAACTGTAGTATAGTGAGGAAAATTAACTCTAGGCGTAACAAATTCCTTAGTATCTATACTTCCTTAATATGGCAGTAATGTGGAGGAAATCGATTTTATGTGTACCAAAGACCTTATAACGTGTACCGTCCCAGGAAGTATCTGTAGAGAGTGAAATTTAATCTAAGCGTAGCATTGTCGTGGGGATAGATACTCCACCAAGTCTGTTCAAAGAGTAACAGATCTTTGAACTGAGAAAAAATAAATTAATGTATTAAATAAATAAATGTCAGTATAGCGCAAAACATCGAATCTGCGAGTACCAACGCCATTACGGTGTGAATCCTCTTAGAAAAGCAGAATACTGAAGGAAATTGAATCTACTGTAGATGCAATTAAATCTTCAAGATAATTATGTACTCTCTCAGATGGCAGCATAGCGAGTGTAGTTCAATCCACAGTGGACATAGCAAAGGCCTTCAGATATTTTGTCTCTCAGAATGTCAGCATAGAGAGGAGCGTGGTTTGGTAAAGCCTTTGGGATGTATTATTTCCACAGATGAGAGAACAGTCGGAGAAATGAATTTATTGTACGTGCAGTACAACACTTCACCATTTGCTTTTGCCTCCAAATCCAGATTCCTTCAGTGGTTCAAATACCTTCGACAGAGCCGAAGGTAACATTGGATGGCATGCTTTTAACAAGAGATAAATTGTCACGGTGACGATTAACTGAATCCTACACGCTGATCCCTCAAAGAAATAAAGAGTCTGTAATTTAAAAGGTTTGTTTGTTAAGTGAGAGAGACCTGGTGAAAGTTTCTCCATTTGATACACCAGGGGGAACTGGGCATCTAGGTGTGTGATATTGATGATAATGAGTTACGGAGGTGTTGAAACCCAGTGTCTGAACCTAACCTCTTCCACTCGAATAACAGCACTGGGTCTGCTCAAGGCTTAATAAAAGTGAAATGGGGTATGGCGTTTAGTGCCGGGAGTGTCCGAGGACATGTTCGGCTCGCCAGGTGCAGGTCTTTCGATTTGACGCCCGTAGGCGACCTAAGCGTCGTGATGAGGATGAAATGATGATGAAGACGACACATGCACCCTGCCTCCATGCCAGCGAAATTAACCAATGATGGTTAAAATTCCCGACCCTGCCCTGAATTGAAACCGGGGCTCCTATGACCAAAGGCCAGCACGCTAACCATTTACCAATGGACTCAAGGCTTAATGTGTCCATGTGACGGACGAATAACCACCAACTACATCAAATGCCTTCACACCATTTGAATACTCTGGAGAGGTTAGGAACTTAAACCGGGCTTTTGGCATGCAATTTCGTGATTATAAATTGTATATCACCACCTCTCCTATTCTGACGCCAAAGTTATGAAAATGTTTTCTGGAAACGCGACTTGAACTAGCTAACCACGATGTCAGACCGTAAAGATTTTACGCCTCAGTGTTCATGGCCACCAGACGAGCATGTTAGTATGTTCTCATGCATTTATTTTTGTAAGAAATTATGTACAGTCACTCAAAAGGATAATGAACGAATGATATTGTGTAAGTTCCTCGCAAGTACAATTTCCTCACAAAACCGAGCGCTTTGGTTACGCGGTTATTTATAAGCTTCCATTCGGAAGATGGCGGGACCTACTGTAGGCAGCCTTGCAGATGGTTTGTCACGGTTTACCATTTTCACACCAGGAAGATGTTGGGTCTGTGCCTTAATTTGGACCACGGTCACTTCCCGCCATATCCTGACCCTGTCCTGTCCCATCGTCGCCATAAGACCCGTCTGTCGGTTCGACGCAAAATAAATAGCCAAAAAATTCAGAAATGATTGAATTTCTAGATATAATATTTGTTGTGGGTATCCATACGGTCCGTATCTACTGTACATTGGAGGCAAATTATACCTGTTGGGCAAAAATAATTTTGGCCAGCAAAATATTTACGATAGAACTGAACATCACAGAAGCTGGAAATGGCCTCATCTCACGAAATGAAGAACTGAGGATCCAAAAGCCTGACTCCACTTCACTCAGAAACCACCGGCAGAACTCAACACGCGAAGGTTTGTCTGGATGCACGACAGTAAATTTGTAATGATACAAATGCGGGTCCTTTTTGATGTTTTGACAGGACGATCTCATAATTCCCACTTGGACAGTAAACGGCGTTAAGATTTCGTGGAATTTCGTCCCAGGCTTTCCTCCACTCGAGCAATATTTTGTGGTGTTCAAGCTCTTTTCGGGTAATTGTGGATTTTATTCGCTACAGAGCCCGTTTCACACCATTTTGCCACTAAGGTTTGCAATGCTGACTTTGCTGGAGGTTTTGTCGAAACACTTCCAGTCTTAAACTCTTGCACTAAACACGTCGTCTCGCACACACACACACACACACACACACACGTAATGACACAGCTATGTACTCGGGATATGCAGAAGATGCGAACACGCAAACATGTAACAGCAACCGATTGGTGCATCGAAATTACGGCTTCCAGCATTTCCTGTGATGGGCACTTCTCCTCTTCATTAATAACGGTCATTTCCGCGTCAATGTTGTAAATGTTTTCTGGGCAGTCTTATTTTGCCCAAACTGCATTATTTTGATAATAATGTATGTATGTATGTATGTATATATGTATGTACATATGTACTGTAACAGAAAATGCCCGTACTTTAGGCTTGAAGAGCACGAGATTTGTGCAGGGCGTGTACGGTACATTAACTGGAGTGGTACAGAGAGAAATGAGAACATCCAGCACACGGTTACAAATCCAGAACAACAAGGACAAACAAACACGCTTGTAGAAGAGACAAGAATGAACACATCATAAAACTGTGTGCAGAACTAGAGGCACATGCGACCAAGAATCACAGCGCAGAACAGTACGACAAGGTGAAATACTTAGTGCGAGAGTTTATGTCTAGGACTCAGATTATTAAAAATGACCAAGGGAATATCATCACAATGCAGCGGGCATCGCCAAAGTATGGAGAGAATACTGCATCAAACTGTTCAATGATGACCCACAACCAATGCCAGGTCACTAGAACCCTACAGACTCTGAACCAATGATCCTTAGAGAAAAAGTGGAAGGTCAATAAAAAAAGCTCCTGAACCGGAAAGCACCAGGCCAACATGGAATCACTGCTGAAATCCTAAAGAACGTGAGTGACCTATGTGTCCACATCCTCTAAAAGTTATGCCAGGAGATATGGACATCTGCGCTGTTCTATGTTTATCAAGTGCAAGAATATTTCTTTCAGCTGGAAGTATGAACACTCGGAAAAATGCAAATACTAATACACTTGTCCCTAATATTGTAGAAATAATCAATCACCTCGAAACGTTAATACCGAAAAAATTATGTTCTACCACACTGTTCTGAGTATAAATAATTCAATCACTTTGCATCGTTCAACGCTGAAGAAAATACAAGTTCTACTGTGCCACTACGGAGTCTAAGTTCATTCACTGTAGAAATAAGTCTACCACTTCTCGTAATACATCGCGACGCGGACCTCCACAAGTCGACCGTCGGGTCTCGACCGTGGGACTTGACTGTGTCCTGTTGAAAATCCGCTCCCTTTTTGTAGCAGAATCTTGACACTTGCAGCTGTTTTCTTTCATTTAATACCTTCTTTAATCCTTGGCAGATTTTAACAAAACTTGGTGGGATTGATGATATTAAAGATACGAATACGGCGACGTTGTTATTATATTTTTGTCGTAATTTGAAAAAGAGTCATTCATGATAAAATATTTGGAATGTTTGATGGCTGATGTAAGATAGCCTTGGTGGGTAGAGGCAGGTTACTACGTCATCCTCTCCACGTCACACACAGCATGCTCACTTCTGCTAGCCGCTTCGTTGGGTCTCGGCGCGTATTTTAAGTTAAAAATACATGGACTTTATTACTGGACCAGATGTCCTGGTACTGTATGAATGTATATCTGTATGTATGTATGCATGTATGTATTATGTTTCATGTAATCTAAATGGTTGCGATATTGATATTTCAGAGAATAATTTATAGTCTAAATTCTTGGTGACAACAGTCTGGAATTCTTTGCCTAGCGAAGTTGAATTCTCCACTCTGTATTCCGTTCATGTATGGGAGCGGAGACGTAGGTTCTGGAGGGAGTCTGATAGCATCTCCGACAGCTTTCACCTCCCTTTCCATTGCGCTCCTCTCCTAAGAAATCTGCACCCATAGCAAAAACAAATAGGCATCATATTGCCTTAATCCTTGCATAGGAAGGTATAAAGACGCCTCTTACCTGAGATATATTCACCTCACACTTTTAAACATAAAGTTCCTTACACTGTCACGCCCGTGGTTTGACCCATGTAGAATCCTTACAACGAATAATTATTATACAATTGTTTCAATGCCATCAATAATATTGTAACATTACTATTTTATGCCTTAAGTTGGATTATTTTGGAGAAAATTATTATTATTATTATTATTATTATTATTATTATTATTATTATTATTATTATTATTATTATTATTATTATTACGGTATCTTGTGTGAAATGTTCCCATTAACCGTGTATCTAAGCCTTCTGATCTTATCGTTTCACTGTCTCCGTTTATTTGTGCTCAGCCTTGAGGAGAGTCCTTGACTCGCATTGGTAACTCTAAAGGCCATGCCGTATATTGGCGGCCATTAATAGTTAGTCTGGCTAGAGACGTTATCCTTTACAAACGTCCCATGTACTTTATTTTATATCGGGACTTTAGCCCCGGATTTGACCCTGTAGGGTCCAAGAAATAATGTATTTGTTATCCTTTTCTAAATTTGAAGTTTATTTTCATTTATTTACTTTAGGGTTACCTTCCTGCTATCAATATTTAACTGTTTGAGTTGAGATGTTCCTTGCTCCCTATTTATTGTGCCTTTTCACTTCGTAATTCTGTATAGCGCTTCTATAATTGCCTTAACGATGTTGGCGATTTTTCTAAAATATTTAATCACCGGATTTCAGGTTAATCTGGCCCGATGAACTAGATTTTAGGCCCTTTAAATCGTGAAGCATCGTGAAGCATCGAGTTAATCTCCCCAGACGAGCACTATTTATTACGAGTTGAGATGTCTCACTCCGCATTCTTGAAATATCCTATGCAATTCTGCAGCCTTAAATTGTATTACCTTAAATCAGTAGGAAGTAGAATTATTACTATCCAGACTGGTTTCTTTACCACCAAGTTAATCTGGTCCTTATGTTAAAGAGTTACCAAGATGTGAACTTATGTAGAGGTTAACTGAACTATTGTACCGGTAACAAGATTGTATTACCCAGTGAACTATTCTCACTTTGCGTTTGTTCTGTATATTCTCATGTTTCTCTATTGTTTGTTTGGGAACGAACTTGTACCTTTTTGTTATTTATGGGACATGTCTTGATGTTATGCCCTGAAAATGTTCTGTGGGTCGTGGACCTTCCTGTACGTGTTCTGTTTGATGAGTTGTGCATGATGGTAACTTGACTGCCTCGTGAGTTATGCAGTCAAATACTGATTACTGTTTTGGTTTACGGTATTGACCAGCATGTTACATCGTCCTACACTTAATTAATTTATTTTATTTCCTGTGATCCGGGTTCCTGTGTGTGCGTTTCCCGTGAGTATTACCTTCTGGTATTTATGTTCACTACTGAAGGTGAAATATTATGAAATATTTTACTTTCCTTCCTTCCGCCCTGCTCCTTATTTCTCCTTGATTTGGTTTGAGAATCGTTATCTTAATTATTTTTCCGTAAATCGAGCAAACATTATCCATATATTATCTGTAATTTCGACAAACCTTATATAATTTTATTAAATAACTTCAGCCATGTCTTATAATTTTTACACTTTTTACATCAAATTCTTGTTTAAATTTATTCCAGGTTATCATTATATACTGTATTCAACAAGTTGGGGGTCACGTAAAGATCTTATGGACTTGGGTAAGTTATGGGTAGCTTCTACCACGTTACTTTTATTTTCAGTGATTTATCTTTCACGACGACTTCGTTTCCAAGGCAAATTAGTTACGCAAACATTGCCATCAGTCTAGGTTATAACATTGGATATGGTGGAGATTAATTTGACAAATAAGGGTCATTTCACATACTCATGAAATTTGTAACGTCTCTATTGAAGAGAACAATAAGTTCCTTCTGAAAATCCAAACAGCCGGGATGAATGACTCAGACGGTTTAGACGCTGGCCTTCTGACCAGAACTTGGCAGGTTCTATTCCTGCTCAGTCCGCTGGTATTTGAAGGTACCTACTCAAATACTTCAACATCGTGTCCCTAATTTCTTTTTTTTTTTGCTAGGGGCTTTACATCGCACCGACACAGATAGGTCTTATGGCGACGATGGGATAGGAAAGGCCTAGGAGTTGGAAGGAAGCGGCCGTGGCCTTAATTAAGGTACAGCCCCAGAATTTGCCTGGTGTGAAAATGGGAAACCACGGAAAACCATCTTCAGGGCTGCCGACAGTGGGATTCGAACCTACTATCTCCCGCATGCAAGCTCACAGCCGTGCGCCTCTGCGCGCACGGCCAACTCGCCCGGTGTGTCCCTAAATTTACTGGAATGTAAATGAACTCCGGTACTTAGGCGTCTCCGAAAACCGTCAAAGTAGTTAGCGGGACGTAATAAAAATTAAATTAAATTATCATCATCATTTAAATGAGCATGGAATGAGCAAGCACGAACATAAGTCCAAAGTACTCCCCCCCCCACCGAGCTCGATAGCTGCAGACGCTTAAGTGCGGCCAGTATCCAGTATTCGGGAGATAGTAGGTTCGAACCCCACTGTCGGCAGCCCTGAAGATGGTTTTCCGTGGTTTCCCATTTTCACACCAGGCAAATGCTGGGGCTGTACCTTAATTAAGACCACGGGCGCTTCCTTCTCACTCCCAGCCCTTTCCTGTCCCATCGTCGCCATAAGACCTATCTGTGTCAGTGCGACGTAAAGCAACTAGAAAAAAGTACTCCCCTATATCATATTAAAGTAAATCAGATATACAGTTTACCAGATGTTGCAACTGGTTGAAAATTGCAACTATGTGACCTTGAATGGCCGTCGATAGCGAATATAAAATAGAAATAGCGGAATTCTATATATATAATGAATAATTATCCAAGAGCTTCCGTGGCTCAGACGGCAGCCCGTCGGCCTCTCACCGCTGGATACCGTGGTTCAAATCCCGGTCACTCCATGTGAGATTTGTGCTGGGTTAGCGGAGGCGGGACAGGTTTTTCTCCAGGTTCTCCGGTTTTCCCTGTCATCTTTCATTCCAGCAACACTCTCCATTATCATTTCACAGCATTTCTGAGTCATTAATAAATCACTTTGGGAGTGGCGACCGCATCGTACTAATAGCCTATGTATGGTTCATTCATTACTTTTCTAACTCCGTCAAAGACTGGAAACCTGGTTGTATGTTTTCATTTTCAATGCATCATCAAGAAGACGTATCTAAACCTTCTTCAAGAGTATGTTCTTGCTACGACATCTCTACAATGGTACGAAGTTCTCTCTACATTCAGTACGCAATTCCCTGCACAGACTAATACTGGTTAATAAAAATCCACAGCCTGTTTCCACTCATTCGACCGAGACAGGAATGGAATGAATGAAGCCCGTATCTATCGGCGGGGATAGGAATTGTGCCGGTTGTCGAAGCCTGTGGTATTCCTCTGGGGCAATGATTAATGACTAACAGATGAAATAAAAAATACTGGAGAGTGTTTCTGGAATGAAAGATGACAGGGAAAACCTCTCCCACTTTGTTCAGCACAAATCTAACATGGATTGGCTGGTATTTGAACCACGGAACCAAGTGGAGGGAGGCAATACTGATTAATAATATAAGGAATTGAAAAATTTTCGAAGTTAACACGCCGTGAAGAAATGAAAATATTTGTGTATTAATAACTTGTGAGTACCCACTCCTGATGGTTAGTGTTGTAACTGCAGCAGCAACGCTATCAACTGGAGATGAGAGGCAGCAGAAGAGACAAAGCACAGTCAAATGTTATTTTTGATATGTTTTTGGAATTAGGATACTGTAGGTCGTCACTTGCGTTTTCTTCCCGCTCGAGGATATTAGAGTTTTGAATTTCCGCCCCTTTAAGATCCTTATTTCTCTAATTCTTCGAATGGATGCTCCTTCGTTTTCTTCTCATTTCTACAGTCATCTACATTACTTTCCTAATGAATAGTGGGTAAGGACTACGCGGGTTTGCAGCTTATAAAGGTAGTCACGAAAAACCACCACCCTCGCTAGTCAGTTCGTTTCCATGAGGTGGTGGTATATGTGGTGGTGGTGATTAGTATTTTTTGAGCGGAAGTAGAAATGGGCAAACATCCTCTATTAACACTGGTCAAAGGGAAAAATCGAAGAAAATGAAGGTATCGGACAAAGAAAGACAAGGTCCACGAAGGGCGTAAACATACCGTCGGAGTAGGAAAAGAGCAAGAGTTGACCAAGCGATGCCGGATAGGATAGATGAAAGTGAGGAGTCTCGCACAAGTTACTGAAAGCAATGGCAGCACTCAGCTAAGGGCTCCGAGGTCGTCAACGCTAGCCCCCATTTTATGAGACCCTGGGACCCCTTTTAGTCACCCCTCACGACAGGCAGGAGATACCGTGGATGTTATTCTAACAACCTCACCCACAGCGGAATTCGTATCCATGACAACTGAACATTATTTCCAAGTCATAGATACCCACCGTTGACGGACTTAGTAATAAAAATCTAAATTCGTGAAGTTATTTCATGAACGTGCAGAAAAATCCATCTTGTCATATCCATATTGCTATCGAGCTGAAAATAATGCGGGAGAGAGAAGAAGGCTCATGCCCTTCACGGGGCTAAATATAAACTGTATGAATACGGAAAGGGAATGGCGAAACGATACTTATCTTCTTCTCTGGCAGAGATGTACGAACTCATTCCTCACTTGCAAAGTTACCGCGGCTTTTAACCAAGACAAGGCATTAAAAGAACAGTACGTTCCACAGCCATCACAACTTACTAGGTGTTAACCTATAACTCAGACACCAAAGTAAGAGCAACGCAAGTGATTCTTAATGGAAGACTTGTAACTTACAAGAAAATACCTCAACATTACGTCTAGTACATGTTTCGAGAATATATATACATTCTCTTCTTCAGCTAGTTGAATTAAAATTCCAGTATACAATAAGACCAAGTAAAAGAGGGGGGGCCCCCATTAATAAAACTAAGACCATTACAATGTAACATTTAAAAATGTAAGGATGAAGACATGGAATTAAATTCCATCTTCTCATGTACAATAAAACACTATATGATAAGGTCTGTTTGAATTAAAATGTTGAGCACAGCGTCTTGTTGCGATATGAGGTCACAGTATCCTTGATGTTGCAATGCTTTCTTGTAAAATTCAAATGGAGTGGTATTAAGAATAAAATGTGATGGCACTGAAACTTGTAGTCACCAAGCTCGATAGCTGCAGTCGTTTAAGTGCGGCCAGTATCCAGTATTCGGGACATAGTAGGTTCGAACCCCACTGTCGGCAGCCCTGAAAATGGTTTTCCGTGGTTTCCCATTTTCACACCAGGCAAATGCTGGGGCTGTACCTTAATTAAGGCCACGGCCGCTCCATTCCCACTCCTAGCCATTTCCTGTCCCATCGTCGCCATAAGACCTATCTGTGTCGGTGCGACGTAAAGCAACTAGCAAGAAAAGAAACTTGTAGTCATGCCGATACCCTCCGTTAATAGGTGTGAAATATAAATAAAAAAATCAATATATATTATTGACTAGGCGGATCATTTACCTATATATTTGTTGTGATGAAGTCAATACGGATCCAATACCGGCCACTATGGTCAAGATTATTAATAGTTACAAGAAAATTACAACCCACTTCTAGGTCGTAGTCCAGGCACTTATAAGCACTCTGAGACTGCTTTTATCACCTGTCTAATATGTCGTAGGTGTGCTACAATGTCCATCATTAAGTCACTCATAACATGCAGGATCATGTCCTCTGACAAAGTCTGTGTTTTGGTCCACAGGTCAAATGGAGAGTGATGTACTTATTCAAATTTGCTCCTGACTGAACGTTCGAAATGGATGTTAATTATTATCCGTGGTCAAGTTTTCTCAATTGCGTTACAGAAACGTAGGATATAAGATGTCATTAAAACAACATTTTCTACATTCACATTTAGGCTTCTTTCCTGAGAATGAGGTTTCAGTTGGTTTCAAGCAAGGGGAAGGTTTTCATCAAGATATACTGCAAATGGATTGGTGATGGCGGTGCCGATTATTGTTTTAAGAGGAAATATAACTGGGCAATCCTCCTCTATTAACACTAATCAGAAAGTAAAAGTGAAAGGCGCCGGAACCATCGAAAAATGAAGGTATCGGCCAGAGAAAGATAACGGCTACGAAGGGCGTGAAAATGAAAGACTCCCTAGGCCTCGATACCGCAGTGGTGGAAAAGAACAAGAGTTGGCCAAAGGAGATAAGATAGATGAAATTGAGGAGGCTGGCACAAGTAAATGGAAGCAATCCGGGGCTCAGCTGAGGTTCGCATGGTCACCAACCAAGGCAAGTTAAGAGCCCTTTGGCCCCTTTTAGTCTCTTCCTACGACTGGCAAGGGATACCGTATGCGTTGTTCTAATGCCCCCACCTACAGGTGGTACAAATAGAACGTAAACATAAAGATAGACGGGATTCTTCCGTGATGAGCAACTATTGTTGGCTTTTTCTGCAGAAAGATTCATCTTCACATAAAAATGCATAAAAATAGCTACCAAACTGATTCAGGATAATCTAAAAGTAATGCTCTAACTATTTTGTATGTAATGTTTATATTTCTGTATAATAGATCATTAAAATCAGTGAAGTATTACAGTTAGTATATTAATAAGATATATAGCACCAAGTCTAAAACTTTGAGAGTAAAAAAACCGGATGTCCGGTTTGAAATCACATTGCCCGAATTACTATAAATTAGGTACGGTACTTTACTTTCATGTCAGACCCTTGAATTCATTTTTAAATGTGTAGAGTTGTGTAATTAGAATTACATTTCAAAATAACATTCAAAAACCGATTACGGAAAATAATAAAACGCGATATGGTGAGGAATTATTACTTGTAATTTAATTGTAATGAATTTTGATTTAATAGCTTCACCCACATACATCGCACTCCGAGTTTTAACCTCGTATTTTCAGAAGAAAGTCGAGATAAATCATCATCATCATCATCATCATGACCAGTACCTCGCCCAGGCGGCCCCCCCTGCTAAGCTGAACAGGGGCCTTGTGGAGGGATGGGAAGATTGGAAGGGATAGGCAAGGAGGAGGGAAGGAAGCGGCCGTGAACTTAAGTTAGGTACCATCCCGGCATTCGCCTGGAGGAGAAGTGGGAAACCACGGAAAACCACTTCCAGGATGGCTGAGGTGGGAATCGAACCCACCTCTACTCAGTTGACCTCACGAGGCTGAGTGGACCCCGTTCCAGCCCTCGTACCACTTTTCAAATTTCGTGGCAGAGCCGGGAATCGAACCCGGACCTCCGGGGGTGGCAGCTAATCACGCTAACCACTACACCACGGAGGCGAAGTCGAGATAAATGCGGTAACATAATCGGAAAAGTAGACTGTTAACAAGTGGTTTCTATGTGAGCAGTTATGATTCCTGTACAGAAATATCAAACATTCTGAATTCACTCCTGTACAAGTCTTTCAAACCACCTACTCGAGAGAAATGTTTTGAAAATAACGGAATTTTCAAGACCAATTTTTCCAACTTAGTAATCAAGCACTGAGTATTCTATTTCTGTTACTGAAGTTGTGTTTAAACACATCAGACTAATTTATTATATATCAATGCACAGACATTAGTGAGGAAGAAGAATTGTGATGGCAGAATTTCCAGTTGATTCAGTCGTCTAAGGCAGGCAGAGACGCTCAATTAGACGCGATGGAACTTTAATGAGCGGCTGGTGTTCGTTACAGAGGAAGAAACGAGAGTTGGTGGGAACACGTAGGAATCTGCACGCCTCGTTCTGACGATATCAGAAGATACGAAGCTAAGTGCAAACCACAAAGATCTCATTCTCTTCTAGAATTGATACTCAAAAGCAAATGCATTTCTATAAAATTGTATTGGTTTCATTCTGAAGAAACTTCGACGTGCAAACATGAACTACCTCGAGGAATACCTAATTATAGGGAAAAACCCTTTAGGCTTATTATTTCTTACATTCATGTCCATTAATGTTCCACCCTTCCCAGTCCAACCACTTTATAAACACAAATCCATCATGGTATTGCAGCCAGCGATTAGGTAAATTCAATGGATCTCACCATAATTATTGTCTGATAACGAGTCCAGTGTCGTTATCTTCATCGATTCTAGTATGCCTGGATAATTTTGATTTCATTTGATTGGAGAGTATACAATCATTCTTAATTAGTAACAGAGTTCCCTTTTACTCCACCAAAGGGCAAAGAATCTGAAACCCCACTGTGTTATGGATTTTAATTAGTTTCATCACGTAAACACCAAGTGCAATAACGGTTGTCCTAACTTTCGTCTGCGATACTAATACGCTATATTCTGGACCCACCTCCCATTCATAAAATATCAGAAAGGCCTATGACTCCGTCGACAAACATACACTTTGAAAAATTCTCCACGAATTAGAGCAAGTCAATGAAACCGTAAGTCTAATTCTACAAACCTTGACCGACACAATTCTGAAGTTAAATACAGATAGGAAATATCGGAAACCTTAGAGAGAAAAAGAGGGGTAATGGTGGTGGTGGTGGGGACTTTTTAAAAGTAAAATTGAGCAGCCATCCTCTATTAACGCTAATCAAAGGGGAAAATGAAACTTTTGATCCTTCCAAAAATTGACTCTATCATAGGTAAAGGCCATGAAGGGCGTAAAAATAAATGACGGCCGAGGCCTCGCATACCTGTGGGTCAGAAAAGAACAAGAGTAGAGCAAAAAGTTGGGAAGTACAATATAACAATGAGGAGCTTGACGCAAGTAAGTGAAAACAATGAGAAACACGTCTAGAGGCCTCATTGCTGCCAACTCACACTCACAATTTTTGAGCCACTGAGGCCCCTTTAAGTCGCCTCTTACGACAGGCAGAAGAATATATTTATGGTCATTGGTGCATTCTATCACTCCACTCAGAGGGATCGAAACGGGAGTGGCAAATTGATAAGTAGAGACAGGAATTTGCCTATTTGCCTATTTTATTCCTGTGTTCAGAAACGTAGGCTTTTGAGATATAAATCGGTGTTATGGTCTTTTTTAGCTATACAGTATTTCGATGGCTTTATTGTGCCTTTAAATACCTATTTTAGGGGTGTGTGCCTATTTGGAATATAATTGTCTATTTGATGCCTTTTGACTGTATTTTTAAACAGCATATTTTCTTCCAGTGCATTATATTGTAGATAGTGTGCTCGACAGAATTATCTTCTCTTCTCTCAATATTTGTTTACCCCACGAACAAAAATGGGTATTCTCAGAAGTCACCAGAAATAGTTCTAGGGAAATTTCCATTAGGAGAAACAAGTAACAATTTGAACAATTTCGAAGCCTTCAGCCCCTCCAACCTCCTAATACATATGCGAGAACCAGTCAACGTCGAACTACAGTATGTTGCACAAACCACATGCCCTGTACCTCACTTTCGATGCGAACTGTTGTATGTGTACGCTTTATGCTCAGAACGTGTTGTGATTTATTGTGAAGTGGGATAAGAGGAAGAAGTAGAAGAAGTGTGTTTGCGGCAATTCCCAAAGAAAAACCGTCGAAGTTCTACTGGCTGAAGCATTAGATCGCAGGGGATCCCAATTTCACTACAGATCTGCCAAGCTTGCTGTTCCTTGTTCCTTTTATCTTTTTGTGTCTTAGGCCCCTTAAAACAACAATCATCATCATCATCATCATCATCATCATCATCATCATCATGATATTTTGTGTGATTGAGAACTATGATCGCATTCCGTTGTAGCATATATAGGTATATTAATTTATGGATTGTGGCAAGGTGATTTTTTGCAATGCTGTATTACTCGTGGACTTTCTATAATTTGTATTGCTAAAATGTAAATAATCATTAAATTACTGAACGAGGAGTTGGAACGCCGGTGGCATTTTTTCACAGAATGGATGAAAGTTAAATCGGTATTTTGAACTGTGATTCATTTTCTGTGAAAGTAGAGATTTACAACTGAAATACAATTTTTTAAACTCCCTTTAAAAATCGTGAATTCTATCACAATTCCGCTAAGCCTTCGCGAAACACAGTTTGCAGATCCATTGATGCCACAGAGTATTTTACGAGGCTGCCAAGGCTATCTTTACAAGACCAGGCTAGCGAAAAGACCGTTGGTTTGGATTGGTGAGGTCCGGTAAGTAACCGTTGTGGTTTGGGGGGAGGGGCAAATAGAGTCTGAGGGGCGTAATCTCCCAGGTTAACAAGCTTCTAGCATCCCCTCTAGAGTCTTGCTAAATGTTGACAAAAATAAGTTTATGGGCGCATGTCACGACAACTTCAAATTACGCGGTTTTTAATTATCAACGAGGGTTGCGGCCTTGTGGGCACACATGTTGCAGGATCTATTGCAGGCAACAGAAAATATTCTTCATGACAGCCGATCCGGCTGACCAAAGCCGGCGAATGGAAACAAAATTTTCTCAAATCTGAAATTTATAATGCCTCCGTTTTTATTCTTCTATATAAGTAAAAATACAGTTAGGGCAAGGTTGGTTGGTCGTTGGTAAGCATAAAAGGACGGATCTCTCCTTTACGCTACTACGGTATCGTTTCACGTCTTTGTTATTATATTTTTCACAAGGTGAACTCGACACGATACTGCCAAATTATAACTGAAAATCCTTGAGGGCATACTTCCATGTAAATTACTAATTCCCTTGTTCCTACTTTAAAGTTTTGTACTTCTAGAAACATCATCTCCAATAGTTTTTTATGAAACAAATGCATGATATATACTAAGCATTTTGGCTAATTAGCCCACCTGTAGGAATTTAAGATATAAGGACAAATTTATGTAAATTTTATTATTTTTCAGATCAAATGTGAGAAAAATACCACATGGATCAACTAAAAATACTGCGATGCATATGATACGAGTACAGAAATCCGTATCAACGCAGACTTTCTACCAATCCACTTTGGGCAGCGACCAACAACCATCTTCAGACCTATGCTCTGCCATGCTGGGAACTAATATGCCCCTGCACAAATCGGAGCATCTTCAAATTTCAACAAGTTGCCGGGAGCAATCACACAAGTTGTAGAAGTGTGGCATACCCTTGGTGGATTCATTTAGGATTGTGGAAGAAGTCAGGGCAAGTTTTGACTGAACCTCTGGGAAAGAAGCCGCTGTCAGCGAAATAAACCCGAAGAAGTGACTTCACTGAAGTTTTGTCCAGTCACTTCATGTGATGTTGAGGGATCTTTTTCTCGGTACAAAAACATTATGCATGAGAGGAGAACAAGATTGTTACCGGAAAACATTGAAACGTTGCTTGTAAATTCCTTTCATAGTAATTGAGTGTGTTATTAAATTATAAGTAATTTTTTTCATACCTATTTTGTTGTTTACCCGTTAGTGCCTATTTAAATACGTATTTTGTCTAATTTAAGAGCCTATATGCCGGCCTATTTTAACTGTTTTTAGTGCCTATAATTGTCGTCTCCATTGATTAAACTCTCCCCACTTCTCTTCCACCGCGTCCTTGAAAACGCTGTGAGAGAATGACCCAAGAAACTGGTCAGCTTGGGTGTCCGGAGATAGGTCTACCTGGGACACAAGAGGGGAATGCTGAAAGTAGATTATCTGGCCTTTGCAAACCACATGGCACTAATTGCTGAGTCTCTGGAAATAACAGTGATCCAGATTGATTGTCTTGAAAGGCAATAGGGCGGAAATCTGACTAGAAATGCCACTGAAGAAAACGAGGTACTTTATTAACATCAACAGTGATATAAATGCAACAGAGAAAGAAGAATAGGGAGGGGGCACATGAGGTGCGGAATTTCCGCTTACGTGTGCCTCGCAGAAATTAGGGAATGGTGAGAAATTAGTGTTTGACAGCTATTAGATCAGGTGGGGTCTTCTGTTTGGGCCTCAAGGGAAAGGGCCGGACGTGTTATCCTTGGGAAGGTGGCTCCTTTTTCTCACCAGGGGTGGATAACACGACCGGGCAGTAGTCATGCATAATCCCATCCATGCATTTATCCTGCCAACCGAATGCTCTCTGCTCAGTTGGTGGCTATCCGTGACTGGGAGGGAAGTGTTCATTTATTCATGCATGCATGCATGACAATATTATTCGGTCATGGAATCATTAAAAAAAACTCATTCATGCATTTATGTACACCTATGTATAGTGTCTGTGAAAATGGAGGAGAACTCTGTACAGACTTATGATAAATAAATAAACATTATTAACATCAACGAGGCCAGCAGAGAGCTGTCACTAGAACATAGTAAAATCAATCGAGTGGAGACTTGTCAGAAAAAGCAGCCCTCTGTGCAAGAATTGATGATGATGATGATGATGATGATGCTTGTTTTTGAGAAAGGCGTAACGTCTGGGTCATCAGCGCTTAATGGTACGAAATGAGACGAAATGTAATGATAATTTAAAGGTCAAAAATTCATCCATTGACCAGAATTCAAAGGTGATGGTGAAGAATGAATGAATATGATTTCAAAATAATCAGCGGATCCAACTCACAGTACCGAAATTTACAAATAATTCCAAAATAGATCCACTGACTAGAACTGAAAAATACGACGATGAACAATGATTATGAACTTAAAATAATCAATGGATCCGACCTGCTAGGCCCCAGCTTCCGAGGAACTATCGTAAAATGGCAGTGATACTGACCAAGGGGCTGCTTCCAAAGCACAATCCTGATTCGATGATGCTTGTTGTCTAAAGGGGTCCAAAATCCAGGTCTACGGTCTCTCATAAAGGTACTTGTCGTTAGTAAAGTAGAACCATGGTATTTCTTATGTTGTGGTACTAATCAAAAGTAGGGTAGACTCACGGTGTTCCACGCATTATGGCACTACTCACAAGTATTATACGTCGCACCGGTGACGGAGACCTATGGTGTTTCTCACATAATGGCGCCACTCATAGACAACGCAAACCCATGGTGATCCTCATATAGGTGTACTAATCACGGGCACCGGTATTCCAGTTGTGTTCTTCACACAGTCGTTAATCGCAGGCAACGCAGACCCGCGGTGTCGCTCATATAGCGATACTAATCACAGGCAACGCCCAGACCCGTGGTGCTTGTCACATAATTGCACTAATCACAGGCAACCTATGCCCGTGATGTTCCGCATAGAGTGGTACTAATCGCAGGTACTGGAAACCCACAGTGAACCACTCTATGTTGCTACTAATCACAAACCTAATGTGTACCTAACATAGTGGTACTACTCGCAAGTAAAGGCGACCCATGTTGTTCCTCGCGTGATTGTACGAATCACAAGTAGTTCCATGGTTATAATTCAATACTCCTTGGTCGTCCCTTTTAGCCGCCTATTACGACAGGCAGGGGATACCGTGAGTGTACTCTTCGTCTGTGTCCCCCAGCCACAGGGATACATCAAGAATTAACAGGCTAGAACTGATCCATCGACTGCTAGACTTAATGAAAACACCTGCAACAAGCAATGTCTGTCAAGAAATCTGAAGATGAAACACTGCACTACAGTCAACCACCCGTGAGCTCGAAGGCTTGATTAAAGAAGTGGAAGTCAGATCACACATATTACAGGTCTGGGCACGTCCAAGACATTACGGTATGGTGGCGCCACTGGCTATAACCTTCAAATACTGCTATCCCATGACTTTAGGCTCAGAAATATCCTGGGATTGGTAATGGGAGATGGAGAATATCGGACACTCACATTTCAGAGCTCTACTCTCAGAGAGAGAGGCTTTATGACTGTGCTAGGGAAAGGAGAGTAGCTTTCTATGGTCAAGCAGCAAGATTGTCTCCCAACAGACTAATCAACAGCCTGTTCACAAGGAAGTCCGTACCACGCGACCTGGACTAACAGATTAGAACACAGAAATAATGTGAGGATGATAATGAAGAATGCTCCATGGTTTTCAGATAAAACTCTAAAAAAATGAAGGTACTCCCTGGTCAAAAGAAATATGTTGGGAGAAAAAGAGACACTACTGGCTAAAGATGAAAGCCCAACGATTGGACAAGCGGGATTCAAGTAGGCTCATTTGGAAGGAGGATAAGTATAAGAAGAAGACCACATGCAGATATTTTGATTTAGGCTGCCTGCATACCAATTTCGAATCTCTGATTTACTCTACCCCCAGGAAAAAATTAAACTCGAAAATATACTCTATTATGAAATTGAATTAATTTACAATGAATGTCGAATGGAATTTATTTTGTCATTCAGAACTCGTATTTCCTTTGTCAGGGTTGAACTCGCGATCTCGGCACTCGTCAGCAGAAAGTATATTAATAATAATAATAATAATAATAATAGACATATATTTTCGTGAAGCCGGCCCTACGGTGTAGGGTTAGCGTGAATGCCTCTTACCTAGAAAACCGGGGTGCGATTCCCGGCCAGGTCAGGGATTTTTACCTCTATCTGAGGACTCGTTCGAGGTCCACTCAGCCTACGTTAATACACGACTGAGTAGCTATCTGACGGTTAGATGGCGGGTCCGGTCTAGAAAGCCAAGAATAACAGCTGAGAGGATCCATTGTCTTAATCAAACAACACCTCGTAATCTTCAGGCCTTCGGGCTAAGCAGCGATCGCTTGGTTTGCGCCATGGGGTTTGGTTTAGTTTTTATATTTTAGTTTTATATGAAGTTCCATCCATGGATGAGTGGTAGAGTATCTGTATGAAACCTTAACATTGTAGCTGAGGTTGCCGAATTTTTGAAGAGCGGAAAGAAGCGACTTCGCACTCCATGTCGTAGGATGTCGGCATGTAGAATATACGTATTTCAGCATTGAATCCCCCGAAAGAATTCCGCTTCCTCTGCTACTTGATGGAGTAAAACTGAACGTCGAATTTGACGCGCAGACTGCATAAATGTCCAATTGGAGTACTTGAAAATGGTTGTTCAACTCAAACGATTATGGTAATAATAATAATAATAATAATAATAATAATAATAATTATTATTATTATTATTATTATAATACGCCACATAGGTGAACTGCGAATCTTTGAGTATGGGGCCCTACCTGTGATGAAATCGAATGCTTAAGACGGTACACATACCCAGTCCCCGAGCCATTGAGATTAATCAATGAAAGTTAAACTCCCCGATCTACCTGGGAGTCGAACCCGGGACCCCTGGACCAAAGACCAGCACGCCAACCATTTAGCCATTGAGCCGGACAACGATTATGTTTATTCCCTTAGGATTTTATTTACTTTCTTTAGGATGTAATAATCATTTAAGAAATTCTCTCACTAGTGGAGTAAGAACTACTCGTTAATGTAGTGACTCACCAATATATACAGGATAGGAATGAAGTAATTTTTGTTATTCTTTCTTTTTCTTACCTCATACATATGCTGGAGCAGTACAATTTACTACTTCGAGCAGACTACCCTTACTAATTATGATATTGTATAAATACTCATAGCTTTGAAAATGTACCTAAAAATGTGCTTCTTCAGAGCACAGCTCGAGGCTATTGCTATTAGACAGCGTTTGCAGTAAAGAATAACAAGGATGTATGGCATGCGATATCGAACAATAGAGAAAACTACTGGATACTTTTATTGCCGTACAGTTGTAAAAATGACATACAGGCCCTTACGTGTTGTGTCGTGTCGTTATGCGTTTTTACTACAGACCCGAACCAAACAGCCCTATTAAAGAAAAAGCGCCGGCAAGGCAACTCAACTCCTTCAATGCCTTAAGAAGCCTAAAAGGATGATAAAATTTAAATGGATTATTTCCCCGGTTTTTATTACGTTTGACATTAAATTTTATAACAAGGAAGTCACCTTTCATAGGAATTAAAGTGTACGCCGTGGATAATTGTTGAAGAAATATCAGCGTGGAATTCTCGACTAGTCAGCGAGTAATAGAGTTCAATACGAATGTAAGTGGGCTCTAGAAACATTCCTTATAACTAGGGCTCGGGTGTTAGGAAAAGTCGTATTTTTTATTTGTCTCTATTTTCTTGCCTGATTGGATATTGATGAATATCAGGTGATTTTCGTCACAATTAAGTGATTTTCATTTATCATATGAATGCATGTTTTTGTCATTAGATCATATTTTGAACGATTTTCGTAGAAATGTCATATTTCGGTCATATTTCGGCGGTTTGAGGACACCTGTAGCTGTGCAAAATCGCTTTCAACTTATCGAATGTGAACTAGTGTTCACAAAACTTCTCTTCGGTATCACATCTGCAATTGATACAAGTGGAATACCCATTGTATAGAATGCAAGCCATAGACCCCACTACACTATTTACCCCACCCAGTGTACTCGGCAACCCGGTCTCCCATGTGATAGTACTTATATCACACTCTCGCACTGTATTCAGAAGTGAGATATGTTGTTATTATTATTATTATTATTATTATTATTATTATTATTATTATTATTATTATTTTATTTATATATATTCTTCATATTTTAAACTGGAAGGCCTCCATATGTGTTATGAGTAATATGTTTTGTACAAGCGGATGAGAAAACAGTGCTTTTAACAACTCGGAAAGTTTCTGTGAATCATGGAACTGCCAACAGTCCGATGACGCGGCCTGATTGTTATTGTCATGGGACCCGGAAGAGGTTCGGGGCGTGGTCTTGGTATGACAACAGTGTCTTCCACTTGTGATTGGATGGCCATGGACCAATCTCGACGTATCATGTGAGAGAAGGGAGAAGCTGGGGTCTATTTAGGCATGTGAGGAAACAGGTTACTTGACTTAAAACAGCGGAAAAGAGGAGATATAACTTTTGTGGAACGTGGTCTTATTATGTTTGTGGAACTTGGTTGACATACAAACTGTGGAGTGCTTAGGCACTTGGTATGGTGTCACTTGTGGCGGATTGGTGTCATATATATTGGAGAAAGCTATGAGGTACTGTATCTCAGGCTTTCCATATTTTATGTTCTGGAACAACAAGCGTGTGTTGATCGAGTGAATCATTAAACCGAGTGTTAGAAACAGTGAACACAGGCACAGTATCTATGCGATATAACAAGTGCCAATGACGAGAATATGCAAGTTGGGTTGATACACAGAGAGAGTGAAGGGGTATTTACCTACATATATATGTGCTTTTTTCAACGGACTGACTGCAAATGGTAGCTTGGTCTTCGCTTTTGGTTTCCCACTGTTGTTGTTGTTGTTGTAAATATGGAGTCTTCCAACAGTATTTTGTGAATGTCTTTTAAATATATTCTGGTGTGTTGATGAGGTGCCCATGCACGGATGTTATTTAGAATATACTGTAGTTATTTTAGAATCAGTGGAGTTATTGATGAACCTAGTTGTATTTCCTATCTATTTAGTCGTTTTCAGAAGGTTAAGTGAGGCCTGAAGCACATGTACCAGTACGCAGCTTCATGTACACGCATTGGGAGAGAGAATAATCATGCTTTATTAAAATTTGAGGGATCCATTCTGGAGAACTCTGGCGCCCATACTACGGACATTTCGATTAATTATGTTTATTAATTTATTTATTTCAACTATTTTATTAATTGTTATTTGGATATATTTCATTTGGCGCTCAGCGTGCGTCATTGGTTATTAATTTACTAGCTGATGTACCCGTGCTTCGCTACGGAATTCTACATTGTATGCAGAATTCTAGGTTAGGTAGTGTACACGTTGTGAGCAAGACTGTATTAAATTGCTTAGCTCTTAACGTTACCCTAGAAACGCGACGGAGAAGTCACCAAACGTCTTTTCTCATATGACGACTGCATTAGGGAATTTTCATTGTAATGGTAGGCCCGCTTTCCTATCATGAGTCTCAGTCAGGTTGGGGAATTGCATTGTAATGACAGACACTCACTCTCCACCTGCCTTTTTACATCCTGAGAAAAATTATCTTAGTGGTTTTCCCAACTGAAATGAACATATGGCATTACAACTGCGCGAGTAAAAGCAATGATTTCACATTAAATATTCAATCAAATGAAAAACCACACATTTTCTCACTTTTAACGAACAGTACTATGCTGCCAATATAACAGTCCAACCATCCAGAGCTGGAATGACCAGGCGGGGGGATAAT
The DNA here is from genome assembly GCF_040414725.1 of Anabrus simplex. NCBI lineage: Eukaryota > Metazoa > Arthropoda > Insecta > Orthoptera > Tettigoniidae > Anabrus > Anabrus simplex. The sequence goes on along the minus strand of NC_090265.1, from coordinate 612,262,403 downwards.
TCTAGACCAGGTCATACTACTGCTACTACTGCTACTAAGTGATCTTCTGCCTTGAGAGAGCACACTGCTCATTCAAAACAGGGCGTAGGGATCGAATAGCTGGAATACTATGATGAACCAGTGTGTTACGTACCAGCAGTACGGTATCAGAAAATGTATGAATCAGAGGAATGACATGCTAAAGAAGAAAGTTTTCTAACTCTCCGGCTATTTCCCCCAATATTCAGTCAGGCTGTTATACTCAGTACGCAGCAGTAATCCCATCTATCGGAGTTGAGCGGCAGCATAAGAGACAAAGAACATCACCATAAACAATAGTCAATGTAATGTTATTGTTGATCAATGTTATGCCCTTTCAATATTGTACGCCTTCACATTTAGTTTCCTTCCGACTCTGAAATATCACTCTTATCATAGTCGGTACGGTAAAGTTGAATAAAACATAAATGGCCGGAAATTGTATTCTCTATAACTTTTGTTAAGTAGCACTTTTCGATGGGACCAATAACATAGGTACTTAAAAATTAAGTTTTAGGCAGCTTCCCCTAAACTACAATTTCATGCAGGGCGAATAAAATTGTTTTTAACTTAGACTGTAGATTCTTATTCCCCGACTCTACAGTATATACCGACTGTCATTCAATTCTGTTAACCCATATTCTCGTGGCTCGGCGTTGATATGGACACGGCAACAAAAAACAAATTCATGAATATCTGTGTTATCAAAGCCGGTATGGTAACAATGTATGGCATAAATTATCGGAAATTTAATTCTATATAACTTTAGTTATGTAATATTTATCGATAGGACCACTAATAATATAAATATTTAAGAATTAAATTTTAGGCCTTCCCCTAAACTACCATTTCACTCAGCGTGAGTGAAATGATTTATAGCTTAGATTGTAGCGGCTAATACCCGGGCTTCACATACCGATTTTCATTAAATTCTCTTCAGCCGTTTTCTCGTGATGCGTGTACAGACAGACAGACAGACAGAAATTACGGAAAAGTAAAAAATGCATTTCCTTGTTATTATGGACATGACTAATATATAAATACCATTCTTTTCAAATTCTGAGCAATGCACAGACAAAACTCTTATTTTATATTTATTTATTTATTTATTTATTTATTTATTTATTTATTTATTTATTTATTTATTTATTTATTTATTTATTTAGCGTTTGGCAGTACACATAACAAATAATCATAAAATTAGATAGAGTATACTACATATTACATTATTTATTTGTTTATTTGTGATAAAGTCTATCACAGTTGGGCCTGCTTCCATAAAGTCGCAGAAATTGCCTCTTTATGAATATGATGAACTCTCGTTCACGATATGCTGTATAGTCTGTGTGGGAGCACCGAAACTGCACTCTAGTGGGGGAACTTGTACCCACTTGTGGAGAAGATCAGCTCATCTACCATGGTTTGTCCTAATTCTGTTTAGGGTTGACCAAGTTTTCCGGGGCAGATGGAAACCACTTCATTTTGTTGTGGTGTTTATAGCCTAATGTCTTAGCAATATCCCGGAACCTTTTCCACCAATTCTTTCTTACAGGTTTGCAGGAGGTTGAAAGTATTACCCACCAAATGTCTCGCTAACCTGATTGGTGAGTTTCGCGAACGTAATGTAGCTAGGATTCGTCATGCGTAATGTACAACCATTTAATGGAATAGCAAATATTTTTGCATTCTACAATACATTAGTGCACTCAAGATTTGAATATGCTACTCGTATATTGAACCCATCTAACAATAATAGAAAAAGTCGATAAATGTTTCCTAAAAATTTCTATACACGAGAAAATACGGTGAATTTCCTTTTAATGTAATCTACAAGCGTCTCCTCATAGACGCTCATTTCAAATCTCTTAAATCACCTAGAGATTTATGCGATATGATATTTCTGTACAGGTTGTAAATAGCATCCGTGATAATTCGTGTTTTCATTCCTTATTAAAATTCGAAGTCCCACAGGCGAAAACAGGAGTTTCATTTACGTTCTTCTGTGAAATGTGAAAAGAGCTAGTCACAATAACTCACCACTTCACAGAATATGTAATATGTAAAAGGGAATGGCCGTCAACAATATGAAGCTAGATTTCGGCTGCAACAAGCAAAATTTTCTTCGTCAGCTCAGGCTCATGATTTAGACACTAATTTCATATTTGATCGATTATATATTAATGATTATCACAGGATGTTGTTACCAGCATTGCCATCATTATGTTAATTTCTTCATTTTTCAATATCATTAACCAAATCTCATTGTTATGAACATCACCATTAATACAATTATTTAGCAGATGTACTGCTATATTTTAAATTTGTAAAGTATAATGTAACTGGAGACTTGTTCTCTGCTGTATTCTTTTCACTGAAATAAAATAAAACAAAATAAATACAATAAAATAAATGTATTCATCTGGGTGAAATTACAGGGGATAACAAGAAATTTATAAGTTAATAGTCTACAGCAGTTAGGAACCAAGGAAATGGTTAATTTAAATTAGATATTCAATTATAAGTAATTTTGGAATGGCGTCACACAAAGCATCCATGTTTGACTCATGCAGTGTCGTTTTTGTTATAATGCGAGAATGTCGCTAGGAAAGATATAAGAGGTGTGTACACGGAGTTACGTGGCAACAAAACATCAAAATTGACGTTTTCTGAAGCAGTGAACGGTCCACTAAGCTACCCGAGTCATAAAAATGATCCTCCGCTCCTCCTGGGTTACTGAAGGTAACACGAACTTTATGATACACTGTGATATAAGTGATATTTATATGTCGGAAATGGATTAACATATACATTAGTCAACATGGTGGTGGCAAATTTCTTGAGCTGGGAATGCAGAGAGACCATTTTTGCTGTTGGTGGGTACGGAACCACAGTGCTGCAATCAGGTGGAGAAACAATGCATCAAGGTTGAATTTAGTATTCACTGATTCATAATATCTCTGACTGTCCGTGTTTAAATTACTGTGAAGTGGAGTTTAACTAATCAGAGGCGAATTCAAATAAAAGAGTGTGGAGAGTAATTGCAATAGGGTAATATGTCATTTTCCGTACACCCTTAAGCACGGAAAGCACCTGATAGTAAGAAAAAAAAAATAATTATGCGATTTCTGGCGCATTGAATGTGCTAACATGAGGATAATGATGTGTCAATATCCTGAAGGATTCCTTCAGTGCAAGGATCCTTGCAGAGTCTGAGTCTGTTACATAAGTCTAAACAGTAAGACGTAATCGTTCCTCTGGGTTGGGACTTCAAGGTTCTTGAGATAGCGGGGGAAGATACAGGTTATGTATGTTCTTCTCTCTCTTTGTCGACTTCTTCTGACTGTATCGCACCAGTTCCGAATCTGATGATTTGTCTTGGCTAGATAGTTCAAAATGGTATTGTAATATTTCTTTGGCTTTAAGTGGCAATTAAGTGACATTACTTACCATCATGCATATCCATTTTATTGAATCTACTGCAGGTGTGAATAAAAAGAGGTACGCAGTATCAATCGATCTTTCGTTAGAATGTACAAAATGTTTTTTGGCAAAAGGAGCGATACTCTTCCATGGTCGCACTGAAGTATTCAACACAACTGAGATATGGTGAGATATGGAAACTTTGAGCCAGAGGGACACATCAATTGTATAATTTTGATCCTCATAGTACATAATCTTCTGTTATTCTATATAAGGCAGTTAAGGGAGTATTTGAGGATGATTACTGTTGCAAAGCATATTAAGTTCACTGAACGAAATTTTACAAGAGAAACAAAAATTATTATAGTCAAACCAGGCGAAGTAATCACGAGGCACTAAAAATGTAGTTTTCCTACATAATGCACGCACACCAAAATCACGAAAAATGAAATAATTTCTGTTGTATGTCCGGCGCTCCCTTCTCGCTCCGCCAGCCAGCTACACGCGCGCCAGGTGTCATTCTTCTAGCCTCGACGCGCAGCTCTCAGTGCGCGTGCCTGAACTGTCGTGTGTGTACTATAAAGAGGAACTCCCAGCCTGTCCAGATGCCCACTTGCCCCGGTGTCCAGCTCCAGAATACACCCTGCGTCGAGCACGGAGGCTACTCCTCTTGAAAATCTGCTTCGACCAGGTGGACTGAATTTCTGGCAGTACGAGGTCTCACCTCTGGTCACCGCTCCTCTTATTCCGCTGCCCATATCCAGTCATACTATTACATACTGTTATATTTCCCTAATTAATGCAAGCTCCCTTGGTTTCGCCAAGTAAGAATTCTTCCAACATTGAACTTGCTTTTATGAACTCAGCAAGGAAGGACTTTCCAAAACATTTATGTCAGTACTTCTGATAGTTTTCGACTATCGACTTTGCTATCACAAGGACTATCTTTTCAAGATAGTAGTGGATGTAAATACTGTAAACTTGTATATAGTGTACAGAAGATAGACTCTTTCTCAAGATTCCTAATTCATTTTGCTTCAAGTTAAATTTCAGTTTTATTTGTGTAAATAGTGTATTTTGCATTTGAAGCGAATAATAAAGTTGTGTTTTGTAAATCTCAACCTTGGTTACAACAATTTCAGAATTGGATTTTTAAAATCCAAAAATCACCTCGGACTTGAATACAACTTGATCCGCATAGTATGGTAATGGGATATTTTAAAGAATTACATCGATTTTCTTAAATTATGGACATTTTTTGTAACTGAGCGGAATTAATACTTTTACACGAAATATTATTATAAATTTAAACGTGTGTAAAATTGCATTTATTAGTTACTAGCAAATGTACCCGTCCTTCGCTACGGTACTCTACATTGTATACGGATATCGAAGTAAATTAGTGCACAAGACGTGAATAAGATTTTCAAACTGGGTTTGTCTTGGAGAATTAGTATTGTGAAATCCACAAACGTTGTTTCTAATGAAAGTGTGATTTGCAGAATTGCGATGATAACGGCAAGTCCACTTGTTTACTGCAATTCACAACGAAGAAGGTAATTTTCATTTAACGGCAGACCCCATTGCCTAGTGCGCGGCCAAAATCGATTTGGGGAGGTTTCATTACAACGGCAGACCCCAATTCCTACTTTCAGATAGATTAGAGTTGAGGAACTTTTATTATATTTGCAAGGACCTTCCTTACTGCCAGTCAAAAGTGAGTTGCGTTCTTATCTTTATAATGGCAGACGCATTTTCTAATGCCAGTCAGCTTCCTGCCAGTCACACCGAGTTGGTGAGATTCCATTTAGCAGGCCACTATGCCTATCGTCAGTCACATTTTAGATGGGTCAATTTGTTTATAATGGAAGGCACCCTTGCCTACTAACAAACCGGATCGGGTAAAATAGTTTTGAAAAACAATTGCACGCTCCCTAGAGTTCTGCTAGTCGAATCGAGATGGGAATTATGCACTAAAATAGTGCACAAGAGATGGAGGACGACCCCATTCTTACTGCCTGTCAAAGTCGATGTGGGGAGGACTGAAAACAATAGCAGAAGCCCTCCTTCTGACAGTCACTATCGATTTGCAATGTATTTAATACCAATGGCAGACAAACCCTTTCTAGATAACTACAAATCGACGTCAATGAAAGTATATAGTCGTCATACGGAAGTATAAGGATGTTAACCATCATTTACAGAATAACTGCTGCTAAACGGTACATCAAATCGAAAAACGGATTGTACGATAAGACGCCCTTTCTGGCCATATCTTGGGGTCATCAGCTACTCCCGTACAAGTTTAAAATTTCTGAGATTTCTCGTACTGCCTCATTAATTCACGTCTTTTTTCATTTTGAAATATTTATATATACATCGCTCCAGCCCGACTTGCTTTTATATATATAGATGACGGATAAGCATGAGCACGTTGAAAAGTGCCGACTTCGACTTCGAGATTCATCTCTCCTAAACGGTGCATGATATTACGAAACGGTTTGCGCCATCAGACGCCTCATTTATCGCTCTAAATGTTTGTTTCTGCACCATTTCCTCGTATCTCCCATATTAATGGGGTAAATTGAGTTCAAATTTTGAATAGGGTGAAATTTGGGTACATTTTTAACATTTTATATTACTTTTTGCCTACTTATGTATAAGCTAGAATCATGAAATTTGGTCCACATATAGCCCTTAATCGTTCCAATGCGCGCACCTAACGTGATGATCCTATCATTCATAAAAGGGTGTCAAACAATGAAATATACTTGTACAAATCACCAAATTTACGAACAGTCCAGAAATACGGCCAAATTAACGTATAAGGGAGAGAGATACGACAAAATGTCACAGGACCAAAGTTGTAGATCACTCCGAATTGAAGCGACATTGTGCCATCCGTGTTGTGATATGACTTACCGTTTAGCCAAAAAATAGCTCAAAAGGAATGTCTGCACAGTCATTAAAATAGCCTCCATATTTCGATATCTTTGGTAAAAAGTGAAAAATTTGAACATCTTGGAATTTTCCCGTCGGTTAGGGACCAAAAGCTATAATTTACCAAATTTCAATTTTCTACCTCGTCTGGCAGGTTGTGCCGCCATCTTGATTTGGGGGGCCGGGGGATAAAGATTAGGAAATTCCCGAAAATTTTTAAGCCCACGAAACCTGTAGGTTGTCGTTTTGGATAAATTAGACTACTGCGTTCTTATGCTGAGCCCAAAATTTGAGGCCCCCCAGCGTGCCCCCTGGAGGGAGTATTGAGAATTTTCGATTTTTCTAGGGACCCTGGGGTCATCAGCTTTCTCCCGTAACAAGTTTCAAATTTCTGAGATTTCTGGAAGTGCCTCATTAATTCACGTCTTTTTTCATTTTTAAATATTTATACATCGCTCCAGACCGACTTGCTTTTATATATATAGATTATTATTATTATTATTATTATTATTATTATTATTTACATATATTACACCCAGATAGTAACAGAAATAATCGTGAAAACCCATCCTAACAGTGAGCTCAATTACTACTGGCAATCGCTCACTTGTCTTTGTTCGGAAATTAGAACCTCAAACTCCTTTCACTTACACACGCAACAATTTACATTTAATCGTATCCCAGCAGACACTCCTGTATGCCTAAGGAAACGTCTTGTACTAGTGTTAAGTTATAAAGATTTGTTAAGGAATTTGGAGAAGAATATATCTGTACAGACGGTTTTTGCAAGTAGTGTGAGATGAAAGTCGTGGCTGAAAAACGTTTTAATGTGCAACAACATTGTAACAGAGCAAAACACAGCAGCTCTGTCAAACGACAACACGTCGATAAGAAGAGGCAGCGATATTGATATTGATAAGGCTGTTGGATCTTCAGCAATGGAGTGATGTTCGGATTTTTCAAAGGAACTTTGTGAGATGATGGTGTCTGCAAACATCCCTCTAAACATGTTTTGACTTTTAAAATGTTGTGTGATCGTATAATCTAAGCGTACTTTATAGGTATGTATTCACAAATTTTTGAAAAGAGAATGAAGGGCAATAGACTGTGAGTAACAGATAAACATGTATATTCAGAAAATTAATATGGAAGTAAGAATAAAGAATTTAGTTAACAAATATGTATCGAAGGAATTGGCGTTTCGATTTACGATTTATTTCAAAATGGACATATTTGAAATAATCATTTCCGGGACACAGTTTGTAATTTCGAACTTGGGGATTATATCGAGTGCAATTAGGGGCTACTCGTTTAGAAGCTGCTAGCTTAGAAATTCATGCAAGTATTGAAATTGTAAGAAGTGTTGAACTTTCAGTACAACAAGCACATGGAATAGTTGGCGACAGTGGAATACGGAAACTTCAAAACGTGCTTAATCGAATTGACTGTTTTCGCCGTGTGTGCAAGATAAATTATGTTCTTAGAGGATAAGGTACCAGTACACTTCAAGATGAGTGCATACTCGACATCAGTGTCTTAACATGATTTAAATTTGCACCAATATCGTCTTGTGACGTAGAAAGGTGCTTCTCTTCTTACAGGAATGCACCTTAATGCTTCGAAGATGAATCTTGTCATACACTTCAATTCTACCCGCATAGAAGGATGTAAAAGTTATGCGAGTTTTCGCTAAAGGCCCTGCCGCCCTACCATTATGTATTGAAAGACATATACTTAATTCGTTTCGTAGAGTTCAATTTAAACTTTAAAGCATCTGAATAATATGAAATCTGGGCTTAATCATTCCAAAATGTTTGAAAAATAGATTGATTTCTAGTTTTCTCGTATGTCAAAACACCAATGTAGGATGCAAAAAAAATTTTAACTTTTAAACGTTGTAAGATCTGATAATCTTAGCGAACTTAGTGCTTTATAAATATGTATTCAGAAATCTTTGATGCATGAATCAAGGGTAATAGACTTTGATAACTGCTAAAAATGTATATTCATAAAATTAATATATAAGTAAGAATAAATAACGTAATTAAGAAATAAGTTATACATCAAAGGAATTGCCGTTTCGATTTATAATTTATTTTAAAATAGCCATATTTACATTACTCATTTTAGGGTCATATTTTGTAATTTTTACTCATATTCCGTCAATTTTGAGCTCATATTTGCTCGCTTATTTGGACTATAACCCTACTTATGATAAAAGCGATTGATAATAGATATGAATTTGTCAGTACATGCATTGACAACAATACAATACAATGCAGCAAGAAAGAGTTGCCGGAACGCATGCAACTTGATATGAAAGTTTACAAAGGATATTTTGACGCAGAAATCTGAATACTTGTTGGGAGATGCTAGGGTCATGCGGGTCCGTTTCTGGCTTGGATGCAGGATATGATAAGAGCGGATTTTGAGGCATACAGCGTTCGTATGGTAGCCCGCCTGGTGGCCATGATCGTTAAGGCGCTGAAGTCTAAAACGGTCTAACACCGAGGTTAGCCGGTTCGAGTCCCGTTGGTCGAAAAAATTTTCACCATCTGAATGTTGGCCGGCAGGGTAGGGGAGGTGGTGGTATACAATTTCTAATCACTAGATTGCGTGCCAAAAGCCTGGATTAAATTCCAAACCTCTCCGCAGTGCTCATATGGAGTGAGGGCATATGACGCTGTTGATGGTGATTCGTCCGTCGGATGGGGACGTTAAGCCTCGAGCAGACCCCTTGGTGCTATTCGACAGGAGTAGGCTATGTGCCGGCACCGGGTTTCACCCTCTCCCTACTATCATATATCACGTCATTCATTTCATCTCCCATTAACTCCTCTGATGAGGTTGACGTCAGGAAGGGCATCCGGTCATAAAAAACCGCCACGACAAATTCATCTCACCTCATACCCGACCCCGTAGAGAAACGGGACAAGGGTTGGACAAACAAACAGCGTTCGTATGGTATCCCATAGCATATTTCTGTCAACTTGTCTCGTAGGTTCCTGACGGTAGTGTCATCAATTGGTCACAGACATGTATTTGGCGATTCATCAGGTCACGTAAGTGAGATAACGTTTCGGAGTCACTCCTCTGACGGACGTGCTGTGTGCGATCGAGCATTGCCGTGCTATAATATACCTCTTGGAAGTCCTGCCGAAGGATGTCCAGCCCATACCGCTGTGCTGTCAACGTCCCTTTTATTACTGCAAAGGATGATATACCGTCGTATGCGATAGTTCCACAGGCCAGAACACAAGCAGTGGACCTCGTAATAATCATTGTCCGATCAACTAATCATGTCACTATGCTAATTATTTGACTGTCTGATTTATACGTAACTTCTTGCTAATTTTGCAAGAAATCAGAAACTCTTTGTAACGTGATCCTTTTGCCGATGAGTGTATATAACATTGATAGTTACGTAAATATCGTTTCGAAGTACCTGAATTTATTCGAAATTAATTAATTGTTGAAACAAACATTCTAAAAGTCTCCAAAGATTGTTGGTTTACTAAGAAATGAAAGAATAATAATGGCCTAAATGAAAATTCAAGGAATTTTCTTACTTTACAAAATGTTTAGAGGATGCATTTTTTTCTAAGGTCTATAAGAGTCAAGTTCAATTATATCTGTACATCACAAATGAGAAGACGTGAAATAATACAGGTAGGCGTTTGCTTCCTATAGGAATTGTAATCCCTACCACAGAAAACACTACAGTGATACTGCCGTTCGTTGCCTCGTAATCACGCACGGTATGTTCTGAGATGTGGCGTCATAGACAACCCGACCGCCAAAGACGGGCACGAATTGCTAGTACATGTAGAAAATTAAGTAATGATCTATACTGTTAGTGGTGGTGATTACTGCTTATACCATTCTCTCTTAACGCCAGTCTGTATGTATAAAGGAAGAAGGCCGTCACTTAAAATAATCTAAGTATCGGTGAAAGATAGAAAAGGGTCACGAAGGACGTGGAAATGAAATTGTCCCTTGGCCTCGCAAGCTTAACCCTTCTTTAGTCGCGCGAAAATTATTACGTTACTAGTCGCGCACGGAGGTAACCTCCAGAGATAAAAATGCGCGTAATTTTCGTCCTTTGAGATGTTGTTTTGGCATGTTCGTTTGCAGTATTCTTCGGTATAATTAAAAGAAACCGTTTTAAGTATTAGTAGGTTATTCTTACACAGTTTGTTTGATCTAAAATCAGAACACTGTAGACCTTAACTGTGACGAATGGTCTTATGATATTACCTACGACGAACACATCATATGAAATATGAAATAATATTTTTCTAAAATACGTTTAGAAGAACAGAACAACAAAGTCATCGGCCTAGAAAATAAACAATATGCACTAAAATATAAGGTTTTTTGCTTATTTGCACACGGAGGAAACGTCCAGGTGATGTCACTTGTCACAACAATGATCCCACACTCGCTCACAGGATGCACGATCGCGCCGAAATACTGACAGGACGAGTCCAAAGGAACAAGGAGAAAGGTATAGGGGTGGGGAGACCAACAGTTCTACTGAGAAGCTCAGTACCGTGCAAAATGTAATCGGCCCGGAGGAAATCTCCGTGAGCGACTAAAGGAAGGTTAATATCGTCGGAGTCGAAAGAATAAGAGTTGACTAAGGGAGGTCAAATAAAAAAGATGAACATGAAGGATCTGGCACAAGTAAATAGAAGCAATGCCAACCCATACTCCAAATTTGAGATCCCCTGGTCCCCCCTTTTACTCGCCTTTTACGACATCAGGGGATACAGTGGATGTATTCTACCGACCGTACCCACAGGGTGGTAATGATCAAGACCAACGGAAAGACAAGGTAAATCCAGTTTCTTTAACAATCTAGTTTACGACACACCGACACAGATAGATCTTACAGTGACGATGGTATTGGAAAGACCTAGAACTGTGGAGGAAGCGGCCGTGGCCTTAATTAATGTACAGCCCTAGCATTTACCTGGTGTAAAAATTGGAGTCGGCGAAAAACGGTCTTCAGGGCTATCGCCAGTGACGTTCGAACCCATTATCTCCCGGATGCAAGCTGACAGCAGGTGACTCCGTAAGTCCCCTATTATTCAAGGTACTAATAAACAAAATCATAAAGCACCTAGGAAGAGAAAATTCAATATATGATCAGAAATCATAATATAAATATGCATGATGCAAGGAAATTTTCTCCACAACGGGCCAAGTTATGGTCTGATGTTAGATAGAGTATTACTGAGCTCGATAGCTGCAGTTGCTTAAGTACGGCCAGTATCCAGCATTCGTGACGTAGTGGGTTAGAACCCCACTGGCGGAACCCTGAAGATGGTTTTCCGTGGTTTCCCATTTTCACAACAGGAGGTAAATGCTGGGGCTCTACCTTAATTAAGGCCACGGCCGCTTCCTTCCCACTCCTAGCCCTATCTTCTCCCATCGTCGCCATAAGACCTAGCTGTGTTAATGCGACGTAAAACAACTTGTAAGATAGAGTATTATGTCGGCAAACAGAGCCAGGGCGGGTCTTCGGCACGGCCTTGTGTGGGAGAAACAAAATTATGAAGAGTTTGTCTAGCCAAAACGGTATAGGCGTGCTCCATTCGTCGGAAATAATGAGGTTTCGAATCCTCATCAGGAAGTCGAATGATTTATAAAAGAGTTGTCCATTTCCGTGGAGGTAAGTATCACAGAGTTTCACTCAGTCTACACTATAAATGTACCAGATTAATTACTAGGGGCATAGAGGAAACCACTTGGTGCTGAGGTTACGGGAAGTGAAAATCTTAACCTTCCACTGTTCCAGGGTTCTTGAGAGATCTTTACGGGAATCGCTTTTAAATATAAATAAGAAGTAAAACAAAACGCAACAAATTAAGGTTCCGGAAATAAGCGTCCTAAAAAATCACACTTAATGTATTAGTAGAAAGGAGAAGAGGGGATATTAGGTCATCCTTCCCAATTATACCAGTTACTGGATGGATAGGTTCACTAAGAAGAGAGTGTAATATACGTATCAACAGAATGGACAACGAAAATGGAGCAATAATAGTGAGAGATAAAAAAAAAAGGAGTGTGAAAGCCTGAAAGTAAATTCTCCAAATTATTGGGGATATATTGACTTACACAACATAAGAAATACGAGAAAGAAGATGAAGAAGGGAAACATGAGTGCTTAATTATCTTACAAGAGGCTAAATTATTCGGCGTGAATTAGTAATAATTTGGATGATAGGAATGGCATCAGAAGGAGAGGAATAGCAGAATATCCCAACCGGTGTTAAATAGTAAATACGACTAAATTAGCAGATGAATGATATAACTCGTTATTCCACCCTCTTGCATTAGTACACATTCAGAACGCATGTTATTTATTAGTGTTTTATAGAAAGTCGGAACTGAAGTTCATTCACACTCTTATGAATACTAATTTCATTCAACATGTTACAAGGAAGTCGCACTACGAGCATTTTATTTCTTATTTCATACTATGACGAAATTCACATGATTAATGTGAAAATTGACATTTACGATGCTGTATTTACTTACGGCATTCAGTTTCTACCAACATTAAAACAATTCTTCATAAACCCTTGTCAGTGCGTGTGAAACAGTTACTTAAATATCAAATGGCTATTACGAGCTCTTTTACCGAATGATTCTTGAAGGATAGTGATTCTTTCATGACTGGCTTAGACCGCTTGGATGGTGGACTTTGAACTATACGTACTGTTTTAATGATATTTCCTGAAATGAGCACACAGTTTGAATGGTGGGTTTTGAACTAAGCATAGTTTTAAGGGTGGGGTTTGAACTGAGCATAATGTATGAATGGCGATCCCTAAACTTAGCATACTGTTTGCCTCGTGGGCTGTGAACTTACGGCTTACCGTTAGAATATTTGTCCCTGTAGTGAGCATACTGTTTGAATCCTGGGCTCTGAACTGAGCATACTGTTTGGATGGTGGATACTGAGGTGAGCCTAATGCTACAATGGTGAACCATGAACTTAGCAGAGTGTTTGCATGATGGGCCCTGCAGTGAGCTTACTGTGTGAACATGGGCCCTGAACTGAATGAACTGAGTATACGGTTTGAATGTTGGGTCTTGAACTCAGCATACTGTCTTCATCTTAACATTATTTATATAAAATTAAGGCCAGCATAATATCGAATGAAGCTATGTTTTTACAAGGGCAAAAATGTTTCACGTAATCATTACGAAATTCAACTTCTCAACTCGAACATTAAACTTCACTTTTTGCCCTCGTAACGCAAATAAATATTATCTACTCCGTAATACTGCTTTAATATAGGAGAAATTTGAAAAGATGTAAACATTCCTCACTGCACAAGTTAGGGTAAAATATAACATTCATAAGAAGAAAGAATTCATTTAGTAGAATTCTACATAGAAAAATACGTGCAGCATATAGGCATAACATCTGTTTACTATGTCAAATGCAATAAATGCCTCAAATTCTACTACCAACTGGATGAAACTTCAAATAAAAAGTGCATAACAACAGTCAAACACAAAACATAATTCTTATTTGATAACCATTTACTGGACAAACGCTTCCCTACTAGGATTACTAGGTGTATGCATAAGTTTTGTGGTAAAGAAAACACATACTGTAATTTTCAATGGAAATTGATTTTTTGCTTATTCAAAATATTGGCCGTCGGCTTTTACACACTTCGTCCACCTTTCAGGTAAGTTATGAATACCATGCCAGAAAAAAACTGCTTTTCTTTTGCGGCAAACCATTCGTCAAGCCATTTTCTGACTTCCTCGAAATTGTCGAAGTGCTGCTCTGCGAGCGCGTGTCCCATTGATGCGAAGAGGTGATAGATGGGGAGGCAGGTCGGGCGAGTGCGGCGGAAGCGATTCCAAGGTGTCTCACCGGTTTGGCTATGTGAGACGGCGCGGTGTCGTGTAACAAAATCACTTTGCCATGTCTTCTGGCCCATTTCGGTGGTCTTTCGATCAATGCGTGAATTAAAGTAATAATTTGTTGTGCATTAACGGTTTCGCCGGGCTTCAAGAATTGGTAATAATAAATACCGCTACCAGAGCGCTCACTGTCGTTCACATTGAAATCACCATGTTAAAATTTTCGAAACCAGGTCCCACATGTTCTAGTCGATGGAGCGTGTTCGCCATATGTTTCCACCAGTAAACGACAACTTTATACAGCCTCTTCTTCTCTTCGATTAAATAAGAAAAGCAATGCGTGCCACAATTTTCTTTTTCAAGCACAAACGTCGACATGATCACTGAACGATACAGCGCAGACGCTAGTGTTTGGCGGACTCAACTTGTGTGTGTGTAAAATTTGACTTATGTGTTAAATTCACATGCTGCGTACTGTTCGTTGGTGTCATTTCTTAGTGAATCCGGAAAAGACTTATGCACACACCTGGTGTGCGCTGGGCCGTTCAGGGGTACGTGAAAAATAATCGTTAACGGAATAAAATGACTAATGGCCAAGTGTATCAACCTCATTTATGATTCGCATAACCTGCGGGCATGTAAACATGTTTTAAATTTGACGACTGGTTAAAAAAGAATCATACAATACCATTCTTAATCGGTGATCAATTAAGCACGTTTAGTTAATAGTGGAATTAAACACTACCATGAAGTATTGATTACGAACGGAGAATATTTAACGGGCTACAGTGATTCGTTTCCTTTATTCAAAAGAATATTCATTTCTTCATTGCTGAAAGTACTTGGTAGCGTCATGAGAAAACAAAAGAGAGAAGTTCGTGTAATTTTTCCGCTTTTGAAGCCGATATTGCAGCATATTTAGTTATCAGACACAATGAAGTCATTGAAAATAAAGGGACAATGGACTCACCATAAATCAGTGAGAAGAAACATAGGATAAAATCGTAGATTGTCAGCAAAAACGGAATGGTATATCTGCTTTCAAAATTGTAGGTTATTATGCATCGTTTCTACAAGAAATTAATCTGTTTATTTAGGTAAAGGAATATTCTTTAAGTTTTTCGAAAGGATCGCCTCTCTCCACTATTATACCTTTGCTGTCACTTGCATTCTGTTCCAGATATTGCAGATACAGCAGTTCAACTTCAAAATCATCTTCGCATCTGGCAGCCATTTTACGTTTACTGCTAAACGCTGTTTAGGCCCTACGTTTGGCAACCACTCGAATTTGACTTTAAATTTTACCGACAATAATCAGAGATTTAAATAATAATCATGAATTATGTAAATCAGCTACATTTAAACAAGGTTTAGGAAAAATCTTTAACGCTGATTACGCTAAACAGGGTTCGTTCACTTGATCATACAGTAAATCTAGAGATCAAATCTGCGAAAATTTGGGGAAATCGATAACAACATATGTGAAGAAATACCCTAAAATTTGGAAGCGAAGTTTGTTTAGAGACACTACAGCGGTACTTCCATAGTAGAAATATAAACATATCTCCTGCCTATCAGGAATTACAGCCTGGAATACTGTGTAATTAATTAAGGAGAATTGACCAAATTACAAGCGTTTGAAATGAAGCAGCTGCAAGGGATAAAATTAGACATGAGGACGACAGAAGAGATGCAAGTCGGCCTGTCAGTGGCAGAGAGACTGAATGCTGCACGACACAAGTGATTTGGACATTGAAGTGGATGAAGGAGAGCCGAAGACAATATTTTGATAGGAATGCAAATGGGAAATCACGAAATGGATGACCCAGGAGGAGGTGGCATGATCAGATCAACGAAGGATATGGAAAGTAGAGGAGAACATTGAAAGGAGATACATTATATCAAGATATACTAAAATAGAGGCAAACAGTTCTTAAATTAATATCCTACCGGCTCGTTGAAAGGATACAAAGATGAAGATGACGATGATGATGATGATGATGACAACGGTGACACGTCAAAGCTGCCTTGAAGTGAATGGTAAATATTTTCATATCTTCTTTGAAAATGTAAGGAATATGTAGACCAAATGGATTCTCTCCTGCCGTTTTCTAGTAGACTACATTACTAATGGCGAGAGCTATTTCTTTTTTGTTTTACGTCTCAATAACTATATTTTATCGCTTTCGGAGGCGCCGAGGTACAGGAATTTTGTCCATGAGGATTTATTTTACGTGCCAGTAAATCTACCGACACGTGGCGGACGTATTTGAACACCATAAAATACCACCCGACTGAGCCAGGATCCGAACCCGCCATGTTGGAGTCAAAAGGCCAGTGCTCTACTGTCTGAGCTAATCCGTCGGGCAATTTTTCTTCTTAAAACTTATTTTTAGTAAGTACCGTAACCAAGCTTAGTTCAAGTCCAGATTTAAAACTGTATCGCATCGTTTGGGCCTGATTTCAGCAACCTAATGCATCAAACCAACCTCAATTTTCTCACTAACAATATTTCCACTGGCTATTGATATGTATGTGGAAGCTTTCATGTAATGCAAATATATATAATAAAATGTATTAAATAATTGATCACTATAGTAGCTACAATTATTTCTGAATTGCGAATATTGTGAAATTAAATTGGGGTTTGTATACTAGTGTTGTAATTTTCCTTTTCCAATCCATTGCATAACTGCTATTTTACATTAAGGTACATACTGATGAATAAATCTATCCCTATTTTAAAAGAAAATTTAAATAAAGGGTACAAATTATAGGAATTTGTTTTAAAATGTGCTCGTAATAAATAACACTGTACTAGACATAAGACTCGAATACGCAATAATATTCTCATCAGCACTAATTCACACATTCGAACAATATCAAACGTTCTTCGTCTTCTTCTGCTGCTGCTTGAAGTGCCATGTTTGAACTGCACGTTGGCAATCATGGTAACCATGTCATCCTACTGATGGATGATCTGAAGATAACAGCTGAGGAAAGGTCGAACTACTGACGTAGGTTCCCCAACCACGATATCCTTCTTCTGTCCGCGCTACGTCTTCCAGATATCTTTCCCTGCAGGATGAGATGGCGTCGACCATACTTCCCAGAGTATCGCTTCACATGTCCGAAGCTGGGGATTCTCAGGGTCTTGATGGAGTTTATAATCTCCCGCTCCTTTTCCATCCGTGCCAAAGATCTACTCAGCTGATCCAAGCACACGGCGCTAGCACTGCATAATAAAACTTTAAACATCAACATTCTCAACGAAACAAACTGAATTCAAATTAAGTCGTCATTTGACCACAGTAATCCTCAGCAATGTCGGTAACGAGCATAAAGTCGTCCTTTGGATCACCTCCCGAAAGCTGTCAACATTGATCCCTTACCTGTAAATGATATTGAGATCTGTTCTATACCCATATTTACCATCCATCGTTACTGCCTGACGGAGATCGCTCCCCCTGATATTCGGAAGGAAATGGCGGCAAGATATGAGAGGACTGAGGTGGAGAACAATAGGAGTCACCCGCTATTTGGACTTCAAAAGACTGAAATCAAGAGCGAGCTTCCTCAGCGTCTCTACCACTTTAAACAAATCACCAGTAACAGAGCGCCGAGACTTGTGGCGAAGTAAAACACAACACCTTTCGGAGTGGATGGTACCTCATGAATCTCCAGCTCCTGGGCGTTAGCTCAGCCGGGCTACTTGGAGGTCACTTAATCGTTTGAGGAGTGGTGTTGGAAGATCTAGGGGCAACCTCAAGAGATGGGGTATCTAGGAAAACAGACAGAACTTTTTGATTGCGTAGAAATACAAACTAACCCACACATGTATAACTGTCAAATATTTCCTGTCCAATGAACTCCTCCAGACCTCGTTCAAGCGACAAAAGAGGGAATTGCTGTTGCTGATTATTTGATGGACAGCACGAATTAAATCTGTAAAGTGCCATGTACTTTGTGTGACAGTAACGTGTACGATATGTTTATGTATATTTATACAAGTTTGTATTTTAACAACGCTCTGACACGAAATAATAAAAATCCACCACCTATTTCCAGTCATTCGACCGGGTCAGGAATGGAATTAATGAAGTCCCCATCTAGCGGCGAGGATAGGAATTGTGCCGGCTGCCGAAGCCTGTCGCTCTCCTCTGGGGCAATGATTAATGAATGACAGATGATATGAAATGATATTGGAGTGTGTTGCTGGAATGAAATATGACAAGGAAAACCGGAGTACCCGGAGAAATACCTGTCCCGCCTCCGCTTTGTCCAGCACAAATCTCACAGAGAGTGACCGGAATTTGAACCACAGAACCCAGAGGTGATAGGCCAGCGCACTCCCACCTGAGCCACGGAGTGACACGAAATAATAATAATAATAATAATAATAATAATAATAATAATAATAATACTAATAATAATCATAATCCATAGTTTTCACGATGTTAGACAGATATTATAACAAAGGTAAAGATCACACAGAGCAACCGTACGGCTTAGTAATCAATCTTAGGAGATACATAATTCCAAGCACATAAAATTGGTAATAATTTGACGTAAGGAGAGTTGTTTATTTTAAGTTCCATCGCAGCTGAAGAGGACAGCTCCTTTAACACCATGACTGTAACTTGCGTGCTAAGGATATTTTATCACTCAGTCCCAGAGCTATGATATAAACTAGGCTATATTAGGATGACGTTACAAAAAAGGCACGAGATTCTATACCACCTGGTGGGCGATTGATGCTGCTCATTTCCCTCCTGGGGTGAACACAAGGAAAGTGGAGGTAAGGTTTAAAGTTTTGCTCACGTCTGGAAGCAGCGGTTTTACCTGCTAACCTCGTTTTCTTGTTAAGTAAATGACACGTTATTGTTGACATTCTTTTTTTAACTGATATGAAACTTACAATTATTACCGTAGCCTTCAAGGTCTGTGAAAAAAGAAAGGTTGAAGAACTCTCGAAGAGTAAATTTTAAACAATTTATTTACATTGATCTATTCTGCATGAACCACTCTGTCAGATTTCGCATCCTGTTTCTGTATGCTCAAACAGTATACAGTTGCTCAAAGCGAAACTCGTACAGTGATATAACTTTTTTTTTTTTTTTTTTGCTAGGGGCTTTACGTCGCACCGACACAGATAGGTCTTATGACGACGATGGGATAGGATAGGCCTAGGAGTTGGAAGGAAGCGGCCGTGGCCTTAATTAAGTTACAGCCCCAGCATTTGCCTGGTGTGAAAATGGGAAACCACGGAAAACCATTTTCAGGGCTGCCGACAATGGGATTCGAACCTACTATCTCCCGGATGCAAGCTCACAGCCGCGCGCGCCTCTACGAGCACGGCCAAATCGCCCGGTCAGTGATATAACGACATGTACAATCTATATATATAAAAGAAGAGTTTTGTCTGTACATTGCTCAGAATTTTAAAAAGAATAGTATTTCTGTATAGGTCGTGACCACAGTTACAAGGAAATGCACTTCTTACTTTTCCGTAATGTCTGTCTGTCTGTCTATCTATACACTCATCACGAGAAAACGGCTGAAGAGAATGTAATAAAAATCGGTATCTAAAGTCGGGGAATGGGCCGCTATAAACTAGGCTGCAAATCATTCTATTCACGCTGAGCGAAATGGTAGTTTAGGAGAAGGCCAAAAATTTTCTCAAATGTTTACGTTATGAGTGGTCCTATCGATAAATACTGTACAACTAATATAGAATTAAATTTCCGACCATTAATGTCTTATGAAATTTTACCGTGCCTGCTCTGATAACAGATATATTCCTGAATTGGTATTCTTGTTGCGAAGTCCATATCAGCGCCGAGCCACGGGAAAATGGTTAAACATAATGAAAATAGATATATAGAGTCGAGGAATAAGAAACTACAGTTTAATATAAAGAAAAATTATATTCACCCTTGATGAAATGGTAGTTTAGGGGAAGGCGACTAAAATGCAATTCTTAAATACCGAAGTCACTGGTCCTATCGAAAAGTACTACATAAGAGAATTTATAGAGAATACACTTTCCGATCATTTATGTTTTAATCAGTTTTACCGTACCGACTATGATAAAGAGTGGTATTTGAGAGTCGGAAGAAAACTAAATGTGAATGCCTAGACTATTGGAAGCTCATAAAACTTATCAACAATAACATTACGCTGACCATTGTTTGTTCTGACGATCTTCGTCTCTTGCGCTACCACTCATCTCGGATTGATGGCATTACTGCTGCGTATCGAGTATAACAGCCTGCCTGAATATTGGCGGGAAATAATAGGGAGTTAGACAGCTTTCTTCTCTAGCATACCATTCCTGTGGTGCATACATTTTCTGATGTTGCTGGTACGTAACACGCTGGTTCATCATAGCATTCCAGCTATTCGATCCCTACTCTGACCGGCTGATTGGATTGATCAGTGTGCACAATTAAAGGAATAATGGCAGAGGCTCAATTATGACCCGATCTTGAACAACAATTTCGACCTATTCCAAATTATAGCGCTACAATTCACTAAATAACTCAAAATTCAACCCTGAAATGAGTTGTTTCATAAAAAAATCTTCTTCCTCTTCACTTTTATTAAATTCTACATTCATTTTATTCCAAATTAGCAGGCAAATTATCCTCCAAGTCAGATAGATTCACCCCTACGAGTGTAGTGAATTGAGATTTTTCAGTTCATCGGGTACTCCTAGGAAATAGACAGTAAAAGGGCATAGTTTTTGCCATGGAACTCTCCACTCTTCGCTTCCCTCCCCCCCCCCGAAAAAATAAGAGTGTTCACGGCTCACGGCTGTCTGCGGCCTGGTCATTCTAGCTCTGGAACTTAGGACTGTTAGGTCAGCAGCGTACTACCGTTCGTTAAAAGTGAGGAAATGTGTGATTTTTCATTTGATCGAGTATTTCATATGAAAGCATTGCTTTTAATCGCCTCATTCCTTCTGGCATCGTTGTAATGACCTGTGTTGATTCCAGTTGGAAAAACCACTAAGGCAGTATTTCTGAGGATGTAAAAAGCTGGGTGGAGAGTGATAGTCTGCCATTATAATGAAAATTCCCCAACTTGATTGTGATTGATGGTAGGCAAGAGGGCCTACCATTACAATTAAAATTCCCTAACCCAGTTTTCACATTAAAAAAAGGCATATGGTGACTTCCCCATCGTGTTTCTAGGGTAACGTTAAGAGCTATAAAATTTATTACAATATTACTCACAACGTGTACACTACCTTACCTAGAATTCTGTATACAATGTAGAATTTCGTAGCGAAGCACGGGTACATGGGCTGGTAGTAAGTGAAGACAAACGACCTGCAGTACATCAACGAAATGAATATTTAATAATAATACAGAGTATAACCTTCATCCAGTCCATACTGAGCAATTCATAATTTAGAACAATGCAACAGAAAATTACATTTTGTCACAATAGAACTATTTTTGTCTCAAAATAGAACTCATACACTTTTTAACTAAAACACAATAATTGTCTTTTCCTCCAGTATATGTTGGAAATAGAATACGAATAGAAATAATTAATACTTTGTAGGAAACCCTTTATTGTTCATAACGTCCATCAATCTCCTGGGTGTTGATTTCACCAGCTTTTCACAGTAAGACACAGGAATCTTGTTCCATTCTTCTAAATTTACTTTATTGAATTCACTCTTGTTTTAGTAGAGTGCTGCTGGCAGGACCATAGATGTTCTATTACATTAACATCGTGTAACAGGGGTGGGTTTTTAATACCTTTGGACACCTGTAAAGAAGCCAGGTGCGAACTTTCAAAGCCTGGTGTTTCGGGTCATTATAGTAATAAACATTTAATGTAGTACCAACCCCAGGTTTTGAGCGCTGAGTTGCACATTCTTCTGTAAGATGTTTAAATATACATGTCGGTCCATAATGTCCTCTATGAATTCTAAATTACCTACTGCTCTAGTAGCCACACAGCTCCATATCATGACAGACAAGCTTGCTTTATGTCGCACCGACAGAGATAGGTCTTGTGGCGACGATGGGACGGGAAAGGCCTAAAAATGGGAAAGAATCGGCCGTAGCCTTAAAGTACAGCCCCAGCATTTACCTAGTGTGAAAATGGGAAACCACGGAAAACCATCTTCAGGGCTGCAGACAGTCGGGTTCGAACCAACTATCTCCCGGATGCGAGTTCACCGCTGAGTGTCCCTAACAGCACGGAGAACTCGCCCGTAGACCTACCACCATGTTCCATAGATGGTCGCAGATTCTTTCCTTGAAGTTCAGTATTTGGCTTACGCCATACATAAGCCCCTCCCCCCACATTGGATCCGAAGAGGTTTAACTTACATTCGTCAGTGAAGAGAAATGTTTTCCAAAATTCAAAGTCCTTATTTATGTGTTGCTTAGCAAATGCGACTCTCTTCTTTCTGTTGACTTCACTACTGAAAGGTTTAATCCTAGCTACTCGGCCGTTATAATTGTTTTCGTAACAAATTTCTCACCGTTTCAGGATTGCATGTCTTTCCTAACCACTTTTCAGCCTCTAAAGTCAACTTTCGAGCAGATTACCTTCGATTCTTTTTCACCTCATTAAGTAACCAGCGTTTATCCCTTTGACTAAAGATTTTTCTGGAGCACTCTCTTGCCTTGTTGGCCAACACTTTTCGTTCTTTGAAACGTTTCATGATGTCCTTTACAGGGGAATGCGATCTATTTACGACTTTGTCTATTTCTCTGAGAGATTTACTTCGTCTATGATGGTGGATGGTACGTTCAGGTTCCTCCAGTGAAGTTTGTCCTTTCTGACGTCCCACTGGTTTTTTATATTACCATACGTAATGTAAGCAGGTCTCGGAATGAAGCACGTCTAACCTGGGCACAAATCTGAGCAGGAATAAGGAAGTGAATAGGCTGTGTACTGTTTACATTGAGATCAGCAATGTCTGTACTAGTTTCATTTTGATCTGTAATACGGACAACACACACACACACCCACACACACACCATTATCATTTAGACTTTCACGGCCCGTGTAACTATTCATGAGTTATATTTTGGGGCTTATGCCGTGTAAATAATTGTAAACACACTCAACGTTTCAAAAGGAACCTTGCCTTTCTTCATCAGGAGACAAAAGAGAAAAGAAACGACGTATTGATGGTTGCTAGGAGAAAGCAACAAGGAAGCTTAAAATGGCGCCCAAAGATGTAAAGGGGACGCTATTTTAGCCCAATGCTAGAGACAATGATAATATAAACCTTGCCACAAGTACAGGGAACTCTGTAGATACCAGGTTGTTGTAATTTAGGCAAACTATCCTTAGTTGGTCGCAGGAGTTGCCTAATCTTAAGATTATATTGGGCAGACTTCGAGAACGGTGTGTACTCGCATCAAAGAACATACCAGATATATCAGACTCAACCAACCTGATAAATCAGCTGTTGCTGATCATGCCTTAACACCTGGTCATGATGTCTTGTTCCAAGAAGTGGATGTTCTGGCCCATATAAAGCAATATCGCCCAAGAATTATCAGGGAGGCGGTTGAAATACGTAAACACCCAGATAATTTCAACCGCGATACAGGTTAAAACCTCAGTGGATCATGGCTACCTATAATCAGAACCATTAGAGAGTAATGCTTTGCTGTTACTATTCATTGTCTCTAGCATTGGGCTAAAATGGCGTCCCCTTTACATTTTTGGGCACCATTTGAAGCTTCCTTGTTACTTTCTCCTAGCAACCATCAATACGTCGTTTCTTTTCTCTTTTGTCTCCTGATGAAGAAAGGCAAGGTTCCTTTTGAAATGTTGAGTGTGTTTACAATTATTTACACGGCATAAGCCCAAAAATATAACTCATGAATACACACACACACACACACACACACACACACACACACTATTTATTTTATATTTAATGTATAGTTCCACTTGATCGGTATTTTCAGTACATAATTTGTAATGTATATGGCATTAAACAATCCAGATTTGGTTTCACAATCAGTTACCTTATTGCCATGATCAAAACACGTTATACTTAAGTGTACGAGTTTCACTTTGAGCCACTGTATCTAGAATGTAAGTTACAATTTGATGTAAAAATGGATTATCCTAAGCAAAATTGAGTGAGTAAAATCTGAGAATGGAATTTTAAAAACGTTATGGTGAGGGATTCAAAATACTGCTGCCTTAGGTAATTCAGTTTCATGTGTAATATTTATTTCTGTGATATGGATATCCGTTAGTCAAATTTACAATCGTCGCCATAAGAACTATCTGTGTCGGGGTGACGTAAATGAAATTGTAAAGCATCAAATGTCACACGTCACATCCTACAATGTGTCTAATTAAATTTACAAGACTCGTGTCCTTGGTCCCCATTTCCAAACTTCTGAAATAAGACAACAAGGCCAACAGCAATGCCACAGTTGGTGAAATATGAATGTTTTTACAATTTGCTCACACAGCTAGATATTATGGTGACGAAGGGATAGGAAAGGGTTTGCAATGGGAAGGAAGCGACCGTGGACGTAATTTGCATTTGCCTGGTGTGAAAATGGGAAACCACACGAAACCATCTTCAGGGCTGCCGACAGAGTGGTTGTAATGCACGCTAATAGCTACGTGAGAGAAACTGGTATATACATGCTTTAAGAGGATACTTCTGGAAATATAAAAAATCCAAATTAATAACTCTGAAATCTGGGGGCTGATTATAGTTGGTTGGAGATCAACTCCAGAGAGTTTTCATTCCTAGTCTCGGTTGTAAAAAACACTTCAAAGTTCTGTTTTACTTTACCAAATGGCGGAGTAAATTTGATCTTTCTTTGGTGTTCTATGAGGGTATTTTAATTCATTTTTGTCTCTTGAATACCAAATGTACCTTTTTTTTTTTGCTAGGGGCTTTACGTCGCACCGACACAGATAGGTCTTATGGCGACGATGGGATAGGAAAGGCCTAGGAGTTGGAAGGAAGCGGCCGTGGCCTTAATTAAGGTACAGCCCCAGCATTTGCCTGGTGTGAAAATGGGAAACCACGGAAAACCATTTTCAGGGCTGCCGATAGTGGGATTCGAACCTACTATCTCCCGGATGCAAGCTCACAGCCGCGCGCCTCTACGCGCACGGCCAACTCGCCCGGTACCAAATGTACCACTAGAGATCATGTATACATGCCGATGTCATCCTTCTACCTCTGCCGGGTTTGAACACGTGATCTTGGGATCCCGAGTCCAATACTCTACCACTGATCAACAGAAGGAGCTATTACACTAGTCCGCATGGGATCAGACGATTGAAAATGAATATGTGATATTACCTCAATTTTTATGCTGATTCCAGAACTGCTTTCGGTTTTCTCCTATTAGGTACAGTTTTTCCGCAATTTAACTTCTACACTGCTGTGCCGGTAAGTACTGAGTGTATTCATGGAAATAAATTTCTCCATACAAACCTGTAAACCGCCTGTATTACTGCTCAATGCGAATGTGTGTGGGTTCATTCCTGATGCGCATTCAGTTCAAATGAAAGAGACGTATTATAAAATGAAGATACTTTGAACAAGTATCCAGTATAAAGAGCACAAATGGCTTATCTGCAGTGACTTCAGAGTTATGAGAATACGGTTAGAAGAACAAGCTGGGTTCCCAAAAATGCCTTGCTTTCTATGCAAATGGGAGAGTCGGGCAAGACAAAGATATAAGAGTGTGAATATTTGACCTGAGCGGAAAGGTTTTGTGAAATATCATGCACGAACCGCTTGTAGAACCAAAAAGTCTTTCTTCGACAACTGCACATAAAATTGGGCATAATGAAGCAATTTGTAATGGCTCTACAAGAGGATTGACCCCAGTTCGAGTACCTTTCCAAGAAATTTCCCTTCATGACACAAGGCAAATTGAAAGTCGGAATTTTTGTTCATCCTCAAATAAAGAAACTGATAAAGAATGAATATTTGGATAAATCAATGAAAAAGATATAGAAAGAAGCATTGGACCACCTTCCGATCAGTTACCGAGCCATGCTGGAAAACCTCAAGAAGATGGGTTGTATCATGAGTGTTTAAATCCACTTTCTACACTCACATATGGACTAGTTTCCGGCAAGTTAGGGACATTATAGTGGAGAACAGGGTGAACATATTCACCAAGATATTAAAGATATGGAGAGGCGGTACTAGGGGAACTGGAACGCAGCTATGATGACCGACTACTGTTGGATGTTGAAGAAGGACAGTCATCTTCAAGGATCTACAAGGAAGTCAAAGAAGAGAAAGTTTAACAGTTAATGGAACACTGTTGATTTCTTGTTTTGATACAAGGTAGTCACGAAATAAAATAGGGCAGTTGTGTAGAGTATTTTAAACGTGTTTTGAATAAAACTCACCTAATGTGAAATGGTGTCTGAATATATATTTGTGCGTTCAGAAATTAAAATCGTCAAAATATTACCTCTTATTTTGTGTAAAAATATGACGTGGTAGGCAAAAAGTGAAGTAATTTCTAGAATCAGCAAAAGAAAAGAAGTTGACTCATTAACATCTACTTTTAACGAATCACCTGGCAAAATGTTTAAAAGTGCTGACGAATGTTATACAGTTATACAGCATACAGTGATATACAGTATTAATTATTGCAGAACTTCCAGGAAAGATTCGCGAGATGTATAGGTCTACTGAGAGACCCATCAAAACTATATTCAAAATCAAAGCAGTCAATATACTGCTTTCAGTGTGTTATATGGTGTTAAGAGGGTAGCCTAGCCGAAATGGCAAAGGCGCCCTAAGTTCACTAGGAAGAAGGTGGGTTCAATTCCACTTTAGGAAATCGAAAATTTCAGAAATGAGGTTTCCACTTCTGTAGAGGCACATAATCCTGAAATGCACTCACCATACGTTAGAAATGAGTACAAAGTTAATTCCTGCTGGCAAAAGTGGCCGGGTATAGAGTTAACCAAATTCAGTTAGTGTCGAGGTTACAGGTAGTGGAAGCCTTCGCCTTGCACTCCTCCAAGGGCCTTCACAGCCTTTACGAACATAGCTTTCTTTAGCTAAATGGTAAGAGACTCATATTAGAGTGGACACCTCGTTTTTACGTAATGTTGTTCATCACTGAGACAGGAATATAAACTCTGTTTGTTTGGAATGGGACCATATGACTAAAATGTAACAACTAGCATAATCTGTGTTTAGTGGTGTGATTCAGCCAAAGGCCAACATCGTGGTGGAGAGATATGAGTCACCGCGTCGCTAACAGGCCTATTTCTCCTTGCTGTCACAACTATTTAGATTTTCTCATTGTTTTATGCATGCATGAAAATACAGCATTATACGACGTGAGGCACTAAATTTTTAACGGAGTAGGAACGTACCTGTCACAGTAGAGCTTGTTGTAACTCATAATGTATGACAAATTAAGTGTTATTCTCCTCGTCAAACACTTATTTTCTGATTCTACGCGAAAAAAGGATTGAGTTTGTTCTATGGCATAGTTACGCAACTGGTCAAGGTGGCTTTTTCCACGCAAGACGATAAAACATCATAAAATTAAAGGCATTTGCGATGGTATGCTTGCTAATGTTGTTTATTACTGAAGAAATTTTAAATCACCTCGACATTCGTGAACAAATTGGGAAAATGGATCTACTTGAAAAGCAACGACAGTGGTCGTACAAACAGACGATGACACTACCGGTTACTTCAATACCGGGTAAGTTATAGTGAGCTGCTTTGCTCATAGACGTCCCTCAATGTTCTCATTCTATCAGCTGGTGAAGTTAGCCAATCAGATCACTTCGCGGGAGACTTCACATGGACTGTGCGTGGCTGTATTGTTAAATCTGCACGTGGCTGATGACCAGTTGGAAAACACCAATAAAAAGTAATAAACTTCTCCAGGGGAGAATCTTGAGCAACGGTCTCCCTGCTGATAGGCTCGGCCCATAACAAACACGCTACGGTGACAATGGCTGAAACCCACTGTGCGGTAGTGTTAGATGCTGATTTCTCGGTATGGCACTCAAGCCCGGCTAAGCCACGTGCAGATTTAGCAACACCGCCTAGTAAAGCCGTTTTGAATTCGCCCGCGAATCAACATGATTAGCTAACTTCATCAGCTGATAAAATGGCAATGGCACGAGGTAGCGACGTATTTTATTTTCGAATTACTCATCGGTGTGACCAACGCTCTAACGCCTATACACACTGTTCACGTTGTTTCCGACCACCCTGTATATGTCTTATATAGAGAATATCTCAAATATTTTGGGTCAAATTGAAACATGTGATAGTGGTTCCACAACCGGTTATACTGAGATAGGGAACCAATGGTCGCAAATGCATATTTATTGTGTTACGGACATGCATAGCATACACCGCAAAACAACAACGTAGCTCACAGTAATTGTTAAAAGTGACGACCGCGAGTCTCAATGCATGTATTGCAACGGCGCAAGCAGTTCTACCGCACTCTCGCAAAGATCCTAGGTGCCTGTACCTCTTGCTGTCCACGAAAGAATGTGGTTTCAATAAAACGGTGCACCAGCCCACATCGATATTTATCTCCGCGAGCACCAGACAACACGTACCCCCATCGCTGGATTCGAATGCGAGGTCCTGTACCATGGCCGGCGCAATCGCCGGATCTCACACCTCTGGACTTTTTCTTCTCGGGCCACGTCAAGTCGTTCGTTTACGAAACCTCCGTAGAAACGGAACAAGACCTGCTTGCTAGGGCCCAAGATGCCTGTCTGCAGGTACAACAGATACTTTGAACAAATACAATGAGATACGTTGTTGTTATGCGGTATACGCTGTATGTGTCCATGACACAATAAATATCCATTTACGGCCATTGGTTTCCTGTCAATATAACACCTGTTTCAGTTTGACCCGAAAGGCCTGAGACACCCTGTAGATCTCACGAATTTCAAGACCAGTGGTAACTGTATTTCTACTATTCTCAATTTCCTGATAACATTTCAAGATTATGCATTTCGAGATGAACCATTCTGTCTTTACCATCTCGGATGAACATTTCTTTTTCGTATATAAGTCTATTGAAAAATGCTGTTTCAGTACTTGAATATTGTAATTAATTTAACGTGTTATTTTATAGCACCTAAAAACATACTCCGATCATGTTGTAGAGATTCGTAATTTCTCCATTTTAACTGGTCTTGAATTTTTACTATAAATTCGTACTGTCAACATTAATACTTACTATGTTCCATGAACCAATTTCTTCATGATGTGCACATGCTATTTCATTATGCGGTACATTTTGCCCATACTTATTTTGAGCTAGTATACGTGATTGTAAAATTAGAATACAATAGTAAATTCAAGGAATATGCAGTACCATTTGCCCATACTTCTTTTGAGCTGCTGTATATATAAACAAAAGGGCACACTGGATAAAACAATCAGGTACGTATGGACCATTTTGATTTCTGGAAAACATCACTTTTTACTAATTTGCTCCAGAAGAAGTCCCCTTATTAACATTAGTTTGTGGTTCAGTATTATTCAAGTCCCTTATTTTCTCATTTCTCAGTATCTAATAAGTGCGGTCACTTCTTGTTTCTGCCCTTGGTTATTCTCCAGCGTCTAAATTGCACATCACGAGAATGATAGTCTTCGTATTGTGGATATGAGAACCTTTAAAATGTATACGTGTGGTTTAAATGATTGCGTGCTGCCTTCATAATTGGGCTCATATTAAAAGTGGCCCGCAAGTTTTAGAGTTTCCACTAGCACTCATTTTCAACTATTGCTCCAATATTACCATACGGTCTCGTTATAAAAATTTATCCGCACGTATTTTTCCAAGAGACGAGTGCCAATATAATTCACAGAGACTTGCGTTAATTTCCTTATATCTATCTTAATGTTACTTTACACTTTAAGAAAATTGATTTTAAGACCAAACACTTCATCGTCTTCAATTCTATCTGCGATAGAGACGTAAGTAGCTCGTCTTTCTGGAAAAATATTAGTAATTATTTAAAACCATGTATTTCACTTTATCACTGAATATCCATAGTTTGCTTCCAGTCATTCGTCCGGATCAGGGATAAAATGAATGAAACCCCCATCTGGCGGCAAGGAAAGGAGTTATGACGACTGCCGAAGCCTGTCGGGACTTCTGTGGGGCAATGAATAATGATTGACAGATGAAATGAAGTGATATATCGGCCAGGAAAGACATTATGGTGGCTGCCGAAGCCTGTCGGACTACTCTGGGGCAATGATTAATGATTGACAGATGAAATGAAATGATATGGTATTGAAGAGTGTTGCTGGAAAGAATGATAGGGAAAACCGAAGTTCCCAAAGAAAAACCTGTCCCGCCTCCGCTTTGCCCAGCACAAATCTCAGATGGATTGACCGGATTCGAAACACGGAATCCATCGGTGAGAGCCCAGCGCCACGGAGGCTCTGCACTATACCACTACGCATCTTAACTCTTACTCATTAGATTTCTTTTGTGAAATTACTCACCTTTCTAATGCAGTTAAAGAAAGGAAATTAACAGTAATTTATGTCTAAATGTTCATTCTTGCAATCTTGGAGTATTATAATTATTGTGTATGAGCACCTTAACCTTCTGTTTTGTCGCCAAATGAACGCAGAGGTTCCTCCTCCCCTCTGGTAGACAACAAAATGTAAATTACTGTACAAACCGCAGGTTTAACGTCCTATATACTCTTATCTTGTAGTTTAATAGCCACTCTTGAGTTATATGTACACTAATTACAGTAAAATTCTCTCCGCTGACTAAAAGTTGGTTTTATTTCTTTCATTATTTTAAAGAATAGTATGCAAATCTTAAGATTTAACGCAATTAGCAAACTCAGTTATTCGATTCATTCTACCCATTAATAAAATTGACTATTTATAACGTATACAGTACTCTCTTAATTCCATAACCATCACAATACACCATGTAGTATTAGACATTCAAATGAGAACATATTTTACGGTGCAGCGAGCACGGTAGCAGCAAAAGGTAATTAGACAATCCCAAAGTTGTTTTAACACATCGTGTTATGTGGTAGAGGTACGCTGCAATATCGCTGAGAAGAGCTCTTGTGGCTTAACAACATCCCCTTTTACCACTTGCTGATGACAAGATAGCAATTAAAAGTAAATATTAAGATTGATTAACCCATTTATAAATTGATATATCCAAGCCGTAAAAAGCTGCAAATAAAACCTGACCCGAAAGTAACGGTGATAGGTTATTAGGCCATGTGTGTGTACCGTTTCGCTCTGGGCATGCCATTTGGCGTCTTTATTTCCTAACTCGTTAAGATTGTTAGACGAAGTGCCGCTACTATGCAGCATCTTGGAATGGCGTGCCGGTCAGACTGACGAGCACAAATGGTATGACCGGGGCGAAATGCTGCACACACACACACACACACACACACACACACACACACACACACACACACACACACACACACACACAGAGTCTCTTCCTCATATTTTACGATATGGGGCCGCGAAAACGTTTATTAAAAAGATTTGATCTCATAAAGGACGCAGTTATAGCTCATAGTATGAAACCATGCCTATGGTTTCCAAATGATGGTAAACATCCTGAATATTTGTTGGCTGTGGAAGAACACTCCGAAGCCCAGAAAAAAGTTATGAACCTACAGTAGGTCAGTGACACACACACACGCGAAGGCAAGCGGTGTAGTGACGTTGACCACAATAGTGGCGGATCCTATAGTCATAGTATTGTAGTTACATATATTCTCTGTATGTAACATTAAGTAATTATGATTTATTATATTTGTAACTAGCAAATGTACCCGTATTCCGCATTGTATGTATACGGATATGAAGTACGAGGGCAAATTAGGAAATAAGTTGCACTTCCCAGTTATGGCCATTTATTACACCACCTATACAACAGCAACACGACCATAACGACATACACTGTAACGTCACTTTTCCACATAGTTTCCAAGAGACTCCAAACATTTCTGCGAACGCACAACCAACTTGTCGATGCTGGATGCATAGTAATTTCCTCCAGTGTTCTGCAACCACTCGGAGAGCGCGGCCTTCACCTCGTCATCGGTCTGGAAACGTCGACCACCGAGCTCCGTTTTGAGCTTACCAAACAGAAGAAAGTCACATGGGGCTAGGTCGAGACTGTAGGGTGGATGTTGCCAGACCTCCCACTTGAAACGCTGCAGCAGTTCTCTCGTTTGGCGGGCCCTGTGAGGTGTTGCGTTATTGTGCAACAAAATCACACCGACGCTCAATTTTCCCCGGTGGTTCTCTTTAATCGCTTTACACAACCGGTGCAGCGTTTGACTATACGACGCCGCGTTGATCGTCCTACCTTTCGGCATGAATTCCACGTGCAGCAAACCCTCCATGTCAAAGAACACTCTCGCCATAACCTTACCGGTTGAAGGTTGAACCTTGGCCTTCTTTCGTTGTGGTGATGAGGGGTGCACCCATTCCATTGATGCTCGCTTCGTTTTGGGGGTGAAGTGGTGGACCCACGTTTCGTCGCCTGTGACGATTCGTCGCAGAAACCCGTTGTCGTCTGCGGCATAGCGTTGCAAAAATGCCAGGGAGGATTGGAAACGTCGTCCCTTGTGCTCATCGGTGAACAGCAGTGGGACCCATCTTTGACACAGCTTACGATATCCAAGGTCCTCGTGAACAATTGTGAACACACTGCCATACGACATGTTCAGCTGCGTCGCGATTTCTCTCAGTTTAATGCGCCGGTTCTGTCCAATGATCGAATTCACACTGTAGACCTTTGCACGGGTCCTGGATGTTGCGGGCCTGCCTTCGCGATTGTTGTCCGTGATATCCGTGCGTCTGGCTTCGAATTGCTGACACCACTTTACGATACCTTGTCGGGAAATGGCCCGCTCCCCATACACAGCACTAATTTGACGATGAATGTCCGTGAAATTCTTTCGTTTGTCCCATAGGAATCGGATTGTCGCACGCACCTCATATTTGGAGTGAACGTCCAGTTGACGCGCCATTGCATTTGGCCGCTATTCACACAATACTAGTCGAGACACCACAGCGACCTGCCTATCAGACGTGTGGACAGTGTCTGTCCCTTTCTCCGCTGTGCCCACGTTTGCGCCACACTGCGCGCTGCTGCGGCGCGTTAGTGCAACTAACCTTTTGATCCACCTACGTACATTACTGTACATGCAGTGAATAAGATTTTTTAATTGCATGTCTCTTTGCATTATCCAGAAACAGCAGGGGGCGTTCCCATACCTTGTATCCCATGTAAAGTGCGAGTTGCGGAGTTGTGATGATAACGGTAGGCTCACTTGCCTACTACCATTCACAATCGAGTATGTAAATTTTCATTATAATGGGAGGCCGCATTACCTAATGCGCTGGCACAATCGATTTTGGTGAGCTTTCGTTACAATGGCAGGTGCCCTTTCCTACTTCTAGACAGATTACAGTTTAGGAGTTTTTATTATAATATCAGGCGCCTTCCCTACTGCCAGTCAAAATTGAGTTGTGCTGTTATCATTATAATGATAGGCCCCTTTCCTTAATGACAGTCACACAGAGTTGATGAGTTTGCATTATAACAGCAAGGCCACTATGCCTAATGCCAGTCACATTTTAGATGGGTAAATTTATTTATAATGGCGGGCACACAAGCCTAATCCAAAATACAATCGGTTAATGGAGTTTTGAAATAAATTACATGCTCCCTTGACTTCTGAAAAGTAAAATCGCAAAGGGAATTACTAATTAAAATAGTAGTTCCTCTTTACTAATGCTAGTAAGGAAGGAGCTGGAGAAGGATCGCATTTCTACTGCCATTCAAAATAGATGTGGAGAGTAATGATTACAATAGCAGACGCCCTCCTGCTGGGAGTTACTATCGGTGTAAAATACTAATTAAAATGGCAAACATACCATTTCTACATCGCTAAAAATCTACTTCAATGAATATACAGTATACAGTATATATACGAAGTATGTGCATGTCTACAATATTGCAAACCATCATTTACAGATTAACTGCTGCTAAACGATACATCATATCGACAAACGGATTGTTTCGTAAGACGCCCTATTTAGCATTCTAAATGACTGATCTTAAGATATTTTCTCCTTTCTCATCGATTAATGGGTAACACAAAGTTACAAATGTTGAATAGGATGAAATTTGGGTAAGTTTTTTTCACATAGTGCATTACCCTCGGGTACTAATATGACGGCTACAAACATAGAATTCGGCTCTCGCATGGATACTGGGTGGGCCGAAGTTCATGTGTAATTAGATGATTCTATATTTCGTATACGTGATTCGAACTACGAATTATACGTGTACAAAGAGCAAAATGTAGGTATAATCGAGAAAAAGAGACAAATCTGACATATAAACAATAGAGATACGACGAAACGTCATAGGACCAAAGTTGTATATCACTCCAAATTGAACGGAGATTGTGTCAACCGTTATGTGACACGACTTACTGTTTGGCCAACAAATACCTCACGAAGATCGTCTTCACAGTCATTAAAATTGGGTCATAAAATTGCGTCAATATTTCCATATTTTTCGGGGGAGAAAGTGAAAAATTTGAACATCATGGATTTTTTCCGTCAGTTACAAGCTAAAAGCTATAATTTCATCAACTTTCAACTTTTTAGCTCGTCTGGCAGATTGTGCCGCCATCTTGATTTGGGGCGAAGAGGAAAAATAAGGAAATTACTGATAATTCTTAAGCCCACGAGACCTATAGGTTGTCGCTTTGGATAAATTATTATAAGACTGCGTTCTTATTCTGAGCCAAAAACTTAAAGCCCCCCAGCATGCCCCGTTCAGGGAATTTTGAGAATTTCCGATATTTCTAGGGATCCCGGGGTCATCAGCTTCTCTGCTATAAGGTTTCAAATTTCTGAGATTTCTGTAAGTGCTTCACTAATTTACGTCTATTTTCATTTTTATACTTTTATATAGATCGCTCCAGACCGCCTTGCTTTTATACATATAGATGACATGCATGAGCACGTTTAAAAGTGCAGACCTCCGCTTCGAGATTCACTACTCCTAAATGATGCATGATATCAACAGACGGTTTACGCCATCAGACGCCACTTTTCACCTTCTAAATGTTTTCTCCCATGTTTGTTGGTTAAACTGAGTTCAAAAACTAGAATAGGATGAAATTCGGGTACATTTTAAAGCTTTATATTATTTTTTGCATACTTATGTATAAGCTAGCATCATAAAATTTGATCCACATATGGCCTTTGATTGTGTCAATACGCGCACCAAACTCTATAAGTCTATCTTTCCTATAAGTGTGTCAAACAATGACATTTACGTGTAAAAATCAGCATATTTACGAACAATCCAGAAATACGGCCAAATCTAAAGTATAATGGAGAGAGATACGAAAAAATCATAGGACCAAAGTTGTAGATCACTCCAAATTAAACTAATATTGTGCCATCCGTTTTGTGATACAACTTAGCGTTTAGCCGCAAAATACTTCGAAACAAAGGTCTGCAGGGACATTAAAATTGCCTCGATATTCAGAAATTCTTCGGGGGTAAAAAATGAAATATTTAAAGATCTTTGAAACATTCCGTAGATTACAAGCTAAGACGTATAATTTTGCCAATTTCAATTTTCTAGCTCGTCAGGCAAACTGTGCCTCAATCTTGCTTTTGGGGAGGGGTTAAAAACAAGCACTTTCAGGAAACTAAGGCTAACAAATATGCAGATGGTTATTAAATCACTTGAAACGGGTAACTGTACGAAAATTTCGCCAAGTAGTCAATGTGTAGACACACGGTCGTTACGATTTATTTATATACTGTATATACAAATCTGTTCTACTTACAACACCTTTTGGGCTATGTCCGCTGTACATAGCCTGCAAAACCAACCGTTCATGATATTTCCATTATTAATTTTCCTATAGAAAAAATGCACACGAGAAAAAAGTTTTCGAAACGAATATGTATCAAGGTTGGTCGACTTCCAGTCAGGTTAGACTTGTACATATTGGGGGAAAGTAAAATCACTATTCATGTTCCCAATAAACCCCCAGTCCATTCCGGGAATTTGAAATGTTGTGGATCTCAAAACCTACCTTTGGACAGATGGATGCTAAATATAACGTTTGGTTGACATATCTCCAGTAGTTTTCAAGTTATAAGAAATAGGCTTTACACGCACCCGCTCCTGAGTTAAGTCCACTGGGACTTGTGCCGAAAACCGGTCCGTTATAGATATCTCCCTTATTAATCCTCGTATCGAAATCATGCATATGAGAAAAAAGGTTTAGAAATTGATTTCCATTAAGTTTGGTTGTGTCTGGTTTGGAGAAGTGCAAAATCACGGTTCCGGTTTTGTATAAACTCCCAGCGAATTCAGTGATTTAGAAACAATATAGGACCTAAAACCCACCCAAGGACAGGTGGATTCTACATATGAAAGTTGGTAGAAATATATCGAGTAGTTTTCAAGTTATATACTGTATATACCCGTAACACGGTTCTAAGTTAGTCCTCGATGTGTGTGGAGTTATGTTGCCCGCCGAACACGCTTACCCTGCGAGCATGTCAGCTGCGAGCAGCGGGGAAGTGAGACGTCACAGCTGGAGAATTGGTCAAGGTTGTATTAAGTCAGACGACGGAATGTTCGATTCTTTTCAATCATTAATTTCTTCTAAATGACTTATGATATGAAGAAATGAACTACACCGTGTAGCCTAACTTTTTATAATCATGATTCCCAAGTTTCAAAGAGATCTCTTGACAATTACGGAAGATATTAGGCATTACACTTTCTTGGGGATACTGAATAAATAGGCAGGCATTTCGCTTGTCAAGCCAGTTCACCTTGTACCACAGCCGAGATCGGACGGCCGGCTGTTGGATACTCTGCGGTCACAATGTAAGTCGTCAGTTCGACTCTCTGCGAAAGTTTAAGTCCGCGTATTATGACGGACTACAAGACTTAGAAT
This sequence comes from Anabrus simplex, assembly GCF_040414725.1. Taxonomy (NCBI): domain Eukaryota; kingdom Metazoa; phylum Arthropoda; class Insecta; order Orthoptera; family Tettigoniidae; genus Anabrus; species Anabrus simplex. The sequence continues at coordinate 612,225,122 of NC_090265.1, read as the reverse complement.
ATTTTCAGTGTCGTGCGTCTTAGATGAGATGTGAACAGTTGAGGAATGTTATTTACGAGAACAGTGTGACGAAAACTTAAATTTTCTCGCCAATACGATATTACGCTAAAATAATTTGATGTTCGTATCTGAACGAAAGTGATTAACTTTGCATTGAATACTGAAAGTGTTGAAACGTGATTCCATGATTTTCTATTTGATCTTGACAAATGATAAACTGTCCTAGTAGTGGAATATAATCCAATATTTCAGAATGTTCAGCTTATTGAATTTACGGTAGTGAACCATCTCAGTGCATAGTTGTTCTACCAAAGGTGTTGGAACATTTTTCAAACTGTACGTCTATGTTACGAAAGACTGATATAACTAATCATATTTAACAGTGTCGTCGAACTTTGATTCTCTTTTACAAGTGTCCAGATTCTTAAATGAGCATGAACTCAGTACAGTATTTGAACGACCTAGTGCATTTAACATTTCATAAATATCCCGATAAGACTTGTGTCGTACCCAGGACGGTTCCAGGAAGGACAGTGCTTTCTTTTGCCATTTTCGATAGTGAACGGGACTAAATTCACGGAAGTTATTCTTTTTCATTCGATGTCGTGTGAAATATTAAAACGGGATACCTTGTTTTCTGCATCGTTATTCGAACAACATTCTCACACTTAACTTTAATATGGTGACTTTTGTTTTACGTGATTAATACATCACAAGTTTCATTTTGAGTTGAAGTTTGACTGGGTTCTTCTAACTAATCAGTAAAATCCTACTGTGAACACAATTGAGTGCAGCTTGTGACTTGTTACAGATCGCTACTAACCATTATCTCATTTGTGCAGACCAGTTAATTTGAATCCATTTCATACCCCAGTGTCAAGTCACAATTAAGACTACGAGTGCTCTTAGACCATCCAGACCTTCGAGATATTCGAGACCTTCCAGATATTCGAGGCCGGCTAGGAAGATGGTGGCACGATGAGCAAACATTCCGACCCCGCAATGTATCAGGACCAGTTCAACCCCAAGAAGAAGTACTCATTGTAACTGCTGTGCTGAGGTGATCTTAAGATCTGATTTTATTTCATGAATAAACTTTTTAAAATAATTAGTGTTGCATTATACTTATCTTACTTCCCTCTCCTCTGTAACAATTCGGATAAGGACCGCTCAACTCTGGGCCGAGACTTGTGTTCAGCTAGCCATCGAAACAAACTTTTACAGTTACAATAACAAACAGACACCAATGATAAAAAGTATGCAGATGGAAACTGTTACACCTGAAACGGATAACTACTGAAATTTCGCCAAAAGAGTCAATGTACAGACACACGGTCGTTGCGACTTTATATACTGTAGATAGATAAGAAATCTGCTCCATATACAACGTATTTTGGTCTATGTCCGCTGGACTTAGTCTGCAAAACCAATCCTTCATGATATCACCCTTATTAATTCTCCTGTCGAAAAAATGCACTTGAGAAAAATGTTTTAGAAATGGATTTCCATCAAGTTTGGTCGATTTCCAGGCAGGTTGGTCTTGTACTGTATATATTGTTAGAGAGTACAATCACCATTCCGGTTCCCTATAACCCGCCAGTCCATTCCGCGAAATTGAAATGGTATTGCCCTTAAAACCTACCTTTGGAGAGATTTATTTATTTCGTGTCAGAGTGTTGAGAAACTTAAAAATATAAATAAGGTATTATATACAAATAAAACAGAATACATTTTATGTCACAAAACATGTTTCACACAATGTTATAAGAAATACGCTTTACACGCACCCGCTCCTGAGTTAAGTCCGGTGGGACTTGTACGGCAAAACGGTCCTTTAATGATATCTCCCATATTAATCCTCGTATCGAAATGATGCACATGTGAAAAAAAGTTTTAGAAATTAATTTCCATTAAGGCAGGTAAATTTCAATTAAGTTTGACTGTGTATATATTGTGGGAGTGCAAAATCACGGTTTCGGTTTCGTATAAACCCCAAGTCAATTCATGGATTTAGAAACAATATTTGGCCTAAAACTTACCCAAGGACAGGTGGATTCTAAATACGAACTTTGCTGGAAATATATCCAGTAGTTTACAAGTTATAGACGAACAGACAGACAAAAAGACACCAAAGGTAAAAAATATGTAGATGGTCATTATTACACCTGAAACGGATAAATGTACGGAAGTTTCGCCAAAACAGTGTATGAACAGACACACAGTAGTTACGATTTTACTTATATAGATATCTAAAATATGCTCTATGTACAACACCTTTTGGGCTATGTCCGCTGTACATAACTCAAGAGCGGGTGCGGGTAAAGCCTATGTCTTCAAATTTGAAAACTGATGAAGATATTTCTACCACATTCATATTTAGCATACAAGACCAACCTGACTGGAAATCGACCAACCTTAATGGGAATCAATTTCTAAAACATTTTCTCGTTTGCATTTTTCGATAGAAGGATTCATAAGGGAGATATCATGAACGCTCGGTCTTGCATGCGAAGTCCAGCGGACATCGCCCAAAGGGTGCAGAGCAGATTCCTAATTATATAAATAAAATTGTAACGAACGTGTGTCTGTACATTGACTATTGTGTCTGGGAGTAGACAAGTGTGCCCGCCATTCTAAACAAATTTACCCATCTAAAAGGTGACTGACAATAGGTTTTTGCTAGTTGTTTACGTCGCACCGACACAGATAGATCTTATGGCGACGATGGGATAGGAAAGTCCTAGGAGTTAGAAGGAAGCGTCCGTGGTCTTAAATAAGGTACAGCCCTAGCATTTGCCTGGTGTGAAAATGGGAAACCACGGAAAACCATCTTCAGGGCTGCCGACAGTGGAATTCGGACCCACTATCTCCCGGATGCAAATTCACAGCCGCCTTCCCCTGACCACACGGCCAACTCGCCCGATGGCATTAGGTTCAGTGACCTTGATCTTATAATGGAAACTCTCCAACTCGGTGTGACTGTCATTAAGAAAATGGGCCTGTCATCATAATGATATAACAGCACAATTCAGTTTTGACTGGCAGTAGGGAAGGTGCCTGCTATTATAATAAAAACTTATCAACTGTAATCTGTCTGGAAGTAGGAAAGGGCGCCTGCCATTGTAACGAAAACTCCCAAAATCGATTGTGACCGCAGAGTAGGTAACGCGACCTCCCTTACTCGACTTACGTACTCGATTGTGAACGGTAGTAGGCAAGTGAGCGTGCCGTTATCTTACAGCTCCGCAACTCGCATTTAGAGGGAGGATGCCCAAAAATGTCGATTCTAGTCTTGTTATGTTTTAATCATTTATTTAGTGATCAGAACACATCAAACAACGTTCTGAACGCATGATGAAGTTAACGACATCGAGTACAGTGTCCAATTCTAGTTTTATTATGTTTCATTCACTTCTTTTTTAATCTGCAAATCTAAACATGTACAACTATGATGACGTCATCGCTGCAACACATGTACACTCTTACTTTCGGGATGCATGTTCGATGAAGAGATAAAGCTATGCCTTAACAGAGTTAGAAGAGGAGGGGGTCATAACAGCCTATGTATAGCCACCATTGTTTAAAGATGACAGCTGTCAAAAAAGCACGTAGAATTTTTCAAATTATCCGCCACCACATTTCAAAGGTATGAGGTTTAGTGCTGTAGAGATAGCAGCACGATGCTCATTTGATTAAAGATGGAAGCTGGACAGCTGTCAAAAAAGCACGTGGAATTTGCCGCCACCACATTTCAAAGATAGTAGCTAAAGATGGCAGCATGATGTTTTGTTGATTAATGATGGCCGCTGAAAGCTGTCAAAAAAGCACGTGGAATTTTCCAAATTGCTTGCCACCACATTTCAAAGGTAGTAGCTAAAGATAGCAGCACGATGCTTTGTTGATTAAAGATGGCCGCTGTTAAAAAGCACGTGGCTTTGAAGAGCACGTGGAATTTAAATTGCCCTCTACCGCATGAATAATAGCAGCCGCCATCTTGCCCTGTAGCCCCTAAGCTATCTTTCTTCATAAGAGTAGCCGCCATCTTGCGCTAGCATTCCTGGGGCATCTCATAAGAGCAGCAGCAGTTATCTTGTGCGAACACCCCTAGGCCGTCTCATAAGGAGCTGTGTTCAGCCGCCATCTTGTAGAATTAGATAGCTGCCATCTTGCGCAAGCGTCCCTAGGGAGTCTCATAAGAGCAGCAGCCGTCTTATGCAAGCGCCCTTAAGCCGTCTCATAAGAGGATATGTATAGCCACGATCTTGTAGCCACCATCTTGCGCAAGCATCCCTAGGGCATCTCATAAGAGCCTATGTATAGCAGCCATCTTGCGGCCACCATCATGCGCAAGCACTCTTAAGTCGTCTCATAAGGAGCCATGTATAGCCGCCATCTTGCACAAGCATCCCTAGGACGTCTCATAAGAGCAGCAGCCATCTTGTGCTAGCGTCTTTAAGCCGTCTCATAAGGAGCCATGTATAGCCGCCATCTTGTGGCCACCATCTTACGCAAGCATCCCTAGGGTGTCTCATAAGGGTCTATGTATAGCAGCCATCTTTCAGCCACCATCTTGCTCAAACACCTTTCAGGCGTCTCATAAGGAGCCATGTATAGTCACCATCTTGTAGCCACCATCTTACGCAAGCATCCCTAGGGTGTCTCATAAGGGTCTATGTATAGCAGCCATCTTGCAGCCACCATCTTGCGCAAACACACTTCAGGCGTCTCATAAAGAGCCGAGTATAGCCACCATCTTGTGCAATTGGCGTCGGGAACGCCATCCGGCCGTGAAACTGAGGTTAGGCCCTTCCATGAGGTTAGGCTGGCTCACTTGCGCATTATAAAGTTAGGTTAAGCCCCTCCAAGATGGAGTATGTGAGGTTACGCTCGCGTTCCTACGCGTCAGGAAGGGCATCCGGCTCTAAAACTGAGGTTAAGCCCCTCCATGAGGTTAGGCTAGCTATCTTACGCATAAAAATTTATGGTAAGCCCCTCCAAGATGGTGGATGTGGGGTTAGGGTCGCGCTCTTAGCCAGCGTGAGGAGGAGGCCTCTGAGGTGGGCCGGAGGGGGAGGAGGCCGCCGAACCATCCACTTATACTACTTGTCTAGATTAAAATGATTTCTGTGTATTCGTCGCTGCTGAACACACTATCCATTGCAGATATGCAGACAGCAAATATAGTGCTGCTGTACCATACACCAGATTAGAACTATGCGGTGGATAACGAGGTTTAATAATGCAAGGGGTGTATTAGACCGGTAACGCTGAGTAACATGCTGCGAGCGACCGTCCGGTTGTTATCTCTTCGTATTCTGCGTATCCTCCCTGCTGGCAGTAGTGTCCCTGTGAAAATCAGTTGGCAGATATCCCATTCATCATTTGTGCATGCGGGACATTTATAAGTAAAAAGTATGGCGCTCGCGAGCCGCCTGGTATAAAGAAAATCGTTCATTCTTCTCATTCAGTGAAGTGATATTGTCGTATTCGAGCAGGTACAACATGAACTACACCCACTGGCTTCAGAGAGAAATAAGTCCTGCTGACTGCTCCCAAGTGTTTGTATTACACCACTGCCATCTTGATATACAAGCCGTACATCATTGCTCCGATGACGTCACGCAAAGAGGTGAACTGTTTCCTCCGTCCGACCCATGCAATGCGAGGACATGATACGTCTGTACCTTGTATGACGTCAGCAGGCGAGAAGGTAGTCAGTTTATAGCAGATCGTAGAAATGGATAGAGCGGAGTTCAAGCAAAGTATGTGATGTCCAAATTCACTGAAGTACTTAAGTCCCAGTTGCAGAGAAAGTACGGTTTATATCAAGATGAGGATAAGTCCATATTAATAGTAGAAAAAGGGTTATGTGCATGGCGAATTTTACGGCAGTAGGTACCGGTGAAGTGAGGAGTCCGTTACATATGACAAGGAAAACCGAAGTACCCGCAGAAAATCCTGTCTCACCTCCGCTTTGTCCAGCACAAATCTCGCATGGAGTGACCGGGATTTGAACCATGGGGCCCAGTAGTGAGAGGCTGGCGCCTTGCCTCCTGAGACACGGAGGCCCTCTCCAGGTTATGTCTAGGGAATTTAAATTATCATACAGCACTAACTTTCTCATCGATCACTCTGTCAGTTATTACTTGAAGGAATTTACAGTCAATATATTTTGTTCCTTAAAGCAACAATATTATTACCTCCATCTGACATACTGCACCATGTTTTTATACCATTTAGAAGGGTTGTTAAGTGCTGTACAGCTTATTTTCTTGCTACTCAGCCTACCTAAAATGTACTACGTTATTTTAAGTATTTCACCGATATAGGAATCCTCTGAACAGAGTTTCTTTCCGAAGAAGCTAAACATCAGCAATAAGGATATAATAATTGACAGTCACAGCACGTATTGGCACCATTCCTTCTCTCAATTATTTGGCTCTGTCTGACTGCTAGGAATATTGTCTTCTGGGTACAAACAGTACGATATATATCAGACGCACTGGGACCTGGTGTGCACCGTATGTCAGCTGCCAGCTCAACATCTTGAGACTTACATCGATATTCCTTACGCGTTCCTTTATTTCTGAACTCATATGGGGGATATTGATCTACAGAAAAATATTAAATCCGAAGCAGTGAATTCGTAATGCATATACAGTAAGCCTATGTACTAACTATTATGTAGCCGTCGTTGACGGGTTAATGTTTGTAATTGCAACAGTGATGTTATCTACCGGAGATAAGTGGATAAGTGGATAAGTGGACGAGGCAAAGCACTCTTCAAATAACAACGATAGTGTGTCAGTGTAGTAAATAATGCTATTGATTTTCCACCCCACTTACTCCTTGTGATGGTTTTCGGGGACGCCGAGTTGCCAGAAGCTTGTCCCGCAAGAGTTCATTTACGTGCCAGTAAATCTACCGACACGACGCTGACGAGTATGTGCACCTTCAAATGGATTTATGAAATAAAACTAAATCCCTGAAAATCTCCTTTATTAGACAGCGTGTCCAGAAAGAAATTGTGCAATGCTATGTAGAGGAAACTTAGGAGTAACATCGTGGTTTCATCTGTTCGGGTGCATAAATGTTAATAACACTTGCCTTCTTCTCTTACAATTCGCTTTACGTCACACCAACACAAACAGACCCACTCAAAACCCCATGGCACTACACCCCTTGAAGGGCCTTGGCTACCAAGCGACCACTGCTCAGCCTGAAGGCCTGCGGATTACGAGGTGCCATGTGGTCAGCACCGATGAATCCTCTCGACCGTTATTTTTTGCTTTCTAGACCGGGGCCGCTATCTCACTCTCAGATAGCAGCTCAATTCTAATCACGTAGGCTGAGTGGACCTCGAACCAGCCCCCAGGTCCAGGTAAAAATCCCTGACCTGGCCGCGATTCGAACCCGGGGCCTCCGGGTAAGAGGCAGGCACGCTACCCCTACACCACGGGGACGGCTGACGCACCGACTCAGATAGATCTTATGGTGACGAAGGGACAGGAAAGCACAGGAGTGGGAAGGAAGCGGCCGTGGCCTTAATTAAGATACAGACCCAGCATTTGCCTGGTGTGAAAATGGTGTACCCGATGCATTTACTGGACGTATTAAAAATGGCGCCTACGGAAGGTAGAGGCCAGCCAAGGCAAAGAAATGTGTAATAGGGTATCGATATTGATGTATGCTAGAAGGCCATGACTAACTTAAACCTACCACTATGAAGGCGGTGTACAATGGTGTAGAATCGATAGAATTGTTTTTTTAAAAATAAGAAGGATCAAACAGATTATTATAAAAACTGACTTAAAAATTGACGTGGTAAGGACAAGATATCCCGAACATCGCTCTCAAAAATAAGCAAGATTTGAAATATCTAACGTGAAATTTTAAGCTGAGAGGACGGAAATATTGAACGAAACGAAGAGATAAACGTTGAAGTACGGTAAAGAGGGAATAAAATCCAGAAGTTTTGAAAAGTCCGTCCAAATACTTGGACGCAAAATCGTTTGGAAACAAGTTGATTGAGACGTGAGAGCTCGAGGTTAAGCTATATTAAGTGGAAATAATAGCAAGGACAGCCTAAATAAAGAAGCAATCATTATAAATATATATATATATATATATATATACTACGCAGAACAATGATGAATTCATATTTTCCAGAATCGACGCATATTGTCTACTGTGTTCCTGAACAGATGATGGCTTGCTAAATCGGCATAGACCAACCTGGAGGGAGATGTCATCCTGGCTGTTAAAACCACCCGACCCGTGTGGAGGAGGTCATTCTACCTAAGATACCAGTGGTGGAGAACCTGCCCAGTTCTCGATCCAAGGCCTGCGACCAGACCGAAGAGCAACTAAGGCCCGAGATATTGAATGGCGAGCTAAGTAATAGTATTAAGTAGTATAATTTCTTATGTAGAGTATTACCAGTATATGCAATAGATCTGAATAGCCTAAGCGTGAGATAATTAAGTGTGCAGTGAATATAAGAAAGTGCAGTGTGAAATATTTAAGACGATATCTCGTGACAGAATGGTAACGTGTTTACTACATTATCTTATCCAAGGATGAAGGAATACGATTTAAAATGTGACATAGTGTAACAGCTGTTTTCAAAGAATCCCGGTTAGTTAGAAAGATCCATGAGTGATGTAATACCAGTCAAACCCAGTTTATGTCACAGAGGGACGCATGTTTGAATTGGTTAAGTTAAATTACCATACTCTTTGCTGTGTGAATATATTAAAGAATAGATACTGAATTTGGGGTTATATGTTGAGTTGTATGACAAAAATGCGTTTTGAGGAACGAATTCTGCGCTATTGGAGTGATACGTATCGTTGTGTTTAATTAATATGGGTTGAAACGAAGGTTAGTAATGAAGTAATGGAAGTATATATGGTATTTTAAATGATATATTGCGCAGATTAACAGGAAGTAAAACGTATATGATATATATAATGTGCGATGTAGGAGCACATGTAAAGCAACTACGGAGTATAAGTATGCCCCAGGGAGGAACTATAGCAAGGTATGGACAATAAAAGTACGCATATTTTAATGAAGTGTGAAAGTGGTTTGACAATAATAACAACCGGTGATGGGTAAATGAATACATGATTGTGTCATATTCTGAATGAATGGTAATTGCGTGGAAGATCAAACTTGTATGCAACTAGTATGATAATGTAGTGTTGAAATATCTTTATGTAGGCATTTGCACATCTATATATGAAAAATGCTTATTGGCTATGTGCATATTGAACTGGAGTACGTTACATAAGAAATTATCTAGCTAGAGTAGGGAAATTATTTGAGATTTACGTAGGATATCATCGATGTTTTGTTAATCTGAAATATTATTAGAGCGAATATTTAGTTAGGAGCCGTAATTTAAGTGGCAATCGGACCGAGAAACTTAGTGCGTCATTCAATATTTCATTTTCTTCACTGTAGTCTGCACCAACGAACTCAGATAATTTTCAATATAACTTAGGTCACTGATATTTGCATTCAGGACACTTTATTCAAATTCAGTTCATTTCCGCGATAACTTGAACAATGTAATGGTTGTATTTTTGATGAGGGTGTATAATTAACACCGTGAGTGGTGGAATAATTTATTGATATCCCGAATTGTAACCATGGTCTGAAGACTTTGATATAGTATATACTTAAGTGACCAGATGTAAATTTTAATAGGAAGATGAAACAAAGCAACAATTCATTTCAGGAATACGCGACCCAGAATGTTGAGATATGTAAACTTAGTTTAGGAGTAAGGCAGCGCTGACCTAGAATATTTGATTGATTAGTTTTTATAGAATGGAATGAGTTTTCATTTATAATGGTAGTCTGTAGTTGTACTTAGTGAGTAAGGTACTCGTTATGCGGATGTGTTTTTCGAAAGGTTGACTGAAGTTTACGTTCACAAAATCCACTACTGAGCGTTGAATTACGTAATTCTGAACCGCATATGATGCCATTACTTTCTCTTTGAACACACGTTAAACCAAAACATAGAAAAATTAACCATTTTTCTGGAGGCATGAATACCCTGAGATATGTAACTGACTAGTTGGGAAAATACTGTGGTCACCCTGACCCGTAGGGTGCAATGGGAAACTACGGGAAACAATCTTCAGTGCTGCTGACAGGAGGATTCGAGCCCACTATCTCCCAGATGCAAGCTCACAGTCTCACGGCCAACTCGCCCGGTAACACTCGTCTCTGTAGCACTGTCAACCCTCATTAGTGGAATGAATTGCCTCAAAAAGATTAGAAATTCGGATATGGTATGTCTTGTTGCTGGGCAAATTTTCCTCCGCGACACCATCAACGCAGTACCTTAACACACTGAAACACTGGAATCTCTGGTGTCCAGTCCAATGAGATTAAAATTCAAGAGGGCTGATTGAACCTGTACCCTCCAGAAAGTGGTCAACAATACGTATCATCGATGCACAGGGGACATTTCCAACATCTCCTGTAGAAAAAATGTTTCTGCCGTAAGTACCACTTCAAATTTCAAACGTCACATTTCTACTGTACAGTTGATATCTGGACACCCTGTACCACTAACAGAAAATAGTGCATCCGATATAAAAGATAGGAAATGTACAATAATTTTAAATCACACTTCTGAAGCTTCTGCGCAAAACGTGAACTACAAAGAAACACGCGTCGTCGCGGGGCGCAGACTGCATTGGCCTCATTAATGCGTTCCAAGAAATATGCGTACGGTCATGAGAGTGGCGCCCATTGGGGAAAATTCCTTTAACTCATCTGAGTTGGTAGAAACATGTCATGCTTAACGGGGACCAGTCAGTTGCCAAGAGAGTCACGGTGTAAATCCAAATAGTTGCAAGGTCAGCGGACTGATTACAAACGGTTGCTTGGCTCTATTAAAAATTATTTGAGATTTATCGACGTCTTTCTCAACGACGCCCTGGATGAACAAAAATGGCTTCACTTATACAAGAAAACAGACCTGCACCAAAGGGACAAATTGTTGGAAAATGTTGATATGTTATTCATCTATCTAACAGTTGTACTATTTGTTGAAGGGTTAGTTGATGACATGGGGATCACCTCTGTAAATAAATCGCTTCACATGAACGGAATTATAAGCACATTGTATCGATAACTGCAGACCACTAGCGTTTATCTTCTGTCAGAGGAAAAATTGTTGGCCTTAACAAGAAACTCTAGGGAGAACAATTAAGTAACCCTATTCATTATTCTAATAGTAAATCCTAACACATTTGATCAACGAAATAAGACAAAATTACCGTACTGTGCTGTTTATCCACAGAATTTGACCCATCTCTTGGAATTATATCATGCTTAACGAGGGGTTGTGAGTCGCCAAAGCAGTCATCCACAAATCCTGATGGTTGCAAGACCCGTATATGAATGGATTACAAATGGTGGCTTGAATTCGACCCATCCCTTGGGATCCAGTTGGAGATCCGCACGTAAATAATGTCATAGGACCACGACCAGAGCTTGATGCACACGTTGAATCTTGGGTACCACAGACGAGTGACATTGGTTGTTCACCCAGGCACCCGCATCCGTTGGATCAAATGGGTACTTTTCTTAAGACAAGATTTAGGGAGGGGTAGATAAGGCTTTGAAAAGATGTGTCCGAGTCTTTAATTCATGTACTCTTAAAGCATTTGTCTCGAGTTGATGTGGTAAACCATGGATAACTACTATTATGAACAGTGCAGTGTAGGAATTTCAATCTACAACTACTAAATTACTCTCATGAGACTGGGTTCACCACATTCCATCACCTCATACCGGATCTTTAATGAGTATCAGACCTGAAAAAGTGTATGCAGGGATTAGACTACAAAACCAGGGAAATAAAAATACAATTCTAGTTTAATCTAATACAGGAGGAGAGTAACGCATGAGTTCCTCTTGAAGAGTGAATCGGCAACAAACCTCTGCACAACGAACACCGAGAATGGTTGGCAAGAGGGGAAGTGTAGAAGGAGAGATAACAACACCTCTTTTTAACGATAAAAGATATGTAAAAATGTCTGCGCTACACGGAAAAGCACAGAATCATGGATATATTTCAGGGCCTAGAAAACAAGAGAGTAAGTACAGATTCTTTGGTTCTTCTCCTCTTAGAAGCCTCTTACGACATTCGTCCTTCCACACCACCCACACGGGAGATGAATGGAATGAAATATGTAGCTTTATTACCTATGCCCAACAATATGACAGCTGATCCAGCACACAACAGTCCCATGTCATGTCACAAGATAGCACCACCTATCAAGATCTACGTCCAATAAAATGGTCGTTGATTTATAGCGCAATTTTATGGCCATAAATATACGAGAAAACTAATTCTGACTTTGGTGACGTTACTGTCTGTAAAGGGCTTTGTTGTGAGCTAGACGAAACGCCAGTGGAAACTCGTTTAAAACATGGCGCCCTTTCTTACCTACAATATATATCGAAGACAGGAGGAATGAAAACAATTGCACTGCCGTAAGTTCCACATCAAGTTTCATATTTTTACTGCACAGTTAATTTCTGGACACCCTGCCTGTACCACGAACAGTAAATAGTGTATCTGATATAAAAGACTGGAAATTGTAGATTTATTTAAAATAATACTAAACCACCCTTCTGAAGCTTCTGCGCAAAACGTGAAATACAAAGGAACACGTCGTCGCGAGGTGCAAATTGTATTGGCCTCGTTTCTGCGAATGCAGAGTGGGGTTTCGATCCACAAGAGGCCACACGGCTAGTCCATGGTCCGGTAGCTCTGCACTCCGACCGACCAACCGAGCAGAGGAGGGATGGCCACGGCTCTACCATGGCTGTACGACTTCTGTATTCGGGAGACGGAGAGGGGTTGGTCTCTACCGTCGGCTGCCCTGAGAATGGTTTTCCATGGTTTTCCATTCTCCAGCAATAATACGAATGCTGGGACAGTTCCTAGTATAGGAGACGGCCACGAACTCTTTCACCTTCTCCGCACATTTTCTCCGATACATATCTCTTGACCTGAGAGACGGCGTCACCGTCTAGGAGGCCCGCCTTCCCCGTCAGGAGAGGAATGAAAACATTAAGTAGTAGTACCAGTAGTGGTAGTAGTACAGTTCTGGCACATGGTAGTAACGTGTGGAAGAAGATGACTTGTTGCCTGGTTACCACGGTGTTGGTTTTCTGCTCACAGAAAATTGTCTACGTTATTTTCCTTTTTGCTATTTGTTTAACGTCGCACTAACACATCGAAGGTTTTCGGTGACTGCAAGGTGGGGGATTGGGAAGGTAGCAGCCGTGGCCTTCATTAAGGTATAGCCCTAACATATGCCTGGTGTGAAAATGGGAAACCACGGTAAACCATCTTCAGGGCTACCGACAGTAGGGTTCGAACCCACTATCTCCCGAATGGAAGCTCTCAGCTGCGCGACTCTAACCGCATGGCCACTTGCTCGGTTACGTTAAATTGATAACGCAAATTCTAGATAGACCTGTATCCCAAAACATATCCGTGTTAAATATGCATGTCGAGGCATTTGTGAAAACATTGTTAAAACTATAAAATTGCATGTCTGTGAGAAACACAGACTACACACAAAAGGAAAACAGATCCCAGCGTTTCAATAAAACTAGAGATAAACTAAATCGTAATGGGGACACGAACAGGACCACCCTGGCATTAGACTCTTTTGTATTGTTTGAAGGGAAATGATAACTTTAATAACAACCAAGCGTTAACACTTTTAGAGCTGAATGGTCATCTATTGAACTTAGTAGACTTTTGTCCTTATATTTATTTTGATTATCTGCTTGCTTTTGGTTACCTATGTTCGTTGTTCAGGTGTTAGTACTAAAATGAATATTATGCTTCTAAGGAAATATTTACTTTAGGATCATGCTTCAGACTTTAAACTAAACATCAAGTGTAAGGACCCAGGCACGATCAATATTTTAATACATCATTGTCCATTATCATGTCTTTTTGTTTGTATAAAATTATTTGTGAACATTCTGTATAATATTATTAAAAGGAAGAAGCTTAACCTGGGTAGTGTAAAGTAGGTAGGACTTTTTGTGAAAAATCTGTAGCGGACTTTCCATTAAAACTCCAGAAGATTGTGGTGATAAGTGGTGGGAGAGAATTTCCATAAAAGATAACAAAAGAGAGAGTAAATGACGACGGCTGGGTAGAGTTAATTGAGATGTGCCAAGTCCTTATCTGAAATGACATTCGCAACCACACGAGGTCAGCACCTGTAACGCAGATAATAACCAAATTAACGAGCTCTTTTTGCTCTGTACGGTTGGGAGCTTTGTTGTTGTATATAAAGAACGAATTTACGTGATCTCTGAAGCTCAACTGTGGAAGGATTGTGACGTTATCTGGGGTACCCACGTCCACCAGAGCCCGTTAATAGCCGCAGCAATCTGATCGGGGAAGAACCATAGAAAGGAATGCAACTCCGAGTGCAGTTTCATTGGGACATTCTAAATGAGATCAAATACTGAAGTGGACCATATAAGTACACAATATTTAACCCGCGAGTGGTCGTACGTCAGACTTACTCTCACATTAAAATAAAATTTATTAAAAATTTAAATTTAATCTATCTTCTATAATTTTGCGGGGCGTAAGAGTGAAACGAATAACGGAAATGAGACGTAAAGCCTGCAATATACAGTTTAGATAAAAAAAGTGATTATCCGTATATTACAGAAACAAATTACTCCTTGATGGAAATTAGTCATTAGTCTAGTCACATGTAAGTAGGACTACTGTACGTAATATTCACAACAGTGCCAGGATGAATGGCTCAGACGGTTAAGGCGCTGGCTCTCTGAGCCCAATTTCGCAAGTTCGATCCTAGCTCAGTCCGCTGGCACTCGAAGATGCTAAATCTGTCAGTCGTAGCTTTACTGGCATATAAAAACATTTGTGGGACAAAATTTCGGCACCTCGGCATCTGCGAAAAACGTAAAAACTAGTTATTGGGACGTAAAACCAATAATATTGTTATTAATATATAGCGACCACTCGCGGGTTATCTCAGGGATACTTTTCACAAATCTATATAAATAAAATTGTTTCTGTTTGTCTGTTTGTCTGTTTGTCTGTTTGTCTGTTCCACCATCACGTCGAAACGGCTGGATAGATCTCAACCAAACTTCATATTTAGAGTATACTCATCCCGGGGAAGGTTTAGATACGCATATCATTTTAAAATCTTTGAATACACGGGGGGTTTATAAGAAAACCAGAATGGTTTTTCTACTATCACGTCGAAACGGCTGGATAGATCTCAAGCAAACTTCATATTTAGAGTATACTCCTCCCGGGGAAGGTTTCGATATGCATATCATTTTAAAATCTTTGAATACACGGGGGGTTTATAGGAAAACCAGAATAGTTTATCCACCATCACGTCGAAACGGCTGGATAGATCTCAACCAAATTTCATATTTAGAGTATACTCCTCCCGGGGAAGGTTTCGATATGCATATTATTTTAAAATCTTTGAATACACGGGGCGTTTATAGGCAAACCAGAATGGTTTTTCCACCATCACGTCGAAACGGCTGGATATATCTCAACCAAACTTCATATTTAGAGTATACTCATCCCGGGGAAGGTTTCGATATGCATATCATTTTAAAATCCTTGAATACACGGGGGTTTATAGGAAAACCAGAATGGTTTTTCCACCATCACGTCGAAACGGCTGGATGGATCTCAACCAAATTTCATATTTAGAGTATACTCATCCCGGGGAAGGTTTCGATATGCATATCATTTTAAAATCTTTAATACACGGGGGGGGGGTTTATAGGAAAACCAGAATGGTTTTTCCGCTATCACGTCGAAACGGCTGGATAGATCTCAACCAAACTTCACATTTAGAGCATACTCCTCCCGGGGAAGGTTTCGATATGCATATCATTTTAAAATCTTTGAATAGACGGGGTGTTTATTGGAAAACCAGAATGGTTTTCCTCCATTTTCTCTTATACTATTGATTTTCTGTAAACTTCGTTTACCGTACGTGAAACGTCTCTTCATTATAAACAACTTTCGTTATGTTTATAATTTACCTTACTCTTTACATGACGGAGAAATTTACAATTTTCTGCTGGTACCATGCTCTGCATTGAGTGACCGACAGACCGACAACGAACCTACAGGTTACCATGGCAACGTCTCTGACTGCATGCCAGCAGGGAAGTAACGTATTGCCATTTTCCTCATTATGCTTTTAAATTCTTGGTTGTTCCTTGGGTAGAATGCAAGAAAGGCGTCAATCGGCCTATCTGCGGGATATTGGCGGAATATCGTTGGATGTTATAACCGCCTTCGAATAGATTAAATAATAACACCATTAGTCATCTTCTTATTATTTGTTTACCTAGGAATCAATGGACCTAAATTGCTCCTCTGTTACCGTTTTATTATATCCATAACTCACACTAGCATAATTTATGGAGGGGCATTTGTTTTTCCAATACATTAACTTGGCATTTACATATTTGTCGTTTTCCGGCTGTCCTCAGTTATAATCCATTTTCTATTACTTTCAACTATCTTAACTGTATTATTTTCTTCCTTAATTACGCCGTATGTACGCGAGTGCTACAAACTACTGGATGTATTTCCACCAATACTCATATTTAGAATACACCTGTCCTTGATAGATTTTAGGGCAAATATTGTTTCTAAATCCCTGAACTGACTGGGGGTTTATACGAAACCGAAACAGTGATTTTGCACTTCCACAAAATATACACAACCAACGTTAATTTAAATCTACCTGCCTTGGTAGAAATTAATTTCTAAACCTTTTTTCTCATGTGCATCATTTCGATACGAGGATTAATAAGGGAGATATCATTAACGGACCGTTTTTTTGTACAAGTCCCATCGGACTTAACTCACGAGCGGGTGCGTGTAAAGCGTATTCCTTACAACTTGAAAACTACTGAAGACATTCGAACCAAAATTCATATTTAGCATCCACCTGTCCAAAGGTAGGTTTTAAACGTAAATAACATTTCATATTCCGGAATGGACTGGCGGTTTATAGGGAACCGAAATGGTGATTTTACTCTTGCACAATATATAGAGAACAAGACCAACCTGACTGGAAATCGACCAAACGTGATGGAATTCCACCTCTAAACCTTTTTTTCATGTGCATTTTTTCGTCAGGAGGATTAATAAGGGAGATATAATGAATGGTCAGTTTTGCAGGTTAAGTCCAGCGGCCATAACCAAAAAGGTGTTTTACATGGAGCAGATTCCTTATCTATATAAATCAAATCGTAACGACTGTGTGCCTCTACACTGACTATTTTGGCGAAATTTTCGTACAGCTTTCCGTTTAAGGGGTAATAATGACCATCTGCATAATTTTTGGTTTAGTTTCTGAAAGTCCTAATTTTTACCCGCCTCGCCGAAAATCCAGATTGCGGCATAATCTGCCAGAAGAAAAAGAAGATAATTGAAATTTGACAAAATTATACGTTTTAGCCTGTAACGAACGGAAAACATCCAAGATCATTAAATTCTTCACTTTTTATCCCCGAAGAATATCGAAATATGCAGGCAATTTTAATAATGGTGCAGACCTTCTAAAATTCCTATCGCATAACAGATTGCACAATCTCCGTTCAATTTGGAATGATCTACAACCTTGGTCTTATTACTCTTTGCCGTATCTGTATCAATTTTACGTTTGATTTTTCTCTATTAATGGATGTTAAGTCAATTTGGAATTTTCACATGCATAATTTACACCTTCGATTACTTATATGAAATACAGAATCATCAAACTCTTCACGAAAATTGGCCCACCCAGTAGCCATATATGAGCCAAATGCTATGTATATAGCTGTCACATAATTATCCGAAAAGTAATGTAATGTGAGATAATCTTACAAGAACGTTACCCTGTTCCACGTTTCTAACTCAATCTGACCCAAGAATAGATTACATATCATAGGACCAGCCATTTAGGCCACTAAATCCGGCGTGTCTTATGGTATAATCCTTTGTCGATATGACGTACGTTTAGTAGCAGTTAATCTGTAAATGAAGGTCTTCAGTATTGTAAACACGCATATAGTTTCGTATGCCGATCTATATATATTCACTGATGTCGATTTGTAGCGATCGAGAAAGGGTGGGTCTGCTATTGTAATCAGTACTCCCCACACCGACTTTGACTGGCAGTATGAAAGGGTTCCTTCTCCAACTCCTGTGTAACTGTCATTAGTAAGGAAGGTCTACAATTGTAATGAATAGTTCACTTCTCGATTTGACTTGCAGAAGGCAAGTGAGCATGCAGTTTTGTTTAAAACTCCCCTACCCGATTGTGTTTGGCAGTAGGCAAGGGTGCCCGCCATTATAAAGAAATGTCCTCATCTAAAATGTGACTGGCATTAGGCATAGTGGCCTGCTATTTTGATGGAAACTCACCAACTTGGTGTGACTGGCAGTAAGCTGGCTGAAAGTAGGAAAATGGGCCTGACATTATAATGATAACTGCACAACTTAATTTCGAGTGGTAGTATGGTAATTGCATGCCATTACAATAAAAACTCTAATCTGTCTGGAAGTAGGAAAGGGGGGCTGCCATTTTAACGAAAACTCCCCAAATCGATTCTGTCCGCATAGTAGGCAATGGGGCCTGCAATTATAACGTAAACGTCCCAACTCGATTGTGAATGGCAGTAGGCAGTGAGCCTGCCGTTATATCACAAATCCATAACAAACACTTTACATTGGAAACAACGTACGGGGACCTCCCCATGCTCTTTCTCGGATAACGCTAAGAGACATGCAATTTTAAAACAATCTTATTTACTGCATGCACACTATTTACTTCGATATTCGAATACAATGTAGAATACCGTAGCGAAGCACGGGTACATTTGCTAGTCTTATCTAAAACATTAAGCATTTCCAACGTTTTGAAATTAACTGGTTTTCTGAAAGTATTAGCTGATACATGTTTATGCATGGTGGTCGGAAACAATGTGAACGGAGAATATGAGCCTTGGTCATACTAATACGCAATTTGAAAAAATACGCCGATACCTCGCGTCGTTTTTATTTTACGAGCTGCTGAAGTTAGCCAGTCAGGTCGCTTCGCGGGCGAATTCAAATCTGCTTTGCGAGGCGGGAAATGAGCATCAAAATACTAACACACCGTGGGTTTCGGCCAGTGCCACCGTAGCGTGCTTGCTATGGGCTGAGCCTATCAGCAGGGAGGTCCTTGTTCAAGTCCCTCCCTTATTTCTTCTATTTGCGCTCTCAAGTCGGTCATGAGCCAGTTTTGGGTTTAGCAACACCGCCTCGAAATGCCCATTTGAAGTTGCCCGCGAAGCGATCTGATTGGCTAAATTCAGTAGCTGATAAAATGACAACGGTGCGAAATGTCTAATTATTATTTTCCAATTATTTATCAGCACGAACAAACTCTAACTCTCATATACCAGTTCACGTTGTTTCCTATCATCCTGTATATAATGCAAGCCGGGCTGAGTGGCTCAGATAGTTGAGGCGCTGGCCTTCTAACCCCAACTTGGCAGGTTCGATCCTGGCTCAGTCCGGAGGTATTTGGAGGTGCTCAAATACGTCAGTTCTCGTGTCGGTATATTTACTGGATCGTATAGAAACTCCTGCAGGACTAAATTGGGGCACCTCGGCGTCCACGAAAATCGTAAAAGAGTAGTTAGGGGGACGTAAAGCAAATAAGATGTGTCATAAGGATAAGTGATATTCACGTTTCCGGTTTTGTAAATATGAAACATTTATATTGAAATTATTCGAAAATATCTCTCACTAAATATCTTATAATTTATTTTACCTCACGCATAATGTTTTTTTACTCCAATACTGCACATGGTTTAAACGAGACTTTCTTCTCTCTTAAAACTCCTTCATCGTTATTTTCACCTTAACTTTTAAGGTCTCCGAACATATTTTCACTGAATTTTCTTGTGACGTCTGAGAACCAATCAAAAGAATGCAGGAGCTTCTTTACCTCTTCACTCTCTTTCTTTGCCTACTTATAACAGCAGCTTTCCCTTTTTTTTTTTGACTTCATAATCTCTATTTTGATGGAATCGGTTTGTTCCTCGTCTCATCTTTTTTTCAGAAAATATTTTACCAGTAAGTACATGTAAATAGATGTCGGCTAATCCTTGAGCCCTTACTCGTAAAATAAATTCCTTATTCTGAGAAAGATATCAGAATACACACCAACAGTTTCTCCAATTTCATTCCGCGCATGTACGTCAATGGAATATATTTTTCCTTTTTTTACAATTTGCTTTACGTCCCACAGACACAGATTTCTTATGACGATGAAGGGATAGTGCAATGTACTGTAAGTCTTCAGGCTGGTTGGATTCTCAAAAAGCACCGCCAAAGCTTATGGGAAAATTAATGGCGTTGTCATGATGTGGCGTATAAAGCAACGTGAATAATAATAATAATAATAATAATAATAATAATAATAATAATAATAATAATAATAATAATAATCAGAATAATAATAATAATAATAATAATAATAATGTTATTACCTTTTATTTTACATCTTATGGCCTTCATTTTACCACTTTAGTCAATTATACAATGGATTATTCAATTTTATCTCAGCCCAGTACTACTTCATTCTCTCGGATCTTGATTTTCTCTCCTCGTCTGAAATCACTCTTCCCATGGATTGTCTGTTAATTTCGGTCTGTAGTCTGGAGTCTATGTTTTTGAGTGTCTTGATTATGTGGGTCTTGTTTTTTGAATCCTCTACTGTAATTTGTAGTTCCTTCATGTATTTGATTTCTGTAATCAACTAGGGATAGTGGGTTCGAACACCACTGTCAGTTGCTCTGAAGACTGCTTTCCATTTTCTGTGCTTTCCATTTCATCACGAGGCAGATTCTGCTGCTGTACCTTAATTAAGGCCACGATTGTTTCCTAACACCAGTCGCCGTAAGGTCGGCTTGTGTCGGTTAGGCTCTTTTCCATGCAGATATGAGCTGTATATGCTGAGCTATGAATGGGCCCATGTTCAAAAGCCACTGACCCAGGACAGGATCAAATTTATGGTCTGCGAAAGCTGGGAAATATTTCGGGAACTACAGTATAATGCAGGGTACCAGTCACCTTGAAAGGAAGATACTCCTTAATGGGCTGTGCGTACCACAAGGTTTGTTTTGGCTAGTACAACTGGGTGATTTATGCGTCTATTTAATTATTTTACGCTTCTCATAAGAGGGCACTGGGTAGCGAATACAATCCTAATAGTGGGAAAAATTGAAATTCTTGGTTGATATTTTAATTTCTGATTTTTGAACCAGAAATGTGTGAACTATAAAAAGACCTAATGTGTTTTATGGATTACCAAATTCTTAAAAACCGTGCGCCTAACACACAGTATGCACTATAGTATTTTAAGCACTAAATTATATCGTTTGAAATAGTCATTTTTAAAGGAGATGTTCTTGTCGAGCTGGTACTCTACGGTAAACGTTTTAATTAATAAATCTAATATGTATTTTCAGCCACAGCACATAAATGTATGTCACAGTTATTTCTGAGACTGAAGGGTAGTGAACAACTGGCCAACCGAGATGTGTTCATTCAGATTATTTAAAAGATACGTTAGGTTCATTTCTATGTCGATATGAACTGTATATTTTGAGCTATGAATGGGGCCATCTTCGAAAGTCCACTGACCCAGGACAGGATCAATATATTTGCGAAAGGTTGGTAATATTTTGGGAACTAAACAGCCCATAGCATTTTTACAGAGACTATTTTTTCTGGTAAAGGACTATATCCAAGTGCGTTTAACTTCCGCCTTCACCTCTCCCGTTCCTTGAAGGGGAGGCAGGATTGAACATCATTCACTGCCACAGAGCAAGATTTCCCAGATGTGCCCTCGACCTTATAACTCGCTCCCTGTGCATTTGAATAGAAAAACCTTCCTTTATATGCACACTCCCTTCTGCTTACAATAAGGTGATCAAATCGGAACTTAAAGTCGAGACCCTTAAAGTGATTCAATCGTTTCCTAGAGCGACCTGGATTTTATGTTGTGAAACAACCATCTGTAGTCCCATCACACTATCATTTGAAGGATCGGATAGCATGCTTAGTTTTTGAGCCATAGCTTTTCGTTCTGCCTAATTAGACTTAAAATGAAAAGTTCGGCTTTTCAGTCGGTCAACAAGGGGTAAATTACGAATTGATTCAGCAGGTATAAACTTACTCGTTAAGTACAAGTAATAAAAGTGTGATAGGACTACAGATGGTGACTTAATCATTAATAATGAAAGGGCAAGGTAACGTTCCTGCGTCTATGAAGGCTTTCGTAGGGAATAGAAAGTAACGACTTCGACTCTTCGTAATGTGGACACCAAGAGGAATACGCCTATAGTGGATAGCTCAGTACTCAGCCGACTTTGCCCCCAAAAATTAACACGGTACTTATTCTTCGAATAGCCTGAGTGAAACAGGTTTAGAAATATAGAACTGAAATGAAAAAACGTAAAAAATTTGATCATTTAAATGAAATAACTCAAAACAGTAAGTCACTGGAAAATAAAAGCCTTAACGGCTATTAAATGATAGAACACAGTAATATTATATCTATACTAATATTATAAAGAGGAGAATTTGTTTGTTTGTAACGAATAGACTCAAAAACTACTGAATCGATTTTAAAAATTTCTTCACCTATAGAAAGCTACATTGCGAGTAACATGGGCTGTATTTTATTTTCAAAACAATTCGAACTGGGGGGCACGGGGGGATATAATAATAATAGGCTAATATAGACAAAATATCGAATTTGTCGTATAAGGTCGAGACAAAGCTCAATTTAATCCTCTTGACGCAAAGGACAAAACTCGGTAAGCCATACGGGCCCGAAAACCATGTTTTAAGGCCCTAAAACCAACCGTTACGCAGATATTGGCACCAATCTACCCCTGCTATAGGAATCGGATAAAGTGATGAACTGCCGTAACCATGGCAACGTCAGCTCCAGGATTCTACAGCAGCGAAATTTTCTACAATAAATTACAAAAACTTAACATGTTACAGAGATGAAAATTGATATTTGGAATCCTCTTTAAAAATATAACACAAATATTCGTGTTCAGAAAATCCACTTAAGGGGGGAGGGCGGGGGTGAAAGAAAGTGAGGAAGGAGTTGAATTATTTATATGAAGATACATAAATCTCAAAAAAGAAAATGTTACATACTTTAAAATTTGTACTTGGAATCTCCCTTAAAAATGAACACACTCTTTTCGGAAAATCCACTTAAAGGGTGAAAAGAATAAAAAAGCGGGTGAATTTCTTTAAAATGAGTATCGTCGTCTTCTATCGCTTTACCCACACCTGTGAGGTCGCGGGTACGAACTGTGTCGCACATGTGGATTAAACCCTGTTTTACGGCTGGATGCCCTTCCTGACGGCAACCGTATGTGTAGAGATGTAATTTATACTTCTATATTAATATTATAAACAGGAACAATTTGTATATTTGTTTGTAACGGATAGACTCAAACACTACTGAACCGATTTTAAAAATTACTTCACCTGTAGAAAGCTACATTGCCAGTGAGTAATATGGGCTGTACTTTATTTTCAAAACAATGAGGGGGGGCGACGGGGGGAGGTAAATGAATATTAAAATAATAGGCTAATATAGGCGAAATCGAATTTGTCATACAAGGACGAGACAAAGCTCATTTTAAGCCCCTTGACGCAAAGAACAAAACTCTGTAAACCCTTCGGGTTAGAAAACCATGTCTGAAGGCCCTAAAACCAACCGTTATGGAGATATTGTAGCCACACAACCCCTTCTCTAGGATTCGAATAAAGAAACGAACGGCCGTAACCATGGCAATGTCAGCTCCAGAATTCTACAGCAGCGAGATTATGCATGTACGTTTTGGCATAGCTGCCAACCAAAATTGAAACACATATGACTTACTATCTGAAAAAAAACCTGTTGTGTAAGACGCTCATAGCACTCATTTGGGCGGAGAGTGAAGTATAAAAGTAATAGCCCCGGAGATCTCCGTAGTACAGCGACCAGCGGTTGCCGACGGGCCTCCGTTTTTACGTACTGGCTTAGGTTTCAGCATTTTGCAGAGTCTGTTAACTATAGTTTAAACTATTTTCTATCAAATCATGGAGTAGTAGGATCACTGATGTTATTAGTGCCGATATTTTGGCCCACATTTACGATCATTGTAACCATGAAACCCTACATACTGCTCATGACTTGAAAAAAATTCTCAACATTTATACTCAGATTCATTATATAATGTGCGCCATGAGTGACAAGCCCTGAGAATTATAATTCTCGATAATTATAGTAGTTTCTTTTATGCATCGCGTATTTCCTTTATCATTTGTAATAGTTATGAAATGTCGGATCAAACAAATACATTCAATAATATTTATATTTGTGGTACTAACTGGCGAAAGTATACTTACACTAAATCTGCAGCTTTCTGAAGCGAGCAGGTATATCTAGGTGGGAATGAAGGAAAAACATAGTAGCAAAAGATCATAGAGGTCGACGCTAATTAGGAACTAATATTTAGAGGCCCCCATGAAGAAAAGATACGCTGTAATTCCAAACATGACAAATAATTTCTACGTACTTAAGTAAATACACCAGTGATATAAATATCTAATGAAGTCAGTCACACCGATAGTATGAGTAACTAAAGCCAGTTTCTGATAATCCGTACGAAGAACGGGTACTTCTGCTAGTATGTAAACACAATCGTAACGACAGTGCGTCTGTACATTGACTATTTTGGCGAAATTTCCGTTCAGTTATCCGTTTCAGGTGTAATAATGACCATCTGCATATTTCTTAGCTTTGGTATCTGTTTGTCTGAGTTATTATAACTTGAAAACTACTGGATATATTTCTACCATACTTCATATTTAGAAACCGCCTGTCCTTGAGCAGGTTTTAGGGCCAATATTATTTCTGAATACTTACATTTACTGAGAGTTTATCCGAAACCGAATCCATGATTTTGCTCTCACACAAAATATGCACGTCCAAAATTAATGGAAATCTACGTTTTAATGGAAATCAGCTTCTAAAACTTTTTTGTCATGAGCATCAATTCGATAGGAGTATTAATAAGGGAGATATCATTAACTGACGGTTTTTCAGCAAAAGCCCTAACGGGCATAACTCAAAAGCAGGTCCGTGTAAAGCGTATTTCTTATAACTTGAAAACTACTTAAGTTATTTCAACCAAACCTTATATATTAAGCATCCACCTGTCCAAAGGTAGGTTTTCAGGTCCATAAAATTTCAAATTTCTGGAATGGACTGGGGGTTTATAGGGAACCGAAACATAGATTTTACTCTCCCAATATATACAAGACCAACCTGACTGGAAATGGACCAACCCTGATGGAATTCCATTTCTAAAACTTTATTCTTAAGTGCATTTTTTTACGGGAGGATTATTAAGGGGGATATGATGAACGATCTGTTTTGCCGGCCACGTCCAGCGGACATATAAATAAAATCTTAAAGACCGTGTGTCGGTACATTGAATATTTTGGCGAAATTTTCGTATAGCTATCCGTTTAAGAGGTAATAATGACCATATGCATATTTTTGAATTTGGTTTCCTGAAAGTCCGAAAATTTACCCCTCCTCGCGGCCAGTATCCAGTATTCGGGAGATAGTTGGTTCGAACCCCACTGTCGGCAGGCCCTAAGATGGTTTTCCGTGGTTACCCATTTTCACACCAGGCGAATGCTGGGGCTGTATCTTAATTAAGGCCACGGCCTCTTCATTCCCACTCCTAGCACTTTTCTGTCCCATCGTCGCCATGAGACCAATCTGTGTCGGTGAGACGTTAAACAACTTGTAAAAAAAAATATATATTATGTCATTAGGGACCCTATTACTAAATATATATAAGAATACCGTTGACAACGCCTTCGTGGTTGGCAGGTTCGATCCTGGCTCAGTCCGTTGGTATTTGAAGGTGGTCAAATACGTCAGCCTCGTATCGGTAGATTTACTGGCACCTACAACTCCTTTCGGGACTAAATTTCGGCATCTCAGCATCTCCAAAAACCGTAAAAAAAGTAGTTAGTGGGACGTAAAGCCATTAACATCACGCCTTCGTGATAACGTCGCGTAACGCAAGACACGGTAGATAGTCGGATCAGTACAATTGCATTTACAAGTCGAATGGCTGATCATCTAGCGGCACGAATTACATTGCCTGAGCATGTGAGAATCGTACCACTCCGTACCATTCCGTACCAGCCGGCGTGTGTCCGCTCTAAACCTATATACAGTGCCAGTGTCAGTGCCAAGATTTGGGAAAAAGCCAAGAAAAAGGAAGTGTGAGACATCTGTCTACATCGGGTGGAACATACCATATGCTTATCAGTGACTCACCTCTACTCGCCAAAATCTCCTGCTGTTGAACAACAACAAACACACAACTTTCGAAGGAGTACAGTTAGGAACCCTCGTTTGATCCCAAAAGAATGATCGTATATATAATACAAGTAATCTGCTTAATTCGCCTAATTTAACATTGTTGTTCTAGTGGATAAAATATAATGTACGGTATATGAATTGATTTTAAAATACGTAATTGTTATCGAATATCCATAATAAATATTCCTACGAGGAACGCGATCATAGTTATTGCCTCGCTCATCCCTTAATATTATTTAAGAATATGAGAACTGAATGTCAATATTTTTGAAGAATCTGGCGATACATGAGTTGTACATTTTTGGAGACTTCCGAGTATTTATAAAGCTTGATTTGAATAACAAAAATAGTTTAATGCTATGCATTTCCTGTTACTTTATATGAGACTGAATCTTGGGCATTGATCAAGACATGTGAGAAGAGGATAAAGAATAAAGAACACAATCAAACAAAAGGAAGCTGCAATACTTCGTGCATATCCTGAAGAACGACGGACCGAGCTCGATAGCTGCAGTCGCGTAAGTGCGGCCAGTATCCAGTATTCGGGAGATAGTAGGTTCGAACCCCACTGTCGGCAGCCCTGAAAATGGTTTTCCGTGGTTTCCCATTTTCATACCAGGCAAATGCTGGGGCTGTACCTTAATTAAGGCCACGGCCGCTTCCTTCCCACTCCTAGCCCTTCCTTATCCTATCGTCGCCATAAGACCTATCTGTGTCGGTGCGACGTAAAGCAACTAGAACAAACAAACAAGAACGACGGATAGTCATATAAGTGAAGGTCTTCAGGAGAGGTGGTTCAGGACGCCCACTTTTCTCCTTGCTAAGAAACCTGTGACTTGTATAGATAATATCTTCAATATAACTGTTCCTAAACTCCATTAATTTGTATAAAATCACCATGACAGCCAACATCCGAAATAGGTAAAACACTGGAAGATTAAGAAGAAAATAGTGTACATGCATTGAAATATACAATGTGATAAAAATATAATGACAGAGAAAGGTAGAAATAGATAAATCTAGAGCCACTATATGTGCTAATTGCTCTTTCATTGCATAAATAATATTTAAATAGCTGCCTTTCATAACTTGCATGTTTTAAAGTGAATTTGTATATTATCTAATTGATTGCACTATAACTACACTCCGTCCACTCACGATCCCTCTGAACACTCAACGGCCTGGAAATTCAAAGCTATAGATGTAATACCAGTAAAACGTGGCGGAATGCTTTACAATGGAGTAAGCCACCGTCAAATTATCTCACAATATTCACCTAATCCTTCCCTCTCTCTCTTCCACCCCTTCACTTGTCTGCTTTTCGGTCGATGGCCCACTTAACAATTCATTGTTGTACTGAGTAATCCAGCTTTCAGGATTGGGGTAAGTTGTGTAAATGTTCACTTGCCCGTGAGGGAACAGAGGTATTTCTATGGTATGTGTTAAACAACAGTTAATCCATTAACGCAATAGAGAGAAGTATCACCAAATGTCACAAATTGTCTTTCTTTCTTTCTTTCTTTCTTTCTTTCTTTCTTTCTTTATAAGTTTACCCTCCAGGGTTGGTTTACCCCTCGGACGCAGCGAACGTTCCAAATTCTACCGCCTCAAGGGCAGTGTCCTGGAGCGTGTGACTTTGGGTCGGGGATACAACCGGAGATGTGGACCAGTACATCGCCCAGGCAGCCTCACCTGCTAAACTGAACAGGGGCCTTGAGGGGGGAATGGGAGGATTGGAAGGGATAGACCAGGAAGAGGGAAGGAAGCGGCCGTGGCCTTAACTTAGGTACTATCGTGGCATTTTCCCGGAGGAGAAGTGGGAAACCACGGAAAACCACTTCGAGGATGGCTGAGGTGGGAATCGAAACTACTTCTCACTTGACATCCCGAGGCATAGTGGACCCCGTTCCAGCCCTCGTACCACTTTTCAAATGATGTGGCAGAGCCTGGAATCGAACCCGGGCATCCGCGGTTGGCAGCTAATCACACTAACCACTACACTACAGAGGCGGACTTTACAAAATTTATAGTTTAATTTCTAGTGCAATGTAATTTATTTAAGATCGCGTGTTTTATTTTTGAAAATGAAATGAAATGTCGTATGGCTTTTAGTGCCGGGATATCCCAGGACGGGTTCGGCTCGCCGGGTGCAGGTCTTTCTATTTGACTCCTGTGGGTGACCTGCGCGTCGTGATGAGGATGAAATGATGATGAAGACAACACACACACACACACACACAGCCCCCGGGCCATTGGAATTAACCAATTAAGGTTAAAATCCGCGACCCGGCCGGGAATCGAACCGGGGACCCTCTGAACCGAAGGCCAGTATGCTGACCGTTCAGCCAACGAGTCGGACTTCTGATAATTATCTCCCTGTTGGTCGTAGTTGGGGAAATTACAACATTACAACTCAGTAGTCGAATACGATTGACCCCTAACATACCTCTACTCACTTTATTTTTCTGAAAGAGTTCGGGAGTATTGCTATCTATTCTTAAGATGTTTTATAATAATTTCCAAGTCAAATAAAATAATTGAAAGGATTAAGTAAGTGCTGAAAATACAGAAATATTATATATGCTTCTCTGATTCGCTTTTACAACACATTAAAAAAAGACCACATTGATTATATTGTAGTTAGTTTGACTCGGATAGGCTTTCGGCGGTGATAAGAAAGGTAAGCAATAGTTCCCTTACTTAGCCCCAGAATGTGTTTAGTATGAAAATGGGAAACCATGATGAAGGTCTAGTTCGATTGGAAAGATTTTCGAGATGTCGATTTACCTACGCCTTTATTTTAACTGTCTGTTTCTACACTCACCATGCCCGACTACATGACTAAATTGTTAGCATGCTGTCCTTTGATCCACGGAGGCTTGGGCTTGATTCCCAGCCGGGTCGAGGATATTAACATTCATTGGTTAATTACGATGCTTCTGGGGCTGGATATGTGTGCCGTCGTCATGATTAGAATTCATTATAGGCAGGGCCCCCATCTTCACAGATGCGCAGGTCATCTATTCGGCGTCAACTCGAAAGAAATTCACCAGGCCTCTTCGTAGACCACACGCCATTATTAGTACATTCGCCACAGTCCATTTTAATCTTCAGACTGTGGAGTTTTATGAAAATTATAAATCCTTTCAGTGGAAATTCGTCTTGACAGGAAAAATCTATTTCAAAGACCACGAACGGATTCTTCTTCTTCATCATTATTATTATTATTATTATTATTATTATTATTATTATTATTATTATTGTACCGGTTGGTACACCTCTACGTCGTTATTTCGTTCGTAATCTGTTTTCCCTCCAGGGTCGGATTTTCCCTCGGACTCAGCGAGGGATCCCACCTCTACCGCCTCAAGGGCAGTGTCCTGGAGCTTCAGACTCTGGGTCGGGGGATACAACTGGGGAGGATGACCAGTACCTCGCCCAGGTGGCCTCACCTGCTATGCTGAACAGGGGCCTTGTGGAGGGATGGGAAGATTGGATGGGAGAGGCAAGGAAGAGGGAAGGAAGCGGCCGTGGCCTTAAGTTAGGTACCATCCCGGCATTTGCCTGGAGGAGAAGTGGGAAACCACGGAAAACCACTTCGAGGATGGCTGAGGTGGGAATCGAACCCACCTCTACTCAGTTGACCTCCCGAGGCTGAGTGGACCCCGTTCCAGCCCTCGTACCACTTTTCAAATTTCGTGGCAGAGCCGGGAATCGAACCCGGACCTCCGGGGGTGGCAGCTAATCACGCTAACCACTACACCACAGAGGCGGACTTATTGTTATTTCACCTAGTGAAAATTTGTTAAATCTTGTTGAAAATGAAAACCTACGACCTGTTTTCCATTCTTTGACCGGGTCAGGGATGGAATGAATGAAGCAGATATAGGCTATTAGTACGATGGGGTCGCCACTCCCAAAGTGATTTATTAATGAATGATAGATGCTACTAAATGAGAATGGAGAGTGTTGCTGGAATGAAAGATGACAGGGAAAACCGGAGTATCCGGAGAAAAACCTGTCCCGCCTCCGCTTTGTCCAGCACAAATCTCACATGGAACGACCGGGATTTGAACCACGGTATCCAGCGGTGTGAGCACAACGCGCTGCCGTCTGAGCCACGGAGGCTCTTTAAATATTGTTGTCAATTGAAAATATAACCTTTATTGAAATTTTAATTCATCTTTCGGCCTTGTAGTTAGGCCCATTCCAGCCCGCACCTTCTTTCACCTCTGCCTTCCTCGGATAACTCCGTAACAATTATTATTATTATTATTATTATTATTATTATTATTATTATTATTATTATTATTATTATTATTATTATTCACAGCCCTTTTCGCGATTTGTTTATTGGGGACGGCACTTGATTCGGCCCAGTTTTGTTGCTGGATACCATTCCTGATGCCAACCGTATGTGGAGCGATATATTCCCTATTGGGTGCTTCTTTGTTGGTTAGTGGTGTGCTGTGGTGTATGTAAATGAAAATGTGTGTTAAGACGAACATGAATACGTAGCCCCAAGCCAGATTAATTAACCATAAGTAGTTAAAATCCAAATTGAACCCATGAGTCAGTGGGCTGAACATCTAGCCGAGGAACCAGACTACGAAATGCTGCTTTATAGCAGCAGCATTCCTGAAGATATTAAAAAGTTTCAATGCTGCCGTGAACGTTCGCTATCCTTAGAATAAACAGATGTTGGGAGGGTTCCAACAATGGAGCACAATAGGAAGGAGATCAGGATGTCGTAACATATCCAGCAAACGAAGAAAGGGAGTTAAAATTAATCTTGCATCGCCATACATTACTGTTTGTTCAAGAGTCGTAAACGACGAGCACAAATTTCCTCGTTTCATTTCTCTGAGGCACAATAATATTCATGTCTCTAACTCGTTGAATCGTAAACGTAAATCGCCACAATTTTTTATGATTCAGGAGCTAATTTAAAACTCCCGACGGTCCAGTGTTTACTTAAATTCTTGCTGCATGTTCGGATAGCGAGCTTCCGTGGCTCAGGCGGGCCTCTCACCGTTGGGTTCCGTGCTTCAAATTCTGGTCACTCCATTTGAGATTTGTGCTGGAGAATATCTGTGTGGGAGAGGTTTTTCTCCGGGTACTCCGGTTTTTCCCGTCATCTTTAATTCCAGCAACACTCTCCAATATAATTTCATTTCAACTGTCAGTTATCACTGCCCCAGAGGAGGGCGACAGAATTCGGCTGGCGGCACAGTTCCATTCTAGCCGCTAGATGGTGGCTTCATTCACTCCATTCCTCACCCAGACATTTATCATAATCGCATAGCCACCCCCTTGAGTTATTCTCTGTACTCTGTACTTAAAGTTCAAACAATATGTGCCCTGACGCAACAATCACACATTGAAAAGAACCTTTAAAAATAGAATTATAATTTTGTCGGTACACTTCAAATTTTTCCTTCAACTTCCTTTTAACCTCTATTAGGTATACGAAAGTCGAAAATAGTTTAGTTGAATTTTGCTTTATATGTTTCTTTGTTACGGCAAAGCTAGTAAACGGCTAAACAAAGTGTAATAGATCAGAATATTATACGGTCCGCCTCCGTGGTGTAGCGGTTTGCGTGATTATCTGCCACCTCTGGAGGCCCGGGATCGTTTCCCGGCTCTGCCACGAAATTTTAAAAGTGGAATGAAGGGTGGAGCGGGGTCCACTCAGCCTCGGGAAGCCAACTGAGTAGAGGTGGGTTCGATCCCCACCTTAGCCATCCTGAAAGTGGTTTTCCGTGGTTTCCCACTTCTCCTCCAGGTAAATGCCGGGAAGATAGCTAACTTAAGGCCATGGCCGCTTTCTTCTTCCTTGTCTATCCCTTCCAATCTTCCCACCCCCGCCCCCACATGGCCTCTGTTCAGCATAGCATGTGAGGCAATCTGGGCGAGGTAATGGCCCTCCTCCCCGGTTGTATCCCCGGCCCAAAGTCCCACGCTCCAGGACACTGCCATTGAGGCGATAGAGGTTGGATCACTCGCTGGGACCGACGGAAAAACCGACCCTGGAGGGTAAACAGATTAAAAAGGAAAGAAAGAAGGAAAGAAAAATATTATATACCAGTTGTCAAAAGCAAAGCAAAGCAAAGTCACCTCCGTACAGGCCATGAAGGCCCTTAGAGGAGTGGAAAGTAAAGGCTTCCCCCATTGTTAACCTCGGCACATGATGGGGTAGAGTGGTTAGCTTTACGCCCGGCCGCCTTTGCCCCCAGGAATTAACCTGGTACTCCTTTTTGGTGTAGGCTGAGTGAACCTCAGGGCCATATGCACCTCCGGAAGTTGGAAATCTCGTTTCTTAAATTTTACGACTTCCTGACGTGGATTCGAACCCACGTCCTTCCGGGCGAACCGAGCACGCCTTTACCGCCTCGGCCAGGCAGCCCCTATATACGAGTTGTCACTTGTATTAAATTACGTTTATTTACTCTTAACGTTATGTACGACTGAAATGCTCAATTCAGTCATAATACGACATACGAACATGTAAATTTCCCTTAAGAACTTGCATTACGAATTCTACCAGGGTATGGGTAGTTATTTCATTGTGAACAAGTTTGAAGACACTGGCAAAATATAGGGAAAGGCTACGAAAAGCGTTGAAACGGAAGAATCCACAGGCCACTCAATTCTAATGCCATAAGGACAGAGGGAAAAATGAGTAGACTGAGTGAGGTCAGTTAGGAAATATAAACGTGAGTAGCTTGGCACAAGAAAGTAGAAGCAATGCTAGACCTATAAAAACGCTCACAGATTTTAAGCCATTAGTCCCCTCTTACAACACGCAGGAGATACCAAGGATTTATTCTATCACCACCTTTCACAGGGGGACATTAATAGTAGTATACTACCGGGCGAGTTGGCCGTGCGGTTAGGAGCGCGCAGCTGTGAGCTCGCATCCGGGAGATAGTGGGTTCGAACCCCACTGTCGGCAGCCCTGAAGATGGTTTTCCGTGGTTTCCCATTTTCACACCAGGCAAATGCTGGGGCTGTACCTTAATTAAGGCCACGGCCGCTTCCTTCCCATTCCTAGGCCTTTCCTGTCCCATCGTCGCCATAAGACCTATCTGTGTCGGTGCGACGTAAAGCAACTAGCAAAAAAAAAAAAAGAAAAGTAGTATACCAAGAGTAAAATAGCCTATTTTTCAAAAGTTAAGCATAGCCAATAGGCGATGAAATTAATTTGTGCTTCATTTTTTCAGCGTAAATTCTGGAAGTTTTATGACAAAATTTTTACCGTAATTATCTCTTGATTTTTTATCCGACATCAAAAACAGTATAAAAACTGGAACAGCTGTTACAGTTTTTATACTGTTTTTGATGTCGGATAAATTACCGTAACGTCCGTGGATTCAGATGATGTGATGAGTATAAAAATAAATTTTAAACCTCCCGTTACATCAACAAGTCCCGAATCATCTCCTGTCCCTTGCAGTTTACCACCCATAAGTGAATTTGTTATTAATATCATTGGCCAGTGAGGTATGTTCGCAGCTAAGATGCTAATGATCTAGGTACTGATTTGTTAGTCTTAATACAAGAGATCCTGTTTGTCAGCATATTTACAGCACTGCTACGTTACAGAATACATTCTAATGCTAATGTGACGGCATTCTAACACGTGCACGTACAGTTATAGTAGAAGAGACACTGCACTATTATTATTATGAACGTACAACGGTCCTTCAAGTCTTAAGAGACACCTTGTGGATGAATATTTCGCGCTGATATGGTGTCATTTACCATGTCATATTTAAGTGCACTAGTAACCATGATTGTTAAGGCATCTCGTGCATATGGTCTGAGACCGTGATTAGCCGCTTCGAAAAAAATCACAATCACAAATTTGGCTGGCAGGGTGGGAGAGGTGGTAGTATAGAATTCATAATCACTGGCTTCCATGCCTGAAGCATGGATTCAATTACAAATCTGCCGCAGTATCCATATGGAATGCGGGAATATGACGCTGCAGATGGTGATTCATCCGTCGGATGGGTACGTTAAGCCTTGGTATTATTGCACAGAAGTAAGCTATGTGAAGACACCGGATTTCACTTTTCTCCCCACTCCATTATCACCAGTACCAACATCACCATCATCATCATCATCATCATCATCATCATCATACCACATTCAAACGCGCAGGCCACCCATGGGTTACAAATAGAAAATCCTGCTCCAGACGAGCCGAAAATATTCTCGGACGCACCCGACGCTAAAAGCGACACGATAAATAAATAAATAAATAAATAAATAAATAAATAAATAAATAAATAAATAAATAAATAAATAAATAAATAAATAAATAAATAAATAAATAAATGCCTACCCACTTTGTCAGTATTCTATCCCACAATGTTATGAAAAGTAAAAGCTTACTGGATTAATCCTCCGACCGTTTCCCTCTTTATCATTAACCTATTCTTATTAACTGATATTATACATTCTTGGTTAAGGGATAAAACTCACCAGAGTCCGGTTACCTTGGCAGACGGTATATACGAAACGCTACAATTGGCAAGTGTTTGTTCAAAAGGTGCTATTTCCATTTCATTTCTTTTCGTCCACGTTCAGTGCTGGAGCTAAATACTTCCGAAGGACATGAGCAATCCAGACCAGGAAGATGTGATTATTTTATAGTAGTACCATACCATATCATGGATACGTCCCATGTGCCTTCTATTATATATTTCATTGCGTTTTTTCACAACGTTCTTACGATGAAAATAGCACCTTTGGAACTGACACTTATCGATTCCTTGAGAATGCAATTGCTCGTATCAGCCCGCCATAGGGATACCATAACAACCACTGTGTTTTATGTCACCACACTGGTCGCTCACAACCAGTGAAGCAGCTAGTATAAAGGGGAATTCACATGGTCAGTTTGGTTTCTGTTTGAGTTAATCAGCTGAGCTAATGCCCCTTGTGGAATTACACTTTTCATGTCAGTTCTGATTTCACAGTCGCTCACATACTATACGCGCACTTTTTCTTGAGCCCGATTTTTACGAGGTGAGGAGCAAGGAGGGAGCGCTGCCAGTTCCGGTTATACTGCCAACTGGATGGAAATGAAATCTGAATTGAATCGATAATATGATCGATCGATATGAATTTTCTAAATATTTATTATCTTACGTCAACAATTGTGTCACACATACATTGCTTAACATTATATAACATTTATCAATGCGAATCTTGTTACTAGCATGAATTATATAGTTTGGCTTTGCTGTGTAAACAACAACAGTACTAGTTTGCAAAGTGTACGCCAGATGTCGCACAGCGATGAATAAGCGATTCATAGTTTGTGTTTCAAAGGTTGCCGATATGGATGTCGAAGATAACGGAGGTCTACCGATTCAGCACTAGGGAGCTCCGGGCTCAAGAAAGAGTGCGCGTATAGTATGTAAGAAGATACTTTGCAGTTTCTGTTGTTTGTAAATTTGACAAACCCAAGAGCGAAAGGTCAAAATTAAGTAAAACTTGATAGAAATGGAGACAGCGTTCATCTCACGTTACTCTATTTTGTTAAGAGGGCTTCATTTTGAAGCGAATGACTAAATACATTCATATGTAAAGTAAAAAATGAAAACAGCCTATTTCCAGTCATTCGACCGGGTCAGGAATGGAATGAATGAAGCCCGATCTAGCGGCGAAGATAGGAATTTTTCCGATTGCAGACGCCTGTTGCACTCCTCTGGGGAAATGATTAACTACTGAGTAATTAATTGAAAAGATATTGGAGAATGTTAATTGAATGAAAGATGACAGGGAAAACAGGAGTACCCAAAGAAAAATCTGCCCCGCCTCCGTTCTTGCCAGCATTAAGATCACATGGAGTGACCGGGATTTGAACCACGGAACCCAGCGGTGCTGCCTGAGGTACGGAGGCTCTACATTTATAATGGAACCGTTGCATTGAGTTATTTGTTTATTTTAGACATACCCAACTTTGTGGCATTTTTATCATGTTTTTTGAATGCAAATTTCCGTTAAATCTTTGTAAAGCTTATCTGTTTTATAATGACTAAATTGATTGAAAACTAGGATAGATTCAAATAGTTTAGGCCTATGTAATAAAATCATGATCTATTGACATTTATGTTCCTAGATCGCTCTATGACAAAAAGAATGAAACCTGAATGGATACGCCTGTTTTCACGATAAGTTGACTGAAAATGGTGCACAATTCATCAAGCCATTTTTTTGTTTCACTTTAAGCTCAATCAGCTTTCCTATTCATGCATCAGTTCAACTGAAACGTAAACTTAACTGTATCTGAACTGATCGTGTGTAAGGAACTTAAGTGAGGCTCAATTTGGATACCATTTAGCATTGTTACAAATAACGGTAGTCTCCGTAGCACAGGCAGCAGCGCGCCGGGCTCTCACGCTGGGATCCGCAGTTCAAATTCACGTCACTCCATGTGAGATCTGGGCTGGACAAAGCGGAGGAGGGACAGGATTTTATCCGGATACTCGGGTATTCCCCGTCAGCTTTCATTCCAGAAACACTCTCCAAATCATTTCATTTTATCTGTCAGTAATTAATCATTTTCCCAGAGGAGTGTGACAGGCTTCGGCAGCGGGCACAACTTCTATCCTCGCCCCTAAATAGGGACTTCATATAGGGGATTCATTCATTCATTCATTGTTAAATGGCTGGAAAAAGGCCGTGGATTTTCATTTTCACAAATAATGCTTTAATAACCTAAGGCCATACAAGCCATATTATTATTATTATTATTATTATTATTATTATTATTATTATTATGTTATTACGATTATCATTATTAATATTATTTTACGATTTTCGGAGACAACAAGATACTAGAATATTGTCCCGCATGAGCAGCTTTCTGAGGATACTTCTCTAGCCTTACTGAACGTTGCTATCATTGCACCAATTGTTGAACTGTCTATTTCTGAAGGGAACAAAGACCATTAGTTGGAAAGTTAAACAGTTTCTTCCTTTCAATGCCTATCCCGATGTTTTATGACAACAGTTTGTATAATTATTCTCCCTTTATTATAGTCCTTTTGCTCATCTGTTCCAATTTATAGGAGTGCATTAACGTGATGCGAGGCTGGCGTATTTGAGCTCCTTCAAATGAAGGTTCGTCAGCCTGGGTCCAGAAAGCCTGTGTTCTACCATACGAGTCACTCATCCCGACCTAGGAAGGAACTTTTTTTTAACAAGTTGATTTACTTCGCACCGACAGAGATAGCTCTCGTGGTGACTATGGGAAATGAAAGGTCTAGAAGTGGAAAGTAAGCGGGCACGGCCTTAATTAAGGTACATCCCCAGCATTTTACCATTAAACAGCATATGCCAGTCAATTAGTGCAATGCCAAACGTGGACATATTTCACGAGGAGAGTGTCTACTTAAGGTCAGTGGGAGGGGAACTCGCACTGAGAGAAAACATAAATGGAATAGAGTAGCATACTTGTATATCATGAATAGTTTAGTCCTTAGAATAATTCAGATTAACAATGCATATTTTAGGAGAAATTAAAATATTAAGTTGTAACACACACTTACCACCATCCATAGTTCATAAATATAGTATTAGGTTTCATATTTTAACTTTTATTGTAAATTATTTATAACATTAGAAATAAGAACTGGACATGTTCTGTAAGTGGGCAGAAATGCCTGTTGAACAATAAATAAATAAATAAATAAATAAATAAATAAATAAATAAATAAATAAATAAATAAATAAATAAATAAATAAATAAATAAATAAATAAATAAATAAATTTCCTGGTGTGAAAATGGGAAACCAGAGAATACTATCTTAAGGGGTGCCGACAGTCGGGTTTGAACCCACTACCTCCCGAATGCCAGCTCACAAGTGCGCGCTCCTACCAGCACGGGCAACTCGCTCGGTGGGTACAGTTGTAACAAGAATACAATATTTCGTAATCAGAATAACAGGTAGGGTATGTATGAAATGGCGTATGGCTTTTAGTGCCGGGAGTGTCCAAGGACAAGTTCGGCTCGCCAGATGCAGGTCCTTTGATTTGACGCCCGTAGGTGACCTGCACGTCGTGATGAGGATGAAATGATGGTGAAGTCGACACATACTCTAAGACCCCGTGTCGGCGAAATTAACTAATTATGGTTAAAATTCCCGACCCTGCCGGGAATCGAACCCGGACCCCTGTGACCAAAGGCCAGCACGATAACCATTTAGCCATGGAGCCGGACAGGTAGGGTATGTACTAATGATGAACAAATAAAATCTAATAAGGAAATACTATATTGCATAAATGTAAATTAATTTGAGTATTGGAGAAGCAGAAATAGTTCGGAAATCTAATTGAATGGCTCCTGACCGGGCGAGTTGGCCGTACGGTCAGGAGCGCGCGGCTGTGAGCTTGCATCCGGGAAATAGTGGGTTCGAACTCCACTGTCGGCAGCCCTGCAGATAGTTTTCCGTGGTTTCCCATTTTTACACCAGGCAAATGCTGGGGCTGTACCTCAATTAAGGCCACGGCCGCTTCCTTCCAACTCCTAGACTTTTCCTAGCCCATCGTCGCCATAAGACCTATCTGTGTCAGTGCGACGAAAAGCAACTATCAAAAAAATAAAAAATAAAGGTGTCTGCACATTAAGATATTCAAAAAACCAAGTGCTTTGAATTTCAGAACGGAAGACAGCCGTACAAATTATCATCACACAAGACTTCGCAGACTTAAGTTACTGGTGTGAGGGGAGAGTCAAGTTTTTGCCGTATAATTCTCAGCATCCTTCACGATTGTTTATTTGTTAGATTTCGACACTACAGAGTAAAATATAATTTAAAGGAAATACTGCTTAAGAAAGGTTTTATAGTATGAAATTTTAGGATTCCTAGTAGTGGAGCCGTCAGTTTAGTGATACTGTTCCTTTACGAACATAATACCTTAACGGCATTATTGTCGACCCTACTCCTCGTTTTTAAAAACATAAAACTGATAAATTCACATCATTTTAATGAGAAAAATGTGAAGTTTCTTAAGAATGTGATGACAGAAATTTCTGTATCCCCGAAATATGTTTTTCTTTCTGTACCGTTTATCTCGGGATTTTTAAATGACACAGCCTTATTTTTTGAGAAAGTTTTACTTCACACCATATTTTAATTTATTTTTTGG
This sequence comes from Anabrus simplex, assembly GCF_040414725.1. Lineage (NCBI taxonomy): Eukaryota > Metazoa > Arthropoda > Insecta > Orthoptera > Tettigoniidae > Anabrus > Anabrus simplex. The sequence goes on along the minus strand of NC_090265.1, from coordinate 612,185,411 downwards.
ATTGTTTGTTAGATTCGATAAAATGAATTAACAATTATATGTAGCTGAACACAGTGCTTCTGGTATCAAAGCATCATTTTCCAACAACAAAAGTAAACTCGTATCCTCGACCCAAGCTGGTGCAGCGAATCCTGATATCGTACCCAAGGAAGAAAATGTAAACGAGTACTCTATTTCCTGAAATTGTAACCAACTTAAAACTAGTAATTTGAAGCTCTAAGATGAAACAGCTCTAATGTGTCCTTTTTTGCACTATGGCTCTATAATTTACAGTGTTAATTTCTCTTATGTTATGTGCAAAAACTTTCCAATTTCCAACTATCTTAGTATTAATTTGAGCTCTTTTCTGGTTGAACCATATATTACGTGATTCGACCATCACTTGGTGGGCGTAAGATATATAGAATTTTTAAAATAAACGTGAGTGCATGTGGCAGTCAAGCCACTTGCTTTCTCAGTAGGAAAGAGTCAGATTACCTACCTATAACACACGTTTTAGGAAATTTTCGAGGTATTTCATAAGTTAGAAATTAGTTTTGTATCACTTTACAGGACCTCCATGTCAGACTGGTATTTTATGTTTAGAAAACCGTTTAGCTACCTTTTTAATGTCGCTCCAGCACAGATAGTTTTCCGCTGACTATAGGGTAGGGAAGTGCTGAGACAGCGATAATATCAACCACGAAATTAACGTAACGCCCCGGCATTTCTCTAGTGTGAAATGGGAACCGGGCGGAAGAAAACCTACAAGGATACTGATAATGGTATTCGAACTCACAGTTTACCTAAGGCAAAATTATGTATACACGATCTGTACAAAAGACACAGTCTCCTCGTTCAGTTGATGATTAGAAGAACAAATGTACTGTCAATTTCATTATACCCAAGTATTGTTCAATCTCTGTACGGAATATCTAATCAAAATTCATATCTATTCAAGAACTAATCTGTAACATATATTAGAGCGAGTTAATGTAAATAGGTAATATTTAGCACTTAAAAGAATAGGCATTTAACATTTTTTAGATAAGAAACTCCTCAATATTTATTATTGTCTAAAGTTTCCGGACATTCGCTTTGATATTGTTTCCTATATTTTCAGGAAAATAAGCACTTCCCTACTTTCCTTCAGTAATGGAGTTCTGAAAATTATGTAACTCGCGCATCCGCCATATTGAATTGGCATTCTTAACTCATGACCATGAAAGGAGACCAAATTTGCAATGCAAATCCATCAGTGTTTAAGTTTTCTCTCTCTCTCACACACACACACACACACACACACACACACACACACACACACACACACACACACACACACACACACACACACACACACACACACACACACACACACACACACACACACACACACACACACACACACACACACACACACACACACACACACACACACACACACACACACACACAAGAATGTCCATAGATAGATCGTGCCCAAACGAATTAAAATGAAATTTTATACTGCGTCTTCCTAAGTGCAGAAAAGTATTTTATAGCGTCACTTAAATATGAAGATAAAGATGGACTATAAACCAAAATTGCAGAAATGGTTTGAAATATGACATTCATTATAAGATTTTAGCTTATAATTTTGACTATTCGACAATGTGCGTGTACGCGCATGTGCAACGCTTGTCCCGTTTCTCTACGAGATCCGGTATGAAGTGAGATGAATCTTCGTAGCGAGTGTTTTACGACCGGATGACCTTCCTGACGTCAACCTCATCAGAGGAGTTAATGAGGTGAAATTAATTACGTGATATACTGTATGACTGTAAGAAGAGAAGGGTGAAACCCGGTGCCAAAAATAGCCTACTCCTGTCCAATACCATCGAGCGGTCTGCTCAAGGCTTAATCTCTCCATCCGACGGATCAACAGCGTTATATGCCTTCTCTCCATATGAACACATTTGGAATTTAATCCAGGCTTTTGGCAAGCAACCCTGTGATTAGAAATGGTATACCTCCACCTCTCCCACCCTGCCGGCCAACATTCTGATTATGAATTTTTTTTCGACCAATGGGACTTAACCCGGGTAACCATGGTGTCAGACCATAACGAGCATGGCCATCAGGCGGGCAAACAATATATTAACAAAAAATGAACTGTCCCTCTTTTCCTCCTCTGTGACACAGTCTGAGGTTTTGGAACCCACTTCTTGACATTAAAAATTTTAAAAATCAGTGCCCAATAATATTTAAAAACACAAGTAAAACATAAACAGTGAATCTATCCGTGTAGGAAACAGCAATTGTGAACGCCTTATTGACTAAGAGGTAATGTTTTTTACAGGTACTTTTTTCTTTTGAAAAGAATATGAGGAAGCGAAGAAATTAATCACTGGTCATACCACAAAATATTAAATCAAAAGGATTATTACGCGATCGAAATTGATAATAGATTTAATCATCATAACAGTGCAAGTTTTAACAAACGAAGTTTCTAGAACTTAAACTCCTCAAATACAAATTCACTTCACAATGCCAATGTCCTGTTCTTGACAGAGGCCTCGAACTTCTGACGCTCTCCATGTTGGAGAAAAGAGAACTGAACTCTCCCAGGCAGTCTTGACCAGACTCACCATCGCTCGTTGTGTTGAGAGTGCGCCGAACTGTGTGGGCGAGGCCTGCGCTCATTGAGTATTCTCCTGAAACGACAGAGTTTTACTTACAAACATGGACTGGATTACGGAGAAGGTGCGTGCCAAAATATAGTTTTTGATGGCGCATGGTTAAACTGTAAACTACAGTATAATGCACTGACACATAAAAGAATCTAATGTAGGTCTACATCCTGTGCTCTTGAAAAGTAATTGGCAGTACCGTACAGACTTGTTAGGGGCTGCCTGGCCGAGGTGGCAGAGGCGTGCTTGGTCCGCCCGGAAGGGCGTGGATTCCATTCCCCGTCAGGAAGTATATTTGTTACTTTTTTATTATTGTCTCTTATCTGAAGATGAAGGACACCTTATCTTTCCAATACAATGCGTTCTTGCCGAGCAAAGAGAATCCCTTTCGCAGAACAAGGAAGGTCCTTGAAGCATTGAAAAGATTTAACACCTGAGTGGATGAATGGGTGGCTAAATTTCTAGAAAACAGAACCCAGAAAATTCGAGTAGATGGAAGTCTTATCTGATCCTGTAATGAGTAAAGGGGAGTCCCGCAGGGCAGTATTATTGGATATTTAAATTTTCTTATATATATATATATATATATATATATATATATATATATAATAACCTTCCAATGTATGTCAGGATGAGATTGGTGAACACATTGGAAGTTTATGTCGAGAAATAATGTCAATGAAATCTTATGTCCGGTTATCACACCTCCAGATGAATTAGAAGGCAGTTGATTTGTCTAATTACGTGAACGGCATCGCCGAATTGAAAAGATCAGCAGATTGATAACAAGCTCTAAACCCCGTGGTATCTCGGAAATATGAGTAGAAAGTTAAACATCGTGAAACATAGGGCAGGATTATATGAATAATACGTATCCTTCAAGTAAAGTTTCCGAAATGCATGAATGGCAGAATATCTATGACAGAATGTTACTGAGGGCCATGAAATATGTAAATAATAAATTCATATGAGAGGGCCATACCTTGTACATCTAGTCTCGCACGATCCGACGATCGAGATGAAGAAAAGAAACTGTCGATTACTAACCTAAATACGAGGCGGCAATTATTAAACAAGTTCCTTTGCTAGTACAGCTGATTTGTACGAGATCGTCTTGCATTATGTGTCAAATGTTTCCAATTGTCAAGAACATATGGGAGCTAGAAGCTGAGAAGAATTCTGAAAAGCAAACCGTCTGCAATTATTATGTTGTGGTAGAATCTGTTTTGTCTCTGAAGAAGTTGACACTCTCTCAATCTGCAACTCAGAAAGATCGGAAGCAAGAATTCATAGGGAAAAGATTGTTCTGAAAGGAAATATTAGAGAGATATTGGCATATCATAAACATATAATATTGTAAAACAAGATATCTTGTTATTGAATGAAAAGGCAAGTGTATCACTTGAACTGTTAAAATTGTATTAAGGTGTATAATCTTGTTCTAATTGATATCTCTGAGTTTCAGGTAATATGGAACCGTCAGCAATTAATTGTTCAGATGAAATGAATGCACGTATCAACATGAACAACTAAAATAGAGGGACCTCAAAGGATCTGACCAGAAATGTGAAGGACAATACTTGATAATGTAATTGAGTGAGAGCTGAACTCGGAAGGTGACACCGTCGTGGAGCAATAACCCAGGATGAGTACTTGAATATCTTATATATATTCCGCCACGTAATTGCTTATTGTAGTTGTAGAGTAGTATTTATTTGTTGTCGATTTGACATGAACAATTTTAACTTGAAAGCGACCGTTATTTGTTGGACATTGCGTTGTAAAATTTATGATCGTTACATCTAGTGCGGTGAGCTAGTCTACGTTGTGATGATATGCGATGGCTGTGTAAGATTTCCTTAATGTTTGCTAGCAAGGTTTTACGAAAGATTTTTCGACATGGATGTTATTGGTACCGTAATGATGTTAGGGTATGGAACGCTAATTTAACTTGTAGCTCAGAATACCTCGGAGGAGCTCGGTATTTTGCGACGTGCGATTCTGTGGTCTTCAAAATGTTATGTGCTTGTGTGGAAATACAGTGTTTTGATAATAGAAGTGTGATACTATTGTGGTGATATGGTGTTAATGCGGCAACGTATTTAGTAATTTTACGTAAATGCCTGAATAGATTGTTCTTTAGCATTGTGAATTCGCTGTGCATGACGAGTTGTGCGATGTAATAAGGTGTTGGTTACGGTAGGATCTTTGAAAGTATTTACGTGGATAGAGAGATGTGATGATTATAGACGTGTCATTAGGATTGCGAATTTTATGATGATGTTATGTGAAGGTCCTGATGATGGTATTGACGGTAGGAACTATGTTAGTCATGCGTGAATTTTGTTGTTGTCGTGATGAATAATTTATTTAGGTACGAGGCCGTATTTTAGAATAATGTTATAGGATGTTGCACTCACGAACACTAGTAGTTGGTCGTCACATTTATCCTATTTAAATACAAGATTGACCAGAGCGCACGATATTAAAGGGATGTTTAGGATCTTCGCAAGATAATCGGTAACGTAAAGATATTGAGGACATGTCGTAAAGGAAATATGATCTTCTATGGTAAGTAAATCATTTCTTTGCTAGTTGGATTTTGTAGATCATTTGAGTTGACGCCTAGTGCTGATGTAGTTATTCCAGGTCAAACGTCGCAGTGGTATCCGGAGGCGCAGAATCAACGTAGTTAGACAAGCTTAATTATAGGCGTTGCAATGTCATTTGATGTCATTTATCTAGGTGCAGTCGCCGATGAATGTACGGGAGGATCGAGTCTGTCTTTTTAATGCATGTCTTTGATGGATATCATATTATGTTACGGTCCTGTGTCTTTCAAACATTTCTATTGCATTTATGGTGATTTTATGAAGTTAGAATAACGGTATTTTTCAAGTTGCTAGATAGACAGATACCGACATTTAATGCGGTGATTTTTAAAAGAGAAATGACGGAATATTATGAGATATTTGGGTAGAAAATAGCATTCTGAAATGGACGATTCTATAATTCCCAGTGATTTATTTTAAAAAAATGCGAGGTTGATAACTGATCTTTCACTGTAAGCCTTCAGCAGAGGGACACTTTGTCTCTTTTATTTTTTTCGATTCATGATGTTATAATTTATTTGTAACAAGAGCCTGAAGTTAGGTGTTTATTTTCAAGTTAACATAATATTTCCTTCCTATACTCGTTTGTGTTGCCGATAATTTGCTCTTAATGTAATTGAAACATCTGAAGTATTTTAAAATCATTAAACGGGAAATCCTTCCATAAATAAAACATTTACGGAGTTTTTATTTAAAGTAGCGTAGGAACATTAGGTTAGTTATTTAATTTAAGATATGATTAAGTGATGGTCAATGTATCTTAACGAATATGCCAATATCCTCGATCTCTTAATACACTATTGCGGAATATTCACGTAATTTAGGCAGAAATGATGATTACATTCTACGTTTTAAACCACGATGATAACAGTCCACTTAATTAACCTGTGACCCAACTCGTCGGACTTGCACGTCCCTTGAGTGGAGCCTTCATGGATCTCCGACTGCATTGCTTCGCCGCGGCCTAACCCAACACTGAGATACAGAATTTAACTTTACAAAATGGTCACAGGGATTGCTGTCAGGGCACAATATATATATGAAATTAGTAAAGAGCTGGAAACTTTTTTTTGTTGCTATTTGCTTAACGTTGCACTAACACAGATAAGTCTTATGGCGACGATGGGATAGGAAATGGGTAGGGCTGGGAAGGAAGCGGACATGACCTTAATTAAGGTACAGCCCCAGCATTTGCCTGGTGCGAAAATGGGAAACCACGTAAAATCATCTTCAGGGCTACCGACAGCGGGGTTCTAACCCACTATCTCCCGGATGCAAGCTCACAGCTGTGCGCCCCTAACCGCACGGCAAACTCGCCCGACAGAGCTGGAATCACAGTTAAGGCTACTGCATAGGGTAGTAAATGATTTTCTGGATTGTCTACAGTGACTACAAGGGGACCTAGACAATGTTGTGAAATGGAAAATGGCATGATAGTAAACGGGGTGAAATGTCAGGTCGTAAGTTTCACCAAGAGGTATCGTCCTCTCATTTTTAATTACTGTGTTGATGGGTTGATATTACCTCATGGGGAACACAGTAGCCTAAGTACCTAGGTGTTAATGTAAGTAATGATCTTCATTGAGACAATCATATTAAGGAGGTTTTTAAGAAATGTTACAGATGGTTATGAGAGTATTTAGTGGTTGTAGAAAAGATGTAAAGGAGAGGGCGTATAAGTCTCTGGTAAGACGCCAATTAGAGTATGGTTTCAATGTATGAGACCCATACCAAGACAAATCGATATGAGAACTGGAAATGATCCAACGGAAAGCAGCGCTATTTGTTCTGGGTGTTTTCCGACGAAGGCATTTTGTTACGAAGATGTTGCAAACTTTGGGCTGGGAAGACATGGGAGTAAGAAGACGAGATGCTCGACTATGTGGTATCGGTGGAGAAATGGCGTGGAATGACATTAGTAGGCGAATAAGTTTGAGCGGAGCTTTTGAATGTGGGAAATATCATAAATAAAGATAAAGCTGGAATTCAAGATGACAAATTGGGGCAAACATTAATTTACAGGACGAGGAGTAAGAAAGAAGAAAGACTGTGAAGTGAATTTTGGTAAATACATGCCAATTTGTCTAATTATGCAGGAAAAATATTGTTTGAATTTTTCAAATGTTATAAATGCAACTGCGGTGAATATTAATGTAAGCAATTGGAGTTGTATATGGCACAAATAGAGAACCCATTAATAATTTTAATGTTGGGAGTTAAACTTTTAAATCTGCGGCAATGAAATAAATTATTGGCTACATTTAGGGATATTAAACGCAGGTGTGCATAATTGAAAAGATTAAAAATATAATTGGGCACGAAATCTTGTTGTTGTTGTTGCTGTTGTTTGAGTCATCAGTCCATAGACTGGTTTGATGCAGCTTTGCATGCCACCTCAACCTGTGCCAAACTTTTCATTTCTACGTAACTATTGCATCCTACATCTGCTCTAATCTGTTTTTAATATTTATACTTTGATCTACCCCTAACGTTTTTACCGCATACACTTCCTTCAAAAACCAACTGAACAAGTCCTGGGTGTCTTAAGGTGTGTCCTATCACCTATCTCTTCTTCTCATCAAATTTAGCTAAATAGATATCCTCTCACTAATTCGATTCAGTACCTCTTCATTCGTGATTCGATCTATCCATCTCACCTTCAGCATTTTTCTGTAACACCACATTTCGAAAGCTTCTATTCTCATTCTTTCTGATCTAGTTATCGTCCATGTTTCACTTCCATACAATGCCACGCTCCAGAAGAAAGTCTTCAGAAACATCTTTCTAATTCCTATATCAACGTTTGAAGTGAGCAAATGTATTTTCTTAAGAAAGCTCTTCCTTGCTTGTGCTAGTCTGCACTGTATGTCTTCCTTACTTCTGCTATCGTTAGTTATATTACTACCCAAGTAACAATATACATCTACTTCCTTTAAGACTTCATTTCCTAACCTAATATTTCCTGCGTCTCATGCCTTCGTTCGACTGCACTCAATTACTTTTGTTTTTGACTTATTTATTTTTATCTTGTACTCCTTACCCATGACTTCGTCCATGCCATTCAGCAACTTCTCGAGATCTTCTGCATTCTCAGAGAAAATAACAATATCACTGGAAAATCACAAGGTTATGATTCCCTCTCTCTGGACTGTAATTCCCTTCCCAAATTCCTATTTGATTTCCTTCACTGTCCGTTCTATGTAAACATTGAAAAGGAGTCGAGCAAACTGCAGTCTTGATTCACTCCTTTCTGGATTGCTGCTTCTTTTTCAAAGCCCTCGATTCTTATCACTGCAGACTGATTTTTATACAGATTGTAGATAATTCTTTGTTCTCGGTATCTGATCAAAATCACCTTCAGGATCTTAAATACCTTGGTCCAATCAACTTTATCGAATGCCTTTTCTATATCTACTCACGCCATGTACGTGGGCTTGTCCTCCTTAATTCAATCCTCTAAGATCAGACGTAAAGTCAGGATTGAATCACGTGATCTTACATTTCTTCTGAAGCCAAACTGATCTTCTTCCCACTGAGCTTCAACTTGTCTTTCCATTCTTCTGTAAATAATACGTGTTAAAATTTTGCGGGCATGAGATACCAAACTAATTGTGCAGCAGTTTTCAGACTTGTCAGCACCGGCTTTCCTAGGAATAGGTACAACAACATTCTGCCAAAAATCGGATGGCACTTCTCCTATCTCATACATCTTACACACTAAATGAAATAACCTTTCCATGCTGGTTTATCCTAAGGCAGTAAGTAATTCAGAGGGAATATCATAAATTCCAGGTGCCTTGTTCCTATTTAAGTCTCTCACAGCTCTATCAAACTCTGACTTCGAAACTGGATCTCCGATTTCATCAGCATACAGCCTCTTATTGTTCCAGAGCAAAATCATCTACATCTTTACTTTGATACAACTGTTGGATATGTTCCTACCATCTTTTTGCTTTGTATTCTTTCCCTAGAAGCGGCTTCCCATCTGAGTTCTTAATATTCATACACCTAGATTTACTTCCTACAAAGGTTTCCTTGATTTTCCTGTATGCAACATCTATCTTTCCTAGTACCATACAACCTTCAACATCCTTGCACTTCTCCTTCAGCTATTCTTCCTTAACTACCTTGCACATTCTATCCACTTCATTCTTTAATCGCCTGTATTCTCTTCTGCCCTCTGCATTTGAAGCATTCTTGTATTTTCTTCGTTCATCAATCAGCTCTAGTATCTCCTGAGTTATCCATTACTTCTTAGTTGATCTTCCCTTTCTTCCTAACGTTTCTTCAGCAGCCCAAGAGACCTCACTCTTCACGACTGCCCATTCTTCTTCTATTGTTTTTCCTTCAGCCTGTTCATTTAGTTTTCGTGCAACATGTTCTTTGAAACAGTCCCTCATACTCCTTTCTCTCAACTTTTCTCCTTGCATTTCTTCCTTTCTTCAACTTCTTCAACTTCAGATAGAATTTAATAACCAGCAAGATGTGGTCAGAGTCCACGGCTGCTCCTGGGAAAGTTTTGCAATTCAACACCTGGTTTCTGAATCTCTGCTTAATCATAATGAAGTCTGTTTGATACCTTCCAGTGTCTCCAGGTCTCGTCCACGTATACAGCCGTCGTTTGTGGTGTTGGACGAAGTATTGGCAAGGACTAAATTAGATCAGTGCAGAATTTAACCTGCCGACTTCCCCCTTCATTCCTCTGTCCCAATCCAAATTATCCTACTGTATTATTTTCTCTTCCTTGGCCTACCACTCTATTCCAGTCTCCCATCACTATTAGATTCTCGACACCTTTTACATATTGTATTAAATCTTCTATCTCTTCATATTTTATTTCGATTTCCTCATCATCCGCTGAACTAGTAGGAATATAGACCTGCACTATTGTGGTGGGCATTGGTTTGGTGTCTTTCTTGACGACAATAATTCCTTCACTATGATGGTCGTAGCAGCTTACCCGCTGCCCTATGTTCTTATTCACTATTAAACGAACTCCTGCATTTCCCCCGTTTGATTTTGTGTTGATAATTCAGTAGGCGCCTGACAAAAAATCCTGTTCTTCCTGCTAACGTACTTCACTTATACCAAATGTATGTAACTTTAGCCTATCCATCTCCCTTTTCAGATTCTCTAACCTACCACAACGATTCAAACTTCTAACATTCCACGCTTCGACTCGCAGAATGGTAGTATCCATCTTCCTGATGATCTCCTCTTTCGTGCAGTGCCCATCCGGAAACCCGAATGGGGGACTAGTTTACCTCCGGAATATTTTACACGGAAGGAACCCATCATCAGTACAACATTCATACAGAGAGAGCTGCATGTCCTCGGGAAGTTAGTTACGGCTGTAGTTTCCCGTTGCTTTCAGCCGTGTAGCAGCATCAACACAGCTAAGCCATGTTGAGAATTATTACAAGGCCGTATCAGTCAATCATCTAGACTGCCGCCCTTGCAACCTCCAAAATGCTGCTACTCCCCTTTCGATGAACCATTCGTTAGTCTGGTCTCTCAACAGATACCCATCCGATATGGTTGCACCTGCGGCTCAGCCATCTGCTTCTTTGGGACGCGCAAGCTTCCCCACCGCGGCTGGACCACATGGTTCGAAGGGGAGGAACGCTATCTTATAGACTGAATAGTAAAGAACGTTCGATATTAATACATACAGTAATGATAAACAATATAGCATTTTTTATTCGTTTGCTGATCAACTAAGAATCATATTTGCAGGCGTTACAACAGTCATTGTTGCATAATGAGAACAATAACCTCATTGTTCTCAGAAAATTTTGTAATTTGTGTAACTATATGATTTAAATGCTGGTGATCAACCCGAATGACCAAGATATAATCAAGATTGGCTGTGAAGTTGAATTAAATGTGTCCAGTCAAATAACGTTACGAAATTTAAGTGAGATTAAAATCCTGTCCAAATTCTAAAATTATTACGGGAAGTGACTCTGATCCTAGAATAGATGAGACTAAGCTGAACATATTTCAGATGCTTTAGTACTACATAATTCAATGCATTCTTAAGTCTACCAGGTTAAAACAAATTTAATTAAAGGCGAATGTGATTGTTGCATTGACAACAATTTCATGATTGACATCCGTGGCCGAGTCAGTTACTTGTTGACCTGTTACGAAGGTACGATGATAGATCCCAAAGTAAGATCGGTGGTAATTTGAGAGTGATTTTAAATGTGACAGCTCCAAGTTCCTGGCGTCTCTCTGATGAATTTCTTGTCAAATTATGATGCTTATTATTTCTCCGTTAGGGTCTTCTAGGGACGACGCGACAATTTCAATGCTTCATATTTTGTAGTTTCTTCTTCTTCCTCCGATATTCCTTCATGCTCACTTTGTCTCCTTTTTGTCTCCTCGGACCATTTTGAGCCTGTTTTCTTTCCCTCCCGACCTTGGAATCCTTCCATGTTTAACACTTTCTTTCTAAAAAAAACTCTGTTGCTGCTTCTTCTCTTATATTGTATATTTCCAAATATTTGACTTCATTAATCCAGGTTATTATTATTATTATTATTATTATTATTATTATTATTATTATTATTGCTGTCTGGATCCCGGACTGAATGATCAGGGTAATGATCTTAGGTTCAGAGGGGCCCAGGTTCGATTTCCGGCCGGACCCGATATTTCAACTCCGTATCCTTAATTATTAATAATCTTCATCTACACACAACCACCACAGAATCACGCGCATTAGTGATTGCATTCCTTCACATGGAATTGGAGTCAGGAGTGGCAACGGGCCGTAATATTGGGCCAAATCCACACACGTGGAAATAAATTGAGAAATAGTGAGAAAGAACAAGATATTAATATTCCGGCGTCAGAAATGTAGTGCGAATCACCGCATCCCCTAAAATTAGCATCCAAAATATTTTTATATAGAAGGTACTATTGACGTGTTGTTTTCACAGAAATAAAATGGAACTAAAGGCTCATAACTGTAGTCCATACACATATATTTCAATAATTATTGGAATGCGTATTCAATTTATAAATTTACATTTTTCAAATGGAACAATATTTATTGACATTAACGAAATAAAATAGAATGAAATAAAATGTCAATTGTGCTTTTTTCAGCATTCTAGTAAAAGTAGTGTACGAGCTACAGTAATTTGAAAATTGTAAATACCGGCAGTTGTCCGCTCCACTCAACTGCTTATGACCGGGCGAGTTGGCCGTGAGGTTAGGGGCGCGCAGCTGTGAGCCTGCATTCGGGTGATAGGGAGTTCGAACCCCACTGTCGGCAGCCCTGAAGTTGGTTTTCTGTAGTTTCCCATTTTCACACCAGATAAATGTTGGGGCTGTACCTTAATTAAGGCCACGGCCGCTTCCTTCCCACTCCCAGCCCTTTCCAATCCCATCGTCGCCATAAGACCTATCTGTGTCGGTGCGACGTAAAACAAATTGTATTGCAACTGCTTATGATCCCTGTGGGTGTGGCCAGGCATTCAGGAGCATCAGGGAGGAGTTAGAGAGTTTGAGGTACATAATTAGTATTCTCTCAGAAGACAGGAAGGAAAGTGGGCCACCCTCAAACAATGTACAGGATACAGAAGGTACAAAAGAGGGATGGGAAGGAAATGGGGGAATTGTAGAATACAGGTGGTCGAATGTTCTAAGAGGAAGGGCAGGCTAAGTGCTCTATTCAGGATCAGAATTCAAAACAGGTGTCTGTGAGAAACCGGTACGAGTCACTGCAGGTCACAGGAAACTGTTGCTGAGAAGTGTAGAAGTAGGAGGAAGGGAAAGGCAGGAAAGCTATTTTTTATTTTTTTGCTATTTGATTTACGTCGCACTGACACAGATACGTCTTATGGCGACGATGGGATAGGAAAGGCCTAGGAATTGGAAGGGAGCGGCCGTGGCCTTAATTAAGGTACAGCCCCGGCATTTGCCTGGTGTGAAAATAGGAAACCACGGAAAACCATCTTCAGGGCTGCCGACAGTGGGGCTCGAACCCACTATCTCCCGATTACTGGATACTGGCCGCACTTAAGCGACTGCAGCTATCGACCTCGGTAAGGCAGGAAAGTGAAACGTAGTGTATAGGATAGGAAAAGTCAGGTGGAACAGGGTCATGAGGTGGTAGGAAAGGGAGGAGGAAGTAGCTTCTACAGCTGTCAGGAAAGATAGGGTTGACAGAGAGAGGAGGGGAATCAATTAGGCGGGTAGAGTTGAGGCTCTGGTCATTCGGGATTCCATTGTTAGTCATGTGGGGGATGTGTATGGCGGAAAGGGAAAGAGGGTAGACTGTTATCGGGGAATTAGGTTGAGGCAGATTGGAAGAAAGTAGAAGAGAAGAAGGGTGGAAAGGAGAAGGTGGTTATGTTTCGCATTCTTACCAACAACGTAAGACAAGCAGGTACAAGTACTAATATACGTAGTTGGGGATGTGTGAAATCTGGTAAGTGCAGCACGGGTGAAATTTAAGGGAGCAGAGATTGTTATCGGTGGAATACTATGTAGGAGGGAAACTGGCTGGAAGGTAATTGGGGATTTAAATGAGACTATGGAGTAGGTACGTGAGAAACTCCGTGATTTTGATTTGTAGATCCTAATGGTTGGATCTGCGCTCAGATCGCCTTCACTTAAGCCGCATTGATATGTATAAGTTAGGAAATTTGTTTAGAAGCGTTATAGGGCGGTACATTCTAGGTCTAGGTATATGGAAGTCAAGTAGGGATGAAATAAAAATGTTAGTGTCGAAATGGAGAAGTATTGTGAAGAAAGGAATAGAATTCAGTAATTTAATATATATATATATATATATACTTACCAGATATTGTAACAGGAGTTGAACCATGGCTGAGAAATGATATTATGAGTGCAAAAATTTTATCTAAGAATTGGAGTGTGTACAGTAGGGATAGGATAGGAATGGTAGGAAGGGGAGTATTCATCCCCGTGAAAGAAGAATTTGTAAGCTACAAAAAAGTTAAGGTGACAAATATGAAATTCTAGGTGTAAGGCTCATGTCTAAAGATAACAGGCAACTTGATGTCTTTGGAGTGTACAGACCGGGTAAGGGTATCGCTGACGCAGATCCAGAATTATTTGGAAAGACAATCAGCTATGTGGGAAACGACATGGAAAGGAATGTGATTGTAGCGGGAGATCTCAATTGCCAAATGTCAATTGGGAAGGTAATGTGAACAAAAGGAAGTATGACCAACAAATGGCAAATTAAATTAATATGGGAAGGACAACTGATTCAGAAAGTGATGGAACAAACTAGAGGGACTAGAAGGAAGAATATACTGGACGTGGTGCTGGGAAAACCAGATGAGCTCTATAGAGAAACCGAAGTAATAGATGGTATTAGAGATCACGAAGCTGCTTTTGTCGTAGTTAAGAATAAATGTGATAGAAAGGAAGGTCCTATAAGTAGGACTATTAGGCAACACCATACGGCTTACAAAGCAGGCATGAGAGAGTTTTAAAGTAACTATGATCGGTGGAAAACGATACATAAAAATGTACATAGATTCTGGGATGGATTTATAGCAACTGTTGAGTAATGTGAGAACATGTTTGTACCATTAAACGTGGTAAGGAGTGGTAAAGACCCACTTTATGATAACAGAGAAATAAAGAGACTAAGGAGGAGGTGCAGACTGGAACGAAATAGAATTAGAAACGGCTGTGAAAGTGAGGAGAAATTGAAGAATCTTCCTAGGAAATTGAATCTAACAAAGATATCAACTAAGGATAATATAATGGCAAGCATAATTTGCAATCATACAAATTTTAGTGAAAAATGTAAAGGTACTTTAAGGCAGAAACAGGATCCAAGAAGGATATTCCAGGAATCATTAATGAACAAGGGGAGTGTGTATGAGAGGATCTTCAAATGGCTGAAGTATTCAGTCAGCAGTATGTAAAGCTTGGTGGTTACAAGGATAATGTCAAGATAGAAGAGGTGACTAATGATAAAGAAGTATTAAAATTTACCTATGATAACAATGACATTTATAGTAAGAATAGCAAACGTACCCGTGCATCGCTACGGTATTCTGCATTGTATACGAATATTGAAGTAAATACTGTACATGCAGTAAATAAGATTTTTTTTAAATAGCATGTCTCTTAGCGTTATCCGAGAAACAGCATGGGGAGGTACGCATACGTTGTTTCCAATGTAAAGTGTTTGTTACGGATTTGTGATGATAACGACAGGCTTACTTGCCTACTGCCATTCGCAAACGAGTTGGGAAGTTTACATTATAATTGCAGGCCCCATTGTTTACTGTGCGGTTACAATCGATTTGGAAAGGTTTTGTTACAATGGCAGACCCCTTTCTTACTTCCAGACAGATTACAGTTGAGGAGTTTTTATTATAATGGCAGGAAACTTCCCTACAACGAGTCAAAATTGAGTTGTGCAGTTATCATTATAATTACAGGCCCCTTTTCCAACTGCCAGCCAGCTTAGTGGCAGTCACACCAAGTTGATGAGTTTCCATCAAAATAGCAGGCCACTATGCCTAATGCCAGTCACATTTAAATGGGTACATTTGTTTATAATTGCGTGCACGCTTGCCTACAGGCAAACACAATCAGGTAAGGGGAGTTTTGAACAAAACTGCATGCTCCCTTGCCATCTGCAAGTTAAATCGAGAAGTGAATTATTCATTACAATGGTAGGCCTGCCTTATTAAGGCCAGTTACACAGGAATTGGAGAAGGACCCCATTCCTACTGCCAGTCAAAGTCGGTGTGGGGAGTACTGATTACAATAGCAGACACACCGTTTCTCGATCGCTACAAAATCGACATCAGTGAATATATATAGATCGACGTACGAAAGTGTGTGCTTGTTTAAAATATTGCAGACCTTCATTTACAGATTAACTGCTGCTAAACCGTACATCATATCGAGAAAGTATTGTACCATAAGCCCCCGGATTTAGCGGCCTAAATTGCTGGTCTTATGATATTTTATCTATTCATGCGTCAGATTGAGATAGAAACGTGGAATAGGGTAAAATTTGTGTAAGATTATCTCACATTGCATTGCTTTTCGGATAATTAATTTGCTCACATATTGCTACTGAGTGGACCAGGTAGAGTTCGATGATTTTATCTTTCCTATAAATGATGGAAAGTATGAATTATGTATGTGAAAAGTCCAAATTTACTTAACATCGAGAAATAGAGAAAAATCAAACGTAAAAGGGATAAAGATACGACAAAAAGGCGTAAGACCAAGGTTGTAGATTACACCAAATTGAACGAGGATTGTGCCATCCGTTATGTGACAATACTTCCCGAAGATCTGCACAATCATTAAAATTGCCTCCATATTTCGATATTCTTCGGGGGAAAAAAGGGGAAAATTTAACGATCTTGGAAGTTTTCCGTACATTACAGGCTTAAAACGTATAACTCTGCCAAATTTCAATATCCTTCTTCGACTGGCAGATTATGCCGCAATCTGGATTTTCGGTGAAGAGTGTAAAAATTAGGACTTTCAAGAAACTAAACCAAAAAATATGCAGATGGTCATTATTACCCCTTAAACGTGTAGCTGTACGAAAATTTCGCCAAAATAGTCAATGTACAGGCACACAGTCGTTTCGATTTTATTTACATAGATAAGGAATCTGCTCCACGTACAACACCTTTTGGGCTATGTCCGCTGGACTTAACCTGAAAAACGGGCCGTTTATGATATCTCCCTTATGAAACCTCCTGTCGAAAAAATGCACATGAAGAAAGTTTTAGAAATGGATTCCCATCAAGTTTGGTCGATTTCCAGTCAGGTTGGTCTTGTACTGTATACAGAGTGTTAGGTGTATGCCTGCAGATATTTCTTCTAGCAATAGAGAACGATGTGACGAACTACTATATATCAAACTTTTAGTAATTCTCGGAAGTCATTTTCGAGAGCAAAGAGATACGATGTGTTTAGAATAGGTAGTATGCCTTGTGCTTGTGAATGAATAGCTTCCCTTTGAGAACAGGCGAGTCACGCGCCATGCGTGCCAAAATGGTTTCTGTTTATGTTTACGTGCAACAGCTGAACGCTACCTATGCAATGCACGAGATGTTACGTAACATACTTGTCAAACTGGTTTTATGATTAAGAGCAACAGAGGTACGATAACAGCTGAAGGTGGCTACTACAGTAGCGTATGCCTTGTTACGTTACATTCTCGCCAGACTGGTTTCGTAGTTGTCAGTATTCAGTTTCCGTCTTAGGGGCTTCAGACAACCCTGGTCATCGGTTTCGGACTCTGGAGATGTACCGAATTCTCAGCGTTAATACTGGTTCATTTGCTGTTATGTCCTTTAAGGGATTGGGATATGTGTGGTCATCAGCCCCGTGGTCTAGTGAGTATGGAAATGACCTGAAAACCTGAATCGGTGCGGGACCTGTACGAGCTTGTGATATAATTATTGGTTGGGATAGGCGCGCCGGGACGTGAAATACAGTAGATTCCCGTTGTGCATTGCATAAAGGTAGAAGAAAGATGGCAGGTCCTTACGCCAACGAAAGCAGTCATGGGATGCCCAAATGAGTAGCATCGGTATTGAATTATCGAAACACATCGAACGTTTAGTTTCAAAGGAATATTGGACAAGTTATACAACTAAATAAATTAAACGTACCTTCATTTCGTGCCTCCTTCCGGGCTGAGTTGCTCAGACGGTTGAGGTGCAGGCCTTTTGACTCCAACTTTACAGGTTCGAACCTGGCCCAGTCCGGTGGTATTTGAAGGTGCTCAAATACTGTAGGTCAGCCTCGTGTCGGCAGATTTTCTGCTACATAAAAAGAACTCCTGCGGGACTAAATTCGGGCACCTCAGCGTCTCAGAAAACCGTAGAAGTAGTTAGTGGGACGTAAAGCACTTAACGTTATTATTATTATTATTATTATTATTAATTATTATTATTATTATTATTATTATTATTAGGTCATTAAAAGCTGAAATACGTGGAAGAAGATAGTAAAATATGTGTGGTTTAAGAGGAAACAAGATGAAATGTATGTCACGTGAGTTAGCATCGGTCGCAGTAGTTACCTACAGATTACTATGCGTAAAACGAGAACCAGGTCAAGCTCGTGGGGATGAGTCAGCTGTAATCTCGTATTGTATTTAAACATCAAACATACACATCAACAAATATAAGAAACATAAACAAGGTTACACGTTAGACACATGTAGCTATTAACCTGAACGCCAGGCCGACGGTCGCTTTCATGAGTACAGATGAGTTATCAAATTATACACAATCCACAGATGTCGAACATATCTAAGAAGATTCCGCCACAACTATATTACATTTTACTATGATGGTGCTAATAACAAATCGCAGCAGCTATTGGCTTTACGTCGCACCTACACAGATAGGCCTTATGGCGACGATGGGACTGGAACGGGCTAAGACAGGGAAGGAAGCGGCCGTGGCCTTAATTAAGGTACAGCACCAGCATTTGCCTGATGTGAGAATGGGAAACCACGGAAAACCATCTTCTGGGCTGCCGAGAGTGGGGTTCGAACCCACTATCTCCCGAATAATGGATACTGGCCACACTGAAATGAAATGTCGTATGGCTTTTAGTGCCGGGAGTGTCCGAGGACAAGTTCGGCTCGCCAGATGCAGGTCTTTTGATTTGACTCCCGTAGGCGACCTGCGCGTCGTGATGAAGAAGAAATGATGATGAAGATGGCACATACACCCAGTTCCCGTGCCAGCAAATTTAACCAATTAAGGTTAAATTTCCGACCCTCCCGGGAATCGAACACGGTACCCCTGTGACCAAAGGCCAGCACGCTAACCATTTAGCCATGGAGCCGGACTTAAGCGACCGCAGCTTTCGAGCTCGGTAAATCGCAGCAGATTACGCTACTGCGTGTTGAGATGATGTCGGTAGAATACAGTATACCTGTTAAGACATAAGGCTGCAGTAGAAGAAGAGGAAGAAGAATGTAACGAGAGCCACATAGTCAAGCAGCACACAGCTGAACAAAGTGCACATTAGTGACACAGACAGTGGCGTGGTCGCGGGAACTACAGTCGCATTCGTAACACACTGTTGTAGAAAAATAATGAACTAACATACAGTACGGGCTCCGTAATTCCAGGTGGACGGTAACAAGACTATCTCGAATAGAAAAGTACGGATTTACGAACGTACACGAAAGGCCTGTGAACAACATAATGTACCTATGTTAAACATTACAGTACAACAGTTTAAAAACAAAAACATACAGACTGCATTAAAAGAAATGTTAAACTTTCTTTTGTAAATTAACAAAACACTCTAGGCAATCTTCTTAAGTTAAATGTTAACTTATAGTTCCTATTTCAGTAATGATGAATATAAAACGATTTTTTATTGAATATTTATACGTGACGACGACGATGATGATGATGATGATGATGATGATGATGATGATGATGATGATGATGATGATGATTGCTGTCTTAATGTCATCGGCCCTTAAAAACGGAAAGTGTCCTCTGTTTTAACTCGTAGGGAATAAGAAACAAAATATAAATTGCTGGAAGCCTTTCCCGATAGATTCATGAAGGGCGACCCGTGTTCTGTTCTGCCACACGATACACTAGCAGCATATAATGGTTTTTGTGGTATTCATACACTGGCATTATTCAAATACTACTACTGATGCTACTACTACGGACGACGATTCGCATCTCTGACAGCTGTTATTCAGGTCAAGGTCAGACAGACCGGTTTCATGTAGGGGTGGGGAACCCGTCCAGCCACATTTCCGTCGCTAGGAACAGCAGACAACCGGCATGTGACAGGTCTAGTGCTTTTGTCGAACTGCTTACGTGGAATATTCTCCCACAGTGCGATTTCAATATCATGGTCTTTTGGGAGTCCAACTCGCCGTATGCAGAAACAACCCGTGTTGACGTGTACGTAAATAAAGTTTATTACGTCAACCAAAGAATGCATGGGATAGAATTTCAAAGTGAGTAGTATCGGAATTGAAATGTCAAAACACATCGAACGTTTTACTTCATACCAGTACGGGACATGTTATAAACATAAAGTAATTAAACGTACCTTCCTTTCGTGCTTACAACTGAAGAGAACATGTTTGAATGTAAATGAGAACCTTCTAGCTTACTGCTGATTTTGCAGTGCCTATTCAACGTATCAAAATAAACGTTGCCAGGCTGAGTGGCTCAGACGGTTCAAGCACTGGTTTCATAAACTTAGCAGGCTGGATCCTGGCTCAGTCCGCCGCTGGTATTTGAAGGTGCTCAAATACGACCGGGCACGTTAAAGAATACCTGTGGGCAAAATTCCGACACCGCACGTCTCCATTGGCACGTGAAGATTTATTATTATTATTATTATTATTATTATTATTATTATTATTATTATTGGGCGAGCTGGCCGTGCGATTAGCTTGCATCTGTCGAAAAGCCACTAACAATATTATTATAAAAACTGTGTTAGTCTATTATTACTGACTATTATGAAAATAAAAGTTAATCGCCCCACCCAAACTTCGTAGCTCGTAATCTGTCAGAAAACACTAAAGAAAATAGTGAACTTTTAACAGGTCCGAATTATTATTAATATTATAATTGCAGACATGTCTCCGAAATTACCGAAGCATGTAATTACAAATTGTTTTACGTCGCACCGACACAAATAGGTCTTACGGCGACGATGGGAGAGAAAAGGGATACAAGTGGGAAGGAAGCGTTCGAAGTCTAATAAAGGTACAGTTCCAGCATTTCCCTGATGTGAAAATGGGAAACTACGGAATACCATCTTCCCGGCTACCGACAGTGGAGTTCGAACCCACTATCACCAGAATACAAGCTCACAGCTGCGCGCCCCTAACCGCACGATCAACTTATTATAAGCTCCAATGCCGGTCTGCGTAGCTCGGACGATAGAGCGCTGGTCTTCTGATCCCACCTTGGCAGGTTCGATGGCGGCTCAGTTCGGTGGTATTTGAAGGTGCTGAAATACGCCAGTCTCGTGTCTGTGGATTTACTTGCATTTAAAAAAGTACTGCTTTACAAAATTCTGGCACTTCAGCGTCTTTGAAAACCGTGAAAATTAGTTAGCGGAACGCAAAGATAGTAGTAGTAGTAGTAGTAGTAGTAGTAGTAGTAGTAACATAATTATTACGGACGTTTTAATTAAACGGGTCCGCTACATTACCTATCGGCACTTACTGTCCAGTAATTAGCCTTCTGTCCACCTCTGTGGTATAGTGGTTAGTGTGATTAGCTGCCAACCCCCGGAGGCCCGTGTTCCATTCCCAGCTCCGCCACAAAATTTGAAAAGTGGTACGAGGGCTGGAACGGGGTCCACTAAGCCTCGGGAGGTCAAATGGGTAGAGGTGGTTCGATTCCCACCTCAGCCATCCTGAAAGTGGTTTCCCGTAGTTTCGCACTTCTCCAGGCAAATGCCGGGATGTTACCTAACTTAAGGCCACGGCCGCTTCCTTCCCTCTTCCTTGTCTATCCCTTCCAAACTCCCCATTCCCCCGCAAGGCCTACACAAGACCCCTGTTCAGCATAGGTGAGGCCGCCTGGGCGAGGTACTGGTCATTCTCCTCAGTTGTATCCCCGACCCAATGTTTCACGCTGCAGGACACTGCCCTTCAGGCGGTAGAGGTGGGATCCCTCGCTGAGTCCGAGGGAAAACTAACCCTGGAAGGTAAACAGATTAGGAAAAAGAAGAATAAGCCTTCTATTAGAAATGCCCGGCGGCATTTCCACAATAGACCGAGCTCGATAGCTGCAGTCGCTTAACTGCGGCCAGTATCCAGTATTCGGGAGATAGCAGGTTCGAACCCCACTGTCGGTGGCCCTGAGGATGATTTTCCGTGGTTTTCCATTTTCACACCAGGCAAATGCTGGGGCTGTACCTTAATTAAGGCCACGGCCGCTTCCTTCCCACTCCTATCCCTTTCCTGTCCCATCGTCGCCATAAGACCTATCTGTGTCGGTGCGACGTAAAGCATCTAACAAAATAAATCCACAGTAGCAATTTTTTCATTCGAGCAATGTTCACGCATGGTTGCAACTACGGTTTTTGAAATCTGTCTCATTAATAACAATATGACTGAATACTTACAGCCTTTTCTTTCAGTGTCCACCGTCCTTTCATTGACCTGAAAAGTTTATGAATAAGCATAGACAACTCGCATTGTCTATTGTCAGAAATTCATCGTAGACTGTCGCAATAACAGCACAGAAATGTTGTGCTCATTTTTCATTTACGTATTAACTACTTCCTTTCATTTTGTCAGCTTTGATCACTGAGTAATGCCACTGACGTCTTATAAATCACACACATCTACACAATACTTTATTCGCACGTATGTGCTGGTGCGTATCTTCGAGATCACTGTAAGGATCCTGTGTACATTTCACACAGAGTACCCTAGACCGGTTTTCGAGTACAGCAAGTGGCCTGGCACGTGAGTCATCCTCTCCTACTTGCCAAGCCTTTAGGGGAAGTGCACAACAACATGTGTTGGCCTGCGATAAGAAACAGGTTCAACAAGCCGTAGACTCTGCTACTGTACTTCCACTACGCGTGGACAGAATGACGTAACCGGCATATCCTGCTACGGCCTTTCAAAACACATTAGGTCCTGAAATATTTGGCTCAATTATTGGCAAACTAATAGGACAAGATAAAAAGTACATAGCATATATTGTGAGATGTCTTTTTCTTTGCCGACTAGCTTAATATCTGCACGTATACACCTAACACCCAGTATATTGTGTAAGAGTAAAATCAGCATTTCGGTTCCCTATAAACCGCCAGTCCATTCCGGGAACAGGAAGTGTTATTGATCATTAACACCTACCGTTGGACAGGTAGATGTTAATGTGAAGTTTGACTAAAATATCTTCAGTAGTTTCCAAGTTGTAAAAAGTACGCTTTACACGCACCCGCCCTTGAGTTAAGTCCGGTGGGACTTGTACCAGAAAACGGTCCGTTATTGATATTTCCCTTAATAATACTCGTATTGAAATGATGCACATGAGGTAAAGGGCTTAGAAATTAATTTCCATTAAGGTAGGTAAATGTATATTAAGTTTGGTTGTGTATATTTTGTTGGGAATGCAAAATTACCGTTCCGGTTTCGTATAATCCCCAGTCGATTCAGGGATTTAGAAACAATATTTGGCCTAAAACCTACCCAAGGGCAGGTGGATTCTAAATATCAAGTTTGGTGGAAATATATCCAGTAGTTTCCAATTTATAGACAAACAGACAAACAAACAGACACCAAAACTGAATATATGCAGATGGTCATTATTACACCTTAAACAGATAACTGTACGGAAATTTCGCCAAATAGTCAATGCACAGACACACTCTAGAAGTGCAGACCTTTATTTCGATAGTTACTGCTTTGAAACTGTACGACGTATCTACAAACGGACTTCACCATCAGACGCCTCTTTCAGTGCTCTACATGGTTGGCCCTATGACATCTTCTCGTATCTCCTATATTTATGTGTTAGATTGAGTTACAGTCATTGAATGGGGTGAAATTTTGTACCGTTTTCACATGCTACTTTATATTTTTGATACTCATATGACAGTTAGAATCATAAAATTTGGCTATCACATGGCCACTGGTCACGTCAATGTGCGTGCCAAATGTCATGATTCTACCTTTTCTACAAGTGTGCCAAATGATAACATATACGTGTAAAAGTACAAAATCAACTTGAAATCGAGATATACAGCTCTCTTTAACGTATTAGGGATAGAAATGCGACGAAAACTCATAGGACAAAAGTTGTAGATCTCTCCAAAATGAAATGCCATTTGCTTTCTGACTTGTGATACGACTTACTGATTAACCACCAATTACCCCGAAACGAAGGTCTTGCACCGTCGTTAAAATTTCATCCATATTTCGGAATTTTCCTGGGCCAAAAGTTATACATTTGCATAGCTTAGAATATTTCCTCAAAGAAAAGAGTGTCCAGCTTTCGGGATTAGCACTAGCATACATACGCGGTAATTAAGGAAGAAATTAATACAGTTTAGTAACTTGAAATTAATAGAAAATGGATTATAACTGAGGACATCCGGATGATGGCAAGTATATAAATACCAACTGAATGTATTGGAAAATCAAATGCTCCTCGATAAATTATGCCGGTGTGAGTTATGGGTATAATAAAGCGGTAATCGGAGAGAAATTTAGGCGCAGGGATTCTTAGGTAATCAGATAAGAAGATGAATAGTTGTGTTATTACTTAAGCTATTCGAGGACAGTTATAACCTCCAATGATATTCCGCCAATATCCCGCAGAATGGCCGATTGACTACTCTCTTGCTTTCTACCCAAGGAACAACCACGAATTTAAAGGAATGATGAGGAAAATGGCAATACGTTACTTCCCTGCTGGCAAGCAGTCAGAGACGTTGCCATGGTAACCCATATATTCGTTGTCGGTCTGTCGGTCATTCAATGCAGAGCATGGTATCGGCAGAAAATAGTAAATTTCTCCGTCATTTGAAGAGTAAGGTAAATTATGAACATAACGAAAGTTGTTTTATAATGAAGAGACCTTTCATATACTGTCCACAGAGTTTACAGAAAATCAATAGTATAAGAGAAAATGGAGAAAAACCGTTGTGGTTTTCCTATAAAACCCCAGTCTTTTCAAAGATTTCGAAATGATATGTACATCGAAACCTTACCTGGGGTGAGTATACTCTAAATATGAAGTTTGGTTGAGATCTATCCGGCCATTTCGACGTGATGGTGGAACAGACAAACAGACAAATAAACAGACAAACAGACACGAAAAGTAAAAACCACCGATTCGGTCTTTAGTTGACCTAAAAGGGATAAATATTTGAAAATTCGGCAAAATAAAAGGAATTACAGACAGCGGACCCCGTACAACTTTATTTATATAGATACAAAAATTGAAAACTAGAAAAGCGGCTGGAATTGATAAGATTTCTGGGAATATACTAAAGACAGTGGGTTGGGATATAGTACCATATCCGAAGTACCTACTTGATTATTGTTTGCATGAAGGAGCTATACCAAATGAATGCAGAGTTACTATATTGGGCCCTGTGAACAAAGGAAAGGGTGATAGACATAGCTGAAATTTTTAGGCCATTCAGTTTGACATGCATTGCATACAAGCTTGGGAGATCATTTTTTCTAAGTATATTAGACATGTTTGCGAAATTAATAACTGGTACGATAGAAGGCAGTTCGAGTTTAGCAAAGGTTATTCCACTGAAGCTCAACTTGTAGGATTCCAGCAGGGTATAGCAGATATCCTAGAGTCAGGAGGTCAAATGGACTGTATCGCGATTATCCTGTCTAAGGCATTTGATAGAGTGGATCATGAGAGACTACTAGCAAAAATGAGTGCAATTGGACTGGACAACAGAGTGACTGAATTGGTTGCCATATTTCTAAAAAGTAGATCTCAGTGAATTAGAGTAGGCGAAGCTTTATCTGACTCTGTAATAATTAAGAGGGGAATTCGTCAAGGCAGTATTATTGCACCTTTATGTTTTCTTACGTATATAAATTATATGAATAAAAAGTGGAATTAGAGATAAGGCTTTTTGCGGATGATGGTATTTTATATGCAGTAATAAATGAGTTTAAAGTTTGTGAACAAATGCAAAATGACCTCAATAATGTTGTGAGATGGACAGCAGGAAACGGTGTGGTGATAAACGGGGCTGAAAGTCAGGTTGTGAGTTTCACAAATAGGAAAAGTCCTCTCAGTTTTGATTACTGCGTTGGTGTGGTGAACGTTCCTTATGGGTATCACTGTAAGTTCCTAGGTGTTAATATAAGGAAATATCTTCATTGGGGTAATCGCATACTGTAAGTGGGATCGTAAATAAAGGGTACAGATCTTCCCACATGGTTATGAGATTGTTTAAGGGTTGTAGTATGGATGTGAAGCAGAAGGCATCGAAGTCCGTAGTAAGAATCCAAAGAGAATATAGTTCCAGTGTGTGGGACCCTCACCTGGATTACTTGATTCAAGAACTGGAAGAAATCCAGAGAAAAAGCAGCTCGATTTGCTCCGGGAGATTTCTAACAAAAGCACAGCGTTACAAATGTTTTGCAAATTTTGGGTTGGGAAGACGTGGGACAAAGAAGACGGGCTGCTCTACTAAGTGGTATGTTCCGAGCACTCAGTGGAGAGGTGGCTTGGAATGACATTAGTAGAAGAATAAGTTTGGGTGGCATCTTTAAAAGTGGGGAAGATTACAATATGAAGATAAAGTTTGAATTCTGGAGGGCAAATAGGGGCAAATATTCGTTTATATTAATGGGAGTTAGGGATTGGAGTAATTTTCCAAGGGAGATGTTTTATAAATTTCCAATTTCTTTGAAATCATACAAGAAAGGGCTAGGAAAGCAACAGATAGGGAATCTGCCACTTGGGCGACTGTCCTAAATGCAGATCAGTCGTGAGTAAATGATTGAGCATCTGGTTACACTTCATTTCTATGAAAACAGCACGTGAGTAGCACCACTCATTTCATAAGCATTTGGGGTGCAAGTTTTAAGTGATTTATCCTGTAAGTATGAAATATCACAGCCCGTTTCCAGTCATTCGACTGCGTCAGGGATGGAATTAATGAAGCTTAAAACTAGCGGCGAGGATAGGAATTGTGCTGGCTGCCAAAGCGGTCGCAGCCCTCTGGGGAAATGATTAATGACTGACAAATTAAATGGAATATTGGAAAATGTTGCTGGAATTAATGATGACAAGTAAAACCGGAGTACCCGGAGTAAAACCTGTCCAGCCTCCGCTTTATCTAGCAGTGATCGGGAAATGAACCACGGAACCCAGCGGTGAGAGGCTGGCGAGCTGCCCTCTGAGCTATGGAGGCTCTATTTTTCACGTACATTCATTTATATTACAATTATATTATTTTAATAAGAACTTGGCTGCGTCCAGTGCAGTCTGACTGTTTTGAAGTGGGCTAGAAGCTTTTATGTACAAGAAGATGACTAGAGTGGTCAATGAAGAATGTTCTCGACACTTTAATCTTCGCATTTACATTTGATCATATCGGCACTGATATAACATTTCCCCGTCAAATCGACCTTGAACCTGCCCACTCCTAACCTAGGCCTGTTGAGGGATTGCAATACCATCCAATTCTCATCAGACGAGTTGGAAAGATTTTCCGCTTCTATTTTCTATCCAAAGAGGTGGACTTTTTCCTTCAGTAGCCATAACCTACAGAATTCAGTCTGTACGTTCAGTTCCATGGATGCTCCAAGGAAACTGT
Organism: Anabrus simplex; assembly: GCF_040414725.1. Lineage (NCBI taxonomy): Eukaryota > Metazoa > Arthropoda > Insecta > Orthoptera > Tettigoniidae > Anabrus > Anabrus simplex. The sequence continues at coordinate 612,157,840 of NC_090265.1, read as the reverse complement.
TCATAGATTTAATAGTCGGAATCTACTCATCATTAGCATCAATATAATTTCCTAAAGGCTATGCCTTGTCATTGCAACCATTGATCTCTTCTGTCTGAAATTCTTTTCGTACGTGCTTAACTTTGGTACCCCCATGATATCCACTACCTTTTATGATTTTGAGTGGTTTCCCTGTGGTCTTCTTACACATTACCTTTCCTTCATATAGGGCCTATAGTCTGCAGGACACTGTTGTGCCGGAGAATATGACCAAATTCCGATGTTTTCCTCTTCACTGCTGTTGCGAGGAGAAACACGTTATAATTGACCTTATGTAGCAGAACTTATGCACTTGCTGTTTTGTGTTTCTTCCCATTTGGGGATGCGTTATTGTACTTTCTTTTGATTTGCTTACAACCTTAATATTCGTTTAAGAAAAATTACGTATAATACTCAGTTAAAAATATTTAAGTTATTTGTTAGTTTATTCAGCATAATTAGCATATTTTTTGACTGTCAGCCAAAAGTTCTATAGTATCAGCAAATCTAATACATTATATAGTTTCTCCATTTAGTTTTATTCCTACCGAGCTCGATAGCTGCAGTCGCTTAAGTGCGGCCAGTATACAGTATTCGGGAGATAGTAGGTTCGAACCCCACTGTCGGCAGCCCTGAAAATGGTTTTCCGTGGTTTCCCATTTTCACACCAGGAAAATGCTGGGGCTGTACCTTAATTAACGCCACGGCCGCTTCCTTCCCACTCCTAGCCCTTCCCTGTCCTATCGTCGCCGTAAGACCTATCTGTGTCGGTGCGACGTAAAGCAAGTAGCAGTTTTATTCCTGGTGTTTCTAACAAAGATTCTGGATGTAGCTTTAATGTATTGATTAAACAGAAGTGGTGATAAGGAACTGCATTCCTTTCCTGATTTTGATTTTGTAAAAGTGATTCATTACTCTCAATATTTATCCTCTAGTTAATGGACAGGTTTAATATTGCTCTTCTATGTTTACAGTCCAAATTGACGTGTTTCATAATGCTCAACAGGTTTTTTTTTTTTTTCCACTGGACATTGTTCAAAGCTTTTCCAAGTCAACGAAATCAATGTAGGACACCAATATCCGTCAGGCTTTTAACTGAGGTACCCCAGGTCATCAGCAAACGAAAGCCTCATAAGTGTGAAGGAGGAATCGCGATATAGGCATGGAATACAAGAACAATGTTGAAAACACGAAGCCTGGAGGAACTTATATGTCTTACGGTTGAGAACAATATAGACATCCTAGGAATATGCGGGACTAAGTGAACAGGGTATGAACAGTGGACTTTAGAATTATCGATAGTGGAGTTTCTAGGCATGAGGTTCATACCGGCAAAGGAACATTCTATGAGAGAATTATTTTTATAAAAGTCTAAAATGAAGAAAAGTAATGTAATTAAAATTGGAATGCGATTTAACTATACTATCAGGAACGTGTTTTAATGACTATTATAGAGGGTGTATGTAAACATTTGTATAAGAGATGGTGTTGATTCCTTAGATTGAAACAAGATAAAATATCCCTATGAACATACGACTTACAGGACTGACGTTTGTGTAATCCGCCGTCAGTTTCGTTCAGCGACGAACTCACATTTGGAAGGGATGGCATCAAACTTGTATTACACACGTGGGCAGTTGTGAAGGCCCATGATACGTTTGCCACTAGTCATGAACACCACTTTCGACGCAATGTGTGGTGTGGTATTATTTATGATCAACTGATCGGCCCATACATGCTACCCCGGTGACTGAGCGGACCATTACATCCGAACTTCTTGAGGGGCATACCGCCTGTACTACTGTGCCCCTAGAAGTTCGCCGCACCATGTAGTTCACGAATGATGTGGCTCCGGTGCACTTCAGTTAACATGTACACCGGATCTGAGAAACACCTTCCCACGGCGGTGAATTGGGTATCGAGTGTTAGTGCATTGGCCTGCTTGGTCTCCTGATCTTAATCCACTGTGGAGACACATTAAAGTGTGGTATATGCTACTCCAGTGAACAAAAACAACGACGAGGAACTGTATACTAATGACGCCTCTGCATCCCTCCGACCGGACCCAAGTATCTTCAAACGGCTTCATCAGTTAATGTTGAAGCTGCTCATTGCGGACAATTCGAGCTTCTCCTGTGATGTGATTAATGTACATCACGTAAACTCTATCGCATATAACTCAGACACAATGCATTGGAATATATGGGCATAGATACACTTTTACATTTTTTTTTCGTCGCGCCGACACAGATAGGTCTTATGGCGACGATGGGGCAGGGAAGGGCTGAGAGTGGGAAGGAAGCGGCCGTGGCCTTATGGCCGCACTTAAGCGACTGCAGCTATCGAGCTCGTTTTTTTTTTTTTTTTTTTTTTTTTTTTTTTTTTTTTTTTTTTACATCTTTCTTAACCTATGAATCACTCCCGATGTTCGTTACTATATAAGTGTCTAGACACATCCTGCATAATGTTACTTCAGAAATGTTCAAAAAATTAAGTAATTTTACTTTGTCTTACCAAATAGACAAAACGAGGGCATATCGTTGTCAAACATTAAGGGGTTGATGGAGGATGATTTCTTTTCCAGTGAGTGAATATTTATTAACTCTCAAAGTTAAGGGCACGTGTCCCTGTCTTACACTTGACAAGTGAATACATGAGTAAATTTATATAATATTATTTCTTAGGCCACCTGGTGGCCATCATAGTTAAGGCATCAAATCAATATGGTCTGACACCACTGTTAGCCGGTTCGAATCCCGTTGGTCGGAAAAATGTTCACGCTCAGGATATTGGTGGCAGGGTAGGAGAGAGGGTGGTATACAATTTATAATCACTAGATTGCGTGCGAACAGCCTGGATTCAATTCCATACCTCTCCGCAATGTTCGGAAGAAGGGAGAACATACGAGGCCGTTGAGGGTGATTTCCGTTGGATGGCAGCGTTCAGCCTTGAGGAGACTCCTTGGTTCAGTCTTCAGCCCTAAGGCTGGTTGGATCCTCAACAGCTCTGCCATCAGCTGTCATAGATGGCCTAGGCATTACTGAAGAGGCGTACTAGGGAAATGAGGAGTGAGGTAGTTTTCCGTTGCTTTCCTCACCGAGCCAGAAGTTGCTATTACATATCAGTCTGCCAAGCCCACTGAAATGCATGCACCAACCGACCCTATGAGTAACATTTTCACACCTTTCATAGCAGGGAGTGGCTACAGAAGGAAAGGCATTACTAGCATCGCTCATACATCAGTCACTTTCATATTGTCAAAGCCAAGGATAAGACAGAGACAGATCAATGAAAGTAACACAAAGTAACAAAATTGCTCCAGCCCATACCAGAAGACAAAGTGCACAGTAAACACTAGGTCTTGCCAGCAAAGGTATGTTTTAATAATAACAAAATAATAATACCAACCGTATGTACTTAGTTACCGCGAGCAGGCAATTTAACCTTACATCATTTAGCCTGTCTCTGCGTCAGTTTCGACGTTCCGTTTCATGCTACTGGATGGCAGAGCGACCAGGTCGGTTGTAGGCAGTGCGTATGCTGGGATCAAGACGTGGGCTATTACTAGACTTAGATTAGCCCTTTTCGATGATTGGTTTAGTGAAGTCAAGCCTTCAGCGTTTTGAGCTGAAGCCAATAGCCAACGGAGAAGCCTGCTGTGTTGTCAAGGCTGCTTCACAAGCTACTGCCCTGGCCTCTGCTACTGCCAATGCTCAACCCCTGATCAGTGGAGAAGGTAGCCTAAGGATTAGCAAGTTAAAGTCCGACTTTGTGGATAAATGGATAGAATACTTGCGTTTCGTCCGATGGCCCCAGTTCAATTTTCAGAATCAATCCCCTCATACTGTTAATTCCCCTGGTTTGGAGACTGCGTGTTTATGACATCTTCGCCATTAATTTTATCCTCATTAGGTCGCCACCAAGCCTATACAGATGTCATGTACCATTATTATTATTATTATTATTATTATTATTATTATTATTATTATTATTATTATTATTATTATTATTATTATTATTATTAACACTATTATTACCGGTACTATTAAATAAAAATGTTGAATTTTTCAGCGGTCGTACCCATCGTTCACCGGTTAATTAGCTTCCTCGGGAGATCCAGTGGTGGCGTCCTACCCATGATCACGGGTTCAATTACAACCAACAAAAGATAACACTAAACCCGAGAGTCTGCATTACATTTTAGGTGATCTACCAATAAAGAAAACTCTATTGCAGCCATGCAGTGTCGTCCTACAAGGAAGTTTGAAGTTTTTCTAATGGAACAATGTGTCAAATGCTTACATTATAATGTGCTTTAGACTCCCATCATTCTCAACTGAGGTTTGGGCTTCACTGATAGCCTTGGTAGCCCTCAGTATACGCCACTGGTTGTAGGCATTCTATGGTTGAGTTTTATTAATTCTGCCGGGTAAACACCAAATGTATCACCAGCGATTTTCCACATGCCGCCATCGTAAATTGGCGGCGGGTTCGATTCCCGGTCGTATCAGGTATTTATTTACGTCTCGTTAATTCTTCGGACTCGACGATTGGATACTTGTGTCTGCCCCATCGTTCTCCTCCTTCACAATTATTATGAAGACAACATATCACATCAGCAACCGCTATAGAAACACGGAATACTGAGTACTCGCTCCATATAGGTTTCTCCCTCTTGGGGCACGATGACGACGTCGGTAACGGAGCTTGTGTGCTCGTTGATCCCGACGCTGTGCCAGCTCCGGGTTAACCCTGCTGGATTGGCCTCGAAATAAAGTTGACTGTCAGGGTGTACCCAGAGTTGACAGGAAAGTCACTGTACTCTTTTTTTCTTCTTCATTTCTATTTGTTCCTCTTCTATCCTAACCTCACTACATTTCATTTTTTCTAGCCAGTCTTTCTGTCTCGGGTAAACCTCTTGTGGGTGAGGGCGGTAGTATGCACCCACGGTATCCCCAGTCTGTCGTAATTGGTGACTGAATGTCGACCTAGTTTCCTTCATTTGAGAGGATGTATTGGCGACCACGAGTCCCATAGCTGAGTCCAGCATGTATTCTTACACGCATGATTTCATTTTTACCGGGTGAGTTGGCCGTGCGGTTAGAGGCGCGCGCCTGTGAGCTTGCAGCATCCGGGAGAGAGTGAGTTCGAATCCCACTGTCAGCAGCCCTGAAGATGGTTTTCCGAGGTTTCCCATTTTCACACCAGGAAAATGCTGGGGATGTACCTTAATTAAGGCCAAGCCGCGTCCTTCCAACTCCTAGGCCTTTCCTATTCTATCGTCGCCGTAAGACCTCTCTGTGTCGGTGAGACGTAAAGCCACTAGAAAGAAAAGACTTCATATTTCCACGCCCTTCGTGTTCCTTCCCTTTCTTTTGCCGGTATCTTCATCTTTCAATGTGTCGGATCTCTTCCATTTTCCTTTCTGATTAGTGCTAATAGAGAACGATTGCCTAGTTGTACTTCCACCACACAGGTTTGGGATCGGGAGAGGCAATCGGTCGTAAAACAGGATCAAGTTCTCGTGTGCGGCACAGTTTGAATCCACGACCTCACAAGGTGTGGGAAAAGCGAAAGGAGAATAATTGTAAATACAAGTTTATACAAATTTCCACGGTGCCAATTTTCAATTCTTGTTTAATGCCAGAATTTTAGGCTCCCTAAAACAGGATTTTTAACGCCTAATTGTTTTCAGTTTGGCAATGACATTCGGGGAACGACTGGTGCTTCAACATATGATGGAAGTTGCTACTCGTAGAGCAGGTTGTGCTGCAATAGCACTCTTCAGGCCCAACGAGGAAATCAATGGTAAACTACTACACTCCACATCATGCTCGTCGCTCGGGTCCATGCATCTGCATACTCTCTTACAGCACGTGCCTAGGACTTTTAATCTATAAAAATAAAGTTGTAGGGGGTCCGCTGTCTGCAATTTCGTTTTGTTTTTTGCAAATGTACGCTTCACTACAGCGCTGCCGTTGGTTTTTTTCTGTATCCATATAACACAAATTTGGTAATGCTGTTTGAGGGGAGTCTCCATGGCTCAGGCGGCAGCACGCCTATCTCTCAGCGCTGGGTTCCGTGGTTCAAATCCTGGTCACTCAATGTGAGATTTATGCTCAACAAAGTGGAGGCGGTACAGGTTCATCTCCGGGTACTCCGGTTTTCCCTGCCATCTTTACATTCCAGCTACACTCTGTCAGTCATTAATCATTGGCCCAGAAGAGTGTGACAGCTGGCAGAATTCCTATTCTTGCCCCTAAATATGGACTTCATTCAATCCATTCCTGACTCGGTCGAATGACTGGAAAAAGTCTGATGATATTTCAATGCTGTTTGAGGATCCAACCAGCCTCCGGCCTAAAGACTAAACAGACTTAATAGACAGTACACTGTAAAGTCGGTATCGGCATGATCCGCGTTTGGTATCCTTGGAGTAAATTTTGCGCTCCAATTCCGTCAAATGCTCTTAAGTATGCACATGGCGTGGTTTGAAATTACATAATGGAGAGCCTCTCACCAATCAATAAAACACACAACGGCTGGTGTGCAGAGCTCCACGGACTTCTCTCCTACTTTATATGCTATTCAACGATTCTCTCTGCAACACTGAAGCTTTCACCGCTTCTATTAAACTCTCCTACCAAGTGTTGACATGCCTCTCAATTTTAGGTCTAATTCTTTATTCTTTTAATGAATATCAGCACTGATGTAAAAATGTGTACAGTTTTTATTACCTCTCAGATTAAGGTATAATAATAAAATTAAATATATTATTAAAAGTATAATATAATATAATATAATATAATATAATATAATATAATAAAGGACCGACGATACAAGAGACTGAAACAGACCGTTTGTTTGGTATATAATCATGGGTCTGAAACAAATTATTGACTGACAAAATCATAAACTGTACTCCAAGAGTATAAATAAAGCATGATCCTCATTTTTCGAAACCATCAATATTACACATTCTGTTAAATATGCCATGATGTCAGAGGTGTTGTGACAACATGCAGTACGTTTTCGTCCGTTTAGAGTAGAGTGAGAGAGTGTATGACACTAATTGAATCCGAGAAAGAGCTCGTCGCTCGGGTCCATGCAGCTGCATACTCTCTTACAGCACGTGCCTAGGATTTTTAATCTATAAAAACAAAGTTGTAGGGGGTCCGCTGTCTGTAATTTCGTTTTGTTTTTTGCAAATTTTTCAGATATATATCTGTTTTAGGTCAACTCAAGACCGAAACGGTGGTTTTCATTGTTTGTGTTTGTTTGTTTGTTTGTTTTTTCTACCATCACGGCGAAGCGGATGGATAGATCTCAACCAACTTCATATTTAGAGTATACTCATCCCAAGGAACGTTTCGATATGCTTATCATTGTAAAATCTTTGAATAGATGGGGGATTTATAGGAAACCCTGAACGGTTTTCCTCCATTTTCTCTTATACTATTGATTTTCTGTAAACTTCGTGGACCGTATGTGAAACGTCTCTTCATTATAAACAACTTTTGTTATGTTCATAATTTAACCTTACTCTTCACATGACGGAAAAATTTACTATTTTCCGCGGATATCATGGTCTACGTGTGGGACCGACAGACCGACAACGAATATATGGGTTACCATGGCAACGTGTCTGACTGCTTGCCAGCAGGGAAGTAACATTTTGCTATTTTCCTCATCATTCCTTTAAATTCGTGGTTGTTCCTTGGGTAGAAAGCAAGAGAGGCGTCAATCGGCCATTCTTCAGGCTATTGATGGAATATCGTTGGAGGTTATAACTGTCCCCGAATAGCTTAACTAATAACAACTTTAGTCATCTTATCTGTTTACCTAAGAAACCCTCCGCCTAAATTTCTCCTCTGTTAACCACTTTATTATATCCATAACTCACACCAGCATAATTTATTGATGAGCATTTGATTTTCCAATACATTCGCTTGGTATAATCCATTTTCTATTAGTTTAAACTTTTTAATTGTGTTATTTTCTTCCTTAATTACTCCGTATGTATGCGAGTGCTAATGCCGAAAGCTGGTTACTTTCTTCTTTGAAGAATTACTCTAAGCTATGCAAATGTATAAGTTTTGGCCCCGGAAAATATCTAAATATGGATGCAATTTTAACGACGGTGCAGAACTTCGTTTCGGGATAATTGATGGCTAATCGGTAAGTCGTATCACAAATCAGAAAGCACAATCGCGTTTCATTTTGGAGAAATCTACAACTTTGGTCCTATGACTTTTTGTCGTATTTCTATCCCTTATACGTTAAAGAGAGCTGTATTTCTCGATTTCAAGTTAATTTTGTACTTTTACACGTATATGTTATCATTTGGCATACTTATAGGAAAGATAGAATCATGACATTCGGTACACACATTGAAATAGCTAGTGGCTATGTTATAGCCGAATTCTATGATTCTAGCCGTCACATGAGTATCAAAAATAAAAAGAAGTATATGAAAACTGTACAAAATTTCACCCCATTCTATGACAGTAACTCAATCTAACCCATAAATATATGAGATACGAGAAGGTGTCATAGGTCTAACCATGTAGAACACTGAAAGAGGCGTCTGATGGTGAAGTCCGTTTTTAGATATCGTACAGTTTGAAAGCAGTAATTCTCGAAAGAAAGGTCTTCACTTCTAGAGTGTGTCTGTACATTGACAATTTTGGCGAAATTTCGGTACAGTTATCTGTTTCGGGTGTAATAATGACCATCTGCATATTTTCAGCTTTGGTGTATGTCCGTCTGTCTGTCTGTCTGTCTATAACTTGGAAACCACTGGATATATTTCCACCAAACTTGATATTTAGAATCCACCTGTCCTTGGGTAGGTTTTGGGGCAAGTATAGTTTCTAAATCCCTGAATTGACTGGGGGTTTATACGAAACCGAACCGTTATTTTGCACTCCCACAAAATATACACAACGAATCCTACTGTAAATCTACCTGTCTAAGCCTTTTTTCTCATGTGCATCATTTCGATACGAGAATTAATAAGGGAGATGTCATTAATGCACCGTTTTTCGGTACAAGTCCCAGGGGACTTAATTCAAAAGCGGGTGCGTGTAAAGCGTATTCCTTACAACTTGAAAACTACTGAAGATATTTGAACCAAACTTTATATTTAGCATCCATCTGTCCAAAAAGGTAGGATTTAAAGGTCAATAACATTTCATGTTCCATGAATGGACTGCCGGTTTATAGGAAACCGCAATGGTGATTTACTCTTCCACAATATATACAATACAAGACCAACCTGACTGGAAATCAAACAAACTTGATGGAAATGCATTTCTAAAATATTTTTCTCATGTGCATTTTTTCGACAGGGGGATTAATAAGGGAGATATCATGAGCGATCGGTTTTACAGGTTAAGCCCAGCGGACATAGCCCAAAAATGTTGTACCTGGAGCAGATTCCTTATCTATCTATGTAAATAAAATCGTTAGGACAGTGTGCATGTACGTTGACTATTTTGGCGAAATTTTCATACAGCTACCGTTTAAGGGATAATAATGACCATCTGAAATTTTTTTTTGTTTAGTTTCCTGAAAGTCTTAATTTTTACCCTCCTCGCCCAAAATCCAGATTGCGGAATAATCTGCCAGACGAACAAGAAAAATGAAATTTTGCAAAATTATACGTTTCAGACTGTAACGGACGGGAAAACTCCAAGATCTTTACATTTTTCACTTTTTATCCCCGAAGAATATCGAAATATGGAGGAAATTTTAATGATGGTACAGACCTTCGGGAAGTCTTATCGCATAATGAATGGCACAATCTCCGTTCAATTTGGAGTGATCTACAACCTTGGTCTTACGACTTTTTGTCGTACCTCCATCCCTTTTACGTTTCATTTTTCTCTATTTCTCGATGTAAAGTAAATGTGGGCTTTTCACATGCATAATTCATACTTTCAATCAGTTATAGGAAAGATAAAAACATCAAACTCTGCACGAAAATTGGCCCACCCATTAGCCATATGTGAGCCAAAAGCTATGCATGTAGCTGTCATATAATTATCCGAAAAAGTAATGTGAGATAATCTTACAGAAATTTCACCCTATTCAATATTTTTAACTCAATATAACCCATAAATATATTAGATATCATAGGACTAGCCGTTTAGGCAACTAAATCCGGAGTCTTATGGTACAATCCTTTGTCGATGACGTACCGTTCAGCAGCAGTTAATCTGTAAACGAAGGTGTGCAATATTGTAAACAAGCATATACTTTCGTATGTCGATCTATGTATATTCCCTGATATCGATTTGTAGCGATCGAAAAAGGGTGTGTCTGCTACTGTAATCAGCACTCCCCACACCGACTTTGACTGGCAGTAGAAATGGGGTCCTTCACCAACTCCTGTGTAACTGGCATTAGTAAGGAAGGCCTACCATTGTAATGAATAATTCACTTCCCGATTTGACTTGCAGAAGGCAAGGGAGCATGCAGTGTTGTTTAAAACTCCCCTACCCGATTGTGTTTGGCTGTAGGCAAGGGTGCCCGCCATTATAAACAAATGTATCCATCTAAAATTTGACTTGCATTAGGCATAGTGGCCTGCTATTTTGATGGAAACTCACCAAATTGGTGTAACTGGCAGTAAGCTGGCTGGCAGTAGGAAAAAGGCCTGTCATTATAATGATAACTGCACAACTCAATTTCGACTGGTAGTAGGGAAGTTGTCTGCCTGTATTATAAAAACTCCTCAACTGTAATCTGTCTGGAAATAGAATAGGGGCCTGCCATTTTAACGAATACTCCCCAAATCGATTGTGACCGCGCAGTAGGCATTGGGGACTGCAATTATAATGTAAACTTCAAAACTCGATTGTGAGTGGCAGTAGACAAGTGAGCCTGCCGTTATCATCACAAATCCGTAACAAACACTTTACATTGGAAAAAACGTATGGGGACCTGCCCATGCTGTTTCTCGGATAACGCTAAAAGTCACGCAATTTTAAAACAATCATATTTACTCCATGTACAGTATTTACTTCGATATTCGAATACAATGTAGAGTACCGTAGCGAAGCACGGGTGCATTTGCTAGTTACTAATAATAATGTTATTGATTTTACGTCCCACTTATTACTTTTACGGTTTTCTGGTACACCGGAGTGATGGAATTTTGTCCCGCAGGCATTCTTTAACATGTCAGTAAATCTACAGATACGAGGGTGACATATTGGAGCACCTTCAAATACCACCGGACTGAGCTACCATCGAACCTGCCAAGTTGAGCTCAAGAACGCCAGCACTCTGCCGTCTGAACTACTCAGCCCGGCTCTGGGGTTTTCGAACGTGTACGTAAGGCAATGGCACGCCGTTGCAGTGCGTGTATTGAAGTAGGAGACGCACTTTTGAAGATTTTTTGTAAATGACCACAGTTAAATTGACATGATATGGATTTATTCTCAACAACATCAAAATGTATCTAAAGTAATGAATTCTGACCTGTAATTATGTAATAATACATGTTTTCTGACCTTTCTACCATGGTCAGAATATTTGTATTGAATTTTGACACACTGTTTACCCCTCCTAGCGCCTTTAAATTCAGAATAACAATACAAATCATTAACAAGCATTACAGCAAAGCACGCACATCTTTTGAGAAGTTGTACAATAATGCTATTAAGAACGGAAAGAAAAGGAATGTATGATTATAGATTTTTAAAAATAAAGGTCTCCCGAAATGGACGACTTGTTTAAGAATTGCAGTGTCTCCTAGTAACCGCTTACGACGAGAAGTATTTAAGTATACGATTCTGACTTTGAAATGTCATTATATTTCTACCTAGGTAATGAATGTGAACACAGAGCATGGACATAAACACAAAGAGTGTTACACAATCTGTGTTCCATGCTGTAACTTTTGTTTAATTAGTTCTCCCTTTGTTATGTTCTCACTCGACTGTTGTCAACATACTGCAGTCTAATTAAATTACAAAAGTTTCCATGTGTCTATCTACGACTTAAGGCTCATTCACCTGGAGCATAATAACAGGTTTTAAAAACTATTCTCTTTTATCTTGTGAACGACATAAAGCTGTGCTGGTACAACCTAGTTGTGTTTTATTATCAAAATAAAACAAATGACTCAAGGAAGATATCTACGTACGAAAACATGTAATGGGACTTGCGCAGAATTTCGTACCCATACACGCCCACCACGTTGTCAAACTCATCAACCTGGACAACACTCAAAGACTAAAATACCGTCATCAAACATAGAGACATTGTCATCTATTCGCTTTCTTAATGAAGTTCCTTCATCCTCACACTTTCGATCACGCTTCAGAGGCATTCGCTTAATTTCAGCCGTGATTTTGCGTAATGTAAATCGTGTTTCGTTAGTTTGTTTATTCTAGTTTTTATATAATTTATTGTTATATTTTGTTTTCAGGCAGTGATGGTGGCCATTTAAGTTTTGTGTGATTTATATTCTAATCAATCAATCAATCTACATTTCGGGCAGTCCCCCGGGTGGCATATTTCCTATATGTTGTTTTCCTGGCCTTTTCTTAAATGAATAAACGAATAATTGTCCCACTTTTTTTCTCTTTATCTTCAAATTTAACTCCATTGAGTATTGTAAGCACTCCTTGCCACGAAGGTATTTCTAATAATAATAATAATAATAATAATAATAATAATAATAATAATAATAATAATATGGTCATTTTTATTTCCCCAATATTATAACTTCCAAGCGCTAGGAAATCTCATTTTCTAACCATTCTGGACCTTCCACTTCTTAACCAATATCCTTACCGACCCTCCACCTCCTCCAGAGATTTATGGTGTTTTCTTTTGAAACTACGGTTACTACCAAACTACTATCACCGGTTTTCGAAAGGAATACTAAATTTGATTATTCGGCAAAACATAAAGAACATAAATAGCACTTTCAATTCCTTAATACAACATGTCCATTTCAGTACGGAGACCTCCTGAGAAATACGAGGCCTCGTCTGATTAGGGGAATGATAGTGAGCGTCAGACTTGGCCGTCAAAATCTTCGAGGTATACGAGGAAGTCACTGCGTTGCAAACAACTAAAATACTCCAAGTGCTCGCATTCGGGCAATTGATAAGGAAACGAAATCAGGCTCCATCATTGATTCTTCAGTTCAATTCGAAACTGATAAAGATCAGCCATGGTTCACTGCCCCGAAAGCCCACGCCGAACAATTGCAAAAACTCGTACAACACCAAAGACTTTACTAAACGTATTAATGAATAAAATACTCCTCTCCCTCCTGATCACAGGTGACCACCAACTGGGGGAAAGTATTCGTAATAGTAACTGTTAAGTTCAGTTAATTTTTGTTAATAATACAATATTCCGAAGATATTTCGACTAGCAAAATGATACAGGACCACCTGTGTGGTGAAGTGGTTAGTGTGATTAGCTTCCACCCCCGGAGGCCCGGGTTCGATTCTCGGCTCTGCAACGAAATTTTAAAAGTGGTACGAGGACTGGAACGGGTCCACTCAGCCGCGGGAGGTCAACTGAGTAGAGGAGGGTTCGATTCCCACCTCAGCCATCCTGGAAGTGGTTTTCCGTGGTTTCCCACTTCTCCTCCAGGCAAATGCCGGGATGGTACCTCATTTAATGCCATGGCTGCTTCCTTCCATCTTCCTTCTCTATCCTTTCCAATCTTCCCATCCTCCCATAAGGCCCCTGTCCAGCATACCAGATGAGGCCGCCTGGGCGAGGTACTGGTCATTCGCCCTAGTTGTATCTAACGCTCCAGGACACTACCCATGAGGCGGTAGATGTGGGATCCCTCACTAAATCCAAGGGAAAAGCCAACCCTGGAGGGTAAACAGATTAAGAAAGAAAGAAAGAAAGAAAGAAAGAAAGAAAGAAAGAAAATGATACAAGAAAAATATTTTTCAATTACATTTTCTAATACTAATCCCATAAATTTTACAGAGACTTTAATAATTATACAATATTATATTTTTGAGCTATTTTCTGGACTTCAACAAACTTATAAAATCAAGGAAATGTCTTCACGTGTATCTTTACAATTAATCACTCGTACCAACGCTCTTTTCACAGTCTTTGAAATTCCTTTTCCCTTAATCGTCGGATAATATCACATCATTTCACTGTGATTTTGATTGATTTTGAACTAAAGGAAATTGGTGCCTTCAGCACTTTCTTGAATTTGATATGTATGTGTATTGGTTATACCATATAACATAACTTGACGACGAACTTGACCATTACAGGTGTAACAATTATCAACAATACAATCAGAAAGTGCCAATTTCAAGCAATGAAATAAAATTACAAAATATTAAAGTCCTTCATAATATTCTGTTCTTCGTGGTTTCTTCCATTTTCTATTTAATATTTTAATAAGGGTAAAGTTAATGTTCAGATTCAGCTTTACCTCTTTCGCACCTATGTATTTTCTTTAATCGTATAAGTGAATATAAATTAGTATAAGTTAATATAAGTTAGCACTGGAATTACAGGTCATAGGTCATTTAGCAATATTCTCCAACAAAAATCTAAAGAAACTGAAGACTATATATATCTCCCTTAGTGCAATAAAATATCTTAACAACACTGCAAGTTGCTAGAGAAATGAGCATGTGCCTTATTTGATGACTGTATTCTGTGTAACTCCCATCCGAGACGACTGAGACAGATTTACTCCCGAAGTAACAAGAGAATATACACGACTCTCTTGATTATAATCTGAAATGCAAACGTTATCATATAATTTAGCCTTCAAGAAGAGGAGTAGAACTTGAGTAACTCTGAACGTCGCTGACATATTAAAGTTAAGAGGAAGGATACAAATTAACTGTAACTCACGCACTCACTTGTGATGAGATTGAGGTACACTCTAGTAAATGAGCAGTCTCTAGTTTTGAAGTGCCTGCCTGATACATAGCTAACAAGGTGATATATAGGGTGGTCGGAAACAACGAGAATCGAGTATATGGGCGGTAGAGCGTTGGTCATACTGATAGGTAATTAGAAAAAATACTTCAATATCTCGCGCCGCTGTCTTTTTATCAGCTGCTGAAGTTAGCCAATCAGATTGCTTCGCGGGCGAATTCAAATTGGCTTTATGAGGCGCTGTTGCTAAATCTGTATGTGGCTTAGCCGGGCGTGAGAGCCATCACGAGAAATGAGCATCTAACACCAACACACCGGGGGTTTCAGCCGTTTCCACCGTAGCGTGCTTGCTATGGGACGAGCCTATCAGCAGGGAGGTCCTTGTCCAGGACCCTCCCCTGGATTTTTCTTCTATTGGCACTTTTGAGCCGGTCATAAGTCACATGCAGATTATCAACACCGCCTCCAAAAGCCCATCTGAAGTCGCCCACCAAGCGATCTGATTGGCTAACTTCAGAAGCTAATAAAAAGACAGCGGTGCGAGATATCGAAGTATCTTTTTTCCAATTGTATTTATCAGTATGCCCAGCCCCTAACAATCATATACCTGGTTCACATTGTTTCCGATCACCCTGTCTGTATACAGCGTGAACAAATATGCCGCACTTGGAGGTCGTCATGAGATTCCTCATCACATTGCAAAACAAAAGTTTCTATAACCAAATCGGATCTGGTGCTGTTAGAAAACAAGTCGAAAACGAGAAGCTGGCAACACTGTCACATCCTGCAGCGCATCGGAATGTAATAGAGAAGTGTTCATCATCCCGCTCTACCGTACCCGCCGTTGTAGCTCACTCAGTACACGGCTGGGTTTTCAAACCCACATGCACCATGGAGCTACGGCTCGAATCTACGCCAGGTGTTTCTTTCGTGTGTGTGACGTCAGGTCCATAGTTCCCGTCATGTAACTGCGTTTTGTAAGCATTGCATCCTGTTGTCACATGACAATAGTCGAACACATGACAGTGTGATCCATTCAACTGAATGCATGAGTCGATTAACCACGCAGTGCACAACCATAATTGGTCCTGTTAAGTGCATGTAGGGCGTCTTCCTGATGGAGTACACAAAAGGCGAGTACGTCGATATGCTTTTAGTGTTGGGTGCATCTGATAACCAAGCTTCTGCTGCTGCTCGTGAGTATGCAACACGGTGCCCTCAAAGGCGCCATCCCGTTAAGAATGTTTTTCGTCGCCTTGAGCAACGCCTGTGAGAAACCGGTAATCTTCATCCACAACTAGTGGACAAAGGTCGAGCAAGGACTAGACGTACTCCACAAAAAGAGGACGACATTCTTGAAGCCGTTCAGCAATCACCTCGGCGAAGTACCTGTGATATTGCAAGGCAGTTCCAGGTATCTCAAACATCGGTTGTTGACGTGTTGCACGACGAAGAACTGCATCCATATCATTACACATTAACTCAACACCAGCGGCCAGAAGACGGCATTCAACGACTACAGCTCTATGAATGGCTTTTGCAACAAGTTGAACATAACGAACATTTTATAAAGAATGTGATATGGAGTGATGAATGTAGCTTCACTCGGAAAGGTATTTTCGCCGTCACATTATTGGTCTGACCACAACCCACATGTCACCCGTGAACGTGGCTTTCAGGCACACTTTGGCATAAACCTGTGAGCTGGAATCGTGGGAGGAGTGCTTTTAGGCCCTTACCTGTTGCCGGACAAGTTGAATGCGCCCCGCTATCGTACATTTCTGGGCAATACTTTGCATGACGCTTTAGAAAACGTTCCACTTGTTGTTCGGCGTCAGCTATTGTTTCAGCATGATGGTGCACTGCCACACTTTGGAATGACTGTGCGTAATTGGTTAAATGAAGCGTTTCCAGGGAAATGGATTGGTCGTGGAGGTCCAGTATTCTGGCATCCAAGTTCCCCGGACCTTCATCCACTAGATTTTTATTTTTGGGGACACTTAAAGGAACATGTTTATAGTACTCCACCTACGGATATACAAGACCAAATAGCTCGCATCCATGCTGCATCGGCAATGGTGGATGCAGGTGTGTTGCTTAGGGTCCGGCAAAGTATGCTCCAGCGAGTGGCGAAGTGTTTGCAAATGCAAGGTGATCGCTTTGAACATTTGCTGTGAAGTGAACGTTGCTCGTAAGTGTACGTACCGGCTCTGTGAAGATAAGACTGGACGTCACACGTACACTATGGAATTATTGTGCGTAGCACAATGGGCATTCCAGTGTAGCCTATCTACTGTACTGTATTGTGTTTCCTTGTACCGCGATGGATAGAGACGATGTTACTGTATCCACTGTTAGGTTCTACGTATTGGCTTTATTTGTGCCAAGGACGAAACAAAGTGGTAGTTTACGTCTGTACGAAGTTCATGTTACGTTTGAATGTTTAAATATAGGTCACTGTAACGGTAAGACAGAACATAGTGGACTGCATAGTGGAGGTGTACATTGGATACAATTTGATACATTAACTGAAAAACAATTGGAGCGAACGCGATTCGAACATCGGCGCGTCCGCACAACCAGCATTTATGGAATTACCTCGTCTCACTGAGGTAATGAGACAGCTCCGGCAGAGCGCCGAGTTCATGCGACCTGTGCTTGGCCACGCTGCATGCCGTTACAGCGTTGCCAGAGCCACGTTTCGTAACTCGCATTTCTATTAAACCTATTGGTGGAACTAGGTTTTGAAAGATAAACTTTTGTCGTGAATTTCGACGAGGAATTGCATGCCGACCTCCACGTGCGCCATTTTTTGTTCACCCTGTATACCAGTGTATGCTAATGACTTTGAATTACTACTTCAATCATTAGATCTTAACCTTGCCTCAGAATGCCAGTCAGTGGATCAGAGTATCAACCTCTCCAAAACTGAAGTCATGTCCAGCAAATCTGTTCTGACATTATATGTACAGATGAGAAACACACCACTAGTAAAGGTCAGTGAATACATCTACCATGGCCAGATTGAACATATGAAGTGAGATACAAACTCTGAAATCTTCCGGTACATGAAGCTTGGCTCACAAGCATTTGAGAGGCACTCAGCATGCCCCTTAACCTGAAGGAAAAAGTGATTAATCAATGCATTTTCTCCGCGCTGACTTGTAGCTGAGAAACCTGGACGTTGCACCAATTTACAAAAGGGAAACTGAAAACCAGCAGATGGATACTTTAAAGCAAGTTTTCATTCGCCCCCTGAAGGCGGAGGCGGGCCACCTAGAAGGTAACGCCTTCTGTCTCGCCCGGAGATTCAGGTGGATTAAAGCTGAAGTGATGGATTTACGAGTGGGGTAAGAGATATGTGGAAATAAGGAGACTGGCGGAGTTTCGCCTATTGGCTAATCACATTTGTTCTTTTCTTGCTTTTTTTTCTTTAGGAAAGAAAACCTACAACCTATTTTCCAGTCAGCGACCGGGTTTTTTCTGTAATCATATATTTTAATTTTTTTATAGTTATTCAAAGTACATAATTTGGAATATTTACCATTTACGTTTCATATAGATGGTGTACATAATGCATATTTGGTTTTAAGTGTCTATTTACATTATTTAAACAAGGTTTTCCATAACAGTTGTTTTTGTTTTAGGGTGTTCCGTCGCAGATTACATAGCATTACCTTAGGGTGGGGGAGGGACCGGTAAAGATATAGAAGAGTTAAGGGAGGGGTCGTCCTGGTTGAGGGCCCGAAGTAAGGCACGTCGGAACTGGATTAGGACGTAGGAGTCGAGTTTAGTGAAGGGAAAGATATATAAGTCGGAGGTATGAAAACGGAATGGGAGCCGGAGGGCACGACATTCGGTACGGCGTTCAATGGAGAGGAGAGAGTGGTACAGGTTGGGGTATGAGTAGGCTATGGCTGCCCAGGTGGTGAGACCATAGGTAAAAGGAGGTCGGACGAAGGTCTTGTAAGTGAGGAGGAGAAGGGAATAGTTAAAACCCCACCGAGTGCCCGCTAGGTGACAAACCAGTCGGGAACGGGCGGCAGTCTTGATTATCAGGTTATGGAAGTGGGGACGGAATGTTAGGTTTTTGTCGAAGAGGATGCCAAGGTATTTCAGGGTGGATTGGGCGAGAATTGGGGTGTCTGGGATCTGGAGTTTGAGCTGGTCTCGATTTCGGGTGGTACTGTTTTTTGTCGCTTGCGACGGACGAGGACAGATTGTGTCTTGGAGGGATTTCAGATGGATAATTTTCACTGCTATTCAATCTAGTTTTGGAAAAAGAGATTTGTGCATGGAGAAAAGATACTAAATGGATAAATTTTGGAAGACTTCTTCACCTTCATTGCTTATCTTGTATCGATGGCCTTGCAATCCTCTCCACCGGGAGACAAGAATTATTACTAAATAAATTAATACTATCTATAGAAAACTTAATGAAACAGGGGCAATACTGGACCCTAAATTTCATTTGAAAAGACGCAGTATATGGAAGGAACTAAATAAAGATTCGACAATGAACCATTCGTCTCAATTTATTTTAATAAAGAATGGCTTTCGGTCCGATCGACCATTTAGCCAGTTATAATTTTTGTATGTTTTCTTATTAATTATGAATTGACTTGTTGAATTTTATAATTTTCTTATTAATTATTAATTGACGTGATGAAATGAACTTACGCATTTAAGACGAACACAAACACCCAGTTCCAGAGCCGCGGAAATTAACCACACGTAGTTAAAATGTCCGACCCGGCCGGGAATCAAACCCCAGGCTCCTTGGAACCAAAGGCCACCAATGAACCATTAATCAAAAATTTCGAAAAATCTCGAAAGGAGATAAATTCAAGTATCAACCAGCAAGGATCAATCAGGAAGTAAACAAAGAAAGAATGGCCAGGCTACAAAGAGCTTACAAAAGACGCGTGGAACAAAAATAATCTCTATCAATAAAATGCAAAACTACAACACTGTCATCAAGCCAGAAGCATTTTATGCATACGAAACCGCGACAAATGGCGGCAGGTCATAAGTAAGAATCGTTCAAGAACAAGAAAGGAACATTCTCAGAAAATTCGTAGGGTGAAAATTTTAAAAATGACCGCCTCTGTGGTGTAGTGGTTAGTATGTTTAGCTCCCGCCCCCGGAGTATCGGGTTCGATTCCTGACTCTGTCACGGAATTTGAAAAGTGGTACGAAGACTGGAACGGGGTTCACTCAGCCTAGTGAGGTCAACTGAGTAGAAGAAGGTTCGATTCCCACCTCAGCCATCCTCAAAGTGTTTTCCCGTGTTTCCAACTTCCCCTCCAGGCAAATGCCGGGATGGTACCTAACTTCAGGCTATGGCCGCTTTCCTCCCTCTTCCTTGTCTACCCTTTCCAACCGTCTCATCTCCGCACAAGGTCCCTGTTCAGTATAGCAGTTGGGGCTGCTCGGGTGAGGTACTGGTCCTCCTTCTCAGTCATATCCCAGAAACCAAATTCTCACGCTCCAGGTCAGTGCTATTGTGGCGGTAGAGGTGGGATTCTTCGCTGAGTCCGAGGGAAAACCAACCCTGGACGGTAAAGAAGAAAGAAGAAGGAAGAAAGAAATAAAATGGATTTTGGAAAAAAAAAAAAAGAAACCAGGGAAAATGTACCAAATCACAGAAAATATCACGGATACAACTAGGAAATCGGCTATTGAAATTCTACGAACGCTACAGCGAATGCATAACGACAAACAGACAAGGAAAGTTCTAAACCTAGCATTATCCCTAAAAAAAAAAAGAAAACGCAGCAATAGGATGGTGGGAAGAAACGAAGATCTAGTTACAACAAATTGTTATTTCTGAAGAAACCATTCAATAGTGAACAAAATGTAGAAGCTTAATACACATTCATAAATTTGCAGAGCAATTTAAACGAATGGATGGATAGAAGGCGCAGAAAGGAACTCAATGTGCAGATGAAGAATATTAAAGTAGTATGTTCTAACGTGTTCCTTAGTTGGTCGTAACGAATAATAATAATAATAATAATAATAATAATAATAATAATTAATAATAATAATAATAATAATAATAATAATTGTTACCGTGGTTTGGTGGATTAGCAGATGTGAAAGAAGGTGCGGGGGTGAACAGGTCTCAGGCTACGAAATTAAAGTTAATTTAAAATTTAACAAGGTTATATTTTCTTTTCAAAATTCAGAAATAACAAGAATGGCAGGTACAGAGTAGCAAGGCAACAAAAGTACAATTACAGTATTTACAGGATTTGGGCTTCGAGCCCCGAACTCACAATTCTTGGGCAACTAGCTCAACTTTACCCCAAAACAAGATTTAACAGAGGGGCAGAAAACCCCATTCATGCCCAGGAGCACTTGCTCTAAATTACACAGAAAAGCCTCCTCGAGGCATACACACTCAATTGTCAAGAAAGAGCCACTCGCTCTCAACTTTAAGCCTATCAAAGGCCACGCCAAACTCCACCTTCAAGTTGTCCTCTAAGGACATAGACACGGGGGTAAAATACCCAACCTACTGAGGCCTATTAAGTGAGAAAAAGGTTAATTATGTGACCTCTAAACTAACAATTTGAGAGGAGGCGATCTGCACTCCTAATACCTTTTGTTTAAAACCTAATCTGGCTCTAGGCCGCTAATGCAAGGGCTAATCCCATACTAACGAGGTGACTTTAGAAGGAAACAATTTACATTACGTTAAGGAAGAATCGGTTGTGAAAAATAAGTTAACCTCAAAACAATATGAGTGGGAGCTCGAGAGGGTTAAGCACTCTCTATCCCAATATGTAGCTTTAAAAGAGAACAGATACTAAGAGTCTTTACATTTTAGGGAAAGGTTACATGGTGGAAAAGCTTCGGACCCGCCCCGAGAGTTAAACTGCTGAGCTAGCAAGAAAAGAAGTAATTAAACGGCCATTACCTTGTTGTTGAACTGCTGCCCGAAGAAAGAGGCGCTTCCCGCTCCCTGCTACGTACTTTACACCTTGAAAGCTGGTACAGAAGTGGCCCAGAGACCCTAAAATCAACAGTTTATATACTCTCGCGGAAAGTTCAAGGCGTTTCAGGAATAAGAACACCATCCCACAAAAACTTTATTGGCTAGGGTTAAGCAGCATATTCAAGTTGGAGAAGATACACCTGATTGGTCAGAAATTAATTAAAGAAATTCGGGATTGGCTAAATTCAAAACCAGGGGAAGGAAAAGGTTATACAGCCAACTTAAGCAATAACAGAAAGAAATTTAACAAGGAACAAACTTTTGAAATAAAAATTTCTCCAAAAAAAAAACAGTTCTTTCACTTCGCACTAGGGTGCACCATTGTAGTTCTTCAGTAGTGTCCTCTAGAAGAGAAAGTTCACACTTCTTACTACAGGTAAAACAAAAATACATCGAAAACGACCCAGTTCAGAAACTCCAAAATTTCCAAGTAGTGACATCTTCTGAGAAACTTGAAAATTAACACCTTAGATAAAGTTCAGACTTCCTCCAGTAGGGGCGTTTCAACTGGCGCAAAGTTTGAATTAGCGGCGTGGAGGTGTACCGCCCGGTACAATAATAATAATAATAATAATAATAATAATAATAATTGTACCGGGCGGTACACCTCCACACCGTTTATTTAAAAGTTGCGCCAGTTGAAACTCCTCTTCTGGAGGAAGTCTGAACTTTATCTACGGTCTTAATTTCCAAATTTCTCAGAAGATGTCACTACCTGGAAATTTTTGAGTTTGTGAACTGTGTCATTTTCGACGTACTTTTGTCTTGCTTGTATTAAGAAGTGTGAACTTTCTCTTCTAGAGGACACTACTGAAGATCAACAATAGTGCACCCTAGTGCGGAGTCAAAGAACTATTTTGTTGGAGAAAATTTAATTTCAGGAGTTTGTTCTTTGTTAAATTTCTTTCTGTCATTGTTTAAGTTGGCAATATTTACCCCTTTCTTCCCCTTGTTTTGAATGTATCCAATCACGAATTTTTTCAATTAATTTCTGACCAATCTGGTGTATCTTTCCCCAACTTGTATCTGTTGCGGGGTCCTACCCAATAAAATCTTTGTGGGAGGGTGTTTTCTTTCCCCTAACGCCTAGAACTTTCTGCGAGAGTATTTAAACTGCTGATTTTAGGGTCTCCGGGCCACTTCTGTTCCATCTTTCAGTGTATTAAGTACATAGCAGGAGGCGGGAAGCGCCTCTTTCCTCGGCAGCGGTCAACAATAAGGTAATGGCCGATTAATAAATTTTTTTCTTTGCCAGCTCAGCAGTTTAACTTTCGGGGCAGGTTCTAAGCGTTCCCCTATGTAACCTTTTCCTAAAATGTAACTTCTCTTTTCTTCTATTCTCTTGTAAAGCGACATACTGGGATAGAGAGTGTTAACCCTCTCGAGCTCCCACTCACATTGTTTGAGGTGAACTTATTTTTCGCAACCTATTCTTCAGTAATGTAAGTTAGTAGTTTCTTAAGTCACCTCTGTAGTATGGGATTAGCCCTTGCATCAGTGGCCTTAGAGCCAAAATAGGTCTTAAAGACAAAGTGTATTAGGAGTGCAAGTTCGCCTCCTCTCAAATTGTGATTTTAGAGGTCATGTATTAACTTTCTTGTCATTTAACAGACCTCAGTAGATTGGGTATTTTGCTCCTGTGTATATGTCCTTTGAGGACGGCTTAAAGGTGGAGTTCGGAGTGGCCTATGATAGGCTTGTATTTTAAGGGGAAGTTGCTCTTTTTGAAAATTGTGTTTCTGCCTCAAGGAGGCTTTTGGATGTAATTGGAAGCCGGTGTTTTTGGCATGTTTGGGGGTTTTCGGCCCCTTTGTTGTATGGTGTTCATTGTAAGGTTGGGCTCATGGCTCAAGAATTATGTTTCTGACTTTTTGAAGCCCCAAATGGGGTACCTATGTAAATGTAATTGTCAATCGTGTTTCGGCTACTAAGTACCTGTTCAATTTGTTGTTACCTAATTTTGAAAAGAAAATATAACCTTGTTAAATTTTAAAATTAATTTCACTTTAGTAGCTTGAGACCCCTTCACCACCCAGCACCTTCTTTCATGCATAACTACCACCAAAACACGGTAACAATAATAATAATAATAATAATAATAATAATAATAATAATAATAATAATAATAATTTTACCGGGAAGTACACCTCAACTCCACTCATTTAAAAGAAGCGCCTTAAGGAACGTTATCTCTCTAACAAATAGTGAAACAGCTACGGCATGAAGTTGGGATATTGACCAGAAGATGTCACCATTGAATTATTGAGTAGGCCTAATGTGTTATTTTGAAGATGCCTAAACTGACTCAATTTATTTGTTTTGTGTTTGTTTACTTCAAGAAATTTGAAGTTTCTCCATACATGTCCTTACAAAACTGTGCTCATGCACTCTGGTGCACGATGGAAGAACTAGTGATTTAAAGAAGTTTTGTGTTATTATGTTTTCTCAACCAAATTAATTTTCATTTAGTTTGTTATTTCAAGGTATGCAACACTTCTCTCGCTTTCCGCCAGTTTTGAATCTGGACAATCACAAATTTTCTGTAATTATTTCTCAGAAAATAATAGGTTTCGTCGACTGTGTATGTTAAGACACGAGGAGGGGTGCCTCATTCTTCGCCAGGCAGTTCAACAGCCAAGGTAATGGCCACCAGTCTTATTTTTCTGTAGCTACCTCCGCAGACTTACACGAGGGGAAGGTTCGAATTTCTAACTATGTAACCACCTGTTTTCTAAAATGTAAACATTCTTTCGGCTAATGTAAAATTTCATAAATTCTTAAACTGTAAATCGGGGATAAACAGTGTGTTACCATCTCGAGTTCCCCTTCAACTTAGTTTGAGGTGACTACGATTTTGTAACTGTTTCTCTTTTCTCTAAAGCGTTTAATTAACCTTAATTCTAGTCACCTCAGTAGCTTGAGATTAGCCTCTGCATCATCGGGCCGAGAGCCCAATTAGGGTTATATTATTTAATTTTCTATGGGCGCAAGTGTACGCCTCCATAAATTTTGTGTTCGGGCCAGTAATTTAACCTGTTCTTCTTTCCACGAAGGCCCAGTAGTATGGGCAATTGATGCACCTGTGTAAAATTTGTAAATTATAGGTTGGGTATAGTGAGGCCAGAAATTCGTAAGATTTTGTTGGTGTAATGTTGCCTTGAGTAGGCTGTAAGAAATTGTGAGTGCAGTCTCCTTGGCTAAAGTTGGAGATCATGTAAGCTCTTTTCTGAGATTGCTAATATTACTGTAACATTGAGAGGTGCTTCTGGAAGGCTGTAAAATTTGTATCGGTTGGAGCAAGGTGCTCTGTTTTGGGAGATTTCTCCTTGTCTATGTAAAAGCTAATTGGCGATATTGTAAATTTGGAAACTAGGGACTTGAAGCCCAAATCTGTTAAATTCCCTATTCTTGGGTTTTCCAATTCTTGTATCAAGATTATTATTGTACCTGACCTTTCTTTTCTTCACTTAGTGAAGAAGCTTGTTAAGTTTGAAATTTGAAAAGAAATATAACCTTCATTTTAAAAGTTTTAAGTTAATCTTTGATATAGTAGATAGACCCATTCCCACCAGCACCTTCTTTCACCTCTTTCTGTTCCATGAAATACCGGTAATAATAATAATAATAATAATAATAATAATAATAATAATAATAATAATAATAATAATTTTACAACATATCAACCCTATTTAAGTTTTCAAAGATGCTAAAGATTAGACAAACAAGGGTATTTATTAATAAACACCATTCTCTGAATGAAAATAATTAATGTGCCATGGCTCGGTATTTTTTTTTTTCAAAAAGCTCCGTCTTATGCAAGAATAAGCACGACAAAGTGTTCATTACTTCCCCATTGATGTTCAGCGTTAAATTGTTCTTTAGAATGGAGCTAAGGAACCAGTATTCATCGAAGCATTTATTGCTGTTACCTTAATCTGTCTATCCAGTCTTATCTGGAAGGATACTCCCTGTCTTAAAAAATAGTTAATCACCTGCTCAACCGGGAGTTTGATGAGCACCATGAAAGTAAGTCAGTGCATGGGTCTGGGGTACACTCAACCTGCATCATAAAGATTCATTCTTGGGGGCAAACACGGTCCGGCATAAAGGTAACCACCCTATCTCACTTAGTACCGAGATTACAGATAATGGAAGCCTTTACCTTGTACTCCTATACGGGTCTTCATGACTTGTTCGGAGGTGTCTTTTTCGCTCGTGGCTTTACGTCGCACCGTCACAGATAGGTCTTAAGGCGACAATGGAATAGAAAAGTGCTAGAGTGGGGAAGGAAGCGATCGTGACCTTAAGAAAGGTACAGCCCCAGCACTTGCCTGGTGTGAAAAAGAAACAACGGAAAACCTTCTTCAGGGCTGCCGATAGTGAGATTCGACGGAAATGTCTTAGGTTTGCAGTGACAGAGATACGGACAACGGTCGCTTTGGTGAGAGTGGTGGTGAAGAAGAGGTACAACTAGGCAACCATCCTCTATATAACAATAATCAGGGAGACAAAATGGAAGTGATAAGACACTTCGAAAAATGAAGGTATCGGCCAAAAAAGGCAAGGGCCACGAAGGGTGAGAAAATGAAAGACTCCGTAGGCCTCGCAACCTAATACCGTCGGGGTCGGAAACGTACACGAGGTTCATACAACTTTGAGAGTTCTAGGATGCGGGAGAGACAAATTGTGAACAAGTTCCTGAATTGCTGACTAACTTTACAAATATTATAAATCTGCATTTTACTTGAAAAATCTGAAAATTAACATTCATTAAATAAAATACACACTCGTCGAACCTTGTACTCGCACTTACTAGTTACCTGCTTACTTACACATACGTTATTTGAAGGGCGCCAGCTGTCACTCAGTACAGCAATAATAGAATGAGACTCTTGACTATCTCTAGGGTGTGGGGTAATAAGCTTACTTTTGACAACATATCATATAAGTTCTGGGAAAAGGAGATTGGCGTTCGGTTTCCCCATTAATTTTGAGGTTAAAATATTTTACTTTCATTGAAATAAAACTATGAATTCGTTTGATAGAACAATATATATTCTTTAAATAATATATCAAAAAATAATGAGTCTTGTTGCGATAAAACAGATGAGAATATGAAATTATGACATTGCAACTGAAAGAAACTAGGCATGAATTTGAATTCTTCTTGACCGGACATTTAACAATTTATACGAAATATTTCCCTCACTGATTCACTTGACTGTACCTTCAACACTTTGAGTGTAATTACGACGTATTCCTTTGATCTGGTGTTTACTGTAGATGTGTCACGCCTAACTTGGTGATACATCCTTGTGACTGCTTCTTCTCCATCTCATCTGACTTCTTTGTAAGTCAATATGGTATTACCTCTTGGTAGGTCCTGGGTTGCCCTCTCTGACTTCATGGTAAGCCCTTGCGTCCGTGTCTTCCACTAAGTGACGGACCAACCATTTGGTCTCACTCTCTCAATGACCAATAATGGCTCACTGAGTCTTCACCATCTCTCGTTCACACTGGTTGACTGACCAACTAAGGCCTCTTGATCTAGTAGACTACTTCACTGTACTGCATCCGTATAACTAATGACTGACGCTACAATATGCATCCACCTTATATAGACGGTGGTTGACACAGGTACGTAATCTCCAAAAATAACAATGACATACTCCCACCTACGCGACAGATATTACATACAGTGGTGAAATAGCCCGGAGGCTGACTCTCTGAGCGCATATTCTAAATAAATACAATGACGTAGCCATGGCTTGGCGATGACTTGGCAGAATCGCCCCTAATCTTGCACAATGTCCCAACGTCACATCCAATCCCTGATATATACAACAATTCTCACTGTACAGGTATTGAGTGTTATACTACATATACGTATATATGTATACATCTAAGTACAATCTTGCAAGCAACAGGCAATTGCAAAATCGAATTGAATAAAACGGATAATTACAATAATAGTAACAATATCACAGATAAAATAATAATAATACTGACATAATAATAATAATAATAATAATAATAATAATAATAATAATGATAATAATAATAAAATACAGATAAAATCATACAATAATAAAAATACAGATATCATCTTGTAACGGGATTTGAACCGTTACAAAATTAAACTGCTCTCTTACTAAGCTGTAAGCTCTGTGGAAGTAAAAGTGCAGTGTCAAGGCAAATGCTCCGAATTCTTCTCAATATGTACTAGGCAAACCTTCGTTCTGAGCTTTAGCAACTATCTATTTGGAAAATTTTTATTGCGAGCAGCAGCCTTAGCAAGAATATCGAGAGCTGAATCATTCATAACATGATTTTTTCTCAGTTCTTCAATTCAAGATTTCAGTCCTCCTACCTTCTTCTTGCTTCTTCTGAGAACTTGTCGAAGACTTTAATTTTCTTCACCTATCGTGCTCCCATTCCTGTGCTTTCTCAACTTGTCTTTTATATTCACTTTTGGTTGGTGAACGAACGGAGAGGTTTGAACCTATGACCTTTGTGTCATAAGAAATTAGAGTCCAAAAGTTACCACATGAGGCCCCATAATAATCGCAATGAGGAGTTCAGATACGTTTTTCTTTCTCATCGGAACAACACGTGACATGGGGGAAGAATGGCTCTCTTTCTCACGCCAAGAAAAATGACGTCAATCGCACGTGTAAGTGGAGCGTTGATGCAATGAAAGTGTTGGTTTGATAAATATATTGTTTAAAAGGAATTATCAGCGAAAACTAATATAATACATGTCCTGTAATTATATGTGAGAAAATCGATCTTTAGTAATACAGATTTTTAGATTGCTAAGCAGTTTCCAAGGGAAATTAGCTAAAGACGCGCGTGTCTGTTCAACCTACGTCACGTCATCAGAATATAGTGCCTATCAAACAAGGTCATTTAACCAGTCAATTTGTTACGCGATAATCGTAAATATTCATAAACAATGTCACTATTAAATTAGCAAGCACTGGGTTACTGTAAAACCTGCCTTCAATACATTTCCACAAGGTCGGATAATATGTACACTGACTGACAGAGCAAATGCAACACTAAGAAGGAGTGGTTCGAAAGGGATGAAAGTTGGGGAAAAAACAGAGACGGCACGGACGAATAATTGATGTTTATTTCAAACCGATATGCAGGTTACACAATGCGCACGGCATCGACTCAGTAGGATGTAGGACCACCGCGAGCGGCGATGCACGCAGAAACACGTCGAGGTACAGAGTCAATAAGAGTGCGGATGGTGTCCTGAGGGATGGTTCTCCATTCTCTGTCAACCATTTTCCACAGTTGGTCGTCCGTACGAGGCTGGGGCAGAGTTTGCAAACGGCGTCCAATGAGATCCCACACGTGTTCGATTGGTGAGAGATCCGGAGAGTACGCTGGCCACGGAAGCATCTGTACACCTCGTAGAGCCTGTTGGGAGATGCGAGCAGTGTGTGGGCGGGCATTATCCTGCTGAAACAGAGCATTGGGCAGCCCCTGAAGGTACGGGAGTGCCACCGGCCGCAGCACATGCTGCACGTAGCGGTGGGCATTTAACGTGCCTTGAATACGCACTAGAGGTGACGTGGAATCATACGCAATAGCGCCCCAAACCATGATGCCGCGTTGTCTAGCGGTAGGGCGCTCCACAGTTACTGCCGGATTTGATGTTTCTCAACGCCGACGCTACACTCGTCTGCGGTGACTATCACTGACAGAACAGAAGCGTGACTCATCGGAGAACACGACGTTCCGCCATTCCCTCATCCAAGTCGCTCTAGCCCGGCACCATGCCAGGCGTGCACGTCTATGCTGTGGAGTCAATGGTAGTCTTCTTTTTTTTTTGCTAGTGGCTTTACGTCGCACCGACACAGATAGGTCTTATGGCGACGATGGGATAGGAAAGGCCTAGGAGTTGGGAGGAAGCGGCCGTGGCCTTAATTAAGGTACAGCCCCAGCATTTGCCTGGTGTGAAAATGGGAAACCACGGAAAACCATCTTCAGGGCTGCCGATAGTGGGATTCGAACCTACTATCTCCCGGATGCAAGCTCACAGCCGCGCGCCTCTACGCGCACGGCCAACTCGCCCGGTGGTAGTCTTCTGAGCGGACGCCGGGAGTGCAGGCCTCCTTCAACCAATCGACGGCAAATTGTTCTGGTCGATATTGGAACAGCCAGGGTGTCTTGCACATGCTGAAGAATGGCGGTTGACGTGGCGTGCGGGGCTGCCACCGCTTGGCGGCGAATGCGCCGATCCTCGCGTGCTGACATCACTCGGGCTGCGCCTGGACCCCTCGCACGTGCCACATGTCCCTGCGCCAACCATCTTCGCCACAGGCGCTGCACCATGGACACATCCCTATGGGTATCGGCTGCGATTTGACGAAGCGACCAACCTGCTCTTCTCAGCTCGATCACCATACCCCTCGTAAAGTCGTCTGTCTGCTGGAAATGCCTCCGTTGATGGCGGCCTGGCATTCTTAGCTATACACGTGTCCTGTGGCACACGACAACACGTTCTACAATGACTGTCGGCTGAGAAATCACGGTACGAAGTGGGCCATTCGCCAACGCCGTGTCCCATTTATCGTTCGCTACGTGCGCAGCACAGCGGCGCATTTCACATCATGAGCATACCTCAGTGACGTCAGTCTACCCTGCAATTGGCATAAAGTTCTGACCACTCCTTCTTGGTGTTGCATTTGCTCTGTCAGTCAGTGTATATAATATCCTTGGCGGCAAGGAAAAATGCCGAAGAGAGGGGGGTGAAGGCTATAAAAATAGGAGCGCATTGTGTCATTTGAGCTAGAGGAGGAGCCTCGTGCTATTGTACAATTCATCGGTGATTATTAGACTAAGTCCAACTGAGAACTTAAATTTTTGGCCGATGTGGTTGGAGTATCGTCTCCAAGTGGAGATAGTTTTTTGTTGTAACGTGTATTTAATAAACATGTAAACATGGGCCGCAGTCTTATAAGTGACATTTTAATAATATCGTGTTGAAAGTATTGCGTGTGCGATCGAGATTACAACCGTCGTGTTGGGTCCACGAAAATGTCCAGTGAAGGGTATTTTTATGTGCCTTTATTTCAGATGAATCAAAATGAATACAATTACCTGTGAAGCCAAAATGTTAAAATGGCTAAATAAATACCAGAGAGTTGCTGGTGAACTTGCATGATGGAAGCTGGCGTACGACCAAAGTAGGTGAAGGATCACCATTACCACCTGTGCATTTGTTTCATGATGTCACCGTTCATTTTGTATGTGTATTTTGTAACGCAGTTTGGTCACCCATTTACTTTCGTGAAATGTCAGAAATATGACGAAAGGTCACTTGTCTTATTTAACGCTTGAATAAAATTAGGAATTTTTGCGTAGTACCGCGTGAAGTGTTGTAAAATAGTCAAGTGATGGTCATGAAACGATATAGTGCCTGAAGTAGATTGTCATTTCCGTGCGTTAATTTTTTCTGTATTTGTGCTGTCAAGTTAAGATCTTTAATCTGCTGTGAATATTTTCTATTTGAAATTATGACGAAAATTGTATAAGAAATCCATGGTTACTCATTTTTCAGTCTAATGAAGGCACGATGTCGTGTGGAGCAATGTAGAATTTTATTGAGGATAGTTACGAGGTGAGATCGATAAATATCTGTTACGAAGGGATTGCTATTTCTATGTCCGTTTTAAACTGTGTATAACTGACTATGAAAACTAAATTTTTTCAGTCATTTTTGTGAAATCCAGTTCAAAAATACGAGGTCACGTTATGCAGAGATGTTCCATTATCAGAGTATTTGTGTGTGTACAACGTTGTGGATCCTAAGAGTAATATTCCACTTTAATGTCGTCGAGATTTTTGTCGCGTTTAAGCAAGTGGTCAAGTCTTGCTAAATGTGAGTGGAGGTAGGATTTTGTGAATCAGGTGGTTGATAGCCTGCAAATGTTGCCGGGAGATTATGTATGAATGTTTAGAGATGGAAATTGTGATGGATTCCACGTAAAAGTGTATGTTCGTGATATGTACGAAAATTGAGCGACATCTGAAAGTAAATCTCTGCGTATAATCTGTTTGGGCGAGGAATGTCGTATTTGTAATTTTATCGGTGAGATCGTAGGTATCATTTTTTAAGACCAGTTCAAACGTGAATAGAACATAATTATGGAACTTGTCAGGCGACGACAGGAGGTTGGGTCGCTCCGCTGGACAGATGATCAGGTAGAACGCTGCTCGGAAGATAAGAGTAATTTGCCGTTCTTTATAGTCAACGTGTTGAAAATCAGATTGCATTCTTTAGAATGGAGCTCGTAATTTTTGAAGGAAACTAATTGAAATTCTTGTCATTGAGTAATGTGTATGTTATTACATCGCATTCGTTAATATTAACTTGTTTAACCGAGATTTGAACGTATATTTGAAGTGACGGAAATGAGACAATAATGAGCGGATTTAACCACTTCCAGGGGTCTCCAAAATAGAGTATTGGTAGTACTTATATTTATTTTTGAGGGATGCACAAAGCTTTATTTAAAATGTCATTTTGGGATGTGTCAATGTGTTGGCTTATTTTACGTTGAGTTCACTTGTACAGATTTGAGTACTTAATAATTAAGGGTATCCAAGCGAGTGTTAATAATTGTTATTGTTAAATTGAACTTGTGGTGTGACGTCATGAAATAAATAATCTTGGAAATAAAAATGTATGTTTCCAGCCTCCATGAATTGACGATAAATGTTATAATAAAACATAAATCAATTTGAGTAGGGACTTGTTAAAAAATCCATTCGTCCACGGAGATAGATTTTGTGGTTAATTTGGATTTATAAAAATCATTTCAATTTATTAAATTATCAAATTCAGTGGAAAATGTATTTGAGAAATAACTTAACTCTTTCGCTGCGCTATTTTTAAACAGAACACTTACAGAAAAATGTACTTTTTTTCGTATTTTCCAAATGAACTGAAATTTAATTTTTGTTAAAAGTTAGTGACATTCAACACCATTGCACAATTTTTAACTCAACTTTAGCGAACTAGCAGTGACATTTGACCTTGAAACACATTACTGTGATACATCTCCGAACATGGAACCGGACACATTGCAGGCTGCCCTGGGTAATTCTTACAAAAAAGTGCTCTCTATTTACTCTTGCACAGTCCCTTTCCTTTCTCTGAACATTTTGCTGGTAATATGGAACAAACAACACAGTTAGGTTTGTGACTCTTGTCCTGCTGCTCCCCAAGAAAGTGCGTCTCCGTCAGGCGCGCTTGAGGTATGTAATCAGAAAGTCTTCTTCGTTTCGCTGATACTCTCGTAGAAGTCCGATTATGACAAAACTTCTGAAGACAGGAGCACTAATTGCCCTTTTTTGAAGCTTATTGTACAATATTTTTCCTCTCATTAGTGAAGTTTCATTGCCATCATTAATATCCCGCTAGTCCGAAACAAAATGAACATCTTCCTCGTTGGCACTTTCTTCCGAACAATCACTATGCACATCATCACTTGTTTCATTGTCCAAATTTACTGAACAGACTGAATAAGAATCGGCCACTAAAAGGTTGAAGATTTCGGCACTGTCATTACTAATGTTTTTCCGCTCGCTCATGGCTGCTGAGTGAAGCCTGCTATCGGCCAGACAGCTGACAGGAATGTTGGCGGGCGGGCGGGTGAAAGATAACAATTAAACATAGGTCCAGTATTCGCGGCAACGTTCTCAAACAATGCTTAGTACATAGTCAATACATGACTATAGATGTTTGTATTATTTATGCGCTTTTATTAAAGAAGCGCATGGAAACTATAGCAGGAAAGTACCAAGTCGACAAAAGTCGATTTCCGCAGCGAATGCTATAGGGAAGTAAGTCGACAAAAGTCGACTTCCGCAGCGAAAGAGTTAAACCAACGGATTACCTTAAAAATGTATTCCGGAAATCTTAGTTTATTTTGCTGGGAAAATTCAACTGTTAACGTAACGATTAAAGGGACCTGTCCGAATGTAAAGGATTTCACTGCCACAAAGATTGTGAGCATTGTTGTTGTTGTTGTTGTTGTATTACTTGACTTTGATTGATTGATTGATTGATTGATTGATTGATTGATTGATTGATTGATTGATTGATTGATTGATTGATTGATTGATTGATTGATTGATTGATTGATTGATTGATTGATTGATTGATTGATTGATTGATTGATTGATTGATTGATTGATTGATTGATTGATTGATTGATTGATTGATTGAGCATTAATATGTGCTGGGATTATTAAAGTGGAAACCTGGGTCACCAACTACTGTAATTTAATTGTGTTTAGCCTTGAGCTTGGAAATTTGGATGGTCATGGGGTCATCAACCTAATTGAGCTAGATTAAGGCCATATGCCACTATAACATCATTTTCCTTGCAGTCATCATCTACAATGACTTTAAAGTAAATTGCAAAGTTATATGTCGGTCCATGACATAGTCGCAGTTCACATCGATTCAATTAAGTGTCAATGCCTTACAACCACTGTGTGGCACACACCGATTGGACTGCCTTAATTATACCAAGAGTCCAGAGTTCGTGTTATGAGGGCTGGACCATCAGGAATTATTATGATGGTACATGTAGTCTAACATGGAAGCCGATTTTAACGATTTCCAGGCATTCTTTTCTTCACTCTTAACTTGTGACAATTGTTTCTAGTAAGGATGCCCATCAGACAGTTAAGTTAAAACTTCTAAAACCAGTACATCTCTCGTCTGCGTTGTAATTATTGTTGATTATGTTGATCGAACAAGTATAAATTCGAGTTAAAATGTTTTGTTGTTTTAAATTTCCAACTTATACAATTTATTGAATAGACCATTTTTTTAATAGATTTTCCTTTCGTATATAGACTAAATCTTACTGAAACCCACCTCTTACCTAAGCAAGTGACGAAGAAAAAGTTAACGACCCAAGAGACAGATCTCACGCAGACTGCTAATAGGTAAGGAAGGTAGGTATCCTTTATGTACCTTAAAGGGTTCAGGTTGGATAGGATAATTGAAAGTGAGGAGACTGGCATAAGTAAATGGAAGAACTTATAGGACTCAGGTAAGGGCCCCGTGGTCGCCAACTCACTCTCCCAACTTCAGAGCCTCTGGAACCACTATTAGTCACCTCTTACGACCGTGCGTGTTATTCTACCACCCCCACCAACAGGGGGAGCTTTGGTGAGATGCTAATGATAAAGTGACTAGGAAAAATGCTGATATAGAGGTTTCTGTACTTCCTCTGGGTTTATGTGCTTGCGTATAGCTTAATTAATTTCGTGTGTATATTACTAGCCGAGTGCAGCCCTTGCAAGGCAGACACTCCGATGAGGGTAAGTGTGTAGGTAACTGCGTGTTATTGTGGTGGAGGATAGTGTTATGCGTGGTGTTTGTGTTGCAGGGATGTTGGGGACAGCACAAACACCCATCCCCCGGGCCATTGGATTTAACCAATGAAGGTTAAAATCCCAGACCCAGCCGGGAATCGAACCCGGGACCTTCTGAACCGAAGGCCAGTACGCTGACCATTCAGTCAACGAGTCGGGCTATGTATAGCTGTTCGTTTATTATTTCTTGTCGTATATCATTGAAAGCATAGTTTACATAATATGAACTTAATAAAACCTATCCTGTGATAGTTACTATATTAATGAGCATAGCAATATTATAATGAGTAGTGTGTTATCATTTTGAGAGTCTTCATGGCTCAGGCAGCAGCGGGCTAGCCTCTCAACGGTGGGTTCCGTGGTTCAAATTCCGGTCACTCCATGGGAGATTTGTGCTGGACAAAGCGGAGGCGAGCAGGTTTTTCTCCGGGTACTCCGGTTTTCCCTGCCATTTTTCATTCCAGCAACACTCTCCAATATCATTTCATTTCGTCTGTCAGAGGGGTGCGAGAGTCTCCGGCAGCCGGCACAATTCTTATCCTCGTCTCTAGATGGGAGTTTCATTCATTCCATTCCTGGCCCGGTCGAAAGACTGAAAACATTTTGTGATATTCCTTTTGCTCTCAAGGAATACTTCTAGTGGAGAAATAACTGGTGAAGCACACGGCTATTTTGTTAAATTTAGTTGTACTACGTCATGGAGTGCATATTGCGTAATGTTTCACAAGTGATAGCACACTGAGATCTAATTTTAAAATGGATGCATATATCACATATTAGGTTTCCATAAATGGTCGTGCTGTTATTAATGGCAATGAAAATTGCAATTACGTTAATAGATAATGATGTGCAACTGATGGGGTTTTAATGATCAAGTTGACGACTTTTAATATACAGGGAAATCAATGTTAACTGTATGTCATCTGGCTCTGACCGGTCAATGAACGTCAGTGTTTGTGCTTAAGATCCAAGCAGACATCAGTGATTATCCGATAAAATTAATTAAAGTGGGTTTAATAGATGAGCATCATCTCCTGGATTCATACCATCAGGTCCAATGTAGACGGGAATTTGAAATGAAGATCCTCGTCCCTGCGCTTCGTATTTATTCGTGCCTATGACTACCATATCAGCATTCATGTAAAACGTAGACACAAATCCAGAGAAATTAATTTTCTGTGCACTGGTTGCTTAGATTGGAAATCCGATTATTTACGTCTCTATGATCATTCTTTGACGTTACTTCAGATATTTCCGAGTATTTGACTAGTTGATAAATAAATGACAAGGCATACTTAACTGAACCGCTCTTCTTGCTGCTTCGAACCAATGTAAGGAGACTCCTAGATCGCCCAGTTCTCTTGGTGTCCTGTAGCTAGGTAGTAAGACGTCACAATCCACTTAACGAAACAAATTCTTATGCCTTCCTATAATGCAACCTACAGTATATGGTTCTGTACCTTTTTCGGAGATCTGGAAATTGAAGGAAGGTTTTTCTGGCTTAGAGTATTGCAATATGTTTGCTGATAAATCGAAAACATGATATCTCTACCAATTCTAGCCTTGTAATGGAATTCCCTAACACACAATGGTTTGTAAAAAACTAGAAATGATACGAGAAGTTTCATTCAAAACGTTGTCAAATCGGAAAAGAATGTTTATTAATAAAACATATGTTTTTAGAATTATAATCGTGATTCTGGAAGCAATCTATACGTAAGTTTATTTCAAAATATGAAAATATGGAACTAGACTTCAGGAGAAGATTCCTGTCTGAACAAGGAACAGCAGAATTGTCTACAAATATACATCCAGTACTACACTACTAACCTTTCTTCTTCTTCTTCTTCGCTAGCGTCTTGATGTCTAATCATGAACATAAGCCTCTTGCCGTGGTCCCGTATTCTCCAATCCACCAGAGCCTTGGTCCATTTTGAGGTGTCCCTCGCAACGAAATCTGCCCAACTCCACTTCAGTCTTGCCTCTTGTTCCATAAAATCGACGACTCGAGTCCTCTTCTTTCGGACTCAACCTCTCAGGCTGATCCCAATCATAGTGTGTGCCATCGCCCTCTGACAAGACTCAGTGGTGGATTGCGCTGTTGTTTGCGAACCTACAAAAGTGAATTATTGTATTGTACAATGTTATTTGAATTGTGTACTGTACACACACACACACACACACACACACACACACACACACACACACACACACACACACATTACGTGTATAAAAAACTTTTGGCTCTTTGCAGGACAGCCGACGTTGGGGACCAGACCCTCTCCGCCTCCTGAATTCAGAGGCGTAGAGCCACAGTAGAGCCGTGGCAACCCCTCCTATGCTCCATTGGTCGGCCGATCGGAGTGCAGAGCTGTCGGACCAACCTAAGCCCACTCTGCAACCGCCGAACTCGAACTTTTATAATGTATCTATTGCACCCTTGCAGAGCTCCTTCGGTGTAGATTAGATGTCAACATTGCCTCGGCTGCCCTAAAAAAAAAAAAACTTACCGAAGATGGTGAGGTCCTCTTCTCAGGCGCGATCAGTCCCTGTCGTCGAATCAGGATGCATAGGGATAGTGCATTCGGCAGACTATTGACTACAATAATTTATGACTCAGACTGATTTGAGTTTAAATATGTGTATAAAATTTTATTGATAAATCAAAAAAAAAATTTATAAAATGTAAAATAGACTTGTTAATGTTATATTATTACCTTATGAGACTGTACAATTAGAATTCTCAATAATGACACACATGACTACCTCATTAATCCCTAAAGAATAATATTTATAATTTTCCATAAAATTATGTTTTAAATGATGTTTCCCATATTAATTCATCCAATTATATAATGTCTGTGTAACTGTACATATATACTAGGATAATGTTGTTTATAGACCAGGTGGATCAATTGAATAACAATATACTCATGAGAACATTTAGTGATGATAATGATAATAATAATAATAATAATAATAATAATAATAATAATAATAATAATTGAAATAATACGACGATTTTTGCGTGGATCAAAACCTAGAATTTGTCCCTACTAATCTCTCAGATATGTGAAATAAGTTTGCAAACAAACATACCAAAAGTTACCATAATATAATAATTAATTAATTTTACTAATTTGATTGTACTCAAATTTTATTAATTACCTAATTAATTGCCTAACTGATCACTCGAAATCATTGTCTTGTGACTCAAATCCTCCAATATAGTGATATTAATGAATTTACAATGCATCGAAATGATAATAATAATAATGTAATAACAATAATAATAATAATAATAATAATAATAATTGAAACGATAATAATAATATCATTTAATGAATGTTATTCCTATGTTGGATATCATAAAAAAAGTCCTAAAGAATTATAATCACCTACCAAAATCCAATACTATTGTTAACCAAATCGTAGATAAATTGAATAAAAAAAAATATAAAATGTAAATTATTTAATTAATTAATAAATCCACAATTGATTGACACAAGTGATTTATATGGTATTCATCAAGACTCCCTAATTGCTTGTGAATTGCATTGGTGAAATGTTAAATAATAATATTCAATATTAATAATAATAATAATAATTATTATAATATCTTAACATGACCTGTAATTACGGTACTCTTGATCCACCATCCTGATAAATTATAGTATGTTTATGTCAGTTATCTTAGAACATTCATTTGCCATGAGTAACACCATTGAATTAGACTCTTTCTTAACAGTGCTTATTGGGTTTTCTTTATCTATAAAACCATATTTGCCATAATTTAGTGAAATACCTAATCCACTGTGTAAAGGCATAACCATGAAATTCTCATAATATAGTTCACCAATATTAATAATAATAATAATAATATTTCTCTAACCAAAACTGTTACTGAGTTCCCATAATTACAATATCTTCCTTCCAAGTGCAATAAACAATACTTGCTTTAACCTGAGAATTCAGTAACTTTATCTCACATAATGGACCTTGGTTGTTGTTGCACACAAATCTAAAGCTTTACTTTCGATATATGCGAATGACCCTTACTTAGATATCGTAAATTTAATCTGGAAAAGACAAACTCTCCTACTTTAAATAAAACATACACTAACTTATGCTAATACGTACATCAAGCGAGGTAACGCAGCCAGAAATCCTAACCTAATACCACATTTCCACTAATATATACATATATGAACCTTGTCATCAGCACATACCACACTTTTGGCCTATTTCAGCGTCTCAACATATTATAATTCGCTGAAATATAGCAATGACCCATTGCAAATGTTACTGTGGTTTCTTCAGAAAAAAAAATGCATAGACAATGCACAGACAATAAAAGAATGTACCTAAATGATGGCTGATACGAGGCAAATAAAATAATAAATATATTTAATATTAATAATAATCATCTGTTAAAACCAATAAAATAGTTCCTACTGGCAAGCATCCACACCAGCCCAGTTGCGTGATCCATGTTACCAACCTAACTTTAAAATATCATTAAATGCGTACTATACTTTCTCTGAATAGAACGATATTGTCTCACGGCTAAACCATTTACATGTATCATCTGGTCCTTCTAACTCGTATACCTTCTTTAACTGACTTATTTATTTCCTCACATTTATTCATTTACGACGTCATCATCATTTCTTATTCTGCACGAATTCTATTACCTCTCAGCTATCACGCTGATACTTATATTTCCATTTTTATTGAGAATATGTTCACCATACTCTTTGTTTTCCATAATTATCTTCGGATAAATAACCTCATGTATTACCATATACTCTCGACTACGGACCTTCAAACATCTCAAATAAATTACCGTTGCTCAATATCGTTCATATTATTCGACAACACTTTGATTTACCTGAGCCAAAATAAATCCTTTTATTTAACATTGTTCACTCAACTGTCTAACCGCGTTACTTGCCATAGCAACCAATATGTGGATGTATCAGTGTTACTGTCGTCCCAACAGAATTCTCGACAGTAACTATTGAATGTTTATATATATATCTATATGTTTATTATCATTAATTGTCTTCATCACTCCTCCACCACGATAACTGTGCTTGCGTGAAACAAAAACATTCCGCCTAAATGCAATACTGACAATGCTACTGATAATAATAATAATAATAATTGCCTCAAAAATATAACTTGTTCGATACTAACAGATCAAATTTAGTACATACACGATTAATAATAATAATAATAAATATAAATATTTACACTACTCATAAACGGAATTATCCTAATTTTCTGGCTGTGTACTCGGGTTTATAGTTACATCATCGTCACTCGCATACCTATTTAAATAAAGATACCATTATCAAAGGAAAGCTTTAGATTTTAAATCAAACATGAGATTGTGTACTCACATTGAGGGCACTTCGGGATCGCCAGGACTAAAGGCAGCCATGTTGTCTTACAGATTCATGACCAACATGTTAATATCATTTACCATTCTTGCTGTATCCGGCATTGGCTTATATTACTACTTTCCACTCTCACTTGACACTGTGCACACGTTTATTTCCTACCCATAATATTAAACACGACGACTTGTCTTAAAACTAGACATTACACTGTAATACATATATACACACATACGCAGTACTCAGATATTCTGGAACTTAGGCCGGATTCTACGTACTCTGCTTTAACACACTGCTGCTTCCCACGAAGCAAAGTCTCGCATGGGCTCAACAGTTTCCTTTGTAAAGCCCCAGCTGGGGAGAAAGTGTCCACCCCCACACGACCTAAATACTTATAGAGAGGGAGAGTATTTCCTCCGCTCAAACGTTTCAAACATATTACCAGCTGCGCTGCAGCAGGCTAATTGTTCTCCACTATTTACGGCTTACACATATATTTTAAAACTGTCTGGGTTGCTCTGCGGGCTACACACTCCAACTGAAGTTACCTAAGATGCAATTACTGCACAATTCAAAGTTTCGTCTTCGCCCTGCATGGACTGAACACTCGTAAAATCTGTCAAGTTAATACTCCACTCACTTGGGTGGTTTTAAGTACCTTAACAACTCAACTACTGTTTATAAGGCGTATTTCCACCTCCACTGTAGTAATAAATACACACAATTCTGTACCTTTGTGCTTGAACACGGAGCAAAGTTAAGACACGTCTGACCCCCACAAGATTCTTGATGATGACTGACCCGTGAGAAGCCACTTACTCGGGGACGTTGGCGCACTAATCGGCGTAGGAACACTAATTCTTGCCACTAAAAATCCCAACCAAAGGAATGCTGGGTAGCTCCAAAACCAAGTTATCAAAAACATGAAATGCTTTGTACACACAAATTGCATCAATTCTTGTTACTACCATGATGCATCGTGACTCTAAAATTGTTCGTAATTTCTTTTACAATACAGTAAGCGTTAGTTGGACTATATCTTCTGCCGCGCTGATAAACCACTCTCCACGCTGGCAAGGGGTTCCCACTGCCGGTGATAACAAACATCTGGATACACAATATTCCAATCCATTTGCCACAAACCAATAAGTTAGTTCAGAATTATTACAATAATTACTGACATCTCCTCTTGATATAATCTTCCTTAAATACTGACAGGGATTAATTACAAGCCACATCTCATTTGGTCGCGCTAATTTTGAAATTATTTAAATGCAGCAATCTGATTGGAGCACATACTCCGCTGTTCATCTATATGGACGAGTTCATTCCAAAATAAGGGGTTTCGGGTATTTAGAGCCATGATTCTCCATCTCAGTCACTCCTGCCAGTACTTTTCCACTCTAACTACGCAATTCCAAAAGATGATGTAATAACAGGTGTCCCAATAATTTATTTTTAGCAGAGAGAGAAGCGTGGGTTCCTATCAAGGCTTCATTCTCACGAGCTAGCTACCAGAAATTTCCAATGCTGTCCCTTTGTTTAAGAACGCTGACTATTACTATTTATTAACAAATACAATTATTAAAATGTTGCCAATCAGACTCATCCGATGGGTGCACTATATTAAAAAATCGTATTCTGTCTGTTTTTCACAGTGGTGTTGAGAAAACGAGAACGTTTAAACAGTTTAAATTATAGCCATTTTTAGGCTGTTATCTCTCCTGTACATGAAAGATACCGTGAATCTCCCAAATGTTTCGTACTTTTCAAAGGAAAATCTTTCCTTTCAGCGAAGTGATTGCCTTACATTCGCCATCAGGAAATGCACAGCCACACCTATCGGCGATACCGAGAAAATGGGAATGTTTGGAAGGCTAAAATTGGCACCAGACATAGGTAAATGAAATGTCGTATGGCTTTTAGTGCCGGGATATCCCAGGACGGGTTCGGCTCGCAGGTGCAGGTCTTTCCATTTGACTCCCGTAGGCGACCTGCGCGTCATGATGAGGATGAAATGATGATGAATACAACACACACACCCAGCCCCCGTGCCGTTGGAATTAACCAATTAAGGTTAAAATCCCCCACCCGGCCGGGAATCGAACCCGGA
The DNA here is from genome assembly GCF_040414725.1 of Anabrus simplex. Classification (NCBI taxonomy): domain Eukaryota; kingdom Metazoa; phylum Arthropoda; class Insecta; order Orthoptera; family Tettigoniidae; genus Anabrus; species Anabrus simplex. The sequence continues at coordinate 612,114,993 of NC_090265.1, read as the reverse complement.
ACCCTCTGAACCGAAGGCCAGTACACTGACCGTTCAGCCAACGAGTCGGACACCAGGCATAGGTTACAAGAACAATGCAATAGTTAGCATCGTACTTGAACTGTTGAGAGAAACATGCTGCATTTTAGTGAAGTAAATATGTCATCACCTTTCTGGCGTTTGCAACGATATTACCTCCATCTATAACTGGGAGATAGAACTTCTACAAGTGTGCTCATTATTATTATTATTATTATTATTATTATTATTCCTTCACTTACGTGGCATTACTCAGGCTATGAAGCCTGCTATTCTGGCAAACCATGTCTTATAACGTGCATACAGTTTAACAATATATTACATACACACACTATAATACTGCATTATAAAAATAATTTCGTGTGGCTACTTCTAGCCGGGTGCAGCCCTTGTAAGGCAGACCCTCCGATTAGGGTGGGCGGCGTCTGCCATGTGTAGGTAACTGCGTGTTATTGTGGTGGAGGATAGTGTTATGTGTGGTGTGTGAGTTGCAGGGGTGTTGGGGACAGCACAAACACCCAGCCCCCGAGCCACTGGAATTAACCAATGAAGGTTAAAATCCCCGACCCGGCCGGGAATCGAACCCGGGACCCTCCGAACCGAAGGCCAGTACGCTGACCATTCAGCCAACGAGTCGGACAAAAGTAAGTAAACTCGTGTCCTCATCCCGAGGTGGTGCAGCTCTGTACAGGCACACCCCCATTGGAGGTGAGCTGCATGTACCATTTCAACCACATACCAGCCCTCCTGCCATTCTTAAATTTCTGGCAGTACCGGGAATCGAACCCGAGCACCCGAGGACGGCAGCTAATCACACTGACCGTTACGCTACAGAGGCACATAGTTATAAAAACACATTAAAGGCAAGAAAAAAGAAATGCATTCAAAATAATCCAGAATAAAGAAAATTTCCCTAATGCGTCAATGAAAACAAATTTAGTAAAACTTGGTGAAACACGGAATGAAATACCAAAGCATGAAAACAGAATCCATGTATTTGTACTCAACTTGATCCGTCTAAGTACCACTGCCAACATTTAAAAAAAAAATAGCGGTTCAGATAGGGTGTCCCTTAGGTCGTTGGACAACGAATTCCAGGTTCGAATTATACCGATAACAAAGCATTATTGTAGAGGGTGGATCCGTGATTTGGTATTTTGAGGGTTAGGTTTGCTGCAGCTCTGTTCGGAATGTTATGAATGGTTGAGAGCAACTCAATTATAAAGGAAATACTGTAACACCGGTTATGATTTTATTCAAATGCCTTGTCGTAAAATATAAATTTCATACATTAGATACATTAGCCTATCCATTTAAAATTCTCAGTTACTTCTTGAATAGTAATTACGACTGCCGACGCTGTGTTGGTTTTGTTCATACAATACATTAACATATTCATGTCAAATTTCCAAATACCTTCCAAACAGTGATTTCGACTTACGTACTAATACATCACATTGTTCTAGACTGCACACATCCGAAACTGGATCAACGTATACAACACTTTTCACTAGTCCTTAAAGGTACAATCAATAAATTTACTACCGGTACTACTTATAAGATTTCATTTCCTGATAGGATACGGCTGGCTTCCTAGCCCTTTCAGTCACGCATTTTTTCTAATTGGCCAAAAATTCTAAAATTTCGTACACTTGCTAAATGAAATCTTGCGATTAATTATATCTGAGCTTGAAACACCTAGATCGAGCAGTTTTCTAGATTTTTAATGTGCATTGTAATGTACATTGTGACTTGAAGGTTGCAGAGTACAAGACACAGTTAATATTATTTATATCGTTTTATTCAATCTATCCACGTAAATAGTATGCAAATTAGTCATAAAATAAGTTACAAAACAATATACCAAAGATTCTAAATAAGAATATACCTAAATAATGTTACTAAAAATCTACCACAAAACAAAAAAGGAAAGAAAATTTCTGGAAAACGGCGAAGAAGTAACACAAAAGCTTGGTATTGGCAATTCAGCGCGTAGGATTACCTTCTAGTTGACTGGAGACACTAGTTAATAGTACAGAAACAGTGCCTGAATAATGAAAAGCTTTCTTCCTTTACAGATTTATGGAGTATGATAATTCTGGAAGCAATTGCGTTCCCTCTTTATGCAAAGATGAACATGACATTTTAGGCACAAGAAGTGCGTTCTTTTGTTGCATTCTGAAGCCTTGCATTGTGATGCAATTTTTTTTGTCATCGAACTTGGCATGTGGTTTATTTGATCCAAACGTACTTCGTTGATTTGATGCTGCTCAGCTTGCTCGTGTCTCTTCACTTCTGGTACATCACATTCTGTATTGGGACTTGGACGGCATCTCTTTTTAGGCCGCACTTTTTGAGAGAGGATCAAAGATTCACCGATGTGTTGCCTGAAGTGAACCAGGTCCAGATAGTTCTTTCCTGGTACACTAAGTACTTTGGCATCCCTTTTATATTACAGCCAGTTGTTGGTGCAAGCCAACCTTTGAGGCACAATGTACATTAGAATGTACATCCCATTTTATAAAAATCTCAGGGTGAAATAAACTAATTATCTGCAGTTGATTTCACATTTCCTAGCATATTAATATATTTTCTTTAGAATATAATGTTGTATGAACTTCAATCCTCACGTATTTTAGCCGAAATTTGCCTTCAGATAACACACTGTTTGCTGACGTCATAAACAGCAACTACGCAGCGGAGCAATTCCTGGTATTTGGCCGGTAAAACCGCCAGATGTCGGGCCAAGTTACTCAGTCGTGACACGGAAGATGTACATCTCAATGCACATTGTGACTCAACGGTCGCACTGCATCAAATATTTCCTAAACGGATACCGTAATATCGATGTGCATTATAATGTACACAGTGACCGAACGGGCTAGACCAGGGGTGGCAAAACTTTTCCAGCTAGTGTGCCATTTTAGGTCTGGATTATTATTCTCAACTGTTTACTGTGCCACTTGTTATTTTCGTTTGTAATGGATACAACCCCCGCCCCTACTCACCACCGCCACCACTGACTTCCATCCCTAATTCCAAATTGTGTTTTATAGTATGATATTACATATATATATTGTAAAATACAAAATACATGTGATTGGATGTTTCATGGTCGTATTTTGCGAATACCGCAAAAATACTTAGTAGCTTTATTATTTATGTTAGGTTCATAACTTGTCTTCACAACGTTCACTGTAGAAAATATCTGCTTGCAGGCGTATGATGAGCCAAACAAAGTAAATAGCGCTATAGCAAGTTTCTTCATGGCCGAAAACTTTTGTGGGAGACTGTTCTACTGTTCAATCATTAAGTTCTCCGGCTTCTGGGGAGAGTTTTCACCATCCACAGCACACTCGATTTTCACTCATGCTTCATCAAGTTGTACGAACTTTTTCACCCATAATGCTTTCTAAAAATTCAATCAACACCATTTCTAAACTGTCCATATCTAACCACTCAAAAAAAAAAGACTCCTTTGTGCAATATGAGGTTTTGAAATAAAGTGCGATACTTTCTCCATATCTCGAAATTGGGATAATTTCTTGGCAACTATTTGTCTTACAAAATTCACAACAATAAACAGTTACTCACTAGGAATAATTACGCGATGCTGGCAATCACACACAAGCCAAACTTCACTAATTCACTGATATGGGTAAGGGAATGGCTCGTCGGCTGCATCTGACATTTATTTCACTTGACTTCCTGACCTATGGGTGTTGTTGTGTTGCCATAATGCACTTTCTAATGGAACTAGAATTTAGATATTCGGTATTTATTTCTTAAACCTGAAACACTGTAACTATGCGATGGACGAGATATGTATCGTCTATAGTACAAAACGTACATACATGTTTTTATGTGCATGTGGTGTGCCACCGAAATCGTGTTCGCGTGTCACCTAGTGACACGCATGGTATAGGTTCGCCATCCCTGTCCTAGATGGTAGCGCTGTGTCTCAGACCAGGGAGATATGTATAGGTGAGCTGAGTGCGGCCGTGACCTATAGTAGGTCCTATCCCTGAATTCGCCTTCGAAAACCACGGAAAACTATTCGCAGAGCCGACAGCCCCCTCTACCTCCCAAATGCAGAACTCCAAGGCTAGTAAAACTAGTGGTCCAATGACCTAGATGTTAGGCCCCTTTAAACAACATGCATCATCATCAGTAGAAGTAGTCGCTGATAAGCTGAAGCCTGTTCTGCTCGGGGGACTAATTTATTTACTCGGGAAGTTGTTGAAGTACTGACGATCTATACCGCCTCATGTGTGCAAGGACCTGCTCTGCAGAAACATATTCACTGAATCAATTGTTTATAGAGAGGTCTGACGTTGTAAACATAACGATATCAATGTGCACTCAGCTCTCGATTTACCGTAATCGGATCAACCGCGTTGCGGGTTAACCGCGATACCAAAAACACTAAAAATGCATAGTGTTAGGAGTTACAGTAATACAGAATTACAAACGGTCGGGATAATATTACAGTGTCGTAATAGTAGCAGGCGTCTTATTTGTAAATTTGGAGGTTATTTGTAGTTGGTGTGTCACCGGCCGCGAGCACCTGTTCTACTCCACACTGCCCCACTCTCAGTCATTGTCTTGTTTTTGTTCAGTGCAGTTCAGTTCGCAATGACAACCAAACGGAAGCATGTCGTTTCGACGATTCAACAGAAGTTTGGTGTTGTACGTAGAATTAGGTTCTACCGTTAAACAGGTGTGATTCTGCCATGCGGGATATGTTACAAAACAAACTTCTATCATTTGCGTTTTCGTCCGATGCAAACTTGGGTATGGCAAACTGAAAATCTAGGAAAATATCTACGTTCAAGGAGCTAGATCAATACACGTTGGAGAGGTTTTCACAGCAGCGAGCTCACGGTACTCCAGTATCGGGACCGATCTGTATGACTAAAGCGAAGTTTTTCTTCGAAGCTCTTGGGATAGAGAGTGATTTTAATGCGTCATCCGGATGGTTTACACGCTTTAAACAGCAACATGGCATCCTGACATCCGTAATGTCAGTGAAAAAAAAGCGAGTTGTTTATAGAAATACAGAAGCTGTTCAGCAGTTCAATTTAGATTTTGAAAAAATTGTTCTGGATGAGGGTTTGGTCCCAGAACAAATTTACAATGCAGATGAGTCTGGCCTGTATTGGAAATGCCTACCAACCCGTACTCTTGCTTTCAAACAGGAGCGTTGTGCACCAGGCTACGAATCATCTAAAGAAAGGATGACGATTATAACCTACGCAAACTTAACGGGCACTCATAAATTACTTTTAGTCGTTATTTGAAAAGCAAAAAATCAATCTCTTCCAAAGGAACAGAGGCCAAGGTTTGCCTGTTGTGTACAAAAACCAAAAGTCTGCTTGGACGAACAGTGAGATTTTTAAAGTCTGGTTTGACAACAACTTCGTCCCCGAAGTTCGTAAATATCTAAAGTCAAATGAGCTCTAGTAAAAGGCCGTTCTTTCGATAGAAAACGCGCCCTCGCACCCAAATCAAACTGTTTTAAAATCAGCAGATGGCAACATTTATGCGAAAATTTTACCTCCCAATGTCACTGCAATAATCCTACTTATGAACCAGAGTGTCTGCACTGAAAAGAAATTATCGGCCACCTCTTCTTCGAAAGAGGATTGGAGAGGGCAATAATATCAAAACATTTTGGAAAGAATTTAGAATTCTCTACGCTATTTTAAGAGATTCATTCGGCTTGGGGAAAAAACACAACCATTGACAATTATTGTGCGTTCTTGGAAAGAAATCGTCCCAGATATTTCTGAAGACTATGGATTTCTGGGATTTGATGAAGCCGATACAGTGAGTACAGTGAGGAAGCCGTAAAAACTGTTCCAGGTTGAGAGGAAGTTGACGAAGGCAATATTCGTCAAGCTACGAAGAGCTGACAGACGAACAGAAGTTACGCATGGGGCTGCCTTGGCAAATGTCGAGTCATTGCTGGAATACAGCGAGAGCCAGGATGATGGTCTCATCACCGGAAAATTTGTTTTGAAAAACTTGAGAGGCAAAATAAAGAAAAAGTGTTTCTCGGCCCAAAGGCAGAAAACAATGACTGATTATTTTCAGAAACTATAAAATTAGGTAGTCTGAATATTTTTCTTTGCCTTATTACTTTCAACGAAAAGTGCTGTTTATTTTTCCATTTATTAATTGTGATAAGTGCTATTTTGACTGCTATGTATTGGGTAAGTTAATATAAACAGTACAGTAGTATCATTTATTATTGCGTCAGGAAGGGCATCCGGCCGTAACACAGGACCAAATCCATATGTGCGACACAGTTCGCACCCGCGACCCCACAGGTGTGGGAAAAGCGGTAGAAAAAGAAGAAGAGTAGTATCATTTATTATCATTTTATCTGTACTTTCAGTACGACTATTCCGTTTTTTACTTTCTGCAGGTTTTTTAAAACGCTATGTGTTCGGGGCGTCGACCTATAGATATCTTTTGCCCCTACTAGCACCATGTGATATGAACCTGCTTGTAATTGGAATGGAGGAAGTGGAAGTGTAGAGTATTGAATGTGAGGAAAGGAACGTTAAGGACGACACAGACACCCAGTCCCCAGGCCAGGGATATTAATAATTTACAACTAAAAATCCCTCACCCAGCCGGGATTCGAACCCAGGGCCGCCGGGTGACAAGCGGACGCGTTGCCCCCATACACCGTGGGGCCGGACGCATTATGCCGGTTAATCAAGAGTTGAGTTTCCATGCATATGCCCGGCTCCTTGGCCAAATGATTAGCGTGATGGCCTTTGGTGGGTTCGATTCCCGGCAGGTTAGGGAATTATAACCATCACTAGTTCATCCCGCTAGCACGGGGGCTGGGTGAATGTGACGCCTTCATCGTTACTTCATCCTCATCACGGCGTGCAGGTCACCTACCTTGTCTAATCAAAAGACTTGCACTTAGCGAGCCGAACATATCCTCGGACACTCCCGACTCTAAAAGCCACATGCCATTTCATTTTCATGCGTCTGCATAGAACCATTTTATTTCTGATTCTGGCAACCTTATAATAGTCTTGGAATCTCTCTATATAGTGGAAGTTACGATATTATATTGATTTAAATAAACACACACATACACAACAAATTTCACTTTTTAATTATTTTAAAGAAACGATTTAATTTTCTACTAATGATCACACGCTTTATCTCTGTCTCACTCGTTAGTTATATTGAGTTCACTCCGCTCAATTTAGTGGAATGGGAGCTCCAAATGGACACCAACTGAGCATTAGCGAGCCATATACAGTCCGTCAGTTTCATTTTGAGGAAATGGAATATAAACAGAAGACAAATGAGTATCATTTGGTAATATATGCTTTGGTGATGGAGAGTATTTAAGTGGAACGACTGGAGTAAAATGTCAATTAACAGGAGGTATTTACTGGTATACATTTTCAATATCGATGCTCATTCGAAACATTTACCTTCTGAATTCAGGGCGACAGAATTTTGTCCTAGAATGCGTACATAGTTTTGGGACCGTATTTGGGTCGGTGAACATTATATAAAATGAACGTTTTAAAATCGAACACTAGCTAAAAAATAAAATTTGCTTTACTTTGACAGATAGGACTCATGGGATAGGAAACGGCTAGAAGTGGGAAGGAAGCGGGCCTTAATTTAGCTACAGCCCCAGCACTTGCCCGATGAGAAAATAGGAGACCACGGAAAACCATCTTCAGGACTGCCGACAGTGGGGTTTCGAACCCACTATCTCCCTAATGCAACCACACAGCTGCGCGATCCTAACCGCACGGCCAACTCGCTTCGTAATATGAGTTATTGATACACGAATAATGTTATTAATATCCTTCTTTTGCAGCCAGTCCTATAGTGAATGTTGTGAAAATGTTACTCATAGGGTCAGTCACAGCACATTCTGACTCAGTGAGGAAAGTAACGGAAAAGTACATTTCTCTAGTACGTCTCTTCTGTGACTTCTAGGATGTCTATGGCAGCTGATGGTTGGGCTGCTAGGATCTTACCAGGCTTCGGGCATAGAACTGAATGAACACCGCCACCTGGAAATCTTAGTATTACATAGGCAGTGACATCCGGCTCCAGGTTAAATGGCTAGCGTGCTGGCCTTTGGCCACAGGTGTCCCGGGTTCGATTCCCGGCAGGGTCGGGAATTTTAACCATCATTGGTTAATTTCTCTGGCACGGGGGCTGGGTGTATATGTCTTCATCATCATTTCATCCTCATCACGACGCGCAGGTCGCCCACGGCAGCCGAAGATGTCTTCGGACACTCCCGGCACTAAAAGCCATTCGCCATTTCATAGACAGTGACATTAACTCTACAACAGTATTTCTTTTTGCAGGCATCATTTGGAGCTAAACTCCACCTTACTATGGACTGTGGCAGACAGTGCTAACTTTCTGACCATATTAATGTTGCTAATAGTATACTACCTATCTTTTATGGGTCGCTCAAAACTCGCTAACAACTGCCAGGAGCTGAATCCGGGCCTCTTAGGCTAATAAACAAAGTAAAAAAAAGGCATGTCCCCAAAATAGAGACAATAACGTAGATCAGAGGTCAGTTTAAACGAATTAAGTTTATTAACATAAAAGCAAACGGAAACGGTCTGAAGATTAGCATAAAAACAAATTAATGGGGATACAGCGAGTCAAATACTCACATACATAAGGTGTTAATTTTTTAATTTCGTGTGGCTATTTCTAGCCGAGTGCAGCCCTTGTAAGACAGACCCTCCGATGAGGGTGGGCGGCATCTGCCATGTGTACGTAACTGCGTGTTATTGTGGTGGAGAATAGTGTTATGTGTGGTGTGTGAGCTGCAGGGATGTTGGGGACAGAACAAACACCCAGCCCCCGGGCCATTGGAATTAACCAATGAAGATTAAAATCCCCGACCCGGCCGGGAATGGAACCCGGGACCCTCTGAACCGAAGGCCAGTACGCTGACCATACAGCCAACGGGTCGGACTACATAAGGTGTAACCATACTCCAACCACAGTAAAAATAACTTGACTTATCCGTCTGTTTTCTTTGTATCTAATCCAAAGTACTTCTTTCTTAAAAGGGCACAAATCATTATCTCGAGGGGAAAGTAACAGCCTTCACACAATAAAATACAACAGCTCCCACGATAACGACAAAGTTTAGAAATTAAAAAATACGGCTTCCAACAATCCCCATAGAGATTGCATCCCCATAAATCAAAGACGTCATTGAAGCAAGACTGGCAGAAAAGTAAACAAATATGGAATGCAAGAAAGGAATTGTGATAGTTACAGAAAAATAAAAGTGAGTCAGAAAGCATGTAAAATGAGAGCAAAATCCCGAAATAAACATATTAATCGGCTGAGGCAGCCGGAAACAATAGCGAGATAAAATAAGAATAATGCCAAAAAACAAATATCCGTAAGATACTGAAAAGTAACACAGGTCCGATAACCACTCCATACCCACACACACTCAGAGACCAAACATGCGAAGCAGAGGGTATAAAAATATAATAGCAATACACGTTACGACAAAAATCGTAACAGCATGATATGATTCAGTCAACAGCTCATGAACTTGCGACCTGAGAGCACAGATCAGAAACCTGGGTCGCTGCAAAGAGGCTTGGCCCACCCAGTCTAAACACATAACGTAAATAACTTACACGCCGCATAACACGTATTCATATCGCACATCTAGGCGAACATGAATCGTACGGTATCAGCGTTAAACCGCAACGTAGGACATAAGCACGAGCCAAAACGTCGATGATACAGAGAATTAAAAGGTCTCCAATCAAAACAACAAGGGAACTCATCACACACACAAAATAATCGGATCGGTGTCACTTTCGCTCTATTGCACGAAAGGATACACATAAGCAGGCATGTAAAGAAAGGAAGGACAGTGAAATAGGTCTGCAGCAAAATTATAATGAATAATGCATTAAACAAGGGATCTCTCAAACTAGCATAACTATGGCAAGCAGAGAAAAGATAAATACCTCGAGATTGAAGTAGTCATAATCACGACTCCAAACATAGATATTCATTTAAAATAACGTTTAAATCTTTTATAGCACCATTTGTACGAGATGAAGGACGTCTCGAAGGTCAACGTCTCCATCTTCTCTCCATACTTATCATTGTCAGATGACCAGAAATAACTCGAATCAAAGATAAGCTAGAAAGAAATGCTTTGGCAATCCTCAGTTACATGGGGTGCCATCTGTCTAATTGGGACGAATAATACGTCAAGTCTGGCGTAGAGAATACTAAGCAGCCATAACAGACTGACCTATAATAACGTAAGGAATGCGATATCTGTAAAATACAAAAGCAAGATACGGAGGTAATGAGGCGCGGCACAATAGACATAAGACAAACAACTGATCTCACACCCTGTAGTCTGTTGCTGAGCTTTCTTCTTCTCCTTTCTGATATTTTCCACATTTCTTGACGTTGGCACTATATGCGGATTTGGTCCCATTTTGTGGTTGGATTCACTTACTGATGAAAACTCTGTATGGAGGGACGTACTCACTACGAATATTAAGTGTTTCCATGGTTGTTGGTAATGTTGTGTGTTCTCTGCACACGAAGAGACGCGTCTCAAGTCACACACAAACATTCCGTCTCAGAAGTAGAGAAATTTACCATAATTACCATCCTAGACGGATATCGAACGCGGGGCCCTCTGAACCGAAGGCCGCTACGCTTACCATTACACAATGAGCCGGAAAGTCTAGTGTTGAGAACGACCATAAATAGAGCGTTTACCCGCGTCTTTGCACGAGTGAGATCCTTTCCTGTCATTTATTTATTTATTTATTTATTTATGATTTTTAGTGCCGGGAGTGTCCAAGGCTCTCCTGGTGCAGGCCTTTCTTTCTGACGCCTATGAGCGACCTGGTTGTCTGGATATGAGATGATTATAATAATGAGTTAGGGAGTGGGTGAAACCCCATGTCGGCACATAGCCTACACCTGCCGAATAACAAGTCTTAACATCCCCAACCGACGGATGATGTCACCATTGTCACATTCCTCACTCTATGTGAGCACTGCGGAGAGATTTGGAATTGAATCCCGGCTTTTGTCACGCAATCCATTGATTATAAATTGTGTACCACTAACTAATCTAACCTGCTGGCCAACATTCTGATGGTGAAAATATTTGCACCATTTGAATCAAACCTACTACCCACGCTGTTCGTCACCATGCTGGTATTCTACCAAGGAGACTCCATACGACTGTGGAAGAAACACAGAGACAGTCTTGTCGAAGATGTGAGGAGGCAAGCTGAGAAAGAGAAATGTGATGCTCAGATTATCATGGAGATTATATACAAACAGTGTCTGTTTCTCCTTAAAGATATTCTCACACGCGTGTCTGGTCAACCCTCCAAGAGTTCGGACTTCATAGCCATCAGGAGAGCAAGGAGTTGTCGTCAAACGTGAGCATATCAGGGAGCTGTCTTACGACACTGTTCAGTGTCGGAAACAGTTACTGTCAATATTCCAAAACTAAATGAAAAACAGAGAAAAGTCTAAGATAAGATTATGCACGGCATTGCTTCAGACGCTGGATGGCTGATCTTCCTTGACGCTCCTGGTGTTGAATTTGTTGCTAGCCAAAGTGAGGAGTGAAACGAACTTTGCCATCGCAGTCGTTCCATCAGGTATTGCTGCCATCCCTCTTGAAGGGGTCAAGACGACTCACTGTCTGTTCAAATTGGCTTTGAACCTTAATCATAATGTATCTGCGCTTTCCAACGTAACAAAGCAAATTACATGGCTGAGGTGCCCAGAAAAACCAAATTTATCGTATGGAACGAATTCACTTTGGCCCAGAAGGGAGGTATTGAGGCTCTGGACAGGACAATTCAGGTCATAAGGAGCTGCAACCATCTGATGGGTGAGTGACGGTGCAGATGACTGGTGACTTCAGGCAGAGTTTACCTGTGGTAGGACCTGCCACGTGCGAGACATCCAGGCGAGGTCAATTCCGATCTTAAGTCATCCTTCTTATGGCCTAAAGTCAAAGTCCTATCCTTGACAGTCAGGATCCATTTCCAGCTCATACGCAACAAGTGGGCAGAGGATTTTTCCAACATACTTTCGGAAACTATGATAGCAAACTGTCGGTAACATTTGCTTTGAAATGTTGTGGGGGATCTGAAAAGACTGACTGACGGAATATACCCCAATATTTCTGAGAAAGCAGATGTTTATGATTCTTGACTGAGGAAGCTCACTCCTATAAACGACACGCCCATCAGTATCAACAACACGAGAGAATCTGCCATCTGAGCATATGAGGGTCATAGTCAGTGGTCTCCGTCTTGAAAGTTGAGGATGCTATACACTAAGCTGTGAAGTTCTTGTATACCCTCGATCCACCAGGAATACAATTTCATATTCCCTGTCTTAAGGCTGGTGTTCCAATAATATTCCACAACCAGAGATTTGCAATGGAACCAGGCTGCAGGTGAGCCACTTAAGGCACAATATTCAAATACGAGTACCATGAAAGCCTAGTCATCCCCAAGCCTGAGAGGAAAACCAGGAATGTGGTTTACAAGGAGATCCTCAGTGCTTTTCTGGAGAGAAAGGTCTAACTGTAAACGGCTATGCAAGCCAGTTAATTACCTACGTAGTGGAAACAAATAGTTTCGGGTCAAATATGTGACCACTGTTAGACCAAAAACATGTTACTGTCTAAATCTAATAATGGATAATATTTATTTTAAATTATCGGCTATACACAATCATACTGACTCAAAGCCATTAAGTTTAAAAATACAGCTTCTCAACTAATCTACTGTTACTAATAAAACTCGATTATTTTTATTATTGTAATTTCTTTCAGGATGGCCTAATAAATGCCCACAAACTTGTTTAAACACAAGCGATTCTAACCAGTTATGAATGGTCAAACTAATTACCAGTCTATTTACAAATCTCTCTACCATATAGTGCAGCAGGGGTCCAGTCCGTTCCTTTACCTGGGACGCTAATCCTTACTTTCACTTTCCCAAATTCCAGTCACCTCCTACAGCCGCCGTGCGTAGATAGCTGGATTTGAACACAGCACCACTGGCTATACAACACACGACCACTGTTCGTTGGTTCGGCTCCACAGATGTACTTCACACAGTTCCATACAGGGAACGACTAAACAACTCAACAGTATTCAACAGCAGGACGATACTCACAACGGCGAACATTAACAGAGGTCCATTTTCCTCGCACTCACGATAGCGCGTTTCCTCGCTGGCTCACGTAGATTCTCAGTCTACAGAATTACACGAACACACAGTACAGCCTGCCGTTCTGTCACCTCCAGTTACACACACAGTGATCTCTCCGACACCACAACAACAGCACTTCGTTCAGACCTCAGTGGGACACTGGCGACAGCCAACACCTCTGTCACCCTCGGCGCAACCACCAAAACCCAACTCACCGAGTGTCACACTAACTCCCCCACGGAGTCCAACTCTGACTGCGAGTCTACACTGACTCCGAGTCCAACATTGACTGCCTGTCCGCGGCTAGCCTCCCTTTTTATAGCTCGCGTGATTTGATCCAGAAATTTCCCGATGTCACTACAGGCAGAACATTCCCGTTGAATCTCCAAGGAACTTGCAGGTAAGCCGGCCGCCGAGAACAATACACGGAAAGGTCGGCTGCATCCCACAGGTCGGCTGGGAGATTCCTTATCGTCTGAGTCACCAGTACCTTCCTGGAAGTACCGAACGGAGCTACCACGGGGTTGGCACTTAATACTACTCTATAATTTATTTTCTCAAACACCTTTGCGATGCATGGTTAATTAGGAAGTTCACAAGTAAAATACAGTATAGTAAGATACAATATTTTGTAGTAACAAAAGGTCAGTAAAAACTTCCGTGTACATGAAGAAATCCACGGTTTATCTATGACAGGCAGTACAAGACGAATATACATAATTGTCATTAATGGTAACGATATCGATCCGAACATCCGACTCGAGTACCATGTCGGCCAGCCTACTGAAGTCCACCTTGAGAAGCTAAACATTTACACGCCCACCATACCGTTCTACAAAATCAAGTACCAGCTGAATGATGTAGAGATTATTGGCCTAATGGCTGGTGCTCGTGGCACAATACCTGCCTTGTTCATAGAATTCTGGAATAATTTTGATCTGCCTATGAACAGTTACCGCCACCATACGTAGATCTGTACAAATCCTGAGATCTCATTTTTTGGAAACTCTATAATCTAAAAGAAATACATTACCGCTATATTTCTATATGATCTACTTTTCTGTATCCTGATACGCTTCACTTTGTCCATTGTGGCAAGCCGTAATTGCGGGAAGTTGTTGATTCGTTCAATAAGTATATGTAAGGATATGAAAGCCATACTTGTCTTACAAACTGTTTTCGTTGAATACGTTTTGTACAAGTGGCTGAATGTCATGCTACAAAGTTTACACTGATTGAATCAAATATTGTATCCACTATAAAACATTCAATTTCAGTGAATTATGGCTACACTCACTGAGAGAAAAGCCCTCTCTGTGATTCAATTTAAATAATTATTATGATGTATATAAAATACGTGTAGAAAATCAGTTCTCATGCATTCGTTTTGAATAAAATTCATATTATTTTTTTCATGATATAAAAGTATGGCTGCCTTTATTACCATTGGATTTATGTGAAGAGACCTGCAGTACGGAATAATTAAAACCATAAAATGTATAAATCGATAAAATGCAAATTACTGCTTTCTAGGAAGCTTTGTGTATACTATAACTTATATTGTTTAATTTACCTGTAAAATTGTTCAATATTATTTTCTATTATGTACCACATCACTGCCGAAAGACAATCGTAAATCCATACCGAGTCTCTGTGCATGGTTATTCAATAAGAGGTCTGATCCCTCTCCAGATGTTCATTATGATCAGCATCATCACTTTTAACTCGTCCTGAGAACTCAATGGAATATGATTTCACTCTTGGGCGAAATTTGATACAATGGACTTAGGATTCTCAGTAGTGCACTAACGTCCAGGTAGCAGTAGTAGTGTGAATCGTAGTTGGTGGAGTACGGTTGCTCGTTGTCGTGAGTCGTTAGTAATTGGTTTCGGCGAAATGTTGTAATCATAAATAGCTCCATTTTGTATATTACCTGTTTTCTTGTTTGGAGTTTCTGTGCTTGCAGTAGGTCATAATGGACGACGACAAAATTCTTAACTATTTGCTGGAAAGTGATGAGGAAGATGGTGATGAGACTGAGTGCGAAGGTAATGGTCGTGATACAGAATGTAATGAAAGTGATAATGAAAAATAATTAAATTCATGTCACTTACTTTACGTCCCACAAACTAATTTGACGGTTTTCGGAGACGCTGAGATGTCGGAATTTAGTCCCGCAGGAGTTCCATTACGTGCCAGTAAATTTACCGACAACGATGCTGACGTATTTGAGCACCTTCTGAGCCAGGATCGAACCTGCTAAGTTGGGGTCAGAGGCCAGCGCCTCAACTGTCTCAGCCATTCAGCTCGGCTAAGGGATGATGAAAACAGTGTGTAATTAGTTAGGAATTACATTTATGGTTGGAATAGAAGCAAATGGTCAACTGTTCGAGGTAGTACATGACAGACTAACATAATTACGCCAATGTATCCTTTGAGGACTGAGGGGCGACGCAAAACACCTAACTAGGTAAACACCTTTATTTTGCTTATATTGTCTTATTGTATTTGTTAAAACGCTTTAGTAGGTACCAACACTAGAAGAGAGATTAGATCTACAAGAAGTAATATTTTCTGAACTCAATGTCAAAAATTGTGTAGGTCTTATTTTGCAAAAGGAATATTATTTGCATACTTACGTTATGTACTATTATTTGTGAAGTGCCCAAAAAGTTCACATATATTTTTTCGTCCTGGGTCTCTTGGTATTTGAAATTAATCTATATAAATAAAGTTTCAAGTGTTCCCCTGTCTGTAATTCCGTTTGTTTTGCCAAGTTCTCAGATATTTATCCGTTTTAGGCCAACTCAAGACCGTATCATAGGTTTTTAGCTTTCGTGTTCCATCAACACGGCAATACGGCTGGATAGATCTCAACCAAGCTTCATATTTAGAGTATTCTCATCCCGGGTAAGGTTTTGATATAGCGTACATATGGTTTAAAACTCACTGAAAAGACGAGGGATTTACAAGAAAATAAGAACAGTTTTCTTTCATTTTCTCTTATACTATGGATTTTCTGTAAAATCCGTGGACTATATGTGAAACGCCCCTTCATTATAAACAAATTTTGTTATGTACATAATTTCGCTTACTCCTCAAATGATGGAGAAAATTGCTATTTTCTGCGGGTCTCATGCTCTGCACTGAGTGACCGACAGACTGACAAAGAATTCACAGGTTACCATGGCAACGTCTCTGACTACTTGCCACCAGGGAAGTAACGTATTGCTATTTTCGTCATCTTCCTGTAAACTCGTGGTTATTCCTTGGGTGGACAGCAAAAGAGAAGCCCATCGGCCATTCTCTGGTATATTGGCGGAATACCGTTGGAAGTTACAATCGTCCTCGAATAGCACTCAGGGGCGTTGTTAATATTTGGACAGTAACGCGGACTGTAGCCCATTATTTCACACCGTAACGATTTTCTGACATTTGCTAAATTTTTACTGTATTTCTGTTCTACTTCCTTTCCCGCTTTTAATTTCTTGCCTTTGCCTTGCCTCTTTAGCCTTAAGTAATAACACCATAAGTCATTTTCTTATCTGTTTATTTAATAATCCCTGCACCTAAATTTCTCCTCTGTTACCGCCTTCTTATATCCGTAACCCATACCATCACAATTTATAGGGGGCATTTCATTTTCAAATACATCCACTTGGTATTTACATATTTGTCTTATACGGCTGTCCTCAGTTATAATCATATTTTCTATTAACTTCAACTTCATTAACCGTATTACTTTCTTTCGTAACTACTCCGTATGTATGCGAGTGCTAATCCCGAAACCTGGACATATTTTTCTTTGAGGAAAAATTCCAAACCGTTCAAATGTATAACTTTTGGCCCCAGATAATATCGAAATATGGATGCATTTTGATGACGGCGCAGACCTTCGTTTCGAGGTACGGTAGTTGGTAGCTAAATGATAAATCATATTACAAAACAGATAGCACAATCGCCGTTCAATTTGGAGAAATCTACAACTTTGGTCCTATGCCTTATTGTCGTGTCTCGATTGTTGATACGTTAGACAGCGCTGCATTTCTCGATTATAATCAAATCTCTCCAGCTTGATTGTGATTGGCAATTAGCAAAAGGTACCTGTCTTTATAATGAAAACTCTCCATTCCTACTGGGAATGGCAGTTGTCAAGTGAGCCTGCCGTTATACTAGAAACTCCCGAATTCGATTGAGATTGGCAGTAGGAAATATGGCCTGCCATTATCTACAGAACTTCCCCAATACGTACCTTACACCAGAAAAAATATAGCCTATGGTGTACTCCCTGTTTTGTTTCTCGGATATCGCTGAGAGACATGCAATTTAATGTGATATCACTGCCTTTGCAGTAATTTACGGAGAAATTCGTATACAATGTAGAATACCGTAGCGAAGCACGGGTACATTTGCTAGTTCAGTATATACGTGCTTTATCAAATGCAACATCTGCGATAAATTATTTCAATTTGGGGTAATTAAGTAGTAGTAAGTGCAGTTAATGCTTCGCTTTGTACTTCCCAGGTGATAAAAATTCGTCTGGCTATTTTACCCCATGCTTTTCAAATAAAAAATTGAATTTGTCTCCGAGTCGTATACCTGATGACTTTAAAGATTTATTCATAGGGAATAACGAATAGTCCAATGATTTCAGGGACAATATTCGTCAGTATAATAACGCACTGTTCTTTGTCTCATTTGGAGCAAATATAAAATTATCATCGGGTCATGGACCATACTGCTTTAAAATTCAAGGCGTAGTACATCATTATACTGCATGTTTATACCCTAGCAATGCAGGAAACGCTTCATATGGGCAGATATACAGTAAGTTGTAATGTTTTCCGAAGCTAACCAAATCCGACTTTGAAATGCACCAAGTAGCTCCTTGAGAGAAGATATTCTTGAAAGAATATACCGGATATTAAGTCACTGCAACCCTTACATTCAGTCTTACAAAACTATAATCAAAAGATACGCGAGGAACAAAAATAGCTTCCGGACAAAATCGTGCGCCGACAAATTCAGTGATGCGCTTCTATCACGAACCTCAGTCAGATTCCCGGAAATATAACTATCCTACGTATTCTGAGGTAGCGGCTGTTTTCGAGCTATCCGATGGTAGTCCACCCTCTCACAGACACATTATTCTAAACATAATAGACTTAACATACAAATATAGATTCTGACAGTATGCATTCCGATCCCATGACCTACGTACATATTTGGCCATGTGGAGAGATAGACCAGCTGGAGGAGATTGGAAAACTAACATCCGCCAGAATATCAGTATGAGAGAATATATTGTATATAGACTTCAAGTCAGGGGTCATTCACCAATAGGATAATAATCCGGTTATTGAAAATGAAAACCTACAACCTGTTTTCCAGTCTTTGACCGGGTCAGGGATGTAATCAATGAACCATATATAGGCTATTTCAAATGGGTCGCCACTCCCAAGGTGATTTATTAATGACTGATAAATGGGACAATATTTAATAATTAAAAGGGTTCCTCCTATTCAATACAAATATATTTATTAATGTGAAAGAATCACATATCGTTCAAATGAGGTACTAGTTTCGGCACCAGATATGTGCCATCATCAGCCACAAAGTCAAATCGGGCAAACACAATAAAACCCTAAAACAACTTTATACACACTATAACATCTGCATGGATGAATATGAAATATGACTTTAAAACAACTTTAAAAACACACTATAACATTTGCACAGATGAATATAAAATAAAATATGGTAGATGATGAAGTTGCATTTCATTTTAAAATCCGTTAAAATGATGACTCCGTCGTTGTATACCCATGGCGGTTTGTCCAGGTTATATATAACTTTAGTTTTCTAAAACTGTTAAATTATGCTGTGAGGTTTAATTTATTTTTAAATATTGTAATCCCACTTCAATACGGATCATGAAATTTCTAAATATTAATGATAAATGGTATGAAATGATAATGGAGAGTGTTGCTGGAATGAAAGATGACAGGGAAAACCGGACTACCCGGAGAAAAACCTGTCACGCCTCCGCTTTGTCCAGCACAAATCTCACTTGGAGTGACCGGGATTTCAACCACGGTATCCAGCGGTGAGAGGCCGACGCGCTGCCGCCTGAGCCATGGTGGCTCCAATCCGGTTGTTAATACTGGAAAATTAACTCAACGATTGATTGTTGATTACTAGTGTCACAGCGAAGATGACGGGCTGAAATGCGTCCGTAATCAACCGACACGACTGCGAGTAAACGTATACGCCGGTTTAGTGGACGCTCTGCATGTAAGAGCTGTAAATGAGAATTTAAGTTTTGGGTTCATGGTTATATCAGTGTTTACGGGAAACCCTCGAAGTATGATGCAAAATTATCAGGACGTAATGGCAGTGGTAAGAAAATTTGGAAATCCGGATATTTTCGTAACTTTTACTTGCAATCCTTTATGGCCTGAAATCACTTCCATGTAAAGTCATATGAAAACCCCACCAATAGCCCCGATATCACCATCAGTATATTACATGCAAAACTGGGGGAACTGTTACTTTAATAAACCGAACACAAATATTTTGTGAAATACAAACTTTTTGTATACTGTGAAATTTCAAAAGAGAGGTTTGCCCCATGTCCATTTGTTGCTGTACCTAAAAGAAAATTCTAAGTTCATGGACATCTCAGATATTGACAAACTCATTTCTGTGGAAATACCCGATCCCAGTAATACTACTTTATACAATGTAGGTTTCTTTTTTTTTTGCTAGTGGCTTTCCTGGCCTTTGCTGACGGTACCTAGTGTTTACAGTGCACTATGTCTTCTGGTATAGGCTAAGAGCAATTTTGTTACTTTCGTTGACCTGTCTCAGTCTTATCCTTGGCTTTGACAATATGAAAGTGACTGCGGTGTGAGCGATGCTAGTAATGCCATTCTTTATGTAGCCAGTCCCTGCTATGAATGGTGTGAAAATATCGCTCATATGGTCAGTTGATGTATGCATTTCAGAGGGCTTGGCAGACTGATATGTATTAGCAACTTCTGGCTCAGTGAGGAAAACAACGTGAAACTACCTCACTCATGTCCCTGGTACGCCTCATAAGTGAGGTCTGGGCCACCTAACGTCTGATGGCGGAGCTGTTGAGGATCCAACCAGCCTTAGAGCTGACGACTGAACATACAACAATGGCTTTACGTCGCACCGACACAGATAGGTTTTATGGCGACGATGGGATAGGAAAGGCCTCGGAGTTGAAAGGAAGAGGCCATGGCCTTAATTAAGGTCCAGCCGCAGCATTTGCCTGGTGTGAAAATGGGAAAACAGAAAACCATCCTCAGGGCTGCCGACAGTGGGGTACGAACCCACTATCCCCCGGATGCAAGCTCACAGCCGCGCGCCCCTAACCGCACGGCCAACTCGCCCGGTACACAATGTAGTGAAGCCTCATGTGGTATATGGCCTTGCAGTAATATCAACCCCAATTCTATTTGTATGGTAGACGGAAAAAGTAGAAAGGACTAAACTTCCCAAAGGATTCCATGGCCGAACAAAGGATAATGTGAACGGCTGTCCCATTTATCGAAGGCGGGACAATGGCAGGACTATTGTCAAACGCGTTCAAGGTAATGACGTGAAAGTCGACAATCGCTCCATAGTGCCTTATAATCCTTTCTGTTTATTGTAATTTCAAGCTCATATTAATATAGAGATTTGTGCAAGTTGTTAGAGTATAAAATATAACTACAAATATATTTACATAGTACATGAATGCGCCAATATGCAAATAACAACCGGAGAGGGTTTACTTCACTATCATGAAATGTCTAGCTTCCTGAACACCCGATATGTAAGTTCGTATATAGAATATTTCCTTATCCTATTCATGAGCAATCTTATACTGCAGTGACCGGCTCTATGACTGAATGGTTAGCGTGCTGGCCTTTGGTCACAGGAGTCCCGGGTTCGATTCCCGACAGGGTCGAGAATTTTAACCATCATTGGTCAATTTTGCTGGCACGGAGGCTGGGTGCATGTGTCGTCTTTATCAGCACTTCATCCTCATCACGACGGGCAGCTCGCTTACGGGAGTAAAATCAAAAGACCCGCACCTGGCGAGCCGAACATGTCCACGGACACTCACGGCACTAAAAGCCATACGCCATTTCATTTCATTTCATTTCATTTCATTTCATTTCATTTTATACTGTAGTTTGCTTACAGTGTGGGATGAAGCATGAATGGCTAATGTGCATGGCCAGATGCGAGCCAGCGTTAACAGACTTTTGAATGACATCATGGGTAATTCCACATCTTTTGGAGGGAAAGTTATTGTTCTAGGTGGAGATTTTAAATGAACAGGTGTATTTTGGTAAAGACAATGGCGCTGATGCTCTACTTCGACCGGAGCTGTAAAGCACAGAACTGACTGCATGATTCAATTTAAATAAGAATTCGGCGACAAGAAGTCCCTTACGTATACCCAGAAACGCCAGTTCATTATGTTTGGAAAAGTAATAAACGCGTCTGGAAAAAGAGAGTGAGGCCTGGAAAAAATAGGTAGAATGTTTAACGTTTTCCCAATGGAATCAGAAAAAAATATCTTCGCTTGCCGTTACTTCACGCAGTAGGTGTCACCTGCCTTCAAGATATAAATACAGTCAAAAATGTGTGCTATTCTACAGTACATTCAGGGAAGCAGCGATGGAACGTAGGTTAATTCAGGACGATGCTGAATGGCATAGTTGTCTACGTGAAGCGTCAGTTTTTCGAATACCATTTCACTTGTGACAATTATTTTCCTTCATTTGTATCTTTCAACAAACATATAATTAATTTGAATTATGGGATACTTTTATTCCCTAAGTGAAGATTACCTACGTCTTCACAACCGGCAAACAGCTTATTAACTGACTGTTCGGGACATCAGAAACATGAAAAATTTACCTGTTTTTTCTCTTTCTACTTTCGGGTTGCCAATTATCAGTGACATACCACGTCCAACAAAGATTCATCATTGATGAAATTATTCACGTTGTTCAAGAGAACAGTACGAATAAAAGTAATGCGTACTTTATAGATGGTCCTGGTGGTACTGGCAAGACATTCGTGTGCCAATGTCTCATAAAAGAGTGCACTGATTTGGGTTTAGAAGTGATACCAGTGGCGTGGATTTGAATTCCTGCCATGCTATTACCTAACGACCGTACGCTACACAGCAGATTTAATTTGCCGCTGAAATTACTCTAAACTTCTATCTCATCTTTAAAAATGAACAGTAAACCAGCAAATGATATCAGATCAACAAGACTGATTATACGGGATGAAGCACGAATGGCTAGTGTGCATGGCCAGATGTGAGTCAGAGTTAACAGACTTTTGAATGACATCATGGGTAATTCCACATCTTTTGGAGGGAAAGTTATTGTTCTAGGTGGAGATTTTATACAGGTTTTGCCTGTTGGTGGGCATACTTCCAAACAATCTCTTATTCAGAACTGTATTAAATTTTCTCCCCTTTGGTCAAAATTTAAAATATTTCATCTGTTTAAAAATATGCAAGCAAGACCAGAAGAATTAGAGTTTGCTGATTTTTTGCTATAAATTGGTAATGAATTGAATCATGAATCACCAGAGCAATTTGTTATTGATTTACCACCCTCTATCGTGGTGAAGCCAGACATAGTCTCCAAAATCTACGGGAATAAATTTGAGTCATCAGACGATGTTATAAGTTTGTCCAAAATTGCCATTCTTGTCCCTAAAAATTAACACCGTATATAAGTTAATTACTGAAGATGAAAATGACACACTCCAATTTCCCAAAGTGTTACTGAACAGCTTAGAATTAAGTGGCTTGCCTCATCATGTCCTTAAATTAAAACCTGGGACAATTGTAATGTTATTAAGAAACTTAAACGATTCACAGGGGCTCCTAAATGGAAAAATATTAATAGTACGAAAAATGCACGACAGTTGTTTGGATCTCGAAACCATTACGGGGTTAAGTGTTGGACAGAAAGTTTTGATTCCTAGAAATGACTTAACACCATCTGACACTACTCTTTCATTTCATTTTAAAAGGCTCCAGTTTCCTATTCCCCTTACTTTAAGTATGATGATTAACAAAGCTGAAGGACAGACTTTAGACCATGTTCGTGTATATTTACCCGAATCTGTACTTATCCATAGCCAGCTGTACGTAGCAATGTCACGAGTTCGATCATTTGACAGTTCGAAAGTACAAATAGTGCGGGCGAGTCGTAGGACAATAAATGTGGTATTTAAGGTGGTGTTCTAACGGCACTACATTTCAGAAACATTGGACCTAAATTTCTCTGCAAATAGACCTAAATTTTCTCTGGAAATACGTACTACACACTTCAGTCTGTAAGTTAAATTCTGGAGTCTGCATTTAGCCATTGCAAATGACATGTAGCAAATGCTATCACTCAATAGATGTTTAAGTGCCAGAAAAATATATTTTGCCGAATGAGGGACTTCGTATTCCGTTGAATTTCAATGAGCTCTGCCTAGTGTTTAATAGAGTATCTTTCTTGCTAAGGAGGTTCATGACCGTGGCTGTATATAGGTGGATGGGAACCCGCCGTCATGTTTTATGAAATATATTTCTTGATAGGAGGCCATGCAACTAGGCAGCTTATTGACTATTATTTGTAAATAGCAATCCAACCTACCATGATCGAGATGTACTTTCATGGAAGATTTCATGTAACTAGGCAACTCATAGCCTGTTATTGTAAACAACATAAATAAATGTGTCTTGCTTAAGAGGTCAAGTGGTGCATGAATACATGTAAATATTGGCATACATATTCATTACAATTGTATTTGCTCTTTCCTCCGTCATTAGATTTTTTCAACGATAGAATTAGAATTCTTTCACCATGCTGTTCTACAGTGTCTCATTTTCAGCTTTGGGCGAGTGCCTGGAGATATACACGGAAAGGCGATGGCACGGATGGGTAACTCTTTTCCCGAGAGATATTTTGCTTCATGTCGGGCTAATATGATCTAACGCAGTAACGATTAAGCAACAGTTTAGTTTAACATATGTGGTATTGATAGTGTGTTCAATGTGTTTGCTTCGATATAGCGTATTTTCTGTATGAGTATAGTACAAGAGTTAGTGAGTGTTTAGTGAGACCCCCTGTGGATAGGGGTGGTAGAATAACACCCACAGTATCCCCTGCCTGTCGTAAGAGGCGACTAAAAGGAGACCCATGGCCTCTGAATTTGGAGCCTGGGTTGGCGACCAGGAGTCCCTTAGCTGAGTTCTGGCATTGCTTCCACTTAATTGTGCCAGGCTCCGCACTTTCATCTATGCTGTCCGACCTCCCTTGGTCAACTACTTTTGTTTTCCAAACCCGTCGGTATTAGAGCACTCGAGGCCAAGGGAGTCTTTCATTTTCACGCCCTTCGTGGCCCTGTTCTTCCTTTGGTAGATACCTTCATTTATCGAAGTGTCGGATCCGTTCCATTTTTCTCTCTGATTATTATATAGAGGATGATTGCCTAGTTGTACTTCCTCTTAAAACAATAATCACCACCACCACCACCTGTTTAGTGAGCGACTTATACAGTAGAACAGCGTGCATTCAATGTGTTGTGCTATGTGTAGCATTTTTCTCCTAGAGTGCCGCTTTCGATTTGATTCATTTGCAAATTTCATGTCGTCATCCCTCCCCATAGTAATAAGTAGAGACGGGAATTTGCCTATTTTATTCCTGTGTTCAGAAACGTAGGCTTTTGAGATACAAATCCGTTTTAGGGTCTTCTTGGCTATTTTTCGTTGGTTTTATTGTGCCTATAAATGCCTATTTCAGAGGTTTGTGTCTATTTGGAGTATAATTGCCTATTTGATGCCTTTTGATTGTATTTTAAAAAAGCCAATTTTCTTCCAGTGCATTATATTGTACCTAGTGTGCTCGACAGAATTTTCTTCTCTTTCCTCAATATCTGTTTACCCAATGAACAAAAATGGGAATTCTCAGAAGTCACCAGATATAGTTCTACGGAAATTTCCATCAGGAGAAACAAGGAACAATTTGACCTCGAAGCCTTCAGCCCCTCCAACCTCCTAAGACATATGCAAGAACCAGTCAATGTCGAACTATGTTGCACAACCCATATGCCCTGTACCTTCATTTCGATGCGAACTATTGTACGCGTACGCTTTACGTTCAGAACGTGTTGTGATTTATTGGGAAGTGGAAGAGGAAGAAGAATAAGAAATTGTGTCTGCGGCAATGCCCAAAGAAAAATCGTCGAGGTCCTACTAGCCGAAGCAGTCGATTACAGGGGATCCCAATTTCACTACGGATGGAAGGGTAGTCTGTCAAGCTTGATGTAAGGAGGTAAATTCGTTTCTTCCTTTTATCTTTTTTGTGATTGAGAACTATGATTGCATTTCATTGTAGCATATATAGGCCTATTAATTTATGTATTGTGGCAAGTTGTTTTGTTGCAATGCTGTATTAGTCGTGAACTTTCAATAATTTATATTGCTAAAATGCAAATAATAATAAAATTACTGAACGAGGAGTTAGAACGCCGGTGGTCTCTTGTCACAGAGTGGATGAAAATTAAATCGGTATTTTGAACTGTGATTCATTTCCTGTGTAAATAGAGATTTACAACTGAAATGCAATTTTTAAAATTCACTTTAAAAAATCATGAATTTTATTACACTTCTGCTAAGCCTACGCGAAACACAGGTTGCAGATCCAATGTAGCCCGGCTACGACGATGCCACAGCGTGTTTTACAAGGTTGCCAAGACTATCTTTACAAGAAAAGGCCAGCGAAAAGACCGTTGGTCGGATTGGTGAGGTCCGGTTAATAACCGTTGTGCTTGGGGGGTCTGAGGGGCGTAAGCTCCCAGGTTAACAACCCTCTAACATCCCCTATAGAGCCTAGCTAAATTGTGACAAAAATAAGGTTTTCTTGCTAGTGACTTTACGTCGCACGGACACAGATAGGTCTTATGGCGACGACAGGATAGGAAAGGGCTAGGAGTGGGAAGGAAGCAGCCGTGGCCTTAATTAAGGTACAGCCGCAGCATTTGCCTTGTGTGGAAACGGGAAACCACGGAAAACCATCTTCAGGGCTGCCGACAGTGGGATTCGAACCCACTATCTCCCGTATGCAAGCTCACAGCTGCGCGCCCCTAACCGCACGGCCAACTCGCCAGGTAAAATAAGGTTATGGGCGCATTAAACGTGAGGAACTTCATCTTATTTGCCCGTATTGAACTGAGATCACAATTAAAATAAAAATCTTTAAGGTTCCACCTTGCTCAGTACAAATACACTGTTGTTAGATGACTTTTTACAACATATATTTTATTGCAGTACTAGTTTCGGCGCTCTATTAAGGCACCATCATCAGCTGCGCAATAAGCAGAGAAAACTTGAAGATACAACAATACAAAACAACATACTGATATACTTAACTCCTTAATTTCTATCTAATGGTAAGTTTAAAACTCTACGTTACAAGCAAGAGAACCCTTGTGAGTCGAAATTGTAAAATCTCATGAGTTGTCCTTAAAATTCTGTGATGGCTATAATTGTTTACATTCGTAAAATTCAAGTTCAACAACATTCCTAAAATCGTGAAATTAAAGCTGAATCAAGTCCTAAAATGCTAAAATGTTGATATCACAGATGCATTAGTTGCCATGTGTTGGATAAAAACTCGTCGTATTCATTAAATTGCCAGACTGTGCCATCTTCCGATGTTTGTTGATATGTGGAAACTTAGTTCATATGTTATGTTATGAGGAGGTGAAATATAACAGTAAACTTAAACAACTGATGTCAATGTAGAATCCATTATTTACGAGTGAGTGGTATCTTGCATTACTGAATGATCGTTTATTCGACCCATAGCTTCTGTTCTTTTCGCACGAGGCGTGGTTTCATCTTAATGGCAGTGTGAACAGTCATACCTCTCGCTATTGGTGTGCGGAAAATTCTAATTATGTTTAGGAAGTAATTCATTATAAGAAATGACACTTACAGAAGCTTTTATAACGTAAGACTTAATATAAGATTGTATACACGCTTACAGCAGGGCGGCCGCGCTCGACGCAAATGGGCTGAGGCAGCTGCTGTAGTGCAGAGTACAAGCACCGTGCTCTTGGTCTGGGTTTATAACAGGAAGCCTGTATGAGAGTTCCAACGTAACTTTCGTGGACCGGTCGAAACTGGCTAGAAACTGCCAGGAGCTTCATTCGGGCCTCTTAAACTACAGAAATGGAGTAAAAAGGCGTGTACCTAAAACAGATTGATTAGAAAGATAAAACAAAGTTTATTAACATAAAACTAGGCAAATAGATTAAAATGTGAACACAAGAGCAAAATAGGTAGCTACAAAGGGGAACGGGTACTCACATAGTCTTTGAGCGTGTCGTAATCACAATCGAGTCACTTGATGATGATAATGCTTGTTGTTTAAAGAGGCTTAACATCTAGGTCATCGGTATCTAATGGTACGAAATGAGACGAAATGAAATGACAAATTAAAAACCAAAAATCCTCCACTGACCACAATTCAAAACGTGAGGACGAAGAATGAATGGATGGATATGAATTTAAAACGATCAGTGGATCCGACCCACAGTGCCTCACATGCATAGAAGCGTGCGTAAAACAATAGTATTACTGACCAAGGGACTGCTTCTATAGCACGATACTGAAGCGATGATGCTTGTAGTCGACAGGAGTCCAAAATCCAATGCATCGGCCCCTCATAATGGTACTTATGGCTAGAAAAGTAGAACCATGGTAGTTGCCATGTTGCGGCACTAATCAAGAGTAGCGTAGACTCGCGGTATTCCACGCATTATGGTACTGCTCACAGGTAATGAAATTTGAACATGTATTACAGACAAGTGTCTTTCGCACATTGCGGCGCCATTGACAGGCAACGCAAACCTACGGTGTTCATCACCTAAGTGTGCTGACCACAGGGACTCGTACTATCCCGTGGTGTTCCTCATATAGTGGGCACTAATCACAGGCAAGCCAGAACCATGAGTTCCGTCATCCCATGGTGTCGCTCATATAGTGCTACTAATCACAGGTACTGTAAAAGCCGTCGCGCTCTCGTTTGCTACTAATCACAAACCTATTTGGTTCCTAACATAGTTGTACTACGCGCAAGGAAAAGCGACCCAGGGTGTTCCCCACGTGGTGGTACTAATCACAAGAAGTTTCATGGTTCTAATATAATCATCCTTCGGTCGCCCCTTTTAGTCGCCTCTTACGACAGGCAGAGGATACCGTGGATGTATTCTTTGTCTGCATCCCCCACCTACAGGGGGTTGTGTGTTTGGTCCGCGAGAGGTATTTTATTTCCCTTAAGTCCGCCGGGAAGCCGGTTAGGACCCCCTATCCGCCACCTGGGACGCGCCACGTGGGAGTATCACCTCTCCTCCTGCTACGCCAGCGTAGTAGGTTCGTGGCGAGTAATTTCAGTCATAAAATTCAATCTCATGAACTTTTATACAGACACAACAGAAGCATAGCGAAAAGTGATATTGTATTCAATTCCTTTCTCTTTTTCAACAGAGATAATTAAGATTCTGTGCCAAGCATTTCTTTTCCAAGGACAAGACGTTAATAATAGGCGAAAAAAGCAGCCTTCACATAAAAAGAATAAATTTGTTGCATCAGATAAGACAAGGCTTAAAAATTAATTCATTTTCAAAGAATCACCGACACCAATAATCTCTAAGGAGACTGCATCCCCCAGAAATCAAACCCAAGAGAATCAAATCTGGCGAAAAGGAAAAAACTAAGAACATAAGGAGATTAAAGGGGTTGTCATAGTTACGAAAGTAAATAAACATTTCTTAAATGAAATAGCCTAAATAGAATTGAGAATAAAATCCCCAAAATAGACAAACAGGTTGATAAGCCAAGAATAATAGTAAGATAAAATGAATAAATATAAGTAATAAAGCAACATGTGAAAAATAACACAGATCTAGCAATCACGCAACACCAACACACACGCACACACACACACGCGTGCGCGCGCATAGACCAAATATGCATGGTAGAATAAATAATATAGTATCAAGACATGTTAGGATAAGACTCGTAACAGCATGAAAAGAGTAAAATAAAGACTCGTGAGCTTGATCCGAAAACTCAGATCAGAAATTTGGGTCGACGCTATATAGGTCAGGCTCACCCAATCAACGTCATAAACAAACCACAACACACACGCTACAAAACAAATTCATATCACCCGAAAAGGTGAACTTGAAATGCACAGCATTAGTGTTAAACTATTTTGACAGAACCTAAGCTCAAGCCGGACGTCGAAACCGAAGAGAATAATAAAAGTTCTCCAACCAAAACTACATACAAACTCATCATTCACAGGGATCAAATGGATCAGTGTTGTCTTCCGCCCCTACGTAGGGATTAATACATTACAATCAGACGTGGATGAAAGACATTGAAAAGTCTGCAGCAAATAAATAAAGAATAATCTACAGAGCAGGGATCTCTCAGCATACAAGACCAGCGTAACTATGGCAAGCCAATAAAAGGAAAATGAAATTAATACCCAACACTATGAGGGATAGAATCCGTAGGTTCTATTTAATCTTATACATTGACTCAAAACAGAGAGTCATACAGGGCAAATAATGAATCCTTTTAAAATACCAATTAAAATAATCATCTCATACCCCAACGCCTCCATCTTTTCTATCCAATCATTTTTCTCTCTCTCAGAGAGTAGTAAAAGAATCAAAGTATAGTAGGAAAGAAATGCTTCTGCAATCTTTCATAACAAGAGGTCCCATCAGTCTAATCGGGATGAACTACATTTCAAGTCTGAGAATAACAAACTGTCAGACTAATCTGTGACATCGATAAAGAACACGATGTCGGAAGGTAACTTGGTGTGGCACAGAATGGAGAAAATTATCTTGTCTTCAGAACTTCTGGCGGTAGTTGAATGTCCATGATAAGGCTTAATCCGTTACTATGTGAATTCTGAGAGCTTATTACTGTTGTAGAGATGTCGTCTATTTATGTGTTTCGTTTGTCTTGTGTTTAGTGAGTGTTATGTGATGAATGA
Source organism: Anabrus simplex (assembly GCF_040414725.1). Classification (NCBI taxonomy): domain Eukaryota; kingdom Metazoa; phylum Arthropoda; class Insecta; order Orthoptera; family Tettigoniidae; genus Anabrus; species Anabrus simplex. Next base: position 612,084,584 of record NC_090265.1, on the reverse strand, counting down.
GCCTACGTGATGCGATATCTTTCTCTAACACTAACAGAGTGATTTCTTTATTTTATGGATGAGGCTGAGGAAGACACAAGAGCGAAATATGCTTAATTTGCAGATTATTTTCTTCCCCTTTTTATCTTGAAGTTAAAAACTGAATTTTCACACATTTAAGTTCTGCCGTCTTCCCATTATGCAGTGAACATCAAATTGAGCCGCTCTACCCCTAACCCCTAGAGTTCATGAATATAATGTTCAGATTAGTTTTGTCTGCGTTTTACGTTGAATTTAAATAACGAGTTTCACCAATGTATGTACCGTCATTTTCCCGTATTGGTGTGAAAACCAAAATGAGCCCCCTATAAATCCCAGTCTCCTTGAGTTCATGAAAATAATTTTCAGCTCAGTTTCTTCCCCTTTTTATCTTGAACTTAAGTTCCAAGTTTCATAAATGTACGTGCCACCGTTTTCCCGTGATGCTCTTGAGCAGAGCCGTTCGATATGGCAACCTTGTTGTCGTAAGAGCAATACTGTTTTCTTAACATGGAATTATCTATAGGAGGAAGCGGAGATGTCGGTTTCCTTTCTGCAGTACAGGTAATGATAACACCACCATGTCCTCAAAGAAACTGGCATAATATTATAACCTTCCAATGAATGTTAGATTGGAGTTGGTGGAGACATTGGAAGTTTATGGTAAAATCAGCAGCAATGAAATCGTATGTCCGATTACTATACGTCCAGGTGTGTCAGAAACCCAAATAACTCGCTCAACTATATGAAAAACAGGCAACGGATTGAAGGTATCGGCAAAGATGATAAGCTCTGAACTCCGTGGTATATCGTTAAATTACGGTGGATAATAAGATGTCGTGGCACGCAATAGAGAATCAAGTAAATATTGCAGTTTCCTCAAGTAGAGTTTGTTAAATGTAAATAAATGGCGAGAATATCAATGATAGAAATGTATCGGAGGCCATGGAATGAGTTGAATTAATTGGGCTAAATTCAATCTGTATATGATGGCCATACCCTGCCTATCTAGTCCGATACGATTCGATGATCGAGACTGGTGATGAAATTGTCGATTGATAACCAAAATATTATGTGGCAGTTTGTTAAACGAATTCCTTTGCCGACGTAAATGATCATGCAAGAGTGCTCCGTATTAAGAAGTCAGGTGTTTGATTGTCAAAAGGATATGGAACTTAGGAAATATGGAGAATTCTTTTAAAAGAAAACCGTCTGTTATCATTGTAATCTGGTATTAGATTTTGTTTTCAAATAAGAGTAGACTACAGTTCTGTTGAAAGCTTAGAGAGGATTAGAGTTGTTGCAAACGTAGCGAAAGATATCAGACGAAAAGCTAGATCAGAATACAATATTGACAGATTGTAATAAGAATAACCTTTGTACAACAAGATATGTATCTTGTTTTCTCAGAATATTGAGGCAAGTGTTGTATTCGAATATTGTAAATAATATTAATGCATGTAACCCTATTCTAACAGATCATTATAAGTTGCAGGTAACATGAAGCCAGAGACCATTGGATACGATTATGAGATGTTTATAAATCCCAGCATGTCCTGTTAAATTACAATAGGGTCTCGATAGACCTGACAAGAACTGGGATGGACACCAATGGCCAAAGCATAAATAGTAGAGGATGAGAGGTGTCTTCTTCACGAAGCCAACGAAGGGTGAGTACTCAATATCTTATTATTCCGCTAAGTAGCCGCTTTTGAAAGTAGAGTAGTGTGTTTTTCTTTATGTCAATTTGTGACATGCCAAATTATACAACTTGAAGGCGACCGTTCTACTTGTCAATCATTGCCTTACGATGGATAAGAGTGTTGTAAAATTGTATCGTAGATGATCCTGAATTGTGATATATCGTACACTATGTCGTGTGAATCTAAGCGATCGATAGCACGGTTATACAGATAGATTTAGGCATGGAAAACATTCGTGTTAAGATAGTGTCATTATGAAGATATTTTAGTCCAATTCGTGGTTCGAATATATATTAGAAGGAATCGATAATCATAATGTGCGTAATTTAGAGTCATCAGCGATCATATTCTTATGTTGAGCACAGTGTTCGGGGATATAATTGTGATGTTGTTATGATAATATTGCGTTAATATAGTGATGAGATGAGTAGTCATCGTAACGTGAAGTGCCTGAGTATATTTTCCTAATGAAATGAGAATTCTTTCAAGATGACATATTTGTGATGTGATGAAATGTTTATTATGATATGATCGTCGACATATGTAAATGGTTGATATTATATGAATTGTCGTGAATGTGTCACTGGGATTATGCATTTTATAGAATGATGCGATGTAGAGGTCCTGATGAGATTTATTGTGGTAGGAATTGAATTAGTCATGCGTGTGGATTCGGTATTGCATTAATGAATGGTAATTACTTAGGCACAAGGCGGTATTTACAATGATATTTCAAGGTATTTCGAGAACACTGATAGTATGATCGTCTAAATTATATTAATTAAATACAGTATAGATAGCTGCGCACAATATTGGATTGACATAAGATCTTCATGTCACAAAAGGGTGTGTGTGATCTTCATTTATATATGGTGAGTAAATTAATTCCTCTTGCTAGCTGAATTTCTTTTATAGACCATTGAGTTGACGCTTAGAGCTGATGTAGTTTTACAGGTTGATTTCGCGGAGGACACCAGAGCTGCAGAGTCATCGCAGTTTTGAAACCATTGTAGTTGGCGATGATCATGTTTTCAAATGTCCATTATTTAGGTGCAGATGCCGGTGGAGCTCAGAAGAGATCAATTTCATTTCTTATTTGCTCAATGTTATTGATTGATGGATTACGATGTTGTCTTGTGTTATTTGATCGTTTTCTTGACCTGTATGATAATCATGTACATAGGTCACCGGTGCGTTCAAGTTGTTAGAGAGATTTTCAACAAATTAAGCGATGATTTAGGCATAATAACGGGATGTTGAGACATTTATTTGAGTCAGAAGAGGCGTGCCAAGCCAACAAGAATTAACGATTTCTAACCATGAGTTTGAAGATAAATGTGGTGAATGATAGACTTATTTCAATTTTATGCCTTCAGCATTGAGATATTGATTTTCCTTAGATTTTTTCAATTAAGTCAATACTATCCATGATGTATAAAAGGAAATATTGACAAGAGTTGAAAGTTAGGTATTTCTTTTTTTATTCACGTAACATTCAATCACTTCTGGTATCCATTTGTGTTGTTTTCATTTTTATTAATTTGTAGTTGTTATTTAAAATATTTTTTTGTCATTAAACGGAAAATCCTTTCATGAAAGTTATATTTTCGGTGTTCTCATTTTTATAGTATAAGGAACGTCATGATAATAACCTAGATTAGGTTAGTAATTAGCAATCGTTTTTTCACGTCAGTAGAACCAACTTAAATCCAACATACGATCCTGTGACCCAACTCAGTGAACTTTCACGTCCCTTGAATGGAGACTCATGTATCTCCGCGTGACACCGGCCGAGGCGCAACTTTAACATCAAGAACCCTGAGTTGAGAGATTCGTGAAAGTTAACAATATGAAACAAGACAAGATATCGCAACCAGCTCGTCATTCCACACGGAATTAACAAGAAACTGTCATTGAGCATTCTTAGGTTTTCATTGGACATTGCATGGCTGACACTGGTGAGGCTTGATTCAAATAATAATTCCCCTTTGTCTCGTAAAGTTGTTATTGGTGCGGCACAAGACAAGGAGCATCAAAATCGCGTCGCACAGTAACATTTAGAGAAGCACTCCACATGTCAGTACATAAACAACCAGAATATTATAACAAATGCTCGATTATCTGGTGTAGTGGGCGTTTCTTGATGAGCAAGGACACTTTTAGAACCATGGAGCATATGATTTATGCAATTGTTCAGTATACTAATCAGTGAACAGCAAATAGAATTGAGAACGTTACGCCAAGTTAACAGAAACTGTAATAAGAAAGGCATTCGAAGGCTTTCTGTATTCAGCTGATGTGCTTCAAAGTAACAGACTTCGGAGGAATTTCGGGGTTCAGGTGGAGATGATATAGAATATTATTTTAGATTTGTCATGAATGCGAAACGTTTAAAAAGTTTAGTTCATTATGTGCGATTTGTTAATCGGACCAGTAGTGAGGAACGGAATCGTGCCAATTTCGCTCCTGCACACAGGGATTTATTCGTCTCTTTTGTTGAAATTATTCCCTTTGCCTTTATACAGGGTGGTCGGTAACAACGTGAATCGGGTATATGAACGTTTGAGGTGTGGCCATACCGGTAAATAATTTGAACAATATATTTCGATATCTCACAACGTTGTCATTTTATCAGCTGCTGAAGTTAGCCAATTAGGTAGCTTAGCAGGTGAATTCAAACTGGCCTTACGAGGCGGTGTTTGCTAAATCTGAGCTGAAGTTCCCGAGTTCACCGTATCTACTGCAGTTTTGAACTTTAAGGGAGACCAGTACACTGTTTGAGTACGAATGGTAAAGAATAAAACCACAAGGCCAGAAATAATAAAGACCTTCCGCGTGATTAATTTTCTGCCTGTAATACATACAATATTTTCCAAAGTCGTAAAAATGATCTGAACAATTTGATAGCTACTTACTGGACTATTCAGCTTTCACTTGGCACTGTACAAGGGCATTTGTATGGGAAAGAACAAATTTATTTTCATTGAGCTGTCTCATTCTTGGCTTTGACAGTCTGAAAGTAACTGAGGTATGATTAATGCTAGTAATTACATTCCTAATGCAGCCAGTCACCGTAATGAATGCCGCTTACAGAGTCAGTTGATGAGGGCATATTAGTGGACTTGACAGGCTGATTTGCAATAGCAACGTCCAAATCAGTGAGGAGAACAACGGGAAACTATATCATTCCTAGTTTCCCTAATGTACATTTTCAGTAAAGCCTAGGCTATCTATGAAGCTGTAGAGGATGAAACCATCCTTCGAGCTGAATCTTGAACATATACAGGATGGTCGGAAACAACGTGAAGCGGATATATGAACGTTATAGAGTGTTCATAAAACCAAACCAAACCCCATGCCACTACAGCCCTTGAAGGGCCTTGGCCGCTGCTCAGCCCGAAGGCCTGCAGATTACGAGGTGTCGTGTGATCAGGACGACGAATCCTCTCGGCCGTTATTCTTGGCTTTCTAGACCGGGGCCGCAATCTCACCGTCAGATAGCTCCTCAATTCTAACCACGTAGGCTGAGCGGATCTCGAACCAGTCCTCAGGTCCAGTCAAAAATCCCTGACCTGGCTGAGAATCTAACCCGGGATCTGCGGGTAGGAGGCAGACACTCTACCCCTACACCACAGGGCCAGCTAATGTTGTTCATGCTGATAAATAATTTGAAAACAGTAATTCGATATCTCGCGCCATTGTCATTTTATTAGCTTTTGAACTTAGCAAATCAGGTCGCTTCGCGGGCGAATTCAAATGCGCCTTGTGAGGCGGTGTTGCTAAATCTGAACGTGGAATAAGAATGGTTTGAGAGCACCAATCGAAGGAAGAAACTTCGCCAGGGGAAGAATTAAAACACGGACCTCAGTGCAGACAGGATCTCGCCATAGCAAGTGCGCTACGGTTACACTAGCTGAAACCAACGGTATGTTTGTGTTTGACGCTGATTTCTCGGCATTGCTCTTCAGCCGGTCTTAAGCCAAGTGCAGATTTAACAACTTCACATCGCAAAGTCCATTTGAATTCGCCCGCAAAGCGATCTGATTAGCTAAATTCAAAAGCTAATAAATTAAGAAATTATTTATCAGTATGACCAACCCTTTAATGCTCACTTACCCGGTTTACGTAGTCTCCGACCACCCTTTGTAACTATAAGCATCTAAGTAATGCAGGATTAGAAACCTGAGGTGAAGTTCAACGACCCTTCAAGTTCTTTGCCCCAGGGAAAAACATTACTCACCCACAAGTTTGACTGAGTAAACCTCGGGTCTGCGTACATTTCCAGAAAAGACCTCTCGTTTGTACATTTTTGTTTTCTGACAGGAAACCGAACCTACATAATAACAGATCAACACAGCATGTACTGTATTGCTTTGGATAGGCAGCCTTCAGGATTAAGAAAAAGAGTACATTTCTTATAAAACCATCATCACAGTCGCAACGGAATGGAGTAAATTTCAATCATCACAAGCTTGTCTCTCAGCTCTTGGAAATTCAAGACTTATCCATATAGTTACCTCTACCAGACTCAGATTAATTTACAGACACACTTAACATCTATGGAAAGTTCGATATTAGTGACCTTTTCCGTGCATCAAAACTGGCGTACGTGCTCGTGAATTTAACTTTCCTCTCAGAAAATAACTTTGGAGAGTCTATAATTAATTCCAAGTTTATAGCTATGGAAATGCAAGAAGTGTGAAGAATTGACTCATCGAAGAGATATCTGCTGTACACTTTCGTGAAGAGAGTAAATTATGGTTAGAGGATCTGCATTTTAACAGCACTTCTTGCCGTTTATTAAAAAAATACTTAGTGATCTCAAACGTGCTAGGAGACTCCAAAACTTTAAATGTTCCTTTCTGTCTTAATGACCGTAATGTGATTAACTGAAGATGTTTTCATTGAAAAGCAATGGAGTATCTACAGTACTGAAATTATTGCTTCAAGAAATTTAAATTCGATCATAAGTTAGATAATTAAGATTGAGAAACTAATTTCAATGGGATGATAAGCCCCCTTTGAAACAATAAATGTAAAGTGTTAAGCTAAACGTTTCTTTACTTAAATGTACAATCGAAATTTGACCAAACAGGATATATAAATAAGATCCTTGGATGACCAGGGCGAGAATTTATATGTAATAAAAATGTCTAAATATGTACATAAAATATAAAAATATGGAGTGAAATATGGATTATTGTTTTAAAAAATTGTAAAAAATAATGTGAAGGATATCTATTAAATGTTAGTACTTGTACAGTTGAAGATTTATTGCTTAAACACGAAAGTCACAAAAATAATAAACTGAAGTCAGAACAAGAGTTTAACCTTTTGGATAGGGTACACAGTGGGTTCAGTAACAATGCCCAGGCCAGAAAGAAAAATACATGCATAGAATAGAACTGACTTCCCATATTTCAGACATACCACATCCCAGCTTCGAATTATTAATGGTAGCAAAATAATTTGTGAATTATTTTCAGGGAAGAATAACTTTAAAACAATAAAACATGGAAGATATTTAACACAAAACTTTAAATTATGCATTTATGTGTGAGTTTTCTGCATATATGTGAACATATATACTACTGGAAAAATCTGGAAAATAAAATATGTTTGAAATCACTCCAAGTATACTAATTCGTGAAGATGTCCTACTCATTGGCTGAATGGTTAAAGAGGGTTCAGAGGGTGCTGGGTGCGATTTCCGGCTCGAGGATTTGGTTGTTGTGTTTGTCTGAACACTTTCCTCTTCATATTCAGACTATATATTTCACTAGCAGTCACAACAGAAACACGCACTAGTGATTACATCCCTCTATATAGGATTGGCGTCGGGAAAGGCAACCGGCCGTGGGAAAGCGCCAAATCAACATGTGTGACACAGTTCACACCCGCGACACCACGGTGTGGAAAAGGCGATGGAAGAAGAAGAGATCCTAATTCGTAAAGGTATGACAAAATTTTAAATATATCTAATGTAAGAAAAATACTGTATGTGTTTACACAGGAATCCTAGTCCTGATGATGAATTTCACAAAATAATTATAGCGAAATTTAAATGTAATGTAGATGAGTTAACTTACTGGAGAGTGATTTCAATAGACAGTCAACAACCACTGCTCTAACATTTTCTGGAAGCAGAAAGATAGAGATTATTGTCATTGTCGTCCATTGTTAAATCCAGACAATAATACTACGTTGGTATTTTTGAATGCAACCGACGCGAAATCGGGAGGTTGTGGGTTCGGATCCCACTGGTGTCCGGCTGGCCATTTTTGTTCTGTACTTAACATCTCTTCAACACGTACTACATGTACGTAACACGACCTAATACGTTGAAAGTCTGTTTCGATTACAATGCGGTCGTGAAAATTCAAAATTCAATATTCAATTCTCATCCTATTATAATTATTTGATCATGGCAGAAACACCAGTCAATATGAATGTGTAGACTAGCGAAGAAGTAGTTGAGAAAAATGAGATTAATAAATAAATGTTAGACTTTCAACACTACATGACTCAATGGAAATTCGGGTACGGGAATGATAGATATGGATACAGTATACAGTACTACTCTTAGGATGGGAACACAACGCGAAATCATACCAAGGCAGCATGAAGTTGCTGTACTAAAGGACATTGCATGGTGATGTCGGAGTATGCTTTCATAGGCTTACTGAAGCGATATTAATAGTAATTCAAGTTATAAATAACAGTATTCCTCTATTTGAAATATGTGAGGTATCCAGTTAGCGAATGAATACCAAATCAGCGCCTTAATTTAGAAATATTCAGACTGATTAGGTGTGAAATACACCAACATTGATTAAAAATGAGTGATTGTGTAGGAACAATGGAATTTGATACGCTGGTGTAACCTGAGTAACCAAATATAACCCATCGTGTCTCATCATCGTCCAGCACAAATTTTACATGCCGACAGTGAGATATGCACAATGAATTTTAAGATTTAGAGTCCAAAATTCTGCGGAAGGAATACGTTCGGTAGCATTCAAAATATGGACCAGTTTCTTCTTATATTCGAATAAATCAGCCTGTATTCCTCAACATTTCAGAGATAAATATCCCAAACCTACAGTACATCAAGAATTACATTTTTTACCGAGCAGGTTGACCGCGTGGCTAGGTTCACGTAGCTGTGAGCTTGAATTCGGGAGATGGTGGGTTCGAACCCTATTGCCAGATACTCTGAAGATGGCATTACGTGGTTTCCTATTTTTACACCAGTCAAATGTCGGATCTGCATCTTAATTAAGACCAGGGCCGCTTCCTTCCCTGTCCTAGCATTTTTCTCTTTAACCGTCGCCGTAAGACGTACTCCAGTGCGACGTAAAATTTACGAAGCTAACGGCTAGACATTTTCATAACCGTGGCCATAAATGTAGGGTAAAATAGGAGCCAAGAGGAATGTGCGGTTACTTAGAGGAAGCCACCGTTGTTAAGACAATTCGTCATGACATTCACTGTGGTGTTCGTGAGGACTTACGTACAGGTCCACGGCTTTGGTAGCCTGGCTGCCGACTAATGTATTCAGCTGACGAGCGTCCGCTTTATGAGGATAATATTACACCCTCTAAATCTACATTAATATAGAAACGCAAACTCGTGCCAAAACTATCTCGATGCATGCCATGAAGGCTTCTGAAATATCGGAGGCTGTGGATTTCTAATGTCCGTAACCTCCGCACTGCGTGAGATAGAGCTACTGATTACTTACTTACTTCCTCTTCATGGATTAGGTTAGTAGCCTGTTCCGACCTCAGAGTTCATTCCATTTCTGCATAGGACGACCAATATCTCTTCTTCCCGTAGGATGGTATTCCAGGGCAAGTTTTGGGATTCTGTTGTTATCCATCCTCAGAATGTGTTTTTTTCCAATTTATCCTGTTTTGGAATATTCTTTCATTCACTGAGAATATATTTAATTATTGTCTTATCTCTTCATTTCGTATTTTATCTTTTAGAGAGTATCCTTTCACTGATCATAGGAATCTCATTTCAGAATGTATTTTATTGCTATAGCTTGTTTTATCCACCCATGTCTCACTTTCATATGACAAAGTTGGTATAGCCATAGTCTGATAGAATTTAAGTTGAGTACCTTCTCTTTCTTTTCCTTTCAGTGTTCGGCGAATTGTCCCACACATATGTTGAAATCTATGAAGCTTCTTATTCACCTAGTCATCATCATTAAAATATATTTCACAACCAAGGTACTTAAAATTTGAGACTTGTTCTACTGGTTGATTGTCGACTACTATCTTCGTTATGATAGGATACTTCCCTTGCCATGCCATATCTTTGGTTTTCGTTCTGGATAAACGAAGATTTTACAAATGGTGTTTAACTGATGTATTGATTTTTGGAGTTTATCTTCATCATCCTGCAGGATAAATTGATCATCTGCAAAGATCATAGTATTTATGTATGTGTCTGTGTTCAATTTTATTCCAGAGTTCACAATTCGTTTCCAATTTCTGATTACTTCATCTATATATATTCAATATATATATATATATATTGAATAGTGTTGGAGAGAGACTGCATCCCTGACGTACACCCTGTTTAATTAATATTTCTTCCGTTAGTTTGTATTCTATATCTAACACAATTCTCGTCCTTCTGTACAGACTTTGGATAACTTGATTAAGATGTTTAGGGTATCCATTTTTTACCATTATATTCCATAACTGTTCTCTATCTACCTTATCAAAAGCTTTTTAAAGTCGACAAAAGCGACATAAGTATTCAAGTTAAATTCTCTTCTCTTCTCCAGTATCTGTTTGAGGCTAAATAAATCTGTACAGGATCTGCCTTTTCTAAATCCACATTGTTCTTCCAATAAGAGATTGTGTGCAATGATTTTAAGTCTATTGTTTATTATTTTAGCATATACACTGACTGACAGAGCAAATGCAACACCAAGAAGGAGTGGTCAGAACTTTATGCCAATTGCACGGTAGACTGACGTCACTGAGGTATGCTCATGATGTGAAATGCGCCGCTGTGCTGCGCACGTAGCGAACGATAAATGGGACACGACGTTGGCGAATGGCCCACTTCGTACCGTGATTTCTCAGCCGACAGTCATTGTAGAACGTGTTGTCGTGTGCCACAGGACACGTGTATAGCTAAGAATGCCAGGCCGCCGTCAACGGAGGCATTTCCAGCAGACAGACGACTTTACGAGGGGTATGGTGATCGGGCTGAGAAGGGCAGGTTGGTCGCTTCGTCAAATCGCAGCCGATACCCATAGGGATGTGTCCACGGTGCAGCGCCTGTGGCGAAGGTGGTTGGCGCAAGGACATGTGGCACGTGCGAGGGGTCCAGGCGCAGCCCGAGTGACGTCAGCACGCGAGGATCGGCGCATCCGCCGCCAAGCGGTGGCAGCCCCGCACGCCACGTCAACCGCCATTCTTCAGCATATGCAAGACACCCTGGCTGTTCCAATATCGACCAGAACAATTTCCCGTCGATTGGTTGAAGGAGGCCTGCACTCCCGGCGTCCGCTCAGAAGACTACCATTGACTCCATAGCACAGACGTGCACGCCTGGCATGGTGCCGGGCTAGAGCGACTTGGATGAGGGAATGGCGGAACGTCGTGTTCTCCGATGAGTCACGCTTCTGTTCTGTCAGTGATAGTCACCGCAGACGAGTGTGGCGTCGGCGTGGAGAAAGGTCAAATCCGGCAGTAACTGTGGAGCGCCCTACCGCTAGACAACGCGGCATCATGGTTTGGGGCGCTATTGCGTATGATTCCACGTCACCTCTAGTGCGTATTCAAGGCACGTTAAATGCCCACCGCTACGTGCAGTATGTGCTGCGGCCGGTGGCACTCCCGTACCTTCAGGGGTTGCCCAATGCTCTGTTTCAGGAGGATAATGCCCGCCCACACACTGCTCGCATCTCCCAACAGGCTCTACGAGGTGTACAGATGCTTCCGTGGCCAGCGTACTCTCCGGATCTCTCACCAATCGAACTCGTGTGGGATCTCATTGGACGCCGTTTGCAAACTCTGCCCCAGCCTTGTACGGACGACCAACTGTGGCAAATGGTTGACAGAGAATGGAGAACCATCTCTCAGGACACCATCCGCACTCTTATTGACTCTGTACCTCGACGTGTTTCTGCGTGCATCGCCGCTCGCGGTGGTCCTACATCCTACTGAGTCGATGCCGTGCGCATTGTGTAACCTGCATATCGGTTTGAAATAAACATCAATTATTCGTCCGTGCCGTCTCTGTTTTTTCCCCAACTTTCATCCCTTTCGAACCACTCCTTCTTGGTGTTGCATTTGCTCTGTCAGTCAGTGTATTTCATAATTATACAGTAGATTGTTTAGCCTTCCACTTGGTACAATTATGGCTATGACCTCCATCTCCCTCCATCTTATGACAGTTTCATAACGTCTGCATATCTGTTTCTTGTCTAATAGCTGTAAACTTCTTGTTACTCTTTCTCGTTTTCCACTTTCCATCCTTTTCATTGCTACTCTTAACAAAATGTCATGTCATAGATCATTCTATCCAATTTTGCATTCTTTTTCCTAATCATGACTGAAATGAATTTATTTTCTCTCATTCTCTACAGCATTTCCTCGTTCTTAGTTATCTCTTCCCAGCTCATTCTTCCCTAAATCCACATCTCGAATGCCTCTATTCTTCTCTGTTCTCCCTTCCTCAGCGTCTATGTTCTGCTCCGTATACAGCTATACTTCATACAGAGCATTGTGCTAGTCTCTTCCTTTTTTTCAGCTCTCCTTATCATGGTAATTTGTGTTTTTGGATCTGTTATATAGTGAAGGCCTTCAGTTACAATACTTCCAAGATCAACTTATCCACCTTCTCAACAGTTCCTCCCTCTACGTTGATTGTAGCTTATTGCCTTTACCTCCAAGCATCACGAATAGTATTTTCTTTTCGTTTGTACCTATTCCATACTCTTCGTACTAGCTGTTTAGTTTGTGAGTGACCATAGTGTTCTTAGCTATTACTGTCGTATTATCAGCGAACCGGACGCATTCAACTTTATTGCCTCTAGTTTTTAAAGACAGTAACTGAACAGGTTTCTGATTTACTCGAAAATAGGAGGGTACCATGGCCGGGATAATTGTAATAATAATTTCAATTCAGACACAGTCTTAGGTAAAAATAATGGAAAACCAGGCAAACCATCCTCAAGGCTGCCGACTGCGGAGTTCAAATACACCATCACCTGAAGGCACGCTATCAGCCTGTAACTCACAGACAACGTACTCAGCTCGCTGTAATTACTTCCTAATATGACATCAAGGAATTTCTGTTTGTTTACTGTGCTATATTAGTTTCAGATTATTGTCTCCACATGACCTAATTAACTGGCAAATATTGGTCGAGTGCCATTGTTCTGTTTATTCATGCTGAGGATATCAAATTCCATCCAAATTCACCTAAAATTACGCACTAAATACAAACTTCTGATAAGTTATGATGGTTAGTTAACATAATTTTTTCGCTCCATATTCACCGCAGTGTCCGACTCGTTGGCTGAATGGTCAGTATACTGGCCTTCGGTTCAGAGGGTCCTGGGTTCGATTCCCGGCCGGGTCGGGGATTTTAACCTTCATTGGTTAATTCCAATGGCCCAGGGGATGGGTGTTTGTGCTGTCCCCAACATCCCTGCAACTCACACACCACACATAAAACTATCCACCACAATAACACGCAGTTACCTACACATGGCAGATGCCGCCCACCTTCATCGGAGGGTCTACCTTACAAGGGCTGCACTCGGCTAGAAATATTATATTATATTATATTATATTATATTATATTATATTATATTATATTATATTATATTATATTATTCTTGTTTCGTTTCGGCCAACTAAGGACCACGTCATTTCAACTGTTTCCCTTGAGCTTTAATGTTGGTCCATTACTCCTTCATTCGTATACGGTGTTGCTCCTTTCGTTCTTCCGTCCATGCCTTTCCAGTTTTTATGTTCGGCTTTCGTAGGAAACTCTGATGTTCTTGGAGTTTTTTCTTAAGTGGGACACGCTCCTGGATATCTTCAAATGAGATCCCAATCTCCTGCAGATCTTTCTGAACCTCACTGAACCATGCCCCCTTTACCTTTTTCTCTTGGAGGAAAGTGAAAATGCGGTTGGTTAACCGTGTTGAATTCATTCGGGACATGTGTCCATAAAAAGTAATCCTCCTTTTTCGCATCACATCAGTTATTTTCTCCACATGCGAGTACAACTCCTGGTTGTGCCGTCTCCTAAACTCGCCGTTGTCTTTGACTGGACCTAAGATTTTTCTCAAAATCTTTCTTTCCTTGACCTCCAATTTCTCCATCATGCATTTTTTGTTCATGGCGAGACATTCCGCAGCATATAGAGCCTCTGGCCGGATAACAGTGCAATAGTGTTTGATTTTTGCATTCAGAGATATAGATCTTTTGTTATAGACATTTTTAGTCAGATGGTAAGCCATTTCCATTTTATTCATGCGTGAAGAAAAGGCTTCCTTTTCGGACAAGTTAGGTTCTATCCATTCACCAAGATACTTAAATTTTTCAACTCGCTTGACTTTTCCGTGAGTCCCTTCTAGCTCACTTGGCGCCAGTTTGATGTTTGTAATGAATTTCGTTTTCTCAAAGGAGATTTGGAGGCCCGCCTTTGCAGCTTGTGTTTGAAGCTGGTTGATCTGCTTCGTGGCCACATCCAAGGAATCAGCGAAAACCGCGAGATCATCTGCAAATGCTAGACAGTCAATTGAAAGGTTCTTGTTCTTGTGGCCTAGTCTAACTCCGCTTTCGACTCCTTCATAACTCATTTCTCTGCGCCATTCACGGATCACTTTCTCAAAAACGCAGTTGAACAACAGAGGCGAGAGACCATCTCCTTGCCTAACTCCTGTCCGTATTTCAAAGGCCTCTGAAATCTCTCCTCTAAACTTCACTTTTGAGATGGTGTTGGTGAGAGTCTGTTGGATGATCACTCTTATTTTACTGTCCAAGCCAAATTCCTTTAAGATCTGAAGTAGGGTAGTTCTATCAATTGAATCATAGGCCTTCTTAAAGTCGATGAACGTTACTACAAAAGGCTTGCTCTTTAGTTTAAGATATGAAAGGACAGATTTCAGATTCATAATCTGCTCCACACATGACCGTCCTTTCCTGAAACCTCCTCGGTAATCACCCAGCTCTGGATCTAGCTGTTCTTCTGCCCTGATTTGAAGAGCTTTCGAGAGAATTTTGTAGGTTATAAGTAGGAGGGAGATGCCGCGATATTTGTTAACATCCGACTTGTCGCCTTTCTTATGAAGTGGGTGGATTAGGGCAGATGTCCAGTCACATGGAAGTCTTTCAGCGTTCCAGATTTCATGTATGATGTCCGTTAATTTTTCCACTGCATTGTCACTAGCAAACTTCCACAATTCAGCTATTATCGGATCTTCACCCGGTGCTTTATTATTCTTCAAGGATTGGATAATCTGTCCGACTTCCTCTTTCGTAGGTGGAGCTGAATCTCGGTGAACTGTTGTTTTATCTTAAATGTGAATCTGGACAATGGGGCCTCGCAGTTAAGAAGGGATTCGAAGTATCTTGCAAGGATCCGGCAGTTTTCCTTGTCGTTATATTATTATTATTATTATTATTACTATTATTATTATTATTACCGCAGTGTACCTTCCCCACCTCAACAGGTTATTAATATGTTACCACTTCTCAGTAAATGGTGCGCTAAAAAACATTATGCTAACTCTCTTAGCACGGTCTGACCTATTTTCGTAAATTTACGAGAAAACTGTTTTGCTTTTATTTCCAAACCATATTTAAAAAATATTTTTCCACTTCCATAATATTATGATGTGTTTAGGAGAGCAAGTGGCTTTTTCATTGATATTTCGTATCGATTATGGCAAATTATTTAAATTACCAATGTAAAAATCCGTGGTTGGGAGAGAGGAGAATTCATCCACTCATGCTTGCATGGATACAACGGAATCAGGCAAGTCATCCATTCAATCATTCACTAATTTCATTCATAAAGTCTATTTTAAGCTAAGGATAACACTCTTCAGACTCGTGACAGAAATAAATACCTGCACTAATACAAATTAATGATTAGATTATATAACAATATTAACGTCTAAGACGAAAATGATAATCTTCGAAACTACAATTTAGAGATCGGGTTTAAATAGTGAGTAGGTGTAATTTTAATATTAAGGTAGTAATGGATACATTCCTAGTAAGAAGAATCATGCATATATCAAAATAATTTGGACTGCAATATACGATTACTCTCTCCCAAAGTTTCTGCGATCCGGAACTAGGTGATGGGCGTATTCTATTCTGTTCTACCACTGTAAAAATTGAATTTAAAACTTTTGCTGTAAAACGTCTGTCATAGTACACAGCTAATAGTGGAGTTATAATTATGTGCGACTGTATATACGACGGGCGTACTATATTGTTTTTACACTTTATTTTTTGTACGTCCGGGTATGTTTCATATTTCACTTTTGAAGGTGGTGACGTGTAACTAGTGTCTTATCCCACCGTTTGGTAGCAGCATACGCACAGGGGCAAACGAATGCACTCGTCATAGCTGTTTCATAACAAAACTGCCAGCATAGGAACAGACAACATGGAAAACAACCGTCAGGGACAGCGCTATATGATTTGGTTCCTATGTAAAGAAGGCGTGACCACTGCAGAAATTCATCGGCGCTTGGTGGCAATCTGTGGAAAACATGAGGCGTCACGGAAAACTGGGTGGAAGATTGGAAAACAGGGCGCACATCGGTGGACAATGGAACCACTTGTGGAAGGAATGTGACAGTGTCAACATCAGCTAACACTGCCCGGGTCGAACAGGCCATCCAAGGAAACAAATGCATCACATTTACGAAACTGGAGAAAGCCACGAGAATTAGCCGAAACACCCACAGCGGATCGTGCACGGCCGCTTACAATTGGGGAAGGTGTCATCCACGTGGGTGCCTAGACTCTTGTCTGCAGACCAAAAGCAGAGGCGTGTGGACGTGTGTAGAGAACTTTCGCAACGCCATGATCAAGATCCAGCCGACTTCATGACAACGCTTGTGACTGGTGATGAGACATGGCTCCATTACCATGAGCCACAAACGAAACAACAATCGATGCAATGGAAGCATAGGGGCAGCACACTCCCGACTTGGCATCAAGCGATTACACAACCCAGCATTTTCAAACTTTCTTTTTTGCGGCAAGATGTGTGATATGCGATATTAACTAATTTTGGGTCGCTGAATAAGAATCCGTTGTCCGTTTCTACGTATCATGTCACGTTTTCTCGCAATAGGTATATCAAAATAAGAGATTGTATTATTAAATATATTTTGAAATAGTTGAATATTGTCTTGAATTATTATATACAATGAATAATTATTGAGTATGAAATTACAATGAACTTTTTTTTTTTTTGCTAGTTGCTTTACGTCGCACCGACACAGATAGGTCTTATGGCGACGATGGGAGAGGGGCGGGCTAGGAGTGGGAAGGAAGCGGCCGTGGCCTTAATTAAGGTACAGCCCCAGCATTTGCCCTGTATGAAAATGGGAAACTACGGAAAACCATTTTCAGGGCTGCCGACAGTTGGGTTCGAACCTACTATCTCCCGAATACTGAATGAACTATTTAGCATTTATTGTAATATAATACTGATTTACACAAAACACAAACAAACAACCCTGAGGCAATGAGAGCAATTTATTTTGACAATTAAACGTAATTTACAAGCAAACAATGTAACTTTTATTCAGTATCTTTACGAATTCATAAATGTGAACAAAATAAACTTTAACAATTCTGGACGTCACCTTGGAATGAACGCTTGGCTGCCCAGCATCTGACTGCATCAAGTTTGTCTTCTAATTTCAAACACCGACCGTAGTCGGCCATCTTTGGTTCATCCCACCTCCCCTGGTATCTTCTTTTTGCCTCCTTGATGTTCTGGTGGAACATCTCTCCCATCTCTTCACTAACAGTCCCAAGATTTTAAGGAAAGTTATCGAGATGAGAATAAAAAAAGTGCAGCTTCAGACTCATTCTACACCCCAAATCTTTCATATAATCCAACATCGTTTTCACTATTGTTTTGTGTTGTCAATCCTTTACATTTTCTAGAAACTTCATTATGACGTCTCTTATTGAATTCCATGCCGCACGTCCCACGGCATTCATCGTCTGTTCAAAGTTTCTGTCTTTCAGAAGCTTTCTAATTTGTCGTCAATTAAAAATG
Organism: Anabrus simplex; assembly: GCF_040414725.1. Taxonomy (NCBI): domain Eukaryota; kingdom Metazoa; phylum Arthropoda; class Insecta; order Orthoptera; family Tettigoniidae; genus Anabrus; species Anabrus simplex. Next base: position 612,066,561 of record NC_090265.1, on the reverse strand, counting down.
CCTTCCTTGACTTTTGCATCAGATAAATGTGGAAATTTGCTTGCGGTGTACTTGAAACAGGGGCTGCTTTTGTCCAAGGCTTTAACGAACTAATTCATGATTCCAAGTTTGATGTGTAGTGGTGGCAAAATAATTTTTGGGCCCAACTAAGGCATCATTTGTAACATTTTTCACACCAGGTGTTAAAACTTGTCTCTTGGGCCAGGAAGGTCTAGACCATTGTTTGTTACTAGCTCTGCTGTCCCATTCACATAAATAACAAGGGCATTTAGTGTAGCCTGCTTGTTGACCTAATAGAATACCACATACCTTCAAGTCACCACACACATCCCACCGGTGCTCATGATATTTGATTTTATCTAAAACACTTTGCATTGTGATATTTTCTTTTAGTGAAACGGAATGTGCCACAGGAATCGAAGCTAGAATCTTTCTGTTATGAACTAGTACAGCCTTTAAGCAAACCACAGCCACTGTAACAACAGACGTATCGCTGTTATAATGCTGCACTGTGCTGCAATGACACATTTTCAGACAGTAAATGGCAAATAACATGAAAACTAGATGTGATACAACAGCACCAATGACATTTCTGAAATCAGGAGACCTTATTTAGTTAAAATCATGTATTAGATGCTTTGCCGCAAAAATCATGCTGGGTAGTGTTATCATCTGTTCGGGAACATGAAGAAACCTCAGGGTGGTCGCCGTTTTGTGGATTTTGCAGAACTGGACACAGCTGTCAAGGCATGGGTATGCAGCACTCCGTAAGAATGGTTTGAGGAAGGTCTGAAGAGACTGGCACATCGATGGTAAAAATTAATACAGTTACAAAGGGATTGTGTTGAGAAGATGGACGTAACAACTGATGTGTAAAGTACTTCATTTGCGTAGAAAAAATTCGGTGTTATAGAACATCCTTCGTATTTATTAATTTAAGGAAAAAAGGAATACTCAGCAAGGAGAACTTATGGGAACTGCATTGATCTTGACAATGGTGATTGTAACGTCCATGCAAATTATTACATTGCGTCTGTCTGTTAGGTTATCAGCCCAGAAGGTGGTTGGATCCTTAAATAGCACCACCAAAGGTTATGCGGTTACAGGGAAACCGCAACAACCCACGGCGACGCCAAAATGGGGCGTACTACGCAAGATGAGGAGTGAGGTAGTTTACCATTGCTTTCCTCACTGGGCCAGGAAGTGCTATTGCAGCACGACATACCCTATGAACAACACCATTCAAAACATTCAGGCGCACTTGTTGTGCTCGGAATGTCATTACTCAGCACCATCCATACACCAGAAGCTTCTATATTGTCACAGCCACGGACGTGACTGGAACTTCAGTGGAAGCTACAATTTACTCCGGCCTGTGCCAAGAGACAGATGCTCAAGTACTGCAACCATCAAGAAATGGTAGCATATATTATCATAGAAAAATTTAATAAAATGTAAGCTTTCCCTTATGCGAAAAGCCAATGATCATTAATATGCCTTTCAGTAAATGAAACTCCGGACCTCTTCCTACTCTCATAGTTTGTTCTATACTACTGCCTTCTATTTCAACACATCCTATTTACACAAATCTAGAGCCCATGCACCTGCCAAGGTCACTCTTGCATGCATGCATACCTAATCATTAAAGACTGTTATGCCTTTCAGCGTTCAGTCTGCAAGCCTCTGTGAATTTACTAAACGTCGCCACAATCGTCTATTTGCAACTAGTGCTGTGGCCTCATTTAGTTCTATACCTCTTATCTTTATATCGTTAGAAACTGAGTCTAACCATCGTCGTCTTGCTCTCCCTCTACTTCTCTTACCCTCCATAACAGAGTCCATTATTCTCCTAGGCACCCTATCCTCCTCCATTCGCCTCACATGACCCCACCACCGAAGCGCTATACGCGTACAGCTTCATCCATTGAGTCACTGTTGCTGGGTAAAATATTTTGTGACGTCACTTCCGGTACACATTTTGTCACGTCACGCCATGCGAAGTTTCGGATAACCGCCAGCCCTAAAACAACTTAAGGTCTAAAAGATGACTCATTGCGGAAAACTGATTAGTTAACTTTAGAATCTAGTACTCTCTGACTCCGTCTCTTTTTTTTTTTTTTTTTTTTTTGCTAGGGGCTTTACGTCGCACCGACACAGATAGGTCTTATGGCGACGATGGGACGGGAAAGGCCTAGGAGTTGGAAGGAAGCGGCCGTGGCCTTAATTAAGGTACAGCCCCAGCATTTGCCTGGTGTGAAAATGGGAAACCACGGAAAACCATCTTCAGGGCTGCCGATAGTGGGATTCGAACCTACTATCTCCCGGATGCAAGCTCACAGCCGCGCGCCTCTACGCGCACGGCCAACTCGCCCGGTGACTCCGTCTCTACCATGGATACAAATATAATACGAGTTGGCTAGAAGACATATGTTTCGAATGGTATCCTGCGACATATCTGTCCATATTTGCTGAAACTGGTTATAAAGTTCGTGGAAACACCTGGGCTGTTGAAGTTGGCACCCCAGGTGGTGCCAGACATATTCGGCGAGCGATAAAACTGGGATATTTAGCAGGCCACAGAATTATGGCAGTATTGCGGAGGCATTCTTGTGATACCCTTACTCGGTGTGGACGAGAATTATCCTCCTAGGAAATGCCTCTTAAAAGCCCTGTCACGAAGGGCATCACATGAGCTGCAGTATGTTCTGCATATATAACACTGTGCAGCCAGTGTCCCTCGTGTAGCTCTTAGGGGTGACGAACTGTCGTATGCCATGGTCTCCCAGGCTGGTATATCAGCATTTAGATGATAATGGAAAAAACCCTTCTCTATACGAGAAAAATGATTTAACTTTGGGTGGTGAGTAAGGCATCTGTTAGTGAATTGGAAGATGTAATGTACTGTAGACTGGAGTTACGTTTCGCAAAATGGTCAGCTTCAGAGTTCACAAAATGATTAAAGCATACATATTACTATCACTGTACAGTGAATAAAGAACTACGAAATTGTTCTTCTTCTTCCACTTCACTTAATCCTTGATGTACCTCATTGATTACATCCTGGTTGTGGAGCTGCTGCTTCAGACCCTCCAGGTTTAGTGGAACGCAGTTCCGCTGGTTGTGTCTTGATTGCGAAAAATTCAGATTGCGGAGAATGAAAAACCATCCAGATTACGAACAACTGAATATATCCTGTCCAGATTGTGGACAAGAGGTTAGTGTTGACCTGGGATACACAAAACAGATACAATTTTCAAAAGAGTCTCATATTTAATGTTTGATCTATCAATATTAACATTAACTGGTACAATGGGATGTATTCGACAACCTAACCATGTATACATACATAAATAAATTAATTGACATTATAGACCGTTATGTCTTTCAGTGTTTAGTCTGCAAGCCTCTGTGAATTTACTGAATGTCGCCACAGTCCTCTATTTGCAACTAGTGTTATTGCCTCATTTAGTTCTATACATCTTATTTTTAAATCTTTAGAAACTGATTCTAACCTCCGTAGTCTTTGTCTCCCTATACTTCTCTTACCCTCCATGAATCCATTATTATTCTAGGTAACCTATCCTCCTTCATTCGTCTCTCATGACCCCAACACCAAAGCCGGTATATGCATACAGCTTCATCCATCGAGTTCATTCCTAACTTAGCCTTTACTTCCTCGTTCCGAGTACCCTCCTTCCATTGTACCTACCTGTTTGTATCAGCAATCATTCTCGTTACTTTCATGTATGTTACTTCCAAACTATGAATAAGATATCCTGAGTCCATCCAGCTTTCGCCACCGTAAAGCAAAGTTGGTCTGAAAACAGACTGATGTTCTTACAGAACATTGTTGATCGTAACTGTGAGCTCCCTGCATTAGCTTTACTGCACCTTGATTCAATCTCACTAAATATATTACCATCCTGGGAGAACACACAACCTAAATACTAAAAATTACCTGCCTGTTCCAGCTTTGTATCACCAACCTGAACTTAATACTGCTGAATTTCTTACCTACTGACATCAGTTTAGTCTTCGAGAGGCTAATATTCATACCACCGAGCTCGATAGCTGCAGTCGCTTAAGTGCGGCCAGTATCCAGTAATCGAGAGATAGTGGGTTCGAATCCCACTGTCGTCAGCCATGAATATGTTTTTCTGTAGCTTCCCATTTTCACACCAGGCAAATGCTGAGGCTGTACCATTATTAAGGCCACGGCCGCTTCCTTCCTATTCCTAGGCCTTTCCTAACCCATGGTCGCCATAAGGCCTATCTGTTTCGGTGCGACAAAAAGCAAATATATATGTATATAAAATAACTTGTCCTGGCTGACTGATTCATCATCGCCGAGCCAAAACTACTGGACATAAAGAAATGAAATTTTGGGGACACATTCACATTTAGACGTAGGTGCTCACTAAGAGAGGATTTTCAGATATTCCGTCGCTAAGGGGGTGAAAAGGGGGGTGAAATTTTAAAATGAGTGTATCTATACCTCAAAACTTTAATATTTACAAATGTAAAAATTGGTATTTAGAATCTTCTTTAAAAATAAGGAAAAACGTATTTTTGGTTCTCAGGAAATCCCAATAGGAGGGGTTAAAAGGTGAAAAATGGGTTGAATGCCTTTAATCAGGATACCGGTACTTATATCTCAGAAACTGAAGATGATACAGACCTGAAAATTGGTACTTTTGATCTCTTTTAAAAATAAAGAAACACGTATTTTTTTGTTTTTGAAAATCCAATTAATGGCGGTTAAACAGGAGTGACAATTTGGGGTGAATTTTTTGAAAGACTATATCTACAGAATATCTGAGAAACGTAAAATATTACAAACGTAAAAAGTGGGTATTTGGAATCCCTGTAAATGTGAAGAAACATAGGTGATTTGTTTTGGAAACTTCAGTTATGGGGAACTAAAAAGGGGTGAAATCAAAAGACCTGTGTCTGGCGAGCCGAAGTTGTCCCTGGACACACCCGGCACTAAAAGCCATACGCCATTTCATTTCATTTCATTTCATTTCATTTCATTTCATTTCATTTCAACTGTCTCCTTCACGTGCAACGTGCCTCTGATACGTTGATTTCGGATGCGATCTTTATTGGAAACTTCTACTGACATTCTCAGCATCTTCGTGACATTCAAACGACGCTTGCGGTATTCATAGAATATCTAGCATTTCGAAGCATGCAGAGTTTTCCTTTAATCTTCGGTGGCATCCTCTTATCGCAGAACACAGGCGAATGTTGTTTCAACTTACGCTAGCCCACAACGTTCCTGTGACTTAAATGTTGATAAAATCCACCCAGCTTTTGCAACATGGAGCCATGAGGGAGTCCCCTGAAAAAGGTTCACTCCATCTAAACGTTTCTTTCGGTGTAAGAAACCGAAAATACCATTTAAAATGTCGATATCTATATACTGATATCATTTGAAAGCCTCGGCCCCGTGGTGTTGGGGTAGCGTGACTGTCTTTGACCTGCAGGCCCCGGGTTCGATTATCGGCCAAGTCAGGGAGTTTAACCTGCATCTGAGTGCTGGTTCGAAGTCCACTCTGTCTACGTGAACACAACTGACGAACTATCTGACCGTGATTCGGCAGCCCCGGTGTAGAAAGCCAAGAATAACAGCCGAGTGGATTCGTCGTGCTGATCACACGACACCTCATATTCTTCAGCCATTCGGGCTGAGCAGCGGTCGCTTGGTAGGCCATGGCCCTACGGGGCTGTTTCGCCATGGGGTATGGTTTGTATTTTTGGTATTATTCGAAAACGTATATTGTGCGCAATTTGAAATTCTAACAATGAACTATTGTTTCCCTGAATGATCAAAACTGTCGTGAACATTTTCCGGTACACAATTCATTTTCTGTTAGATTTGTATACTCCTTGCGACATGTCCATTTATTTTAAACAATTTTGTCCAACAGACTCTTGTTTATTCTTGAATTAACGGAAAAGATATTGTTTGAGTAAGACTTGCGTACTGCCGTGGGTAGCTGACTTGGAGCTGAGTCTGCCAGCTGGCAATGGTGCGGTCTTATTGACTGTTCATATGCCACACAGTGTCTTTGCTCCTTCTCTTCTATTACCATTCATCTCCACTAGAGGGTACTACTGCTGAAACTGAATAAAAATAAAGCTGTCATCAGTAGATACAACAACTTCTTCAAAATACAAGGGAAGGACTAAGACATATCTGGTTGAGTGACCACTCAGGTCTACCACATACCACTGCAATAAATAAAATGGGTCTCAGCCATGCTGTCAGAAATACGATAATTGCATTAATTCCATGATATCTTCCATTAATTTTATCAATTAGTCTAAAGTAAATACTCTTTCACTTCAACTACTTTTCCACTATAACCACTAAACCAAATTCTTTCTCACTGCTACTAGTTCACTTTCTCTTCTTGTTTAGCCGCTAAATTACAACAGATAGACTGGGTGAGGAGCATTGAATTGCACCGATACCAGTAATGAATGAGACTCCCCCTGCAGGGGGGTGGGGAGTTTAAATTTTTTATGGGCTATGAGGACAGGCGGTTGCAGAGTGGGTCTTGACACACAAGTGGCCACGTCTGGTCCATTGTCTGGCAGCTTTAACGTTTAATTAGCGGGTGAAAATCAGTGACAGTGGCTAGTGGGTTGTCTGGCGGCTTCTAACTTATGATTAACTGGAAGTGGCATTGGTATGAATTATTATTTAATAATAATAATAATAATAATAATAATAATAATAATAATAATAATAATAATAATAATTATACCGGGCGGTACACCTCCACGCCGCTAATTCAAACACTGCGCCAGTTGAAACTCCTCTACTGGAGAAAGCCGGAACTTTAACAACCTCATTAATTCTAGGGTTTCTCAGAAGATGTCTTTACTGTAAATTTTGAAGTGTTCTGAACTATGTCGGTTTCGATTTGTTTTCGTTTTCTCTGTAGTAAGAAGTGTGAACATTCTCTTCTAGATGGCACTACTTAAGAACTACAATTGTGCACCCTAGTGTGAAGTGAAGGAACTTTTTTTGAAGAAATTTGCTATTCATAAGTTTCTTTCTTGTTAAATTTCTTTCAGTCATTGTTTGGATTGGCAGTATAACCCTTCTCTTTTCCGCCAGTTTGGGATTTGACCAATGAGGAATTTCTGTAATTAATTTTCCACCAATAAGGTGTTTCTTCTTCGTCTGGTGTATTAGTGTTTGCTGTCGTCCAATAAAATTTTGTGGGCGGGTTGTAATCATTCATGAAACGTCTCGAATTTTCCACGAGGGTATATAAACTGCTGATTTTCTGGTCTCCTGGCCACTTCAGTAACATCTCTCCTAGTGTGATTATGTAGCAGGGGACGGGAAGCGCCTCTTTCTTCGGGCAGCAGTTCATCGACAAGGTAATGGCCGTTTAATAACTTTATTTCTTGCTAGCTCAGCAGTTTAACCCTCGGGGCAGGTTCGAAACTTTTCTCATGTAACCTATCCTTAAAATGTAATAGACATTTGGTAAAAGTTTGGCTTTTTAACTATAAATTGGGATAGAGAGTGCCTAACCCTCTCGAGCTCCCACTCATATTGTTCTGAGGTGACTAGGTTTCCATTTCCTTTTTTTTCTCCCTTCGTAATGTAAATAAGTTTTCTTATTGTGTCACCCCCGTAGTATGGGATTAGACCTTGCATAAGCGGCCTAGTGCCAAATAGGTTTTAAATATGTATTAGGAGTGCAAGTTACGCCTCCATTCAACTCTGAATTCTAGGCCATGTAATTGATCTGTTTCTTTACTCAATAGGCCTCAGTAGATTGGGTAGTATTACCCCTGTTCTTGCGTGCCTGGAGGGCAGATTGAAGGTGGAGTTTGGTGTGGTCTTTGAATAGGCTTGATCTTTGAGAGCGGGTTTGCTCTTTCTTAAAAGTGGATTTTCTGTGTGCCTCGAGGAGGCTCTACTGGGTAATTGGGAGCAAGTGCTCCTTGGCATGATAGGGGTTTTCTGTCCCTTTGTTGTACCTTGTATATAGGTAAAGTTGGGCTTATAGCTCAAGGATTGTGAATCTGGGGCTCGAAGCCCAAATCCAGTAACAAACTGTAATTGTACTTTCTTAATTTGTTGATCTGCTACTTGGTACCTGTTATATTCTGTTATTTATTTACCTTAAAAAGAATATATAACCTTTGTTAAAGTTTTAAATTAACTTTAATTTCGTAAGTTGAGACCTATTCCACCCAGCACCTTCTTTCACCTCTGCTGTTCCACAGATACATCGGAATAATAATAATAATAATAATAATAATAATAATATTAATATTAATAATAATAATAATAATAATAATAATAATAATAATAATAATAATAATTGCTTTAGGTCCCAATAACTACTTTTACTTTGTTCGGAGACGCCGAGCTGCCGGAATTTAGTCCCTTAAAAAGTTATTTTACGTGCCAGTAAATCTACCGACACGAGGTTGTCGTATTTTAGCACCTTCAAATACCACCGAACTGAGCCAGAATCGAACCTGCCAAGTTGGGGTCAGAAGGCCGGCGCCTCAACCGTCTGAGCCACTCAGCCCGGCCATATTATTTTATCACTATACTACTAACCACCCTAAATATATTTTAGTAACCGAGGTTTTGTATTTTAATGCCTATTAAAAGAAAGAGTCTACATGATGGCGCATCATGGCTTTATTTCTTACGTTGCTTAAAATAGGATATTGGCGTCTTTCGGGTATGATCATCTGCCTCTACTTCAGATAATAAGGTAGCCGCTGTGTCTGACTGACCTGTCGACATGTTTCCGTGATTGCAGAAAAGCTATTCAAATTAGTTTTATTTATTTAAGGTGTATTTGTTGTATATACTGCGTTATTGAATCGTCTATAATTTGATAAATAAGCTGTTGAAGATAAACAAATCTATCTTATCTTCCTTTTGCTTGTGGCTTTACGTCGCACTCTATCTTATCTATCATACATCCTATAACAGTTTCAGTGTAAGTACAGTATTACATAGAGAAGGTACCGTTCTGTTAACAGCTGAAATATTTGTAGCTTAGTATGAACATTCTCCGAACTGCTCAATTTTTCATGTAGAACTTTGGGCCTTGAAGTGTGCGTTAGAATGGTGCAAGACTAACACCAAAAGATTACGAATATTCAGCAATTCACAACCTGCATTGAACTCAGTAAACGATACATATGACTTAAATCCAATAGCCAGAGCAATAGCTCAGACGTGTTCTCACATCTGTACATCTTGGATTAGAGCTCACACTGGGTTTACTGGTAATGAAAAAGCATTCATTAGGTAAATCAGCTGCTACGTCTCTTTTGGATATTGCATACCATAAATCTCGAATATGCTATGTTAAAAGACAAATCAGGCGATATATTTCACATCACTGAAATATTTCACGGACATGTAGTTTGAAAGGAAGTTCAAAGTCGACTATTGTGTAAAGCATTAATACCTAATTTCGTCTTCACTCAATTTTTAACTGGTTAAGGAAATATAAATATTATATGGAACGCTTTAAACTTAACGTTACAGACGGCTACTTATGCTTTCGTGGTTCATTTCAGACAGTGAATCATTTGATATTTGAATGTCGAATGTTTGAAATGAGAAGATATTTTTAACAATGCCACCTGAATCGTTGTAACCTTGAATTTTCTAAACCACTGTATCATGTACTCAAGAGGCCATGTTGTTATGTGGAATTTCTCACTTTCATAAACACATTTCTTTGTAAACTAAATGTATATGAGTTAACTTTGTTATAATTTTAAACTATAACCCTAATATACCTTTGGTAAAATAGGGTTCCTGCGTTGTCTCTGTATATTAAATAAATAAATAACATGCCACAACCGTGTTACCAACTGCGTTTTCGAAGGAGTGATTATATGACTCGAAGTTTACGAACTGGTATTTCGAAATACCTGGTAAATCACAGAATTCTGGATGTACGTTTTTTAATAACAAGTGATTCTGACGGTCAATTAAGTATATTTGTTGTAATCCACTGTTCCACACACGTGATTGAACATTTAGGTGAACTATGTATAAACCAGTTTAGGGGGAATCTGTTAGAACTTCATCGCACAAAGTGTTCTCGAATTACTGAAAGTGTACTGGCTCTTCATTTTGAAAATTGTTTACTTACAGACATCAGATATCAGCGTCAGCAAGACGTCGGATTTTTTTAATTATGGACACTCGAATTTAGGCTTTAATTACTAATGAACCGATAGACCTATTACACAATGAGTTATACCAATATTTTTCTGGTTAATTCTGCATTAGAGTGTATAAGACAAATTGTTTTTGAATTTCATTAATTATTTTGTATTTCTTGTAGTATATATAGTCCAGGTTGTTGGCTTCTTCTCTAGGAACAGCTCACTTAAAATATATATACATGGAAACTAGTAATCGTATGGTAATGAAACGTTTATATGTTATTGCCACATGTATTCGTAGTATTCAACTTATAACATTTTTCAACTACCCCTAAGAAAGTTCTCATCATTTTTCCACAGCAACATTTTTTCAGCCAAGGCTAAATGTATAACAAGAAACTTGGGCTTGTTTTGAAGCACACAGTCTTGGTTATCAGAAACTACAACCATTGCAACCGTGAGGAGTGATACTGAATTTATGAAGAGTAATATTCATGGGAAGGTGTGTGCGTGCTGATCCGTGCAATTAACAGCAGACGGAGTGGTGAAATCGGGTACAGGGTTGCAGAGTTCAGTTGTAAACATAGCGCGCAACGAATATCTTCTTGTTTACTTTCAACCTTTTATTTTATATCCTAATACAAATTCTATTTCTCATCACCTTTTCACAAAGGGACTTTGGGCGTTAAATTGCAGGTATAAAAATGATTGGATTCCTAATTTAGAAATATATCCTTAAGTGCAAAGTGTTAAATTTGAACAAAGTGAAGGGTACTGGTTATAGACACGAGTGTGATGACTGGGAAACACACTACACCAGAGATAATACACATAAAGGTGCCCCATGTACCCCGCGAGGACCATATGAAGATCTCTTCACAGAAACAGTCAGTGGACTACTGAGTTACATCTCTCTAGAACCAAGTTCAACATACTAACGTGACAAACTCTGCATACAGTACACATTTTCGGTATATAGGATTTCTTAAAAATGTATGTACTTTCTATAGGTCTATAAACGATTCCGTCGTAACAGAATGAGCAGAGTAGTGGTGAAAATAATTTGTATTTTATTTTGATACGCAAATGTGTATTTTCTAATCTGTAAGGTTGTGTTAATAACCATACCAGTTACAAATTTTAAGAGACCTTTGTGCTGTCATGCTGGCCCTGAGGTGTAGGGGGGTAGCGCGTCTGCCTCTTGCTCAGAGGACCTGGGTTTGATTTCCGGCCAGGTCATGGATTTTTACCTGGATCTGAGGCCTGGTTCGAAGTTTACTCAGCCTAAATGATTACAATTGAGAAGCTATCCGACGGTGAGATGGCTGCCTCGGTCTACGAAGCCATGAATAACGGCCGAGAGGTTCCGCCGTGCTGACCACACGACACCTCATAATCTGCAAGCCTTCGGGCTAAGCTGAGTCGCTTGGTAGGCCATGACCCCATGGGGCTGTTGGACCATGGGGTTTGGTTTCGGTTTGGTTTGGTTTGTGCTGCCATGCAACGAGTTTGAGGAGTTAATATACCGGTATTATGCTTCAGTGACATATTGGCTAGTATTATAATTCACATGTCTCTAACATTTTTCTCTCTTTTTGTTGTATTATTTGGAAATTAATATAAACTGTCATATATCGGTCGTCATCTCATTCACTAGGTGACCGTTTATGTTCAACCTCGCCGCATTTCCAGTTAACTTAGTAGTTTGAAATTCTAGCGAGATTTGGAGAAAATGTGTGGTTTTCTAAAAGCCATCTAGCGGGACTGTGCTGAACACAGTTGGCAGCAAATTGTGTTCTGGTGAATGCTCGACACCGAACTAGAGATTGCTGGAATACTTGGTTTATTCCAGTTACATGTGTTCGCATCGTGTTTGATAAGTGATAGCCTACAGTATTTTTAACAATTATTTCATTTCTCCTCTTACGCCATAGCGTTTTATTTATATTGTAGACTGTGTTTCATAATCTCTTCCAATGGTAGACAATTAAACAGTTAATTTTAACATTAACATTACTTCAGCACTATGATATATATTATGTCCCATGTTTCTAAAGAATGTACTCACATGCCAAGGAAAGTCATGCTGTCAAAAATGATTCAAGTCTGGTATTTAAAGACATGGGAACTGAAATGTGAAGCACGCATCAGATGAAGCTGTGATTACATCCACGAATATGCAATTAGCTTCTTCCGTCTCCTTGACTTCCCTAATTACCAACGGCCGTGCTCTCATTACCTGTTCTGCTTTACAGGAATTTAATTATCACCTAAAAGCATTAACATCACTACGTGGAAATAAAAGTAGATACTATGCTTGGGGAACATATTTTCATCTAACGGGACATTAAGGGAGAAATATGTAGCCCTACGTCGTGCTTCTTCCACATACTCAATATTACCTCTATCGTCGACTTTAGTCGAGAGACTGTGTATGGTACAGTCCCGTGAACTGTTAACAGGATTTGGGGATGTTCCTGTTCCAAGCTGTTTCTAAAACAATGATTGGATAGGGTAATAAATGACACGTTTATAACAGACATTTCTTGTTTGGTTAATATTTCCTTCTGAAAAGATGTGTGTGGTAAAGGAAAGAAGAGACTGCTGTCTTGAAATGAAGTGTGGAGTGGAAATGATCACTTTAATTACACTCATAGTGATATATTTCACAAAACAAGAATATCTCTTAAGGGAAGATCGACACCTTTAACCGACCAAAACCTGCGATTTTTTCATCATAATTATTTGTTAATTTTAAAGTGATTTTTCTCTTTATAACAGTACAAAATGTTTGTTAATATCTCCAATACTTTCAGAATTATGTCCTAAACCGTGAATACCCTGTCACTCAAGCAAGCCCTTTATTGGTAAGTTTGTAGCTTGTTTCCCATAACTTTTGTTTCTCAGAACCGTTTCCCACTTAACTCTGGATGTTTTCGAGATATTAAGATTAAAATTTTGCATGTATGTACATTTCTTAGATAAGAATATATTCGAATTATTGAGCTAGCTCCATTATATATATCGAGTTGAGCCTCTATGGACTGCGTGGTAACAACCAACTTCATGTCAGTGTCTAGGTCTTGTTCTTGTTCCGGCTTCGACTTCCTGCCAGTATCTTCTGAGCTCAGCGACGAGTGTCTGGTAATGCTCTTCAGACAAACGTCCTCTCCGTATTCTGGAAGTTGATGCCATTTTGAAACCTTGATAGTTGTTCACCAATCTTCTGAATGCGTTCCTGTCAGGAATTTCTTCTTCTAAAATACCAATCTGCCTCAGATCTTTTTCGCATTCCTGGAACCATCTCGGCCTTGTTGCCTTAGATTGAATAAAATTCCATATTCTTTCTGTTAGTCGATCATCAGTCATCTTCAAGAGATGACCGTAAAATACTAGCGGTCTCGCCTTAATTGACGCTGAGAGAGGTTCTGTCTTGCTGTACAAATCCTCACTTGGTCTTATTCGCCATTAGTTAATTCAAAAAATCATATTTTTGAATGAAAATTAATGAAAAAATTGACTACTTGAAAAAAGGTTCATGAACAAGTCTATACTTCAATGGGCCTCACTAATTCTAGTATACTTTCTAACCAAAATATTCATGGTTAGGAAATTATCAGGGAAGTGGTAAAAGTGTGGCCATGATACACCGCCAGTTTGAATAATTGTATATACTGACATAGGTTTACATGATTTGTAAATATGTAGGCATATTATCTATACACAAAAAGTTGTAGGGGGTCCGCTGTCAAATTTCGTTTCTTTTGCCAATTTTTCAGATATTTACCGTACCTGTGGTTTTCTGTTTTTTGTCTGTTTGTACTACCATCACGGCGAAACGGCTGTATACATCTCGACCAAGCTTCATATTTTGTGTATACTCATTCCAGGGAAGGAAGAGAAGAGTTTTTTCTTTCACATTATTGATTATATCTCGACCAAACTTCATATTTAGAGTCTAATCGTCCAGGAGAAAGTTTTGATATGCATGTCATTAAAAATCACTGAATGGACTGGGGGTTTATAGGAAGACCAGAAGAGGTTTCTTTTTAACTTCCTCTTACACTATTGATTATGTGTAAAATCTGTGGACTATATGTGAAACGCCCCTTGATTTTAAATCATTTTTGTTATGTACATAATTTCGCTTACTCTTTAAATGACAGAGGAATGTACTATTTTCTACGGGCTTCATGCTCTGCAGCCAGTGACGTACACCCTTTCACACCTACAGTTATTTGAAGGATCCTTAACAGTAGGAAATCAGAGGATGCATAACATTTCTCTCAGCTTGAAAATAAACCTCGCCTAATTTAATTGAACACCGAGGTAACATGAGGTAGAACTTTTACTTTTGGTGTCTGTCTCTCCGTTTGTATACTCCTAAAAGTGGAAAAATGGTACACTTAATTCAACCAAATCTGATCATTCCGGATTGTGAATTGTGTTATGAGGTGCAAATGATGCCGTGGTAAAAGCATGGAGTTGGTTTTTATAGGAACTATTACTCTCATATATTTTCTTTGGCATTATGTCTATCAAAATACTGTACAATATAACAAACGTTTATGTATATGCTAGTTCCGTTCCTTTATGCCATGTACGGTACGTATTTATCGTAGGACGGATAAAAACGCAGATGATAACGAAAAATTTGATTTTTAGTCCTAGGTCCGTGGGGCATATCGTCCATGTCGCTTCAAGGTGGGTAACGGGAAAAAACTAAAGAGCAATTTTACTCTTTTCCGTAGGACAGATATTTAGGAGGACATCATCAATGCCGGTGCCAATGGCGATGAAAAATGATTATGATATTAAAACAATCAGTGGATCTAATTCACAATGCCTTATGTTCTAATAATATAGAAAATAGAGGTGATAATGGAATAAGGCATTGCCTGGAAATACAGATATATATATATATATATATATATATATATATATATATATATATATATATATAATTCAGGCCAGAAATTAAAATAACACATTAAAATACGAACTAAAATAAAATCAAAGGGATAAAAGCGCAGTTAACACAAATACACTAAGACAGAGTACATTATTAAAAGCGATAAATAAGACCACTATCCCTCATAAAACGGATGACGAGGTCTGCTGACTGCTCGTCATCACGCAGGATGAGGGAGATGGTTCTCGGGAGTTTTAGGCTACGACGCAGATCGACCAGGTCCACGCACTCCGTAAGGATGTGTACCACGGTAAGATGATCGCCGCAAGTACACACCGGAGGGTTCTCCTTTCAGTAGATGAGAGTGCGTCAGGATACCGTGGCCAAACCAAAGACGACATAATACCACTGCTTCCCTCCGAGAAGCCCGAAGGGAAGTCCTCCATACCTTCGTTGTATCTTTTATCGCTCTCAGCTTATTTGGAAGAGGAGTGGCCTGCCACTCCATCTCCCAATGGAACATAACCAGATGTCTCAGCTGAGAGCGAATATCACTCGCTGGAACCTTGTAAGGCAACGGGGCAGTGTTACTACCTCATTGGCAGCCTTATCTGCTAACTCGCTTCCCTCTATACCTATGTGGCTTGGGAGGCACAGAAACGTGATTCTGGTGCCGGAATCCAAACACCCGGCCGGCAGGTCCTGGATTCGCTACACCAGAGGGTGCCGAGGGAAACATTTATCAATAGACTGTAGCGAGCTCAAGGAGTCATTACACAGAAGAAAGTGTCAGTGCTCATCGGATAGTGCGTACCGCTGAGTATCACAGATGGCACACAGCTCCGCTGAATACACACTGTTTCCGGGAGAGAAGAAAGGAAACCTATCACTGTCGACAACGAACGCACAGCCCACTTTCGTGTCTGTCCGCTAGCCATTCGTGTAAACAACGACTGATCTTGGATATCGGCCAACAACGGAGAGGATGAGCCTCCGATAAATCGAAGGATCCGTGTTCTCCTTCGGCCAGTGTGCAGATCCAGGATCATTTTAGGGCGTCCTGCTACCCACGGAGGTACCCCACTTGGTTGTCTGACAAGGCAAGGAACCGAAGGTACGTGAAACAATCTGTGACTGCTATCCAAGCGTATTCCAACCGGCCGCGTTGCTCGAGGAGAAGCAGCGTACATCCAACGCTTTCCAGTTCAATACGCAAGGATAGTTTGGGTGAAATGGCATCTGTCGTAAATTTTCATCATACGATAGAAGCATTTGCTGGCGCCTAAGGCGTAAAGGCGGCACACCAGACTCAGCGAGCAGGCTAGCAATGGGGTTTGTACGGAAAGCTCCCGTCGCCAACCTAACCCCGCTGTGGTGGATGCTGTTGAGCTTTGCAAGGACGCTTGTTCTTGCTGAACCATATGCTGCACTGCCGTAGTCTAGCCGGGATAAAATATGTGCCCTATAGAATCGTAGGAGCACCGTGCGGTCAGCACCCCAATTAGTGCTGCTAGTGCATTGCACTTTTAACTGCCGACGTGTGGCTCCTACGAATATTTCCTATCGAAAAGGAGCCCAATAAATCGGTAAGTGTCAACAACGGGAAGAACGACATTTCCTAAATAAAGCTCAGATGGTGAGTGAAGAGTACGGAGCCGACAAAAGTGGACAACAGAGGAGATTGCGGTGGCAAACCAAAAGCCATGTTCTAAGACCCACTGTTCCACTCTCCTAATAGCTTGTTGTAATTGTCGCTCTGCGATTGCCATATTACACGAGCTATAGCGGAGAGCAAAATCATCCACATATAGCGACGGTATTACTGCTGAACCAGCAGCAGCGACAATACCGTTTATGGCAATCGCAAACAGAGTGACACTAAGGACCGATCCATGTGGGACTCCATTTCCCTGAACGTGTTATTGCGAATATGCCCTCCCAACTCGGACAAGGAATAGACGGAGGGACAAAGAAATTAGCAATAAATACCGGCAAATTACCTCGGAATCTCCATTGATGCAGGACTGGATGGATACCATATCTCCATGTAGTGTCATAGGCATTTTCTAAGTCGAAGAAAACAGCCACCAAATGCTGTTTGCGTAGAAATGCATCCTGGAGAGAACTCTCCAGGCGTACCAGGTGGTCAATGGTCGAGCGAGCGGCTCGAAAACCACATTGATACTTTTTCGGCGATTTACCATCCTTTCAAATGGCTTACACAAGCATTTTGTGAGAGAAATAGGTCTATAGCTGCCTGCATACTTGGGAATTCGGTCAGGCTTGAGAACAGGAATTACTATGCCCCCTCGCCACTGAGACGGAAACTCATTCTCTATCCAGATTCGGCTGAACACTCGAAGGAGATATAATAGAGTATCCTCACTAAGGTGTTTCAATATCTGGTTATGGACATTGCCTGGCCCGGGGGACGTGTCCTTGCAAAGCGCCAAGGCACTGCGTAGTTCCCACTCCGTAGAGGGTACATTATAGTCCTCTGAAGCTGGAGAGGCAAAACTGAGGTGGTGATGTTCTGCCTCCCACTAAAAGTGAGGAAATCACGATGGTAATTCCCGCAGCCAGACACATCCGGAAAATGGCTAGCTAGATGGTTAACAATCGAGAGCGGTTCAGTAACGATACTGACTGCAACGGAAATTCCCGGTACAGAAGATAAACATTGGATACACGAAATATGTCGGAGTTTAGTCCACACCTGAGATGATGGAGTATGTGACGTCATAGACGACACATCCTTCTCCCACGAAGCTTCCTTACTTTGGCGAATAAGAACTTGCGCCTTAGCGCGGAGTTGTTTAAATACGACCAAGTTGGCTACAGTAGGCTGCCTACGATAACGTTTATGAGCGCGCCGGCGTTCATTGATAGCTGCTGCAATTTCTTCGTTACACCAAGGAACGATTTTTCCGTGAGGAGTCCCTGAGAAGGAGGGAATGGACTCCTCAGAAGCAGCAAGGACAACTTGTGTTAAATAAGTTATATCGCCATATACAGTCCACCTGGTGTCGTCAAAGATAGCGAGTGATCTGAACTTTGGCCAATCAGCATGCTTAAGAATCCATCGACTTCTGTTTCGTCAAAGTAAGAATAATGGGAAAATGGTCTCTTTCACAGAGATCATCGTGTGTATTACCACCGAAACAGCGGAACGAACGCTCGGCTGCATAGACTTAAGTCTACGCGAGATTAAGTGCCGTAACGTACATTGAAATTAGTTGGTTCCCCTGTGTTAAAAATACATAAATCCAGCTCTGTTACTAATGTTTCCAACTCCTTTCCCCTGGGGCAAGGCGTCTCAGAGCCCCATATGGGGCGATGAGCGTTAAAATCACCCAATGAAAGGAAGGGAGGAGGAAGCTGATCTAAAAGTTCAGTGACATAATTTATGTTAAGAGGCTGGCCTGGTGGAAAATAAACGTTACACACTGTTGTTATGACAGGCAGCGGTATCCGCACTGCAACTGCTTCCAGTGCGGTTCTAAGAGGAAATTCTTCGCTTTAGGTATCAGAACGAAGCAATATACCCACGCCACTGGATGCCCGGTGAGCATAATATTGTTCTGTCGAGTATAGTCTGAAATTTCTCAAGACCACATGATAACCTGGTCTGAAGTTTGTCTCCTGAATACAGACTATACTCGCCGCGAACTGAATAATGAGCTGACGCAGCTCAGCAGGATGCCTGTCATAACCGTTACTATTCCACTGTAACAGTGCCATAGTGTGGACTATCAAAAGAATGTTAGGTTCTGAGCGACGAGATGCTCGTGAACCTAAACACTATCAACATCTACATCTGTAGATGTAGATAACAGCTCGACGTCCATCCCGTCATCAAAGGACACACTGAGGATTGGTAAACAGGAATAGAAAGGGAGGAACCAGAGCGGGTGAAAGGGGAACAAATACTTAAAAGCTGGGGGAAAAATGTATAGTGGTCTGCCTTCAGAGAGCAGTCGGTATATCTGTATCAGTATGTCGTTTACTAGGTTTCAGCCACGCAATAGTGTGATAGTACGGGGTGACATGTGTATCATAACTCAGACTGTAAATAAATCTAAGGCAACAATTAAGCGCTCGCTGAAGTTTCGAAGTCTGCTCTTTTGTTTCGTCTACAAGAATGACGTCACAGTAGCCAGGGACGGGAAGCACTAGTGATTGTACGAGTTTGAATCTCACATTTCAAGGCAAAATTTTTGTATTTCTTTTTAACTGAATGAAGTATCAAAAAAACATTTTTACCAACACTCTGAGAACAATTTCAGACCTATTTAAAGTTTCGGTCATTGTCACTCTAAGATTTCTCACAGTTTGGCTGAATGGAATAACTCTGCCATTCAGCATAAATGGGGGAAATTTCGTATCGTAGTGTGGTCAGCAAGTTTTGAGAGCCAATAATGATTGCTTGTGTCATAGAGGGGTTAAGGAGTAGGGAATTTTTCAAGGGGTAAGCATTAAGTCTCTGAACGTCAGCGTTTATGCCTGTTATGGCTTGAGGCAAATTGGAGGTCTTACAGGGACAGAATATTTGTAAGTCATCTGCATAAAGTTGGTAGCTACAATTATGTGATGAAATGTCGTTTATGTACAAAATAAAGAGCAAAGGGCCTAAAATACTGCCCTGCAGTGTGCCTGCCTTCCTCGTTAGCCAGTGAGAGGTTTCATCAAAGGTTATAATCCGTTGCGCGCGATTTTTAAGTACGACGAAAAGAATATTTACAATGACCAGAGTTACCGAGTTGACTGTAAAATCAGACAACACATGCGGTTTTCTGACTGCCAATGAGCAGGCTCGTCGAACAATAACTGGAACTTCCTACTGAAACGTAATCCCCGCTCTTGCATATTTCATTAGACGAACCCAACCATGGACACTCTAAGTGCTCCTTACTTTCCTTAATAATTAACAAAGGTAAGAACTTAGGTCAAGGTCAAGAGGAGTTCATGCATTTTAAACGACATTCTTTAGCCGGAGAGAGAGCGAGAGAAACAGGACCAGCTTGATCCCATTCAACAGGTAAGACCGGTGAGATGTCTTCTCATAAACTGATCAAGCTCCCTAGTGAGAACATGTTTGGAGGAACGAGAACTTGCTCTTAGCAACAAAAAAGGGCTATAATCCCAAAACTATGCAGGGTACATCCTGAAGTTAGGCCTTGACTAATCCCGATTTTCAGATCGCCACTGCGCCTAAAATTAGTTGTTGGCGCTTCATATATAGGCCTAACTGATTTATCGCAATAGGATGGCTTACTCTTCTTCTTCTTCTTCTTCTTCTTCTTCTTCTTCTTCTTCTTCTTCTTCTTCATCATTATTATTAACAAATATATCGCAACTGGGAAATATCCCGGTGTCAGTGATCACTTTGAGTAGTGTGATAATAAAGTAAAATTAAAACAACAACAACAACAACAAGATTACAACAAGCAATTCCATGAAAATATATTACAAGAAATGCCACTAATTTAACATTCTAAATCCAGCATCATAATTTACAAATTCACACACACAACTTAATTATTCCCAGAGCTATCACCTTTTAAATTTTCTGTTTCACTCCAACTACACATTTTAAATCAACGATCCGTCTTTGTGTTTGTTTCTATTCACAAAGAAACTGTTACTAAACGCTAAGACTCTACAGGACAGTGTTGTGAACCCATGAAGTAATTCACATTCTAATGGAACGGGGTTAGAACGGCCCAGAGTCCCAAAACTAGTCAATATGATGTTATATGTATTTATAAAATATTCAAAGCTACGCAATGACAGTACCATCCTATATAAAATACGCCAGTAAAATGTATTGGTAAAATAATATTAGTAGAACTAGGTACAAATCGATCAAATGCTCGATACCTCGTAGTCTAAAGTGTGTTTGTATCATCTGAAACCATTAACCAACGACTGTCGTCTATACCCGTAACGACCGCACGGGAGTACGTCGCTACTAGCAACATGCTAGATATTTTCATGGTACACGTATTTTTTTTGCTAGGGGCTTTACGTCGCGCCGACACAGATAGGTCTTATGGCGACGATGGGATAGGAAAGGCCTAGGAGTTGGAAGGAAGCGGCCGTGGCCTTAATTAAGGTACAGCGCCAGCATTTTCCATGTGTGAAAATGGGAAACCACGGAAAACCATTTTCAGGGCTGCCGATAGTGGGATTCGAACCTACTAACTCCCGGATGCAAGCTCACAGCCGCGCGCCTCTACGCGCACGACCAACTCGCCCGGTGGTACACGTATTACAACGTTCATGATTATTATGAGCGTAATGCTTAAGTGGCAGAATAGCAAAATTAAATTAAATCAATAAAGCAAAGGAGAAAGTATACCCAAATAATCAGTAGATAAATTCTACTGAATGAAGTTAAGCAGAAGGTATACCCTCGATTACAGCCATGAGATGCATTTACAATATGAATTTGGACTGTTTCATATTCCCACGCTCTGACTCTCAATATACGATTCACCTTCAGCTTATACCGGTTTTAGAATAGAGATGAAATCTTTAATTTCTAGAGGGCTCACGCCACTGTAACTATTCAAATTTTTGTGAATAATGGGTCACATTTTTGAAATCGGGATTCTTTGCTACATGTTAGCAATGTCAAAGAAATGGAGAGAATAGATGGGTTGAATAGTAACATGATTTCGCTTTTCAACGTATTCATTAGTGTTCTTAATGGAATCCCCAGATGAATAGTTATGAAATTACAAAATGCACTAAAGTTAATAATAACAACATCGTTAGTCTATACTAATGTTATGAAGAGGAAAAATGTGTATATTTGTTTGTAACGGATGGACTCAAAAACTACCGAACCGATTTTAAAAACTACTTCACCTATAGAAATCTGCATTGCCAGTGAGTAACATGGGCTGCATTTTATTTTCAAAACAATTCAAATGGGGGGAGTGCACGGGGGAGATATAAAATGACGAGCCTAATATAGGCGAAATATCGAATTTGTGGTATAAGGAGAAGGCAAAGCTCAATTTAAGCCCCTTGACGCAAACAACAAAGCTCGGTAAGCCCTACGGCCCTAAAACCAACCGTTGTGGAGATATTGGCACCACAGTACCCTGCTCTAGGAATCAGAAAAAGGAAAATTAACTGCCGTAACCATGGCAACGTCAGCTCCAAGATTCTACAGCAGCGAGATCATGTACAACTAGGAAATGTACCCGTGCTTCGCTACGGTATTCTACATTGTATACGGATTTTTCCGTAAATTACTGTAAAGGCAGTGACTAAGACTATATTAAATTGCACCTACAAACGGACCTCGCCATCAGACGACTCGTTCAGTGTTCTACATGGTTGGTCCCATGACATTTTCTCGTATCTCCTATATTTATGGGTTAGATTTACTTATTCACTGAATAGGATGAAATTTGGTACAGTTTTAACATACAAGTTTTTTTATGCTCATGTGACCGTGGAATCATAAAATTTGGCTATCACATGGCCACTGATCATGTCAATGTGCGTGCCGAATGTCATGATTCTATCTTTCCTAAAAGTGTGCCAAATAATAACTTATACGTGTAAAAGTACAAAATTAACTTTAAATCGAGAAATACAGCTCTATTTAACGTATACGGGATAGAAATACGACACAAAGTCATAGGACCAAAGTTGCAGATCTCTCCAAAACGAAACTCGATTGTGCTTTCTGATTTGTGATGCGACTTACTGATTAGCCACCAATTATCCCGAAACAAAGGTCTGCACCGTCGTTAAATTGCATCCAGATTTCGATATTTTCCGGGGCCGAAAGTTATACATTTGCATAGCTTAGAATATTTACTCAAAGGAAAGATTGTCCAGCTTTCGGATTAGCACACGCATACATATCGAGTAATTAAGGAAGAAAATAATACAGGTAAGAAAGCTGACATTAATAGAAAATGGATTATTATAACTGAGGATAGCCGGATGACGACAAATATTCTTCTTCTTGCGTTACGGCCTCTGTAGGACCACGGAGAAGCTCCTTCATGGATTGCATTTTCTTCTCCTCCCAGAACCTCTTCATCCTTTCTCTTCTTCTCTCCCGCTCTTCTTCCGAGATATTCAGTATCCTTTTATCTTGTCTACTCCACTGGTGACTCTCAATCCTTTTCCTGTATCCATCCCTATCATTGATCTCTGGCATATTAGTCAGTATGTACTTGCTTCTCCAATTTTCCTTTTCTTCCACCTTGATCCCCAATTCCGACCAATCTTTTCGGAGTTCAACTACCCACTTGGTTCCTGTTTTTCCTCGTGTCCTCGCTGTTGTTTCCCATACTCTTTTCGTCATTCTATCCATATTTTTCCTGATTACATGTCCCGCAAACCTTGCTCTTTTCAGTCTGATTTCTTCTGAGATAGTCCTCATGTTCCGGTATAGTTCTTCCCTGGGTCTCCTCATCCATCTCTCACCTCCTCTCTTAGGGCCTAGTATTTTCCTCAATATTTTTCTCCCTTCTTTCTCTAGTTGTTCCGCACCATTTCTTCCTAGTGCTATTGTCTCAGCAGCATATAATACAGCATTTCTCACCGTTGCCTTGTAATGTCTAATCTTTGCGTCTGTAGATATATTCCTTTTATTGTATATATCTCTGGTCATACAGAAGACTGATCGCATCTTCTTTATCCTCTCTGTTATTCCCTCATTGCTCCTATTCCTTCCTGTTATAAATTCTCCTAGGTACTTGAATTTGTCCACCTTTTGCACGCTGCCTTCAGGTGTTGCCCAATCCTCAGTGGTATTCAATGTCTTTGTCTTGTTGTAGGCGATCCTCAGTCCTACCCTTCCGGCTATATTGCTTAAGTTGTTGAGTTGTGTCTTTGCATCTTCTGTCTCACTCACTATAGCTATGTCGTCCGCAAAGGCTAGACAATCTACTTGGGCCCTATCGTCCTTTTTGTCCCCAACATGCGTCTTTGGTATTCCCATTGTCTCATTCATTGTTCTCCACTGCCTGATGACTTCATCCAGAGCTATGTTGAACAACATTGGTGATAATCCATCTCCTTGTTTGACACCAGTGTTGATATCAAATTCTTCAGAGAGTACTCCTCTGAATCTCACCCTTGCCTTTGTGTCTGATAGAATTTCCATTATGAGTTTATGTGTAGTCCCATCTAATCCTGTGTTCTTCAGGATTCTTCCAAGGGATTTTCTGTCGATGGAGTCATATGCCTTAGTGAAATCTACAAACGTTACCACCGTTTTTTTGTTCTTTAAGGCCCTACGTTCTATCAGTTGTTTCAGTATAAATATCTGTTCTATGCATCCTCTTCCCTTCCTAAATCCTGCTTGGTAGTCTCCAATTGTACTTTCTAACTGTTCTTCCAGTCTATTGAGCAGGACTTTCGACAACACCTTATAGCCAATCTCTAGCAGCGAAATTCCTCTATAGTTGTTTGCATCCCTCTTGTCTCCCTTCTTATGTATTGGTATTATGATCGCATTCTTCCATCCTTCTGGTAACTTCTTTGTTCTCCAAATCTGGCCGATGATGTTGGTATTGTTGTCTACTGCCTTGTCACCTCCCCACTTAATCATCTCAGCTGATATTCCATCTTCTCCGGTTGCTTTGTTATTCTTTAGATCGCTTATGGCCTGTGCGACCTCATCTCTAGTTGGAGGACATGACTCTCTCTCTTCTGTGTTTGTCCCCAGCTCCAGCTCTTCTTCAGGTGGTTCACAGTTTAACAGGTCATGAAAGTATTCTGCAAGTATCCTACAGTTCTCCTTCGCACTAACTTCCAGATCCCCATTCTTATAAAGAGTTCTCTGCCTTTATATCCACTCAGGCTCTTTTTGAATTTCCCAAAAAAGTCTCTACTGTTGTTTTTCCTGAAGTTGTTTTCAATTTCATCCAATTCCTATTTTTCCAGGTTCTTCTTAATGCTCCAGTCTCTCCAGGCTTTCCTGCGATTCTCAACCGCTTCCTTACAGTCCGTATTCAACCACCAGTGTTTCTTGTTCTTTTCTTCCTTTCCCCATATTTCAGCCTGTTTCCTTATATTCAGCTTCATGTCATCCCATCCATTGCCAGTTTCTATTCCTTCCTCGTATTTGGATCGATTGTGCCGTAATTTGTCACTGTCTATATTTATTTTTCCAGTTGGTCTATTTGTCTGTGGCAGTCTACCCCTGTGCGGAATCCAAAGGCACTTGATTTCTGTGAGATAGTGATCTGATTCTATTCTTGTGTTCTTTCTGACCTTTGTGTTCATAATCTCTTTAGTGTTTGTCCGATTGATTGCCGCATGGTCAATCTGGAATTCTCCAATGTGGGTGCATGGGCTTGCCCATGTCTTTTTGTTATTCGGTTTGGCCCTGAAGTGAGTTGTCATAAGTCTCATTCTTTCTTCTCAACATAGTTCAGTTAACCTTTCTCCGTTTTTGTTCGTCCTCTTGTGTGCTGGGTACTCGCCTACTATCCCCTTATGTTGCTTCTCCCTCCCTACCCGTGCATTATAATCACCTACAAGTATCTTTACTTGTCTGTGTGGTATGCTTTTCAGTGTATCATCCAGTTCTTCCCAGAAACTGTCTACAGTTTTCTTGTCTTTTCTGTTCTTGTCATTGTAAATACCAAGTGAATGTATTGGAAAATCAAATGCCCCTCAATAAATTATGCTGGTGGGAGTTATGGATATAAGAAAGCGTTAACAGAGGAGAAATTTAGGCGCAGGGCTTCTAAGGTAAACAGATAAGAAGATGAGTAATGGTGTTATTACTTGAGCCATTTGAGGACGGCTATAACCTCCAATGATATACGCCAATATCCCGCAGAGTGGCCGATTGACTCCTCTCTTGCCTTCTACACAAGGAACAACTACGAATTTAATGGCATGCAGTCAGAGACGTTGCCATGGTAACCTGTAGGTTCGTTGTCGGTCTGTCGATCACTCAATGCAGAGCATGATACGCGCAGAAAGTAGTAAATTTCTCCGTCATTTGAAGAGTAAGGTAAATTATGAACATAACAAAAGTTGCTTATAATGAAGATATGGTTCACATACGGTCCACGGAGATTACAGAAAATCAATAGTATAAGAGAAAAGGGAGGAAAACCGTTGTGGTTTTCCTATAAATCCCCCGTGTATTCAAAGATTTTAATACGATATGCATACTGAAACCTTCCTCGGGATGAGTATAATCTAAATATGAAGTTTGGTTTTGATCCATCCAG
The DNA here is from genome assembly GCF_040414725.1 of Anabrus simplex. Lineage (NCBI taxonomy): Eukaryota > Metazoa > Arthropoda > Insecta > Orthoptera > Tettigoniidae > Anabrus > Anabrus simplex. The sequence continues at coordinate 612,040,242 of NC_090265.1, read as the reverse complement.
CCGTTTCGCCGTGATGGTGGAACAAACAGACAAACAGACAAAGAGACACGAAAAATAAAAACCACCGATTCGGTCTTGAGTTGACCTAAAACGGATAAATATCTGAAAAATTGGCAAAACTAACAAAATTACAGACAGCGGACGCCCTTCAACTTTGTTTAGATAGGTATATCACAAAAACCTAACATGTTACAGACATGAAACTGGTATTTCGAATCTCCTTTAAAAATAAAAGAACACAAATATTTGTTTTTGTTTCCACTTAAGGGGTGACTGGGGGGGGGGGTGAAAAGAAGTGAGGAAGGATTTGAATTATTTATATGAGGATACATATATCTCAGAAACTGAAAATATTACCGACGTTAAAATTGGTACTTGGAATCGCCTTTAAAAATAAATGAACGCACTTTTTTTGGAAAATCCACTTAAGGGGTGAAATAATAAATAATGCGAGTGAATTTTTAAGATGAGTACCTTCTTCTTCTTCTTCTTCTTCTTCTTCTTCTTCTTCTTCTTCTTCTTCTACTTCCGCTCTTCCCAAACTTGTGGGGTCGCGGGTGCGAACTGTGTCACAAATGTGGAGTTGACACTGTTTTACGGCGGGATGCCCTCCTGCCGCCAACCCTATGTGTAGGGATGTAATTACTGTTGCGTGTTCCTGTTGTGGTTGGTAAAGTGGTGTGTTGAGTGAGTATGAAGAGGAGAGTGTTGGGACAAAGACAAACAACCTGTCCCTGAGCCAGTACAATTAATCACACATGATTTAATTCCCCGACTCAGCCCAGAATCGAACCCAGAACCTTGTGAACCGAAGGCCTCACCACAGACCACTCAGCCAAGGAGTGGGGTAGTTTATAAAATGAGTATATCGACAGTATATCTCATAAACTTAACATGTTACAGACGGTAAAATTGGTATTTTAATCTCCTTTAAAAATAAAGACCGGGCGAGTTGGCCGTGCGGTTAGGAGCGCGCAGCTGTGAGCTTGCATCCGGGAGATAGTGGGTTCGAATCCCACTGTCGGCATCCCTAAAGATGGTTTTTCCGTGGTTTCCCATTTTCACACCAGGCAAATGCTGGGGCTGTACCTAAATTAAGGCCACGGGCGCTTCCTTCCAATTCCTAGGCCTTTCCTATCCCATCGTCGCCATAAGACCTATCTGTGTCGGTGCGACGTAAAACCCCTAGCAAAAAAAATGTCTTTTCTGTATATTTATTCCTTCCTAATTCTGGCTATCATTTCCAGATTTACTTCATTGCCTGAGGTCCTGAGTCAACTTAAAGACGTCATATTGTGACAAGAAGATCATAACCATAATTTTTGTTTATGTATTTTAATGTTATAATTATTCCTGCAACCTTGTCTTTGTCTATTATACATATGTTTCATTTATCACATAACATGTTTAAGTTTTATTTAGCTGAAGTATGGCCACTAAGTGACTGAAAGTAGTCCCAAGACTGATGTAATATCATTTACTTGATATATTGTATTGAAAAGGTCAGTATTTCACATAAATTCCAAAGCTGATATGTAGAGACAACTGCAAGAGGAGTAAGGGAAATTGTCCCATTCCACCACAAGAAAACTCGTGGAAAACATGCCGAGATGTGTGACTGAAGTGCTTCGCAGGAAGGGAAGAATCACGAAGTATTAATATTCCTACATGGACTCCATGTTTCACAATTTTGTTGTAGTTTCATTTGTGTCCGAATATTTATGAACAGGCAATTTTGCATTATTGTAATTACATTCATAAGTTTCAAAATCTTTGTGTATCATGAAATGAAGTGCGTATTTATTTTTGGTATCTGAATATGGAACTATTCATTCTGGAGTATGCAAAATTAAACTATAAGTTTGTTGTTAATCTTTTTATATTACATATAATTATGACGGTCACTCTAGGTATTTATTTTATTTCATTATTTAGAACCGACTTACCTATGAGTGTGGTGTTTCAGAAGAAACGTCATCCTCCCAGCTAAAACCAGCACAGAGAAAACAGCACGTGATATTCAATATTCAGAGTTTAAACTTCCTGAACAGTAAAATCATCCAAATTGCTACAGATTGCCACAAATTCTAAGAGATGGGTTCGATTTTGCTCTTCCATAAAATAATGATGATTCTTGTTTAAAGGGGCCTAACATCTAGGTCATCAGCCCCTGATGGTACGAAATGAGACGAAATGCAATGACAATTTAAAAGTCCAAAATCATCCGTTGACCAGAATTCAAAACGTGATTACGAAGAATGGATGAATATGAATTTAAAACAAACAGTGGATCCGATCCTGAAACTATCATAAACAATAGTATTACGGATGAAGGGACCGATTCTGAAGCACAATCCTGAATCTATTTTGCTTGTTGACTAAAGGGGTCCATAATCCAGGTCAATGGCCCTTTATAAAGGTACTTATCGCTAGTAAAGTAGAACCATGGTATTTGTAACGTTGAGGTACTTATCAAAAGTAGCGTAGACTTCGGTGTTCCACACGTTACGGTACTACTCACAAGTATTGTACGTCGAACAGGTAACGTGGACATTGGTGTTTCTCACATAATGGCGCGACTCATAGGCAACGCAAACCCATGGTGTTCCTCACATAGGTGTAATAAGCACAGGGAATCGTACTACGCCGTGGCTCTCCTCACAATAGTGGGCACTAATCACAGACAACGCCGACTCACGGTGCCGCTCATATAGTGGTACTAATCACAGATACTGTAAACCCACAGTGAACCACTCTCTGCTGCTACTAATCACAAACCTATTGTGAACCTAACATAGTGGTACTACTCGCAAGTAAAGGCAACCCATCGTGTTCCTCGAGTGACGGTACTAATCACAAGTAGTTTCATGGTTCTAATACAATCATCCCTTCCACAATAATAATAATAATAATAATAATAATAATAATAATAATAATAATAATAATAATAATAATAATATTGGCGTGTGACTTCCGGAGAGGCCTGGTGCAGGTTTTCTTTTGATTTTTCCCCCATAGGTGACCTGCGCATCGTGATGAAGATGAACTGATGATGAAGACGGCACCACTGCCTGCTCATTACAACATTTTAACATGGCACTAAATGAAACACTCCGTTTACAAATACCCACCGAAGGTGGCAGCACCAACCGGCTCCTGAACTGTCGGAATGAAATAGCGGGAAATAGGGTAGTACTGTATTTGTTTGCAGTGAAAATAGTGTACTGCTGCGTATTCTGCAAATCAAAGAAAGGGAAACCAGAATGCCGTGGTATTTCATTCCATGACACGGGCTTTTTCAGGAGATCCAGTTAAAGTCATGTTTAGTTCTATAAGAATGGGAGGAGGGTGCAATGACATGACTGACTCCCGGGCTACTCAGAATTCTATAAAGAGAATTCTGAAATCCGGTATTTTAATGTCCACCGATGTTGCTAACGTTATCCATAAGAAAAATACAAAATTTTCTGCCTCAGTATCCTCTCCCGGACTTGACGAAACAGAACCAGTGATGCCCGCTGAGTATGTACTTAATTTGCTGAAAGATGTTCGTGAGTCCCCTGAGTCGGTGTGTGTCACTTTGTAAACTGCTTCCAATGCATTAGTGTGTGATTATTTAGTGCGTGTAATCGAAGAAAAAACAATGCAGCACGTGCTTGAGTAACGTTTCCCCGTTGATGAACTTAATCAGACAGTCGGATAGAGGAGGACTGCGCTATCCCCAGCAACGATTTATTGGCCTAATTATGGGGCTACAGAAATTTGTTGAGGCGGCTCTACCGTACTGCAAGAAATCTGCAGGTCTGCTCCAGACTATAAAAACTATGTTCTACCCTCTTTGTGCCAATGCAAGATTTTAAAGGGTTTCAGTAACAGTAAGCACCAGGAACTTGTGTCAGAAACTGTGGTGGCCAAATTCGTGAAACCTCTGCCTGGTCATATAGGGAAGTACCATACAGACAAAGTTTCCAGGTTTTCTTGTTCGTCGAAATCTCTTTCTCGAAAAGTCCTGAAGCTAGCACTCCCTAGAGCACCACTTTATGCGTACAATTCTTTAATTTTTCTGTTCCTTTCAGATTTTAAATTTTGCTTGTATGCTTATCTAGCTGTATTCACGCGATAACTGGGTACGTCTGGTGCTGCGATCTAGCGGCAGATTGTTTGTAAGTCGTGTTACACGTTTGAATATGGAATGAGCAGGCAGTATAAGCAGCCATCAGATACAGATCGAGCAGGCAGTGGACGGCACATACACCCTGTCCCCGTGCCAAGGGAATTAAACAATTATGGGCAAAATTCCCGACCCTGCCGGGAATCGCACCCGGGACTCCACCAAAGGCCAGCACGCTAAACATTTAGCTATGGAGCCGGACAAATATGGTAATGAAAAGTGAAGTGGCGTATGGCTTTTAGTGCCGGGAGTGTCCGAGGACAAGTTCGGCTCGCCAGATGCAGTTTTTTTTTTATTTGACTCCCGTAGGCAACCTGCAAGTCGTGATGAGGATGAAGTGATGATGAAGATGACACATACACCCAGTCCCCGTGCCAGCGAAATTAACCAATTAAGGTTAAAATTCCCAACCCTGCCAGGAATCGAACCCGGGACCCCTGTGACCAAAGGCCAGCACGCTAACCATTTACCTATGGAGCCGGACAAATATGGTAATTATGATATGCACAACGGAATCATACAGAAATTACGTAATAAAGAACATATAAAGCGGAATGAGTATTGGCAGAATTCTGCAGCAATAATTTAAAGAAAATTGCTACTATTCATCAAATTAAATCTCTATAATTTATGAATTTGCTTTAGAAAGAATAAGCCATCATTGCTGATAAAGTAAAATAATCGTACGCACACAATCCGGTCCATATACGTATTTTCAAAAGCATAGAGAGTAATTTACTTTAGAACAATAAAGAACGTTCGTTCTATTTTCAAGATACTGGCCGTGTTAACATGTATCGGAACAGAGATTTTATTGAATGTATCGCCGTAAATATTCCGGTGATCTGTGTCAATATCAGTAGAATTTTTAAATTAATCTTAAAGAGGTTCATTCAAATATATTTATGCTTTTAACTACAATCTTATTTTTCATTTGTACTATTTAATTATTTGCCTTGTTTTCTTTCGAAGTATGCAGTTAATATTGTGAAGCCTTCCCTTAACCTAACTTAAGAATGTACAAAGACAGCTCACGTAGGAACATTGATTTAAGAGAAAAGATAAGTTTGCAAATTGCAAAAAATATTATTTTGTATGTCTGATATTCTATTTCCTTAGCTATTTTGTATTCATAAATATGAATAAGACAAAACATATATTATTTGAGTTTCATGCCAGTAGAACTTAAGTGTATCTGGGCATTACAGTCTGTCAACTCACGATAACATTTACAAATCATGTTTCGTGGTTGATCTCTTTAATCATTAATCATTATGTTGGTATGACTTTAAAAGAGAAATTCTGACACTCTAGTATGTCTTACCTATTTCGGTGCCCATTCGGTTAGTCCTCTTCGTTCTGATTGCAGGATAGCGGATTCGATTCCGGCTGAGCCTGATGTCATTTGGGGGCGCTTAAATGTGACGATAACTGAGTGTAGTTGGCTTCCAATACGTTAATGATTTCCTACGAGATAAATTGCTGACATCTTAAAGTATTTCAGTAGCAACAGAATGGACAGAAACATTATTATTATTATTATTACTATTAGTCTCCATATTTACATTTAAATCCTTTTAATGATATGAGTAGTGTCAGGAAGGAAAGTGATGGGTACTTTCTGGAGCTTCGGAGGAGAATCTCCTCTTGTTAGTGTGCTCGTTCTGTGCACCCTGACGCACTCACTCGCAGGCAGTTGCGCGCAGAAACCACGTACACATGTCACCACCGTTGTAGTTTGCATGAATTACACCACGTGTGCTGTTCCAGCATATCTTGAAGGAACGTATGCTGTATCGCACCATGTTGCTTGCTGGTTACACAGCAACATCCCGTAGTAATAATTCACACTTGTACACGGATATAATCATACATGACCCGGGGCTTATTAACATACAGTACACCGCTAATAGTGTTCAACAGTACTGTGGTTACAAAGTTAATGGAATCGCCTTCAAGCAAATGAATAAAACACAAATTCCTTCTATTTTATACAGCAGCGAATTAGTGTCCTGAAAGAAACTACTGAATTGTAGTAATTTAAGAAGAATGACTGGTCCGCCTCCGTGGTGTAGTGGTTAGAGGGCCCCGGTTCGATTCCCGGTTCTGCTACGAAATTTTAAATGTGGTACGAGGACTGGAACCGGGTCTACTCAGCCTCCGGAGGCCAACTGACTAGAGGCGGCTCGACTCCCACCTCAACCATCTTCGATGTGGTTTTCTGAGATCTCCAACTTCTTCTCCAGGAAAATGTCGGGATGGTTCCTAACTTAAGCCGACGGCTGATTCCTTCCTCTCCCTTGTCTATCCCTTCCAATTTTCCCATCCCCCTACAAGGCCCCTGTTCAGCTCCGTAGCGGGTGAGGCACTGGTCCTTATTTCCAGTTGTATCCCCCGACCAACAATCTCATGCTCCAGGACCCTGACCTTGAGGCGGTAGAGGAGGGATACCTCGCTGAATCCGAGGGGAAAATCAACCCTGGAGCTTAAGCGGACAAAGAGAGAAAGAAAGGGGTTTTTTTATTTACAAGTTGCTTTACGTCGCACCGACTCACTGTTCTTATAGCGACGATGAGACAGGAAAGGGCTGAGAGTGAGAATTAAACGGTCGTGCCCTTAGTTAAAGTACGGAAAAGTATGGGAAAGCACGGAAAACCATCTTCAGGGCTGCCGACAGTGGGAAGAAAGAAAGAAAGAAAGAAACAAAGAAAAAAGATGAATGGCTGAAAAACCAACTGTTACGTGGTATCAGTCAAAACTGATGATCCTTGATACAATAATTAATTTTGTGGGACTATTTCTAGCCGAGTGTAGCCCTGGGCGGCATCTGCCATGTGTAGATAACTGCGTGTTATTGTGGTGGAGGATAGTGTTATGTGTGGTGTGTGAGTTACAGGGATGTTGCGGACAGCAAAAACATCCAGCCCCCGAGCCATAGGAATTAACCAATGAAGGTTAAATTCCCCGACCCGGCCAGGAATCGAACCCAGGACCCTCTGAACCGAAGGCCAGTAGGCTGACCATTCAGGCAACGAGTCGGACCCTTGATTCAATCTAGGTACAATGTGTTCGATATCTTCATCGCAGTTTACAAAGAACGATGAAAATAGCTTCTCCAAAGATGATATATTAAATGGCATATGTCTTTTAGTGCCGGAAGTGTCCGAGGACAGGTTCCGCTCGCCAGGTGCAGGTCTTTTGATTTGACGTCCGAAGGCGACTTGCGCGTCGTGATGAGGATGAAATGATGATGAAGATGACAAATACACCCAGCCCCCGTGTCAGGGAAATTAACCAATGATGTTTAAAATTCCCGACACTGCCGGGAATCGAGCCTGGGACCCCTGTGAACAAAGGCCAGCACGCTAACCATTTAGCCATGGAGCCTGGCTCCAAAGATGATAATGTAGTATAGAAGGAATTTATTTCCTAGTGACTTAACGTCGCACTAACACATCGAAGGTTTTCGGCGAAGTTAGAATGGTTAAGGGCTAGAAATGAGAAGTTACGACCGTGGCCTTAATCAAGGTACAGCCTAGTGCGAAAATGGGAAATAACGGAAATCCATCTTCAGAGATGCCGACGGTGAGATTCGAACCCACTATCTCCCGAACACCTGCTTACAACTGCGTGACCCTAACCGCACGGCCAACTCGCTCCCTGATATTTTTTTGCCCGTGGCTTTACGTCGCACCGACACAGATAGGTCTTATGGCGACGATGGGAGAGGAAAGACCCTGGAGTTGGAAGGAAGCGGTGGTGGCCTTAATTAAGGTACAGCCCAAGCATTTGCCTGGTGTGAAAATGGACAACCACGGAAAAAATCTTCAAGGCTGCCGACAGTTGGATTCGAACCCACTATCTCCTGGATGTCCGGCACCGCGGTGTAGGGGTCAACGCGTCCGCATGTCACCCGGCGCCCCCCGGTTTGATTCTCGACTGGGTCAGGGATTTTTAATTGTAAATGATTAATATCCCTGGCCTGGGGATTGGGTATTTGTGTCGTCGTTAACGTTCCTTTCCTCACATTCAACACTCTACACTTCCTCCATTCCATTTACACGCAGGTTCATGTTACATTGTACAAGTTGGGGCAAAAGATCTCTACAGGTCGACGCCCCGAACAAATAGCAAAAGAAGAAAAGATCTCCCGGATACAAGCTCACAGCCGCGCGCCCCTAACCGCACGGCCAACCCGCCCGGTCTTCCTGACATTAGGCGTGTCATCCATCAAGTCAATTATTGTTGATCTTAAGGGACACTTATTGCAGTTCATGAAATGGAGCGTTGTTTTACATTCACCATATTCGAAAATCCTGGATGGACTACGAAAGCCCCAATTTATTATACTCGTTCCGAATTCACAAATACCAGTACGAACCCTATTCCTGATGACCAGAAGAGATATGCTCAGATGGTAACATCCATCCTACAAGCTGAGTGCTTTTCAGCGAGACTGGCAGAAAAATGAGCTAGGGTACAACCCCATCATTTGCGTGGTGTGGAACATGAAAAACCACGGGAAACTACTCCAAGGCTGTCAACGGTAGTGTTCAAACTCACTATCTCCCGAATGCAAGTTTTCGTATACAAGATCCGAACTGCGTAGCTCTACTAACAGCAGTTCCAGGAACTTCATTCTGTGAATGAGTGGCAGGCGTATAACGCGGATTATTCCAATGTTCGTTTCCTTTTTATATTTCTTATCCTGTTTCAATCTGTTTTATTCATCACTACTTTATTTCTTTACTGAACTTGTTCTGGAGAGTTCGTATCTGGTAATACCTTGATATCTACTCTGTGTAACATTTTACATGTTTCGAAGTTTTGAGCTCTCTTTTGTACTTTGAACCATAAAGTTCTTTATCTTAACTCCCAAGGGTACAGAAGTTCTCGAGTTGGAAGGGACTCCTGTACCTCTAAAAGAGTTTTTAATTCTCGTCCTGAGTTTATGTAATTAACACTTTTTTCTCACGCTATGCTTGTGCGTCGCAGCAATTGAAACCACTTGCTTCCCCTTTTGCATTCAACTTGTCTCGTTTTTCTACACTTTGACGGAACTTCTGTGAATTGTAGCCTAGTGTGATATCTAAACCAATCGTCACCAGTTAATAAATCCTTAAGATTCCACACTTTACAGTTAAAACAAACACTTAACACTGTGCATGTCTGATCGTATTTTGGTTGATACTGGGTGATTCTGAGAACCTCCGTGACTCAAGTGGCAGCGCGCCGGCCTCTCACCGCTGAGTTCCGCGGTTCAAATCCCGGTCACTCCATGTGAGATTTGTGCTGAAAAAAAGGAGGCGGGACATGTTTTTCTCCGAGAACTCCAAGTTACCCTGCAGTATTTCATTCCAGCAACACTCTCCAATATCATTTCATTTCATCTGCAATTCATTAATCATTTTCCCAGAGGAGTTGCGACAGGCTTCGGCAGCCGGCACAATTCCTATCTTCGCCGCTAGATGGGGCTTCATTCCTGTGGATTTTCACTGAGTGATTCTCTATTAAAGGGGAAGTATGTTTGCATGTGCTTTTGGCATTCAATCCATTAATCATAAATTGTATACTATGACCTCTCCTTCCTGCCGGCCAACATTATGATGTCGACATTTTTTTCGATCAACGGGACACGAACCGGCTAACCACGGTGTCACACCACATAGACTTGATCACCAGGTGGGCTACATAAAAATACGAATATATAATTAACGCCCATGTGGTTTTACTTTCAGATTATAATTTCTTGGGTTTTAACTTTCGCGGGGGTTCCGACTCTGAAACTGCCATACCACTCCAGTACATACATACATACATACATACATACATACATACATACAATGATATATTGTTACGATTACTGTTGATATATTTATCACCAGTATGTATATAACATTCCGCCTCTGTGGTGTAGTGGTTAGCGTGATTAGGTCCAACCCCTGTAGGCCTGGATTCAATTCCCACCTCTACCACGAAATTTGAAAATTGCTACGAGGGTTGGAACGCGGTCCGCTCAGCCTGGGGAGGTCAACTGGATAGAGAGGTGTTCGATTCCCACCTCAGCCATCCTCGAAGTGGTTTTCCGTGGTTTTCCACTTCCCCTTCAGGAGAATGCTGGAATGGTACCCATCTTAAGGCCACATCCGCTTCCCTCCTTGTTTCCCTTGTCTATCAGTTCCGTACTTCCCATCACCCAACAAGGTCCCTGTTCAGCATTGGAGGTGAGGCCGCCTGGGCAACGTTCTGGTCCTCCTTCCCAGTTGTATTCCAGAACCAAAGTCTCACGATCCAGGACACTGCCCTTGAGACTGTATAGGTGGGATCTCTCCCTAATTCCGAGGGGAAAACCAACCCTGGAAAGAAAAAGGATTAAGAAAGTTAGAGAAAATGTATATAACTGAAACGTGACTACACAAGTATGAAGGATGAGAGTTTTCCACCTAATCAATACTTTATTTTACAAAGTGTCTACAATTACATTAAAAGGCAGTACCGGTTTCGACCCGTTAAGTAGTTCATCGTCGGCTGTTGATGAACCTGCTTATCCAATAGCGACTGTACAGAATAAAACATTACTAAGATTAAACATGAATGCCATTATTCTAATAAAATGCTTAACGTTAAGATATATACATATGGTACAGTTTTGAAGTTAAAAAGCTTTGACTTCCTAGAGTCCCTTGAATGTCACATATTCCAAAAAATGATGTATGCTATAATGTTAAAAAGAGGATACAATTCTTAGAGTCTAAAGGGTCACTGACATCCTGGTGTCAAGTTCGAATATCTTATGCTGTAATGCTAACTTCATGTCCAACGGTTGTATAAGGTAGTTCAAAAGTGCATTGTTGGGTCGCAAATATTCGGGGAACGTTGTGTTCAGTAGAATATGAGATTCTGTGCTTGTTTTACAAGTACTATGCTTATTCTCAGTCTAGCAGAATATGAAGTTCTGTACTTAAGACTGCGCTGCATAGAATGCACATAATGTTGAGTGACAGAAGCAGGTATTCGGTCCCATTCAGCCTGCAGAGCTCGTTTGAGATCATCCTTATTTTTAATCTCTCTTTCTCTTAAGTTTGTCTTCAAAAGGCTCCAGAGATGCTCAATGGGGTTGACGTCAGGGGACTGGAGAGGAGTATGAAGGTGTTTGGGAGTATTATACAGTATCCACATCTTGACATTGTGTACCGTATATTTGGGATCATTATCCTGCATGAACATCCTGTCTTCTTGCAACCCAAATTTTTCACGCTGGCTGGTAGTTCTTTAAGAGTATTCAGATACATCTTGTGATCCATTATGCCATTAATGAAGCCAAGACTTCGTAAAACTTATGCACTCATGCAGACCCACACACATATGCATCCGCCCCCATATTTTTTAACTGTTGGAGTAAGATTCTGAGGTTTCAGTTCAGCATTTGTTTTTCGCCACAACTTTGGCCTTCCATCCCAACCAAACACATTAAAATTGCTCTCTTCAGTCCACACAACCTTGTTCCAAAATTCCTCTCCTTTATTCTGATATTTAATGGCAAATTGAATTACTATCTTCCTACTCCTTTCATTCACCAAGAACTCGCATATACTACTTATGTATTACAATATGAAATTTCAGTTTAAAAAATTGGAATAATTTGTAGTTCTGTGTTTGGCGTAATTTTCAAGTTGCTGTGTTACTCGTAGTTGGTCACGAATACATTATGACGCGTCAAGAGGTTGTCAACAAGAGAAAGGGGATTTATCTTCAATAATCAAGATTACCTGAAGAATTGACCATTATCATCATTACGTTACATTGAAAGAAGGTCGAATTGTCCGAGTACCACAAGCCGCATCCGATTATATTCAACTTACTGCTCCCGTCTAGCCTAAGGAAATAGGTAACCCCAATTCACACAAGATGTAATCGAGTCACTGGAGATTGATGTTGATTATGATTGTTATTTAAAGGGGCCCCCTCACTGGAGACCAGAAATAGTGCAGTTTCACAACTCTCTTCAGGATAGTTTATCAAACATTTTACACTGGCCGAGTGTTCGTTCTGAGTTTAGCAATTAATCAACATGTGCCTTTATGACTTGCAATCCACACTGATACGGTACAATTCTACCATTTCATCTCACACAAGTTGTTTTACGTCGCACCGACACAGATAGGTCTTATGACGACGATCGGATAGGAAAGCTCTAGGAGTGGGAAGGAAGCGGCCGTGACGTTTATAAAGGTACAGCCGCATCATTTGTCTAGTTTGCAAATGGGAAACAACGGGAAACCATCTTCAGGGGTGCCGACAGTGGGGTTCAAACCCACTATCTCCCGAATGCAAGCTCACAGCTGCGCGCCCCTAACCACACGGCCAACTCGCTCGGTTTAATCTCACACAATGGCCTAAATGGGAAGAGGCATAACAATGCCAGGGGACAAGTTATGAATAAATTGAAGTTCATTTTAAATGCGTCAATATGTCAATACAGTGCCAGTATAGGAAATTAATTTTAAACAGCTTTTGTGGGTGCATTTTACATGGTTCAAACACACAGCGTTGAAACCGTGCAAATGAGTTATTTATGTTCCTTAATTAATATTTCTTTTCAGTACACGCTATCAAACTCTAGAGCTTAATTTCAGGTCGGAAAGAAATCAGACTTTAATAACGGTTCATATACATTCAACATATGTTCAACATATTCAGTTAACAAAACTTGTTTGTTTTATTCAGCAGGGGATAAATTTAAATAACTTCTAAGAATATTGGACTTACAAATCAATAAAATTTTGTACCAGAAATATAAAATAAACTAATATATGCATCTTCAATCACCTAATTTTAGTATACCAAAAATATTATAAAATTAAAATTTACTATGGTAGCATAGAGGGAGAAAAAGTTATTATTCAGCAACATGAGTAAAAAAAGTCAGTGTAGATATCCTGGAACTACTACTACTACTACTACTACTACTACTTCTTCTTCTTCTTCTTCTTCTTCTTCTTCTTCAGAAACACTTCCTGTTTCTGTTTCCCCATATCAAAGTAAATTCGAACCACTGTCGGGGGTTCTGCTTTCAGTATAATCTCCGACTAAGTGCCACTTTCCCCTTCTGCCTTGTCATGAAGCAGTATTTGTAATTTCGGAAGATTTGACCGAAATAGTTTACTTTCCTGCGTTTAGCGATGGTTAAGACTTCACGTGATTTCCTGGCATGATGGAGTACCTCCTCCTCGTTAGTGACGGGATTTTCAACAATCTGTGATACTTCCATATACCAACGGTTGAATACGGTTCACTGATGCACGGATACGTCTTGAAACACCGCTCAATAGCGCCAGCAGCACTTCGTAACAAGCCAACGTGTTTCGAATCGTATGTTACAATTGCACACAAGATGTTTTTTATTTGAGAAACGAACTCGTTGCAATATCAATTCTTGTTCGTATTTGTATATCGACTTTTAATTTTTGTTTATCCACCTTACGAGCTAATATAATGCCTGTAAACAGGAAGAATTGAGGGCTACAATTATTTATTTTAGATATATAGGCTACAATGAGATAATGAGAATAAGGTTTATTTATGAGCCTTCTGTTTCTTTCCTAAACAAGAAGTAATAATTTAAGTTTCCAATGCTCAATGAACGGTATACTTTTCGAGAACCTCAGTCCAAATTGGATTCGAGACTCTCTTTGACCATAAACGGAAAGCCATAATACAACTAAATAAATACAGAGATTTTTATAATACAATCTTTAATATGATTCTATCTTTGCAATTCGTTTTACGTCGCACCGCCACAGATAGGGCTTACGGCGATGATGGGATAGAAAAGGTCTAGGAGTGGGAAGGAAGCGGCCGTGGCCTTGTTTTAGATACATCCCCAGCATTTGCCTGGTGTGGGTATGGGAAACCATGGAAAACCATATTTAGGGCTGCCGACAGTGGAGTTCGAACCCACTACCTCCCGGATGCAAGCTTGTAGCTGCGCGCGCCTAACCCCACGGCCAACTCGTCCGGTAAATCTTTAATATTGCGAAGACTTTATGCGGTATACAGTTTTCCAACCAACACTAGACGGTATCACTTGTACGTTTAGGCCTACGTGTAATGCTTTATAAGCCTAAATACTGTGTCTCCCCACTAGTAGGCCCTACGGGAACAGACTGTAGTAATTTGTGCTTTATATTCACAAACTGTGCTTCCTGAGGGTAGACATTTAACCGAGAGTGTGGAGAGCGTTTTGTAAAACAAACAAGTAAAAATAATTGGGTACATTGAAAGTTTAGATCGTGCGATTCGTTTTCAGCGAGTTTGAATCCCTATTTACGCAATACGTCACTCATCCATGCAAATATTTGTTTTAGTAGAGTGGAGTCAAGAGGACGCAGCACGTCTATATTAAGCTAGACACGGCCAGATCTGAGCACTGCTGCGTGAAGTCATTCATTACTGCACCAGAGAGCTATCTGGTTCTCAATTATTTCCAGCCGGCTATTGATCAGTGAGAAGAATAATGCTGGAAATCCCTGATTTTGACAGTACATGGAGATGGCAGCAATGGACAGTGCAATTATGGTGAGGGTGGCAAATTACTGTGGTGTAGTAAACAAGAATTGACTACACGAAATTGTGGTTTTAGATTAGTATCGGGTTTTAGTACAGAAATGTTTGATTATCTAAGATTTAAACAGTTTGAATCCCAGCCAGAGCATCCGGGAATTAAAAAATTACAGTGTTGCTCTTTGTATTCCTCGTAAAATTGAGTGTCCAATCTCTAATGACTTAACATGAATCACTTAAAACTCCAGTCTTCCTTATAATTTTACCTCGTTCATTATTAAATCAAGTAATAATAATAATTTAGTGTGGCTATTTCTAGCGGAGTGCAGCCCTTGTAAGGCAGACCCTCCGACGAGGTTGGACGACATCTGCCATGCGTAGGTAACTGCGTATTATTGTGACGGAGGATAGTGTTATGTGTGAGTTGCAGGGATGTTTGGGACAACACAAACGCCCAGCCCCCGGGCCATTGGAATTAACCAATGAAGGTTAAAATCCCGACCCGGCCGGGAATCGAACCCGGGACCCTCTGAACCGAAGGCCAGTACGCTGGCCATTCAGCCAACGAGTCGGACATAAAATCAAGTGATATAGGTATATTGATCACGGAAACTTAGATGACTCTGGGAATGTGTATCTGTACGAAATTATCATTTAAAATGTTGGCCACCAGAAACTCAAATTATCTAGTCTTTTCTTCATCCATAATTGTAAATGTGAAAACTGATGCCTGATAAAACTGAAATAAGGGAAACATTTCATTTAAACATTATACAATAATAATCCACAGCCTGTTTCCGGTCATTCGACCGGGTCAGGAATGGAATGAATGATGCCCCCATCTAGCGGCGAGGATAGGAAATGTGCTGGTTGCCGAAGCCTGTCGCACTCCTCTGGGGCAATGATTAATTAATGATTAATGAAATGAAATGATATTGGAGAGTGCTGCTGGAATAAAAAATGACAGGGAAACCGGAGTACCTGGAGAAAAACCTGTCCTGCCTCCGCTTGTCCAGCACAAAAGTCACATAGAGTGACCAGGATTTGAACCACGGTATCCAGCGGTGAGAGGCCGGCGCGCTGCCACCTGAGCCACGGAGGCTTTATAGAGGAATGAACTTTCCTGCGTTGGGTTCACGGACGTACAATACATACCGCGCGGTAGCTATTGTTGAAATCAAGTGTCTAGTTGGTATAGGTGGGAAATGTTATTATAGACTAGCTGTAGTACCCCTCGTTGAAGAATGAATCATAGGCTATAGCATCTGCAAAGTTATCTAACTCCCTAGCTGCTTTCCGCCTGTGTTCCGACATGCTGTTCTAATCAGGACGCAACAGTAATCCAATCTATCGGAGATGAATGGCAGCAGAAGAGACAAATAACACCACAACAATGGTCAATGTACTGTTATTCTTGATCAGTTTTATAAGCTTTCAATATGATAGTCCTTCATATGTACGTTTCTTCTGACTTTGTTGTATTAGGGCATCTAATGTAAAGGGAGACCTTCATTATTTCATGACGCTCTTTTGTCTTATTCTTCAAGGGATCGTTCGTTTACGATATTTTTCTTATTTTCTTATCATTTTCACAATTTTCCTCGTCGATATGGACCAAACACCACGATGTTTTACACCTTAAGATAATCATGACAGAAACCATCACTAGTTAACTCGTTTAAACAATATTTCCATGTTGGCAATACTCGGCGTTGATATGTACTAAGTCAGAAAATGAAAAACCTACAAACTTTTTTCCAGTTATTCAACCGGGTTAGGGATGAAATGAATGAAGCCCCATCTTGCGGCGAGGATAGGAATTGTGCCAGCTGCCGAGGCCTGTCGCACTCCTCTGGGGCAATGATTAATGACTGACAGATGAAATGAAATGATATTGGATAGTGCTGCTGGAATGAAAGATGTCAGGGAAAACCGGAGTACCCGGAGAAAAATCTGTCCCGCCTCCGCTTTGTCCAGCACATATCACACATGGTGTGACCGGGATTTGAAGCACGGAACTCAGCGGTGAAAGGCCGACGCACTACCAATTGACCCACGGAGGCACCACGGACTAAGTCTAAATTCATGAATTCTATTATCGTAGTCGGTATGGTATAACTGTGTGAGACATAAGTGATCGGAACTTTTATTCCCTAAAACTTTTGTTACATAATACTTTTCAATTGGACCAATAACATATGTACATAAAAAATTAGCTTTTAGGCACCTTCCACTAAACTAAAATATCATCGAGCATGAATAAAATTATTTATAGCCTAGAATGTAGTACCTAATTACTAGACTTTACACACCGATTTTCATAATTCTGTTCACCCATTTTCTCGTGGTGCGATGTTGATATGAACTTAGCAACAAATATCGAAATTAAAGAATATCTCAGTCATCATAGCCGGTACGGTAAAAATATATAAGATATAAATAATCGAATATTTAATTCTATATAATTTGCTTATGTAGTATTTATCTATAGGACCACTAATAACAATTATTAGAGAATTAAATTTTAGGCCTTCCCCTTAACTACCATTTCACTCAGCGTGAATACAATTATTTATAAACTAGACTGTAGTGTCTCATTCCCCGACTTGTCATACTGATTTTCATTGATTCTCTTGCGCCATTTTCTCGTGAGGAACGTGCATGCACAAATACATACATACATACAGACATACATACATACATACATACATACATACATGACACAGATGACAGAAAATTAGAAAGTGCATTTCCTTGTTACCCTGGACACGACCGATACAGAGATGCCATTCTTTTTAAATTCTGAGCGATGTACAGACAAAACTCCTTATTTTATATATGCAGTAGACTGTATATATTTTATTTTTGAATTTTAAGCAATTTGCACATTAGTCAAATTTGTTGTAGAATAGGTCAGTGGTACGAGAATTAACAGATATGGTAAATGATCGATATCAATACCTCGAGTGAAATTTAAATCTCTGTTTGTACCATCCAGAGTCGTGGAAGCTTCGATAGGCTCACCGGAGCACCATCATCACCAGGGTAATCAATATCGACATCCATGCGTTCCAAATGATTTTCCACCACTGAAGTTGGTCAGCTGGGGTTCCAGTAGAGCGCAACCCGTCTCACGACATTCGTTTGCCTCAATTCGAGACTTCGCCGAAAAGGCTTTTGACGATCGGCATAGGTGATTTTGAAATTTTCGGAATTCTAACTAGCTTCTCTATCCTTTCGAAAGCGTCTCGCTAATGTTAAAGCCGTTTCATTGTCCACATTTAGCAACATTTTTCGAAAGAAAGACATGTTTCGCACTTCTTCGAACCATAATTTCCTAAAATGTCCTCTATGTAAGTATTTTCGCCACATAATTGTAAGAGTCTTGCAGAAAAATCGAATGACACCTTACGCGACGAGATGCTACTTGTTAGCCGCTACTACTTGAAGATGGCGGAGCTATTACAGCATACGATGACGTCATAACGACTTCAGACTCTTATACTAGATAACCTGGTCGTTCCTCTTTGCAATGAGATATCAACCACTGCCATTACACATATTATCTGAAAATTATTTCCATTTTTAAACATCCACGTTTTCTTAAAACTCATCGGCGGAAGTACGGTTCCAGAACTATAGACGTGTATCCTGCCTAAACAAAGTAGAGGTCTTGAAAATCCACAGCCTGTTTTCAGTCATTCGACCGGGTCAGGAATGGAATAAATGTAGCGTGGCTCAGGCGGCAGCACGCCGGCCTCTCACCGCTGGGATCCGTGGTTCAAATCCCGGTCACTCCATGTGAGATTTGTGCTGGACAAAGCGGATGCGGTACAGGTATTTCTCCGGGTACTCCGGGTTTCCCTGTCATAATTCATTCCAGCAACACTCTCCAATGTCATTTCATTTCATCTGTCAATCATTAATCATTCCCCCGAAAAGTGTGCGACAGGCCTCGGCGACGAAGAGGCCAGTATCAACAGCTCACTGCGGTTGAACGAGGCCGTATAATGGGGCTACGTGAAAGTGGATTTTCCTTCCGCGCTACTGCATAACGACTTTGCAGGAATGTCTCCACAGTGCATGCGTGCTGGCTGCAGTAGTCAAGAGAAGGTACGCTCGCAAGAAGACAGGGCTCCGGACGTCCGCGTGACACCACCGAGAGGGAGGACCGCCGTCTTCGGCGTATGGCTGTGCCACAGCGGACTGCATCTGCAACAGCAGTTCGAGCGGCGGTTGGCACCACAGTGACGCAACGATCTGTTCGAAATCGGTTACTCGAAGGACAGCTCCGAGCTAGACGTCCCGCGGCGTACATTCCACTTACCCCAAATCACCACCGTCTGCAAATTCAGTGGTCTTCAAGCGAGAGCTAATTGAAGCCGGTTCTGTCTTGGTGCCAGTGATGGCCGTATATTGGTTAGAAGGATACCAGGTGAGCGCCTGCATTCCACCTGTCTGCGGCGTCGACACACTGGACCTACACCGGGAGTTCTGGTCTGGAGAGCAATTTCCTATGACAGCAGGAGCACTCTCCGGGTTATCTCACGCACCCTGACTGCAGATGTGTACGTCCGTCTGGTGGTTCGACCTGTTGTGCTACCATTCATGAACAGCATTCCCGGGGGTGTTTCCCAACAGGATAATGCAAGTCTTCTGGCCGCTGTTGTAACCCAACATACTCTACAGAGTGTCGACATGTTGCCTTGGCATGCTCGATACCCGGATCTGTCCCCAATCGAATACGTATGGGAAATCATTGGACGATAACTCCAGGGTCATCCACAACCGGCATTAACCGTCCCTGTATTGCCCGACCAAGTGCAACAGGCAACTTCATGCCATAAGCTGACATACGGCACCATTACGATACAATGCATGTACGTTTGCATGCCTGCATTCAAAAGTCAGGCGATCACACCGATTATTATTGAACCAGCAAGGCACATTTGCGATGGCTTTTCTCGCGCGGGTATTAACCTGTAGACTTGTACCTTTAATCAATTAAATACACTGAAGAAAATGGAAATTGCTACACCATGAAGGCATTGGTCGTTTGTGTTGATTTTCAAAATATGGAACGATGCCATGTAGGTATGTAAGCGATCGAATTTTCAGACCCAGTGGATTGTTGCTACAGGTCTCCCCACGTGATTGGTCGCGGAGGAATCAACTCCAGTATACGGACTCTGGTGTAGCGTAGTTGACTTGCAGTCTGTGCAGTGAAGTGTTCCCCGTCAAACATGCCTCGACGACAGAAGAACACGCTATCAACAACTGTCGCCGTTTGAGAGGGCTCGGATAATTGGGCTGTGTGAGGCTGGATTATCGCTAAGGATTGTCGCTGCACGTGTTGGCCGACAGGCTTCTACGGTACAACGTGTATGGCAGCAGTGATCAAATGAAGGTACCCACACTCGAAGACCTGGCACAGGCCCAGCGCGACAGACAACTGTGAGAGAGGATCGCCGCGTCATTTGGATGGCCCGGATGGAACCCCATGCAACAGCAGCGCAAATTCGAGCAGCTGTGGCTCCCAACGTTACACAACAAACAGTTGGTAATCGCCTGCGTACAGCTGGCTTACGAGCCCGTGTCCCTGCAGAAGGTGTTCCATTGACCCACAACAGAGACGTGTAAGGCTGGCCTGGTGTCGAGAAAGATCGAAGTGGGTCGACGAATGGCATAGGGTCGTCTTTAGTGATGAATCGCGCTTCTGTCTTGCCTGCAGTGATCGCCGGAATCGTGTGTGCCGACGTACGGGGGAGAGGGACCGCCCAGACCTTATTGACGAAAGGCACACAGGGCCGACACCAAGAATTATGGTCTGGGGAGCTATTGGCTTTAAGGTGAAATCACAATTAGTGGTTGTTCAGGGCACTATGACTGCTCGACCGTAGGGTACTCAATCCAGTGGTTGTCCCTATGATGGCGAACATTGCTAATGGGATGTTTCAGCAGGACAATGCCCGGGTTCACACTGCACGCATCTCCAGAGAAGCTCTTCACGACATCACAACCTTAGAATGGCCCGCCAGATCCCCGGACCTCAGTCCAATTGAGCATGTGTGGGACATGATGGGTCTCCAACTGGCCAACCGTCCTCAGCCACCTACAACTCTGGAACAACTGACCCATGCAGTGCAGAAAGCATGGGCCACAATTCCTTAGGAAGGATCCAGGGCTTTATTGACTCCATGCCTCGACGAATTCATCACTGTATTGCAGCTCGTGGTGGGCACATCCTGTATTGATTGTTGTCCAAACTTGCTGTCAGAGGGACCTGAAAGTGTAATAATCGAATCACAACCGAACACTTGTCCTGCATGTTCAATTGCAGCAATGTAGCACCACTTCTTCTGGGTGTAGCAATTTCCATTTTTTCAGTGCATGTTACCTCGACAAATATATTGCAAAAACTTCCGTATAATATATTCCTTATTTCGTGTTATTTTTCCGCCAGTGTAGATCCTTGATTAACCCACACATGTAAAATCTCTATTTTTTTCTTTCACAACGATAAGTTATTGGGAAACGACGATTCAACATCTGAAATTGCCACCGCGTAAACTTTATTAACACACTTTTACAAGAAAGATACAATGAACCCCTCACAACCACGATTTTTGAACCTTTTAAAGAACAATACCTTTCAGTGAAATGATTGCATCACCTTCAGCATGCTGACGCGCACAGCTCTGAAGAATTCCATCTTTGATGGCATGAGTTCGAACTACGAGATTAGGAGCACGACCAGCTAGATTTACGCTGAGCTGTGTAGAGTGATCTGAGTCGTGCCACCTTCCACAGCTATGTTAAGAAAACAAGGACGTTTAGAAGGCTAAAATCGTCACCGGATATGAGTTGCAAAAACAATTCATATTTTGGAGCAAGTAGCAAATTTAAGATCATCTTCTGTAGTAATGACAATCAACCTTGTGAACATTGTATTCATAATGTACAGGAACGTATTTTTGTAGCTTGGTTCTAAAAATGCTAATGGCAAAATATCTGTTCTTAAGCTATCATTTGCAGTTTTGCTTATAATTTTCCAACTACTTTTGCCAACAACTAATTTTAAATAACCCCACCGGCCTGGACATTGTTTTTGGAAGCCAGGCTCTGCATGTCAGAAGTCAGGACAAAGGGAGAGTATTAGAGGTGTTACACCTCTTTAAAAAACCTTGGTCCAGTTGGACCGGCTGGTAGCACCTTGTAAGGGCCCCTTGCCTGGAAAACAGGTGAAATCTGGTCAACGGTCTTGAAGACGGAAGAGGAATCTCTCTCCCAACGGCTGAGAGAGCGTAAGAACCTAGTGGAGTAAACCACGAAAATTTGCGGCGGCTACAGCGGCCCTCTGTTCCCCAGGTCAGGGCCGGCGTCAGTTACGTGCAGAAGGCAACGGTAAACCACTGTACTAATTAATCCCAAGTTAAGCAACCATGATGTATTCACAGCAAGATGTATCGTTTACTGATCATGAGGCACGGAACTCAAGATCCGGCAGGGGAACGAACGAGGCTTCCCAGGTCGTCATTGAGCGAAATCCTGGCATAAACGAGTCAATGAAAATTGGAACGTGGAATTGTGAGGACGCAGCTGAAAGCTGGAAAAGTGGAAGAAGCTAAAATTGTCAGGAATGAAAATAACTGGATATTCTGGGTCTATGTGAAATGAGATGGCCAGGAAATGGTGATTTCTACAGCGATGACTTTGGAATGATCTATAGTGGTAGTACAAGTGGAGGCAGTAATGGAATTAGACGTAATTGGGCAGAAACGTGAATACCTATCAAGTTAATGAGAGGATTCTAGTTACAACAATCAAGACAAATTGCAGAAATTGGTACTCTCCAACATCAAACAGCTCGGATAAAGAAATAGAAGAAATATATGAGAATATTGATGAAACATGGAAACTAATAAAGGAATCGCATCATGTCATAATCATAGGAGACTTCAATGCTGCTGTTGGAATGCAACCAGACTGAGAAGGAATTGGGAAGTTTGGTCTAGGTGTCAGGAACAAACGAGGGGAGAGGTTACTAGACTTCTGCGATCCGTACAATATGATTGTGACAAACGCGTTGTTTTACGTTCCATTACGCAGTAGATACACTTGGAAAGCCCCAGATGACAATGACCGTTATCAAAATGACTATATCCTTGTCAAGAGAAGATATCTCAATCAAGTCAAAACAAGTCACAGCTATCTTGGGGCAGAGACTGACAGTGACCATTGCCTAGTCATGGCCAAATGCAGTATCCAACTGAAAAGAGTCGATCACCGGAAAGCGAAACCTTTAGATTTAGTCAAGTTAAAAGACCATCAAACTATTGATATTTATGTACAAAGACAAACGAATTAACAAAAGGAAATGAAGAATTGGAATATGATACTATAAAAGAGGTTGGCAAGGTGTAGCTCATGAAACACTGGGAACAAGGAGATTCGAACCAAGAAAACTGTGGATTATCGGAGAAATACTGAATCTAATAGTGAAGAGTCCGGCTCCATGGCTAAGTGGTTAGCGTGCTGGCCTTTGGTCACTGGGGTCCAGGGTTCGATTCCCGGCGGGGTCGGGAATTTTAACAATCATTGGTTAATTTCGCTGGCACTGGGGTGTATGTGTCGTCTTCATCATCGTTTCATACTTATCACGGCACGCAGGTCGCCTACGGGAGTCAAATCAAAAGACGAGCCGAACATGGCCTCGGACACTCCCGGCACTAAAAGCCATACGCCATTTTTTTAATAGTGAAGAGAAATCAGTATAGAAGAAGGAACATGGCAGAAAGCCAAGAATAATATTTAAAAGTCAAAAATCAAATTGCAACTTTATGTAGAAGAGCGAAAGAAGCGTGAATGGTCGAGGTAGCTGAGAATATTAGAAAAGACATAGTTGAAGGAGGGATGAACAGATCATACAGGAGCATTAAAATATCAAACCGGAAATCTAAAGTGAAAAGAGATTAAAATGGGAAAATATTAATAGATAATGCTGACATCAGTACACGGTGGAAGGAATATCTTGAACAACTGTATGAAGGAGGAAATATGCTGAATGATCCATAGTGTATTGAACCAGAACATGAAGTAGAGGAAGATTATAAAGGTCCTACAATGACAAGAAGAGAGTGTGAATCAACACTTCAGCTATTACATGAAAACAAAGCTTAAGAAACTGGGACAGAAATTGAAAGAACTTCTATTCGCCATGATATGGAGATGCTATGATGAAGGCGAAATTCCAAACGACTTCCTCAAAATCAAAACGGTTATGATACCAAAGAAGGGAAGTAGTGTAGAATGTTCCGATCAAAGAACCATAACTCTGGTCTCTTATACTTCCAAAATACTGCTATCAATAATTTAAAAAAGGCTAAATAAATTAAATTTACAAATCGATCAGGACCAGTTCGGCTTTAGAACAGGGATGGGAACAAGATAAGCCACCTTAGCTCTCCGAACAATATTAGAAAGGAGGTTGGAGATGAACAGGAACACCTTTCTAGCATTTATAGGTATTAGAAGGCTTTCGATAACGTGAGTTGGGACAAACTGTTCAAAATTGTTAAAGGTAGAGGTTTGGACTGGAAAGACAGGAGGCTGATATTGCGACTCTATGAGGGACAGACCGCGATGGTAGATGTCGGAGGAAGTATCCAGACAGCAAAAATCAGCAAAGGTGTAAGGCAGGGCTGCTCTCTCTTACCATACCTTTCTAATGTATTGTGCCATTTCACTGTTATGAGAAGTTACAACTGTAAGTAGAACAAAGATGGAATCCATGTATCTGGGAATAATTAATGCCGAAAGATCTGAATCATACCGCATGTGAAGACAAAAGTGCTCGCATCAAGTGGGAGAGAAGAAGTAAGATCCAGAAGGCAGTGAAAAGGATCGAACGGGAATATTATTACTAACAATTAAAAAAAAGGAGAACGAGATTGGATTGCTACCAAGAAATATATGGATTGAGGATAGAAGTAACTGTACCAAACTTGAAGACGACACAGCAAGAAATCAGCTCCGCGGGATAAAGGAGGAATTCTAAAAGCTACATTGCGAATTGAACTAGAGATCAAAAATTCCATTCAGCGATCTCCAAGAGACGTGAAGAGAGGAAATAACGGCAACTAGCTTACGTCACTGCAGTCCTAGCTGACGTACTTCACGATATTACCGAAGTAAAGAATTACAAAGGGAATCCTACAATAACTGGAAATATAGTGAAGAAAAAGAATTAATCATTTCAAATTCTAAAATTATATCAAGTTAAGGAAATATTCGACTAGTAAATCAACTTTTTCAGAGGAAACAATCTTCATGTTAGACAGCTTCTCGCAGTTATTCTCAATGGAAATGCTAATCAATCTTATATGCCATTCTATTCCGTCTAGACCACAGATGAACATGGAGCTCTAAGGAGATGATAAGCCAGACTGCCCAAATGGGTGCCGCAGGATGACGTGGCCGACCGAGATGACTGAGCCCAGAGGAGGAACATGTGAATATTTCCCGTCCACCAAGGGAAATAAGTAGCGACGTTTCATTATGTCCTGTCAGCTGGACATATGACGGCGACTGGAGCTGCTGAATTCAGATAAGTTTTACTTTTAAATCAGTGTAATAATGTTTGTATTTAACCGTGAATGTAGTATGGTTTATTATCTTGTTCGGTGCGAAGTGATTAAACAACAAGAGTGGTGTGATAAATTAGAATGAAGGTGGATAGGTAATCTTCAGATGTGCATAACAAATCCTTAGATAGGTAGTCATGCAGTGATAAAAGCCTACGTTCGAAATATGATCCATGTAGTGTGAAGTTCTGAGTTAGTCAAAGTGACAGTAGTTGTATGATACATAAAAGAGCGATAGATACATGTGTACATTGGTTATAGTCAATGAATGTCAAGTTAGGAACCAACTGTGGGTTATGCTTGCTAGGTAGACAAATCTGTTTATGATAAATGGTGGTTATGACTGGATGAAAGTCATAGTATTTGGAAATGTATCCGTGAACCGTAATTAATTAATTAAAAATAAGGGCCACAATGGCAGGAAGTGAACCCGTGTTAGTGAGGAGACAGATTATGGTTTTGAAAGTATAATAGTAATATTTTAGAGAAGTTGATACGTAATTGATGATTGAGAATAATGATAGTTATTAATTCTACGCGAGGATGAACACGGTGATGTGGCTATGTACTTAACGGTTTTCATGCAGAGTTTTCCTAATTAGGAAATGAACGTGTAGCAATTTCATGTTCTGTTTATCTCACGAGCAAACAAGTAGGAATACAAATAAGATCTGAGTGACATCTGTTGGTTAGAACGTTCACTTGGTAGTGTCAACAACATCTCAATTAGGAGGACGAAATGAACACATGTACTGTCATAAAGTTTTCTTAATACCAATTTATTCTCAGACGAGAGGAACGTAGTAATTTCTTAGGCGACATCCCATCACTGACGACCAAATGGAAATATAGAAATGATTTTCAACGATCAAGTTTTCACACTATGAACCGCTCTTGATAGCATACTTCGGACAAGAATAGTAGGGTAGTCATTAACAAGTAGGATATTGCACCTATGTTTAGCTTAAGATGACGAAAGTATTTGGATCTTTAAATGGTATATGTGTCTTACTGGTTCTGATTGAACTTTTATGAGAACTACATTGATTTGAAGGGGAAACTTATTGGAATTCATGCAGAATGAAATAGTCTGAGACGAAGAAGCATTAATATTCTATATTGTGATTTGATTATGTAAGGAAACATTAGGGAACTATCCTCCCAGATTAGCATCCCTAGGTATTTATTAGTATGTTGAAGGATAGGATTATTCTATGGCAGTAAGTGAATATGAGCTCCGAGAGAGAGCTAATAGTTAATTCGGACCTCATATGTAGTAGGAAAGATTCCAATTCTTGAGATATTGCTATAAGTCTTAGAAATGCATCCTGGATACCATGAAGAAGATACCCTCAATCTATATTTTGCTTATTGGAACTCATGTTGTAAATATTTCTTTTCTTTCTTTGCTAGGGTGCACCCAAACTAATAATTTTCTTTCTTGTTACCTAGACCAATAATATATTTTATTTCTTGTTACTCAGAAATAAGTAACTATACAGATGAGTTTTTCTTTAGTCATCCGAGTAAGTTTTCAATTATTTATATGAATTTTTGGTTACCTAAGTTAGGAAAGCTTTCACCAATTTAAGTATTCGAACATATTCGATTTGTTTCAATCCATTAATTGAATGCTTTATTCCAATTTAATTATTGCTTGAAGTGCCTAGAGGGAAAATTTGACATTTTCTTTTGGATTATGGGTTTAATTTGATAATTATGAGCTGGAGTTTAAGAGTATTCAGCTTAATGATGGCCTATTCAGAATTTAATGTCTTGCCATACATTGCATTCTGTCCCTGATTTTGTGGGCAGGCATGACCTGAGCACTTAACGTAATGAATTCCAGTAGATATATTACAGATAATGACGAGATTGAGCAACCCTTACTATAGAATGCGTAGTGAACACTGGATGTGCCAAATACCAGTAGATTTCCATAAACAATACTTACATATATCTTTGCACGATACCGCTTTTTCTTCGATTTTTCTTTCCACCCAGAAACGTGGAAATGTGGAATAAAGGAATGACATAGTGCAATTAGAAGGAAAAAGGTAATGAATAATTAAATATTGAATGGAGAAATAGGTAAATTCCTGAGGTTAAGTCCATGTTCCCTCAATATAGGCCAAATAAACAGTCGACCATACAATTTCCTTTACCAGTTTTTATTTTTTATGGAGGATAGTCCAAGATTCGAATTCTGGATTGAGATATTGTTATAATAAACAAATATAGAAATATTAAACAGTTCTTTCAATGTGTTTGTAGTATAGAGATCTAGATTTAAGTAAATGAGAGCGATGACATCTTAATAGCATAAGAAATAGAATAAGCAACATACGAGAGTCGTTTCTATAGATAATTTAAGTCTTATTTGGCTCCGCATGGAATATCTTTCTCTGATTCGGAACTCAACACCCAAATTATTGAACTGTTTAGTTGGAAAGGTCATAATTAAGCTAGCCTGGATATTATGCGTCCTTTCAGGGAGCCGGGAACGGCGCAGTATTCATTGAACAAGCCATAATTTTAAGACAAATACCATAGGAGTAAACGTAAATGGGCACCATATCCAATGCATTCAATTTGCAGATGACATAGCAATTGTAGCAGACTGCGAGATAGAGTTGTTTAAGATGCTGAATGTGTTGTCATCAGCATTGTCAGATTCACGCTTAAGCTTTAATATCAAGAAGACCAAGATATAAGTCGTGAGTAAACATCCTGAACGAATTCACACCAACCTCAAGCTTACTGACAAGATTCAGGAACAAGTCACCGGTTTCTCTTATCTAGGAAGCCTGACCACGAATGACAACAGGTGAAGCAAAGAGATCAAAAGACGAAGAACACTTGCTAAACAGGCGTATTGTAATAAGAAAAATAGTTTAATCAGAGCAAATTTAGATTTTGGAATCAGGAAGAAATTTATGATTTCTTTGTATGAAGTTTGTTATTGTATGGCTGGGGATCTTTGACAATCAGAGATCAGGATTAGAAACGATTGGAAGAGTTTGAGATTTGGGTCTGAAGACGAATGCTCATGATTAAATGGGCTGAGAAGAGAACAAGAAAAGTTATAGACGAAAATCAAGGGAAGAAAGAACTGATTTTAACGATACAGAGACGAAGAGCTAAATTCACTGGCCACATCTTGCGACACAACACCCTTCTTACCAATCTGCTGGAGGGAAAAATCACGGGGAAGAAAGGCTGAGGATGACCAAGGAAAAACTTCCTTTAAGACATAGCACAGTCTCCATTATGGTTCTTATCATGGAATGAAGCGAGGAGCTGGGTACAGGAAAGAATGGTTGCATAGACAAGGCATTGCCGTTTGACATTGATTGACTTGATTGATGACTTTAAGTAACTTCACACTTTATTTGGTGGAAATCATCTGAATAAGTACTTAATTTTCTATCGTATTCTTAAAAAATTCTCAGGTCTATAATCTTTGTCCGCAATGTTAACATCATTGGCATAGCTTATTTAATTAAACGTTAACTAGTTTCTTTAATACTTACCAGAGACACTAATCCTTTTAATCTATTGTAGGCAAGAATAAAATGCGTTTTTATGTGTTAATAACTCAATTTCGATAAAATATATTAGCCCTTCTAGAACCAAGCCATAGACGTATTTCAAATTTTACATTACTCTTCACATAATAATTCCGGCTATCTAAGACGGACCTACATACTAGTAAAGGTATATGCGTTTGTCGTGGTCTTATTACTATTTTTTAACTCCTTGCTTAAATGCTCGGCGATCTTCTTGTTTAATCTTATAATATACGAATTGTTGCTGGATGTAAGTTGTCTTTCTTACACAGGTATAAGCAATGACACGTTCAAAGCAACACGTAGAGCTAATGCCTTCAGTAACAGTATTTCCCTATTTGAAGGACTGTTAAAGTATATTGTTAATTTATGTCCTTCCAAATGGCCCACGTATTGAAAATTTTAAAAATTCTACCCTGAAAGGTTTAAACAAGATAAAGTAACAACAAGATGTATCGATGGAAATTGATAAAATTATCCAGGACCTTCTTTAAAATTTACGTTGCAAAACATAAGAGAAAATATTTTTCTTCCATTAATAACATTTCTTCACCTGATAGTTTACACTCAGAGTCATTCCAAAGAATAACAAACATTTCTCATCTCTTTCAAGAGTAGATGAGCGTAACAGCAGAGGAGGGACAAAATATGATCCATCAGAAGGAAATTGTGTCCTCGAAGTTGAGGGATGAGGAGGAGATGAGAAGAGAAGAGGGAGAAGGGGATCTGCAGTATGTGCTCCAAGAGGTCAAGTGCTGTGCTGAGTGTAAGCGGTCAAGTTTTGAAACTCGAAATTAGTTTGTGTTGAAATTGCAGTAACGTTAGCAGCTGTGTTCAGTGCAACACAAAGCAAGAGTCAACATGCCATAGTGGACAAGCGCAATCGAACACAAACTGGTTAACAAAGCGTTTTGTATGTCATTGAAACTTGGCAAACTAATACATTGGAGAATTAGTTTCCTACCTGCGTCAAGTAATTTGTTTGGTCTGGCAGGAATACTGTATATTGCAGTCACTGAATGTATATAGGCTACTGTCAAGTTCGTACATTGAGTGTCAACATTAGAAATGGTATTTACCATAATTAGCACACTAGATGTGTATACATACAGTTAAATAGAGCAATAAGTTACATCGTGTTGGTAGAACCGTATGATTAATAATAAAAGGTTACAGTTGAGTTTGTGGTAATTTCAAGCCATGTGAATTGTACTAGTTATGTGAAATGAAACGAATATTACTAACAATCTCTTTTCCTTTCATATCACTGGCTATATAGTTACGTAATCCCAATGACAAATGTTCATTTTAGACTCTATCCAATATTATCATCTACACTGTATTCTTCTACTCGGTCATTCAGTCTCCTTTCGATGAACAAATCCATAACCTGTCTGTTCAATCATTAATGTTTTGATAATTAATATTTCTATTAGATTGCATACATTTACAGACACCTACTCATTAATTTTGTACTAGCAGTTTCCCGCTGGCTCCGTCCGCAAAGTACAGAGTATGGTGTTGTTCGTTACTATCCTTATGGATGTATTTCCAAAGTTTCTAGTTAATGAAATGAAGCACATGATCTACCGTGGTAATATAATGTAATATTATGTCAACAAAACACTTTAAAATATATCACACAAAGAAATTGAATTAAACGTTCCTTGGAACAACACTACGCGCCGAACTGTTAAAAAGTCCTTCAAAGATCTTCGTCATGGAGACAAATGTACTCATAACTTTTCTCAGAATCTACCAATTTAAGTACTTATGACCTAAAAAGAAAGCGCTTGCTCCACTGAGTGTTTTTAGACCAAAACGAACTGCGTAACACAATTAAAACGAATGATATGATTGCTTCAAATGGACAGAAAACCGAAAAAATAAAATAATTTGTGGAAGGAGGAAGTTAAGTGATTTATAGTACCTGATGACAAATCTGTGCATGAATACCTTTCAGTAAAAAAATGAAGAAAATCGACCGGATAGAATGGCCGGACTGACTGACTTTAGTTTTCATAAATTTTTAAATATATAGATAAATTTTACTACATTAAAATTTAAAGTCCAATATTGAACTACCTATTTTGATTGTCATTGAAGAGTTGGTTTCTGATCGTTTGATGTAGTACTGTTATCTATTAGAGTTGAGTGGCACCTGGAAAGGTAAAGTACATTTCAGCTGACGAATGAAAGAGTCCAGAGGGAAGTCTAACATGTCAGCGATGCTTTCCGTTAATAGATTAAACAAGAAAAATCTTAATACGTCATATATCTGTTATCATAGCTCGGAACGTAAAAATTTATTAGACATCAAAAGTCTAAAATGGTATTTTGTACCAGTTTTCTTAACTAGGTTGGAACCCATTTTAAGCCAATGGGTCATATACGACCATAGAGCTTAGATTTTATTTCTCTCGTATTTCCATATTAATGACCACTCAGTAATACAAAAGGGACAATCCGGAATGGATATAGTTGTTTTCAAGAAATGGTTCTAAGCATGTAGGCTTTGGGAAGTGCTGTATGAACACCTATTTTGAGGTTTTAAAATGAATTCCAGTTAGGACAAAATGCTAAAATATCACTTCTTTAGTAGGTACGAATTATCGGAAAAGTTAGTCTCAGTGCTTTTGGAAGCGATAACTTATTTAAAGAGTAGTTATTTCGGTAAACTTCAAACTGAATACTGGAATCCAAAACAACCCATGCTCTAAACATGACACTCTCTCAATTATTTCTGAAATTCCTTTCTATTTTCAATAAATTGCACTTAAATGAACGGATAGTAACAAGAAAACATGTATTTTGTAACTATATCTAACCTTGGCCTAAAATGGGTGGAACCAATATTTTCGGAGATATTTGGGAGTTGATGAGAATGTAATAATTGTGAATTTCTGAGTCATTAATTGTCGTACAATGAAAACATTCAAAAGAGAAAATATCGAAGACAATATTCCTGTTTCCAGCACCACCACTTCTTTTTCTTCTGCCTCTTCCTACTCTCTGATAGGGTCACCAGTGCGAACTTTATCGCACTCCTCCGACTATTTTTTATTCGACACTGTATGCTACGCAAATAATATTTTGAGTAGTGTAAAACACAGGTATTCGTCTACGTAAATAATGGGCTTAGAAAAATTTCGAGCAAATACGCAAGCTATCAGACGAAAACGTGACTAACCTATTTTTGACTTTTATATAGACTACTTACTCTGAGATGAGGCTAATAATAGAAGTGACTGATAACGTTATTTTACTAATCAAGACCGTCCTTCAACTACAGTCTAACGGGAAAGTTAGCCGTGGGGTTAGGGCCGCGCAGCTGTGAGCTCGCATTCGGTAGATAGTGGGTTCGAACACCACTATCAGCAGTCCTGAAGATGGTTCTCCGTGGTTTTTCCATTTTCATACCAGGCAAATGCTGGGTTCGTACCTTAATTAAAACCACGGCCGCTTCCTTCCCACTCCTAGGTATTTGCTTTCCAATCGTCGCCATAATACCTATCTGTGTAGTTGCGACGTTAAGCTAATAACAAAAGGAACTACAGCATAGGTCAGATTAAAACACATGTTTCATTGACTGGAAACTAAGAGCGTATAAAGAATACTTTTCAAGTATTGAAAGTACTATTAAAAATCTAATTTGAAAATATATTTCCTGGTTCAATCAATCAATCAGTACTGATCTGCATTTAGGGCAGTCGCCCAGGTGGCAGATTCCCTACTTGTTGCTTTCCTAGCCTTTTCCTAAATGATTTCAAAGAAATTGGAAATTTATTGAACATCCCTCTTGGTTAGTTATTCCAATCCCTAACTCCCCTTCCTATAAATGAATATTTGCCCCAGTTTGTCCTCTTGAATTCCAACTTTATCTTCATATTGTGATCTTTCCTACTTTTATAAACGCCATTCAAACTTATTCGTCTACTAATGCCATTCCACGCCATCTCTCCGCTGACAGCCCGGAACATACCACTTAGTCGAGCAGCTCTTCTTCTTTCTCTCAATTCTTCCCAACCCAAACATTGCAACATTTTTGTAACGCTACTCTTTTGTCGGAAATCGCCCAGAACAAATCGAGCTGCTTTTCTTTGGATTTTTTCCAGTTCTTGAATCAGGTAATCCTGGTGAGGGTCCCATACACTGGAACCATACTCTAGTTGGGGTCTTACCAGAGACTTATATGCCCTCTCCTTTACATCCTTACTACAACCCCTAAACACCCTCATAACCATGTGCAGAGATCTGTACCCTTTATTTACAATCCCATTTATGTGATTACCCCAATGAAGATCTTTCCTTATATTAACACCTAGATACTTACAAAGATCCCCAAAAGGAACTTTCACCCCATCAACGCAGTAATTAAAACTGAGAGGACTTTTCCTACTTGTAAAACTCACAACCTGACTTTTAACCCCGTTTATCAACATACCATTGCCTGCTGTCCATCTCACAACATTTTCGAGGTCACGTTGCAGTTGCTCACAATCTTGTAACTTATTTATCACTCTATAGAGAATAACATCATCCGCAAAAAGCCTTACCTCCGATTCCACTCCTTTACTCATATCATTTATATATATAAGAAAACATAAAGGTCCGATAATACTGCCTTGAGGAATTCCCCTCTTAATTATTACAGGGTCAGATAAAGCTTCACCTACTCTAATTCTCTGAGATCTATTTTCTAGGAATATAGCAACCCATTCAGTCACTCTTTTGTCTAGTCCAATTGCACTCATTTTTGCCAGTAGTCTCCCATGATCCACCCTATCAAATGCTTTAGACAGGTCAATCGCGATACAGTCCATTTGACCTCCAGAATCCAAGATATCTGCTATATCTTGCTGGAATCCTACAAGTTGAGCTTCAGTGGAATAACCTTTCCTAAAACCGAATTGCCTTCTATCGAACCAGTTATTAATTTCACAAACATGTCTAATATAATCAAAGAATGCCTTCCCAAAGCTTACATACAATGCATGTCAAACTTACTGGCCTGTAATTTTCAGCTTTATGTCTATCGCCCTTTCCTTTATACACAGGGGCAACTATAGCAACTCTCCATTCATCTGGTATAGCTCCTCCGACCAAACAATAATCAAATAAGTACTTCAGATATGGTACTATATCCCAACCCATTGTCTTTAGTATATCCCCAGAAATCTGATCAATTCCAGTCGCTTTTCTAGTTTTTAACTTTTGTATCTTATTGTAAATGTCATTGTTATCATATGTAAATTTTATTTCTTCTTTGGCCTTAGTCTCCTCCTCTATCTCGACATTATCCTTGTAACCAACAATCTTTACATACTGCTGACTGAATACTTCTGCCTTTTGAAGATCCTCACCAGGAGAGACAGATTTACATGCAGCAATACCTATCTGTATTGACCGCCTGTGTGTTCCTCTGGAAAAAAGATATTCAAACTGTTTATGGATATTGTACACCTTTATTTATGAAACGGTGAACTTAAGGACGTTAAAGCCACGTGATGCATTACAAAGGAAAATATTGTTATAGTTGGTGGTACGGTGTATACGGTATTCGAGGTATATTCTATGTGAAAATATTACCTCTATTATGAGCAACCTAAAAATAACCAAACCCCATGGCATTACAGCCCTTGAAGTGCCTTGGCCTACCAAGCGACCGCTGCTCAACCCGAAGGCCTGCAGATGACGAGGTGTCGTGTGGTCAGCACGACGAACCCTCTCGGCCTTATTCTTGGCTTTCTAGACCGGCGCCGCTATCTCACTGTCAGATAGCTCCTCAATTCTAATCACATAGGCCGAGTGGACCTCGAACCAGCCCTCAGGTCCAGGTAAAAATCCCTAACCTGGCCGGGAATCAAACCCGGGGCTTCCGGGTAAGAGGCAGGCACGCTACCCTTACACCACAGGGCCGGCACACTGAAGTATCTATGTTCAGATTTCTTCTCGTAGAAGTAACAGTTGAGATTTTTGGACGCTCGTGAATTTTTGTCCTTGCTATAGTTGTCATGTCTTACACTAATACAATACTAAATGCCTGCGTTCTTCACGTTTTATAATTTAATACGTAAAGTTTACACACAACTGACCCATAGCTAGAGATAGTCGATAAATCACAGCCTGTTACTTTGTCACCGATATTTTTCTGCCACCAATATATCAGATACACTATCACGGAAGTATCTGTGACAAAATATCGTTTAGGTTGTGTAATTGGATCACGTTCACAGCGCTATGTTATCTTCTGTAACTAAAAGTCTATAAACTTTTTTCATTTACCTACGGCGATATTAAAGGTGTTAAATCATACATTATACCATAGCGTATTTATGAGCACGGTAGAGGGAATGCGTATCTAGCAACTATACAGAGTGAAGCGAAATTCGCGCACTCGGGCGTCGCAGCGCGACTCCTCACATGCCAGCAATAAAAAAATGTCTCTCACAAAATTTCGTCCTGCTAGTATATCCCGGAGAAAAAGGACATTGAATAGTGGCAATCTGGCAACACTGTAACCACATGTAGGGTAACTACCTCTGTCAGCACACATTAGTCGTGCGGTACAATTGGTGCAGTGGATAGAGTTTTGGGTTAGCGTGCAGGAGGTCGAGGGTTCGATCCTGGTTTGAGGCGTATGTTTTTTATTTCGTAAATGTAGTCCAGGTGGTATGGTATCTGGCATCTTAATCGTCAATAGCGATTGCAGCAGGTCCTCTAGAAACTATTTGCATTTACATACTACGATCCTAGAAAGCCACGAACATTCGTTTGCATTGGTCAGCTTTGAAAGACGCCCTTTCCACGTCGTGGGCGTTAATTTATTCGCACCATTTCATCTACTAGGTGCGTTACAACGTGTTCAGCGTTACTGAATTTTGTAAACGTAGGATAGATGTGACATAAGAAACGGTGCCTTACTGTATTACAGTATATAATGTCCGATGGAAATTAGCAAATAAAAAAAGTGCGCCTCAACCCTGGATGGAACCCTCGAACTCCTGCATGTCAACCCGAAACTCTATCCACTGCACCAACCGTACATCACGACTGGTATGTGCTGACAGAGATAGTTACCCTACATGTGATTACAGTGTTGCCAGATTGCCACTCTTCGACGTTCTTTTTCTGCCGGATATACTCGCAGGACGAACTTTTGTGAGAGACATTTTTTTATTGCTGGCATGTGAGGAATCGCGCTGCAACGCCCGAGTGCGCGAATTTCGCTTCACCCTGTATATGCCAATAGCTATCTCATGCTTCATAAGAAGCGCGAATCGAACAGGTCAGTCCTCAGTTGGCAAATGAGGCATGTTTTGAATACATAATATTTTTTTTTTAGAAGTACTTGTCCGATTTTCAAAATAATCACGGTGCTGAATTTGTAATGCTTGTAGATTTAAGTCTGTGTGTACAAAAAGTGTGGTACCGTTTGTAAAAGCGAAGTTAGTACCATGATCTCAGAAAATATAATCATGACACAGTACTGTAAGTCCGATTATTAGCCCTGTGGTACCATTACTTCAAAATGTCAATATATTTAAACGTTCAGGGTTATTTGAGATGGACAACTTTGCTGAATAACCCTGTATATGGTAGAAATCTTTAATTTCATAAATTTATTATTTTTAGTCATTTTATTTTTAAACCTACATTAAGTACTGTAAATAATTGGTATCCCGGAGACAAAACAGGGGTTATCACATTCAGCTTATTAATTTATTGCGCATCATGTTAATAATAATAATAATAATAATAATAATAATAATAATAATAATAATAATAATAATAATGCTACTTGCTTTACGTCCCACTAACTACTTTTACGGTCTTCGGAGACGCCGAGGTGCCGGAATTTTGTCCCGCAGGAGTTCTTTTACGTGCCAGTAAATCTACCGACACGAGGCTGACATATTTCAGCACCTTCAAATATCACCGGACTGAGCCAGGATCGAACCTGCCAAGTTGGGGTCAGAAGGCCAGCGCCTCAACCGTCTGAGCCACTCAGCCCGTCCATCATGATAACAACCTTTCCCCTATGCATTATTAAAACTTCAAATTATAAATGTGAATATTGTTTTTCCCACTTCTAATGTCCAGAATCTTCCGAAAAATATTACCCGATGTTGTCATCATATCAACTAGAAGTATTTCCATACTGGCCGCCCGCGATCAAAGAGTGACCGTGACGATAGTCATATGCTCGGGCTTCCTGTGATTGAATCACAGATAAAAGTCACATATAGTTTTGTGTCACAGATATTCTGGTATATCGCTTAAGCTCATCTCTACCCATAGCCAATGATCGTAAAAGGAGGATGATGTTGAGTGGTGGAAGTAAAAAAGCGAAAATGTTGACAAATTTCCCGTTGGGAAAATTAAATAATCAAAAATAATTCCTTTCAGTGAATTAAAAGCAAACTGTAATGAATAATTTGTTTGCATCTAGCGAACCGTTTTCGAGGTACATCTATATGGAATTTGTAATCTACAAGTGTAGGGTTCAGAGCATCGAAATGGGGAACTGACTCAGGGCATATGAGACTACGACGAATGAAACAATCAATTTTATAGAGTATGACGAGATTAGGCCTATTTGATAAAACAGCCTTCAATATGTCTATCAGTCGTGGCCTTCCTTCAGTACTTCATATCACAGCCTGCACTGTTGCTAGGTAACAACGCATCACATATTGTGTATCTCTAATTTCGTGAAGCAAATGTCCAGATGACCCTCAGCTGTAAGGCACATTTATGTCAAGATCAGATCAACGGAAAGCGTAAACTCATTTCATTGCCTAATTCATTGTCCTGTATCACGTAGTGCATTGTGTGGACTTTTATCCCAGTACGGAATATTGCTTTATATTGTTCCTTAGAAGTATATACTGTGATGTCACAGATCTTCTCGCAGAATTACTTGGAGGATGCTTACATCCGCTTTACGACGTATTTTGTAGTCCCTGAAAGGTGATCAATCCTTACAATAATTGTTTATTACTGTAATTCTTAATAAAAATGTTACTGGCTTTACTTCCTACTAACTACTTTTTCGGTTTTCGGAGTCACCGAAGTGCCAGAATTTTGTCCCGAAGGAGTGTTTTTACTTGCCATTAAATCTACCGACACGAGACTGACGTATTTGAGCACCTTCAAATACCACCGGACTGAGCCAGGATCGAACCTGCCAAGTTGAGGTCAGAAAGCCAGTGCCTCAAACGTCTGACGTAATTCTTGAACATTTGAAATAAACGTGTTCCACCTTTCTAGCTTTTGCCTCACCAATGTGGGGTCACTGATGCGAATTGTGTCTTACAGGTAGACTTCGACCTGTATTACGACGGATGCCTTTTTCTGACTCCAACCCAGTGCGAAGGGATGTATTCTCTATTGCGTGCTTGTTTGGCGATTGTGTGTTGTGTGTAGGCTATAGGAATAATGTGTATTTTGAGAGAAACACAGTCCCTGAGCCAAAGAAATTAGCCATATGTGGTTACAAACCCAAATTTGACGGGGAATCGTACCCAGGATATCTGAATCAAAGGTCTTGACGCTGG
Organism: Anabrus simplex; assembly: GCF_040414725.1. Classification (NCBI taxonomy): domain Eukaryota; kingdom Metazoa; phylum Arthropoda; class Insecta; order Orthoptera; family Tettigoniidae; genus Anabrus; species Anabrus simplex. Next base: position 612,001,736 of record NC_090265.1, on the reverse strand, counting down.
TCATTCCATCAAGGAGCCTGACACCATTGGTAACAAACGTGAATGTTCCAGATTGGAAGTTTCGTACGTCAATTATAAGGTTAGATTTACTCAACTTGCTACCCATACATTCTATTCTCGATTGATATGCAAAATATGACCTAAACAACGTCGAGCAGTCTGTATCAGAATGGTATATGTTTGAAAGACAAAGCATGAAGAATGCAAGCTACACGACGGGTGTTCTGCTTACGAAAGTTCCCCAGGAAGATGTTTTATTGAATCCTAAAAGAGCCTGTCACAATGAGTGTACTGTAAGTCAGGATTTGTGTTAATAAGGAAAGTGAACTTACACTGGATGAAAATCAAATCGAAATTCCGTATTACTCTGTAGTTTTATATGTAAAATAACAGCCTTTGCTTGAGAGATGTATTGTCCAGAGTGCACCCTGTCTTCTGTTATGGGCTAGAACAATCTTGTTACTTTCATTGATTTCAGGCTCATTCTCGGCCTTGACAGTATGAAAGTGACAAATATGAGGGATGCTAGTAATGCCCTTTATCATGCAGTCAGCACCTGTTGTAAGTGGCGTGAAACATGTCGCCTATATGCTCGCCCGGTGTGTTCATTTTAGTGGTCTTGGTAGATTGATACGAAATAGCAACATCTGGCTTGGTGAGAAAAGCAAAGGGAAACTAATTCGCTCCTCATTTCCTATGTAAGCCTCTTCAGTGACGCGTACGCCATCTGTGACAGCTGATGACAGATCTGTTGAGTATCCAATCAGTCTTCCGTCTGAGTTTTCAAGAAATAAAACTTATGAAAGGGATATTTAATGTAAGGAGGCCTATTTGTTCACTTAACTATTGTAAAATTATTACGTACTTACTAGTAATTCTATACCTTATCGGTGTTTAAAATTGTAGAATTCCTTTCAATAATAATAATAATAATAATAATAATAATAATAATAATAATAATAATAATAATACTGGTAAGCTTCAGCTACCTTTTTCTAGACATTGACACTACACGACGTCAGTAAAATCAGGAATCTGTAGGGAGATTGATGCCTGAGTTTAAATTTTCATTGCGTAAAAACCAGATGTGTCACCAGAGATATTTAACAGCCTAACATCATAAAGTATGGCTTGTCGAATAAACTTTTTCGTTCTTCGAAAATCTGACTAGTTCAGCCGAGTGCAAACCCATGACCTTGGGCTCTAAAGCTCGACACTCTCCCACTGATCTGGAGAGGGAGCTATGCTCTCTAAATATGACCATCCTCAGAAAGACTGCCTTAGTGGCTTTTCCAACTGAAATCAACATAGGCCACTAGAATGACGCCTGTAGGAATGTCACGATTAAAAGCAATGCTATCATATGAAATACTCGATCAAATGGAAAACCACACATTTTCTCACTTTTAACGAACAGCAGTACGCTGCCGATCTAACAGTCCAAAGTTCCAGGACTGGAATGACCAGGCCGCAGACAGCCGAGAGCCGTGAACACACTTTTATTTTTGGGAGAGAGAGAGGGGGGCGAAGAGTGGAGAGTCCCAATGCAAAATCTATGCCCTTTTTACTCTCTGATTGTTAGGACTACTGATGAGTTGGAAAATCTCAATTCACTACACTGGCGGGGGAAAATCTATTTGACTTGAAGGATTTTTTCTCGAAGCCAGAGGAGAAACCCCATCTTGTCAGCTAATTTGGAATAAAATGAATGTAATTGAATCGTTTTCTCTGAAACAGCACATGTCAATAAATCTTAGTTTGGAGATATCCACCTAAAACATGCACATATCACAGACAAGTGCTGTTTCTCCAACAAACTATTATTACCAGGCAGAGCTACCGGATAAAGCAATGCAGTGACGTGTGTAGTTTCAGCAGAAAACGATAGATCTATACTTAAAGACTGTATCACTTGCCTTAAAACAACTATAGAAAAATCTTAACATGTGTCGTTTCGAAAAAAAAAAATCAAATATTATAAAAGCGAAAAGGAAGAAGCTTTTATTAAGAAACAGTTCATTTCAGGGTTAAATTTTAAGATATTTAGTGAATTGTGATGCTATAATTTGGAATAGGTCAAAAATTGTGACCAGGTCATAAGTGAGCCTCTGCCATTATTCCGTAAATTGTGCACACTGATCAATCCAACCAGCGCGTCAGAGTAGGGATCGAATAACTGGAATACTATGATGAACCAGCGTGTTACGTATCAGCAGTATTAGAAAATGTATGAACCAGAGGAATGGTACGCTAGAGAGGCAAGTTACCTAACTTCCCTGCTATTTCATGACAATTTTCAGGCAGACCGTTATACTCGGTACGCAGCCGTAATCCCATTTATCGGAGATGAGTGGCACTATAAGAGACAAAGAATATCACAAACGATGGTCAACGTAATGTTATTTTTGATCAAATTTATGACCTTTCAATATTGTAGGCCTTCACATTTTGTTTCCTTCCGACTTTCAAATACCACTCTTATCATAGTCGGAACGGTAAAACTGTATAAGACATAAATGATCGGAAGTTGAATTCTCTACAAATTCTGTTATGTAGTACTTTCGGTAGGACCAATAACATAGGTATTTAAGAATTAAATTCTAGGCGCCTTCCCCTAAACTACAATTTCATCCAAGTGAATAAATTTGCTTACAGCCTTGACTGTACCTTCTTATTCCCCAACTTATTCTTATTCCCCGACTTTCATTAAATTCTCTTCAGCCGTGTTTTCGTGATGCGTTTACAGACAGACAGACAGACAGACAGACAGACAGACAGACAGACAGACAGACATATTACGGAAAAATATAAAGTGCATTTCCTTGTTACTGAGGACACGACCGATACATGAATGCCATTCTTTCTTAATTCAGAGCAATGTACAGACAAAACTGTTATTTTATATATAGATTGCGTATATACATTCAATATCTTGTTATTTTTGTATCGAAGGCTCAGGTGTTCGGGAATTGTGCCTTTTTCTTGCCCAAAAACTTCCACTTTTTAATATTTTTCCTTTTTTTAAATTTGGCTTTCGGTCTGATCGACCATGATGCCGGCTGCAATTTTTGTATTTTTTCGTATTATTAATTATGATTTGACTAATTAATTAATTAATTTAAGACGCACATATCACCGAGTCCCCGAGCCAGAGAAATTCACTTGAAGAATTTAAAATCACCCGACTCAGCCAGGAATCGAACCCGGGCTCGCCTCCCCGAACCAAAGGCAAATACGCTGACCATTCAGCCAAGGAACCAGACAACCACCGAGTCGTAACATCGCCTCGATGCCCCGCCATCTTTGCCGTCAGGAGATAACTCTGTATTCGCTTCAGGGTAGTGAACTCTGTGATCGCATGTTTTTACAGAAGTCGAAGTGTAAATTCTTCTTCTCCCTGACGGAAAACAGAATCCATGTTCTTCCAACTGAACCAAACCTGCCTATATTACCTCAATTTGTCAGGTTCTACTGCATGTAGCTGCGTTCAGGAATCCTACATTTTCAGACGTTCTCAAAAAGTATATTGATTAACACCTACACTGTACGCTAAAACATAACATATCGGGCGAGTTGGCCGTGCGGTTAGGGATACACAGCTGGGAGCTTGTATCCGGGAAATAGTGGGTTCGAAACCCATTGTTGGTAGCCCTGGAGATGATTTTCCGTGGTATCCCATTTTCGTACCAGGCAAATGCTGGGGCTGTACGATAATTAAGGCCAGGGCCGCTTTCTTCTCACCCCAAGCCCTTTCCTACCCCATTGTCGCCATAAGACCTAGCCCTCCAGATTCTCGAATGAATAAGTTAAACGATTTCTCTAGTGGTACCTAAACCGTATAATATGTAAGAAAGTTTAGTATCATTTTTATAGGTATTTACTGAAGGCCTCCCCGTCTTTTCAACAGGCCTGATTTTACTATGGAAATCATACGTTTATCAGTGTGCTTTCATTAAATGTTGAATTTTATGAATAGCAATATGTACAGTACTGTACAGTAGATCATTCTTCCTGTACCTACTGCAGGTGGTACGAGTAAGTTCAGTTGTATTACCGTTGTGTAATATGTAATAAATAATAATAATGTTATTTGCTTTACGTCCCACTAACTACTTTTTAAGGTCTTCGTAGACGCCGAGGTGCCGGAATTTAGTCCCGCAGGAGTTCTTTTATGTGCCAGTAAATCTACCGACACGGGGCTGTCGTATTTGAGCACCTTCAAATACCACCGGACTGAGCCAGGATCGAACCTGCCAAGTTGGGGTTAGAAGGCCAGCGCCTTACCCGTCTGAGCCACTCAGCCCGGTTTGTATAATATGAACAGCAAAATAAGTATTCCACTAATCGAAATTCCATATACAATTTTGATTACAGGTCGTAGAAGAACGTATAAGTAGCAACTTTTTAACCCGCTTTTAAACACGTAAAGTATCTGTGTTTGTATAAATTTCCATGTTTATTTTTATGTTTTATTATTTTTAATGTTCTTTGTCCGGGGCGTCGACCTCGAAAAATGTTTTGTACCTTCTTGGACCATATGTTATGAACCTGTGTGTAATTGTAATTGCCGAAGTGTAAAGTGTTGAAGTGTTGAATGTGAGGAAATGAACGTTACAAACACCCAATCCCCAGGCCAGGGATATTAATCATTTACAATTAAAAACCCATAGCCCCGGCCGGGAATTGAATCCGGGGCCGCCGGGTGAAAGGCGTACGCGTTGCCTCCTACACCGCGGGGCCGGACTATTTTGATTGTAATTGTTTGTAACTTGAAGGTGTCCTCTTCATTGGACTAAACATACATATGGTTTTGTGTCTGTCTTTACCACTAAGGTACTTCATTAACAAATTATATTCAGCTGATTGGAATTAGGGCCGCCTCTGTGGTGTAGTGGTTAGCGTGATTAGCTGCCACCCCCGGAGGTCCAGGTTCGATTCCCGGCTCTGCCACGAAATTTGAAAAGTGGTACGAGGGCTGGAACGGGGTCCACTCAGCCTCGGGAGGTCAACTGAGTAGAGGTGGGTTCGATTCCCACCTCAGCCATCCTGGAAGTGGTTTTCCGTGGTTTCCCACTTCTCCTCCAGGCAAATGCCGGGATGGTACCAAACTTAAGGCCACGGCCGTTTCCTTCCCTCTTCCTTGCCTATCCCTTCCGATCTTCCCATCCCCCTACAAGGCCCTTGTTCACCATAGCAGGTGAGGCCGCCTGGGCGAGGTACTGGTCATACTCCCCAGTTGTATCCCCCGACCAGTCTGAAGCTCCAGGACACTGCCCTTGAGGCGGTAGAGGTGGGATCCCTCGCTGAGTCCGAGGGAAAAGCCGAACCTGGAGGGTAAACAGATGATGATGATGATGATGATGATGATTGGAATTAGTCCCCGTTGCGCTGTCAGCGGGTATGTACTCTTCTTACAGTCTCTGAAATCAATCTCAAATTTGGTGTAGAATCTGAAGTGAGTTAAATCGTACAAGTACTCCTTGGAGCATTGCCGCAGAATTACGGTGGCATTCAAAGTGATTGCATCCAGGTAAAATAGTAAGTAGGATTTGTACTGCAGCTTATAATGGACGGAAGATTAATATATATTAGTAAGAATGACAGTTATCCATCCGTACACATATCATTTTATAATCCTGTCACGGTGGCATCACTCTCGTCACGTAAGCTGTGGCACAAAGTAAGTACATGTACTGCTACGTCCGATTGATACGCCGGGAATTGGCACACAGTTGATACAAATTGCAGCTTGTCACCTGCTCGGTATTAAACGCAACCCCTCGACATCACTCCTACTAAGGTCAACTGAACACAATTATTATTTATCATCATCACCACCATCACTACCATCATCGCTGGACTTGCTGGGTAATAATGCGTCACATGTATTCGTTGACGTGATGATATATCACCGGCGATTTAGGGACATATTCTGAATTCATGAGCTTCCATCATAGCAGGAATATGTTGGTTCATTAGTGACTCTTACGTTAAGCTGAAAATCATTCGGATTTATCATTCTCTTCAGGATCAATGTACACATAAAGGAACATGCGTTCATTTCTCTCTTCGTTTGATATGTTAGAAAACAATAAAAAGGAAAATCTAATAGGTGGAAAATAATTTCATAAACCAACAAAATATTCGGGAATCAGAGCTGAATTAAAATTGACACAGAATATATTTCATTGAAAGAAGTGACCATTTATTAATATTAATATTATTATCATTATTATTATTATTATTATGTATATATAATTCGCTGGGGCCATCAAGGACCACGTTAAGTCCTGTTGCATTTGACACTGAACTTTGCCTTCTTTAGAGCACAAATTTCCCTCATTCTTTGTCAGTGGGCCTGCTTACGCTCCTCTGTCCAAGGGGCACTGTGTCTTCTCTTCGGTTGCTCGTCTCGGTTTAGCCCGTTCGTCAATATTTTCTTGCGGAAGAGATCTCTGTTAAGGGCGTCTTCAGCTGAGATATGTAGCATTTGCAGGTCTTCTTTCGTATTTCTAAACCAGGAAATTGTGGTTTTGGGGTTTGAATCAAAAAAGTGAAAAATTTCTTTAGTTAACTTTCTTCCGTCCATTCTTTTCAGACGACCATAAAATCGTGCCCGTCTTTTTCTGATTGTGTCTTGCTGTAGACTTCCTTGTTGGATCTCTTTTGAAGGATTCCATTTCTGTACTTTGATCCCAAGATTCCTCTCACAATTTTGCGTTCTCTTTTATCCAGTTCTTCAAGGAGTCCTTTGTTGGCATTTAGGGACAGGGTTTCGGCTGCATATAGAACTACTAGCTTCAGAACGGTTTCATAGTGACGTATCTTGGTGTTTTGGGAAATGCATATTTTGTTGTAGATTGTGCGGGATGTTTGGTAGGCTATTTCCAGTTTGCGTACTCGCTCCTGAAGTGCTTCTTTGTCCAGTCCATTTTTCATGATGATCTCACCCAGGTATTTGAATTTGTCTACTCGGGTGATGTCCCCGTATTTTGTATGGAGTTTTGGTGGAGCCTCTTTGATGTTAGTCATTACTTCTGTTTTCTCAAACGATATCTGCAAACCAGTTTGTTCGGCAATTTCCTTTAAAATTTCAACCTGAGCTCTAGCGGTTTCTATGTCGTTTGAGAGAACAGCAATATCATCGGCAAATGCGAAGCAGTCTGTTGCGATCCCCTTGGATTTGGTTCCTATTCTCAATGGACTGTAGTTGGTATCCTGTAATCTCACCCGCCGGGTTCTGATGATCTTTTCAAGAACACAGTTGAAGAGTATCGGGGATATCCCATCACCTTGTCGGACTCCTGTTTTGATGTCAAAGGAATGCGAGAGACTTCCGTGGAACTTCACCTTGGATTTTGTATCGGTCAGGGTGGCTCTAATTAATGCCAGCTGTTTCAAATCAACTCCAAATTTATTTAAGATGTTTAGCAGGACTTCCCGGTCAATGGAGTCGTACGCTTTCTTAAAGTCCACAAAGACAGACACATACTGCTTGGACCTTAGTGTACAATATCTGATGATCGTTTTGAGATTTTGGATCTGTTCAGCTGTTGAGTGACCTTTTCTGAACCCTCCTTGGTATTCACCTACTTGATTTTCGACTTGTGGTTCCAAACGCTCCAGGATGGCAAGTGATAGAATTTTGTAAGTCACGGGTAGCAAATATATTCCTCTGTAGTTGTTGATGTTCTTCATGCTGCATTTTTTGTGTAATGGATGGATCAAAGCTATTTTCCAATCTTCGGGTAGGGTCTCCTTGTTCCAAATTTCTTCTATTTGCTTTTGCAAGATATCAAGTGATTCCTCTGGGGCATATTTCCATAGTTCTGCTACTACTGAGTCTTCCCCCGGCGCTTTGTTATTTTTGAGACGGGCAATGTGGCGCTTGATTTCATCTCTGTCGGGTGGTCTGGAATCTGGGTAGCTGAGTAAGGGTTCCTTGGTCTCAATGGCGCTTTGCGGTTTAGAGCAATTAAGTAAATTCTTGAAGTAATCTGCCAGAATGCTGCAATTTTCTTCATCTGACGTCGCCAGTGTGCCGTCCTTTCGCTGAAAGCATTGAGATGGTGGTTTATAGCCAGTGAGTTTGCGTTTGAAGGCTCTGTAGTACTCTCTGCTTTCATTCTTCCTCAAGTTTTGTTCTATCTTTTCAATGAGACATTTTTCGTACTCACGTTTCTCAGTTCTGAACCCCTAGCTGCTTGGGCACGTTGGGTTTTGTAGGTTTCTCAATCATTTTCTGATTTCGTAGAGTAGTACCGTTTCCACGCATTGAGTCTTTCTTGGAGGATTGATTCGCAGGTACCATTCCACCAGGCATGCTTTTTGCTTCTCTTGATTTCTGCAACGTCTTTGGCGGCCTCAACAAGGAGACTTTTGGCGTTGTTAAAGTCACAGTCATTTCGTCTAGCCTTTTCCTGGAACTCCTCGACCCTTCGCCGAAGTTTATTATTATTATTATTATTATTATTATTATTATTATTATTATTATTATTATTATTATTATTATTCAAAGTTTCTCGATATTGTAATTCATCATAGTTAAACTGGTGTGCTGCATTTTCGGGCTAGTTGTGTAGAAGCAAGTGGATTCATTGTGCAACTAAATAAATTATTCCTGCTATTGCGAGGGTCTAATTAGTGCACTGTATTAGCGGATGGCTTTCTGCCTGGACGGCTGAGGTACTAATCAAGGTCGATCTGGGGTTGTCATTTTCATCTAAAAACACGTGGCGTCGGGAAAGGCTTCCGACATTTTTAGAGTATAAGAGTATGAAATTAAATGAACATATATAATATGTATAATTATATAACAACAGTCCGACTCGTTGGCTGAACGGTCAGCGTACTGGCCTTCGGTTCAGAGGGTCCCGGGTTCGATTCCCGAACGGGTCGGAGATTTTAACCTTAATTGGTTTATTCCTACGGCACGGGGGCTGGGTGTATGTGTTGTCTTAATGATCATTTCATCCTCATAACGACACGCAGGTCGCCTACGGGAGTCAAATGGAAAGACCTGCACCTGGCGAGCCGAACCCGTCCTGGGATATCCCGGCACTAAAAGCCATACGACATTTCATTTCACATAACAACATATAAGAAGTATTTCTATTAAAAAGGTATGAAATAACAAAGTGTATGATAATGATAATAATATTAAAAGAAGATTTCATAGAAGTAGAAATTATTTTACTCGGAAAAATCAAATCATCATAAATATGTCATACGTGTCTCGGTTGTGGCCATCCATCAACAGTTGCTAATTTCAGATGACATAGCTTGGAAATTTTAACACGTAATATTTACAGAAGAATGGAAAAACAAGTTGAAGCTGAGTTGGGAGAAGATCAATTTGGCTTCAGAAGAAATGTAGGAACACGAGAAGCAATCCTGACTTTACAGCGGATCTTAGAGGATCGAATCAAGAAGGACAAGCCCACGTACATGGCATTCGTAGATCTAGAAAAGGCATTCGATAATGTTGATTGGACCAAACTATATACGATTCTGAAGGTGATTGGGATCAGATACCGAGAACGAAGAATAATCTACAATCTGTATAAAAATCAGTCTGCAGTGATAAGAATCGAGGGCTTTGAAAAAGAAGCAGCAATCCAGAAAGGAGTGAGGCAAGGCTGCAGTTTGTCCCCCCTCCTCTTCAATGTTTACATAGAACAGGCAGTAAAGGAAGTCAAAGAGGAATTTGGAAAGGGAATCACAATCCAAGGAGAGGAAATCAAAACCTTGAGATTTGCCGATGATATTTTTATTTTATCTGAGACTGCAGAGGAACTCGAGAAGCTGCTGAATGGTATGGACGAAGTCTTGGATAAGGAGTACAATATGCTAGGGGCTTTACGTCGCACCGACACAGATAGGTCTTATGGCGACGATGGGATGGGAAAGGCCTAGGAGTTGGAAGGAAGCGGCCGTGGCCTTAATTCAGGTACAGCCCCAGCATTTGCCTGGTGTGAAAATGGGAAACCACGGAAAACCATCTTCAGGGCTGCGATAGTGGGATTCGAACCTACTATCTCCCGGATGCAAGCTCACAGCCGCGCGCCTCTACGCGCACGGCCAACTCGCCCGGTGAGTACAATATGAAAATAAATAAGTCCAAAACAAAAGTAATGGAGTGCAGTCGAACGAAGGTAGGTGATGCAGAAAATGTTAGATTAGGAAATGAAGTCTTAAAGGAAGTAGATGAATATTGTTACTTGGGTAGTAAAATAATTAACGATGGCAGAAGTAAGGAGGACATAAGATGCAGACTAGCACAAGCAAGGAAGAGCTTTCTTAAGAAAAGAAATTTGCTCACTTCAAACATTGATATCGGAATTAGAAAGATGTTTTTGAAGAGTTTCGTGTGGAGCGTGGCATTGTATGGAAGTGAAACATGGACGATAACTAGCTCAGAAACAAAAAGAGAATAGAAGCTTTTGAAATGTGGTGTTATAGAAGAATGCTGAAGGTGAGATGGATAGATCGAATCACGAATGAAGAGATACTGAATCGAATTGCTGAGAGGAGATCGATTTGGCTAAATTTGACGAGAAGAAGAGAATGATAGGACACATCTTAAGACACCCAGGACTTGTGCAGTTGGTTTTTGAAGGAAGTGTAGGTGGTAAGAGCTGTAGCGGTAGACCAAGGTTTGAATATGACAAGCAGATTAGAGCAGATGTAGCATGCAGTAGTTACGCAGAGGTGAAAAGGTTAGCACAGGATAGGGAGGCATGGAGGGCTGCATCAAACCAGTCTATGGACTGATGACTCAAACAACAACAGCTTGCATGGATGCTAGGTAAATCTCACTGGCAATCCATCCACATTTTACATCACAGCCTGCACCGTTGCTAGGTTGCACTTCTGTCACATATTTTGTTACATGACACTATTTCGTCACACGAATTTCTGGTTGACTCCCACCTCTAAGACAAATGTATGTCAAAATGACATAGTATTACAAGCAATCGCATTAGAATTTTTTTTGGCTATTTGTTTACGTCTCACCCAAACAGATAGGTCTTATGGTGACGATAGATAGGAAAGGCCTACGAGTGGGAAGGAAGCGGCCGTGGCCTTAATTAAGGTTCAGCCCCAGCATTTGTCTGGTGTGAAAATGGGAAACCAAGGAAAACCATCTTCAGGGCTGCTGGCAGTGGGGTTCGAACCTACTATTTCCCGGATGCAAGCTCACAGCTGCATGAGCCTAACCGCATGGCCAACTCGCTCGGTCGCATAAGAATTAACCTGGGATTCGCAGAAGATGAATATATGTATGGAGGCTAGTCGGAAACAACATGAACCGGTTCTATGAGCGTCAGAGTGTTGGTCATACTGATGTTTTATAAAATTCTGTCTCTCCCCGTTGTCATTTTATCAACTGCTGAAGTTAGCTAATCAGATCGCTTCACGGGCGAATTCAAACGAGCTTTGCACATGGCTTAAGACTAGCTTGGGAGCCATGCCAAGAAATCACCGTCAAATATAAACGCCCCGTGGGTTTGAACCGGTATCACCGTAGCGTATGCTTTGACGCGATATTGTTCGTTCGGAGGTCTGTGTTCAAATCCCTCTGCTGACGAATTTTTTTCTTGAATTGCTGCCCTCAAGCCGCACTTAATCGAAGTACAGGTTTAGCAACATCGCCACGCAAAAACCCACTTGAATTTCCCTGCGAAGCGATTTGATTGACTAAATTCAACAGCTGATAAAACGTCAAAGCTTCCGGACATTGAATTATTATTTTTAAACTATTCATTCATATGATCAACCCTGTAACACTCATGCACCGAGTTCGCGTTGTTGATGTGTGTGATCCCCTCACGACAAGAATGTGTACGTAGATATTGTTTTTGTATATATTCATACGGCGACAAGAATACATTTGTAGTACTTCTTTAATTTTGACCTACGCTACTCATGATTTAACTGGTTTAAGACATCCTTAAGGTAAGGAACTCAATGTTGAAAACATCCTAGGAATATGAGCTACGAATTTTAGGTAAATAATGTATAAATATGAGGTTAAATTCTTTATTTGTTCCTAAAATTTACAATCCTTTTCTTAATCATCGTTATCCGGTCGATTAGATTAGCAGTTTGCATTTCTTTACCAGTACGAGCGCTAATGTGAGTCAATGCAGAGTTTCACTTAAGCCCTTATAACTATAATCGGTGCGGATATTTTCCAAAAAAAATTGAAACAAACCTGAGAGTATTTAACCAAGAAACACATTACAGAAACAATTATGTAAATAGTTTAATTTGGCTAGGATGTGAATCAAAAATAAAACTAGTAAGGAAACAAGCGATTTTTGGCGGTTTTTAAGGAACTGCATTTAGGCCGGAAGTGATTTTCGATTTTTTTTTTGTTTGTTTGATAGAGCTATCCAATACTTACAATTTGAAACCTTTCCAGGCCCTTTAGGCCTTCATCTTCCGGCACAACTTATGAAAATGCTTAATTTTATATTTTCGTAGTACGGGATCCCCTCCTAAGAGATGTTTTCAAGATTCATATTAATGTATGTATAACTACAATGAACACAACCTATATTCAAATTTCAATGACAAGTGGATTTTCACAGAATGTAAATTGCAGGATAGAATTTATTCTAAGTAACGTAAAGTGAAGGAGAGTTTTATAACGGCTTAGATCATAGTGTATAACTAGGTTTTCTCTCCTCAGTTGGTTTGAGAAAAATTAGGACCGGTGGTTTTCAACGTAGACTGCTTCTCTCTTGGACGAGGCCACTGTTTTCCCAGAGGGAACTGACAGCCTTCATAGATTATTCAAGAGACGTGTACAGCTCAATGCACTCAGTGTCTAAGATATCCGGCTGCTGTCAATATCTACGTACAGTCCGTGAACTACTGTATAGACGTCATACAACTGAGTATAACATTCTTCTTTCAGGATGACCCTATGTCTGTGCAATGCTAAATATGGAAAATTAATGTACCTTTTCCTCAAAAATTCTTCCGACTGCAATGGCATTTTTATGATACTTTGAGGAGACCCTGCTGTGTTTACTGAAATTGTTTAGACGTAGAATAGGTCTATCATTTTGTTCCTGAAATAATTAAGAGAGAATCTCGCAGGGCAGGATTATTGCACCTTTGTTTTCTAAGCTATATGAGTAAAAAACTGGAATGGCAGATAGGATACAGTATTTGAGGATGATGTTATACTGTACAGAGTATTAAATGAGTTGCAGTATTGTGAGTGACTGCAAGGTAGCGAGATGGACAGCGGATAATGGTATGATGGTAAATGGGATTTTTAAAAAAGTCAAGTTGTAAGTTTCACCAAGAGGAAGAGTCCTCTCCGTTTAATTACTGTGGTGATGGGGTGATAGTACCTTATGGGAAACACTGCAAGTACCCAGGTGTTAATATAAGGGATGATGATCACTCGGGTAATCATATTAGCGAGATTGTTTAGGGGTTGTAGTATGGATGTAAAGGAGAGGGCGTATGTCTCTGGGAAGACCCTGCCTGATCAGAGTATGGTTCCAGGGTAAGGAACCCACACAAGGACTACTTGATACCAGAACTGGAAAATATCCAATAGAAAGCACCACGATTTATTCTGGATGATTTCCGACAAAGGAGTAGTGTTATGAAACTGTTTCAAACTTTGGAATGGGAAGACTTTGCTCGATTAAGTGGCACGTTTTGATCTGTCAGTGGAGAGATGGTGTGGAATGACGTTAGTAGACGAATGAGCTTGAGCGGAGCTTTCAGAAGTAGGACAGATCATAATTAATTGAAGATAAAGCTGAGATTCAAGAGGACTGATTGAGACAAATATTCATTTATAGGATGGAGGAGGAAGGGAATTGAGTGAGTGAGTGAGTGAGTGAGTGAGTGAGTGAGTGAGTGAGTGATTGATTGATCACCCTGTAACAATAATTCATGTCTCCCAAAACAAGTATAGACTATACCTGACTTCCTGGAATAATTTCATACCTATAATATGTAGCAGAAATATAATAATCGGCGTGAAATGAGGAAGTTCCAACGAGTCTCTCAATACAGCTTTCAGGGTCAGGTGGCACAATATTGTGTGACACGTGCATCTACCATTTTGTGACGAAATCGGAGCTCGTAGCGCGCTAAAGAGCTAGTTTAAATCGGAGGCGCGATGTAATAGCATGGACTGCGAGGAGTCATTTGTTCTGTAGGCTGTATGAGGGATTTATTTATATATGCAATAATATTTGTGAGGAAACTTCATTAGATACGTGAAAACTTTACAACATTTTGAGTTTCTTGAAGTTTCCGAATTGCCACAATACAGTAGCTTAATTTAAAGAAGGTTCCAGCCTATTAAGAACAGAAACAAGAAAGAAATAATGAGAAATACAAACTGCTTTACGTCACACCGGCACAGATAGGTCTTAAGGCGACGATAGGATAGGAAAGAGCTAGAAGCCGGAAGGAAGCAGCAGTGGCCTTAATTAAGGTACAGCCCGAGCCAGCGTTCGCCTGGCGTGAAAATGGGAAACCACGAAAAACAATCTTCAGGGCAGCCGACAATGGAAAACAGGAATCCAGCAAACCCAAAAATATCCGAGTTAAGCGTAGCAAGTCTGGATAAAAGGTAAGAAATTATGAAACGAAAATAAAATGTTGGCAATACACATTTGTTAATTAGTTGAAACTCCTGATATTCTTATTCTGTATTGGTCATTGGAGACATGAGCTAAATAGTCTACATAAATGTGTTCAATTGAAGAAATAATTGAGTATTTCCTATAAAACTGATCGAAAGTTCTTATTCATTCTTTTCTCAAATCCCTGAAATTTCATTTTACCGGTTTAGTAGTGTGTGAGATAAAAGGACACACACTGGTGGAAAATGGATCTCCAACACCAAGAGGGAGTTGTGCTACTTAATCGAAATTCAGCAGGCGAGTTTGCACATCTGAAGGATGAGACCTATTCACATTTACGCGCTAGTCGGTAAAGAGTGGTGCTAGTAGAGCCACTATGACTTTGAAAAGAAAGTTTGCTATACGCGCCGTTCACTTCGTGAGTGTTATTCATCGTCCGGTGTTGACGTTATCAAACTGTGGAATTCATTGGAAATATGTATATATTTAACTTGTGGTAGTTCATTCTAAAAAATCATGCTTATGTATAGGGTTATTAGTCATCTATTTCACATTATCATCTCATTTCTTTGTATAATAGCAATACCAATTTCTAAACGAGCTGAGTCCCGAGTAAGGTATTTAAACATCACCCGTATTAATAGCCTGCAGTAAATTTCCAGTTGCCCGAGGTCAGGCGACCGGACACGCCATGCTAATTTGAGTTCTTTAGCAGGAAAAGGACATCGAAGTGAAGGCACGATGGGATAGGAAAGGCCTAGAAGTTAGAAGGAAGCGGCCGTGGCCTTAACGTACAGCCCTAGCATTTGCCTGGTGTGAAAATGGGAAACAACGGAAAACCATCTTCAGGGCTGCCAACTGTGGGATTCGAACCCAAGCGCACGACCACGCGCCTCTAAACGCACGGCTAACTTGCCCGGTGATATGATACATAAAATAAAATAAAACAAAATAGTTGATGCAGTGATAATGTAGGACATGAAGAAATATACATTATATAAATACAAGGGCAAATAGAGGCTAAGGAAGAACTACAATAGAGATGGGAAGGGAAAGGAAATTAGGACAAACTCAGAATTACAAAAGGAGACATGAACCCAGCACGCATGAAACCCACCGTTTCAATAAACCTGAGAAGCAGAATGGACCCCATCTAAATGTTGTTTTAATTTCGTTTTTAAAAAAATTTGCTTTACGTCGCACTGACACAGATACTGTAGGTCATATGGCTACGGTAGGAAAGGAAAGGCCTACGTGGGAGAAGAAAGCGCCCGCGACCTTTGTTAAGGTACAGTCCCAGCATTTGTCTGGTGTGAAAATAGGAAACCACGGAAAAACCATCTTCAGGGCTGCCGCCATTGAGGTTCGAACCCACTATCTCCCAGATGCAAGCTCAGAGCTGCGCGCACCTAACCGCGCGTCCATCTCGTCCGGTCGTCTAAGGTTATAATAATAATAATAATAATAATAATAATAATAATAATAATAATAATAATAATAATAATAATTGTACTGGGAGGTACACCTCATCTCCGCTCATTTTAAAGATGCGACTTAAGGAACTCTATCTCTCATTCTAAACTTTAAACAACTAATGCAGGGAGTTCGGACATTGACCATAAAATGTCGCCAGTGAATTATTGAGTAATGTGTTATTTTGAAGTTGCCTAAACTGACTGGACTTACTTGTTTTGTTTTGGTTTACGTGAAGGAGTTTAAACTTTTCTCCTTAGATGTAATTACAAAAAATCTGAGGTAATGCACTCTGGTGCAAGGTAAAAGAGGTAATGATATAAAGAAGTTTTGTGTTATTATGTTTTCTCAACTAAATTAATTTTCATTTATTTTGTTATTTCAAGGTTTGCAACACTTCTTTCTCATTCCGCCAGTTTTTGAATCTGGCCAATCAGGAATTTTCTGTAATTATTTTTTTTACCAATCACACATTTCTTTTACCTTTTGAATTTGCCACTAAAAATGAGAGGACGTGTCCAAACTTAGTCCAGACCCTCTCAAACAATCTCCTAGGGTATATAAGCTGCGGCCTTTCATGCTACCTTGTCTTTAGATCACCGAATTTCTGAGAGTGTGTGTGTTAA
The DNA here is from genome assembly GCF_040414725.1 of Anabrus simplex. Lineage (NCBI taxonomy): Eukaryota > Metazoa > Arthropoda > Insecta > Orthoptera > Tettigoniidae > Anabrus > Anabrus simplex. Next base: position 611,985,010 of record NC_090265.1, on the reverse strand, counting down.
GACAGGAGGCGGAGCGACTCATTCTTCGCCAGGCAGTTCATCAGCCCAGGTAATGGCCACCAGTCATATCTTTCTGAAGCTACCTCCACGGTCTTACACGAGGGGAATGTTCTCATTTCTAACCATGTAACCTCCTGTTTTCTAAAATGTAAACCTTCTTTCGGCTAATGTAAAATTTCATAAAGACTTAAACTGTAAATCGGCGATAGAGAGTGCGTTACCATCTCGAGTTCCCCTTCATTTTAATTTGAGATGACTACGATTTTGTAACTTTTTCTATTTTCTGTAACGTTTTAAATTAGCCTCCATTCTAGTCACCTCAGTAGCTTGGAATTAGCCTCTGCATCATCGGGCCAAGAGCCCAATAAGAGTATTTTATTTTCTAGGAGCGCATGTGAACGCCTCCATTCACTTTATGTTCGGGCCAGTAATTTAACCTGTTCTTCTTTCCACGAAGGGCCAGTAGTTTGGGTAATAGATACCCCTGTGTACAAACTGTAAATGTTAGGTTGGGCCTAGAGAGGCCGGAAGGTGTTAGATTTTGTGTAATATTGTCTTGAGTAGGCTGTAGTGTGGGAGAGTATGTAAGCTCTTTTCTGAGATTGTGAATTTCCTGTGATAGTGAGGGGTGTCTCTGGAAGGCTATAGATTTGTAACCTTTGGAGCAAAGTGCTCTTGGATAGGGAGATTTCTGTCCTTGTCTAAATAATACCACATTTGCGAAATTGTAAATTCGTAAACTAGGGGCTTGAAGCCCAAAATTGTTAAATTCCCTATTCTGGGATTTTTTATTTTAATATCCAAATTTGTCATTGTACCTGTAACCTTGTTATTTCAAAAAAGCAAAGCAAAGCAAAGTCATCTCCGTACAGGCCATGAGGGCCCTTGGAGGAGTGGAAGGTAAAGGCTTCCACCATTGTTAACCTCGCACGTGATGGGGAAGAGTGGTTAGCTCTACGCCCGGCCGCCTTTGCCCCCAGGAATTAACCTGGTACTCATTTTTGGTGTAGGCTGAGTGAACCTCAGGCCATATGAACATCCGGAAGTGGAAATCTCGTTTCTTAAATTTTACGACTTCATGACGGGGATTCGAACCCACGTCCTTCCGGACGAAGCGAGCACGCCTTTACCGCCTCGGCCAGGCAGACTCAAACTTCTTATTTCACTATGTGAAAAGTTGTTAAGTTTGTTTTTGAAAATAAATATCACCTTATTTTTAAAGTTTAAGTTAATCTTTGATATAGTCTAGTAGATAGACCCATTCCACCCAACACCTTCTTTCACCTCTTTCTGCTTCACGGACATTCCGTAACGATAATAATAATAATAATAATAATAATAATAATAATAATAATAATAATAATAATAATAATAATAATAATAATTTCCAGTACTACTAAATAGTTTTGGTGTTCTCGGAGACAGCAAAGTAGCAAAAAATTTGTTCCGCAGTAAGTATTTTCCGAGCCGCTAATTGTACATACACGAGGCTAGCGCATTTGAGCACCTCCAAGAACCACCACACCGACCCTGATTCGAACTTGCCTCCTTTATCTCAGGAAGTCCATGTTCTATCGTCTGAGCTACTCAGCCGAGCGGAAGAAAATAGCTGGATGTGGATTTGCTCTTCTATTTATCTGTCGTGAAAATGGGAAACTATGGAAAACCATATTTTGGGCTGGCCGAAGTTTGAGTTTGAATCTATCATCTTTCGAACGCAAACCCACAGCTAGACGGTCCGTAACATATAGCCAATTCGCTCGGTAGGTGTGGAAAAGGAAACTTTTGGAGTCTGTGTTAGAGCTACGACCGCGTGGACGTTGAGTTGTTAATAAAAATAAGTCAAAATGCAGAAATTAGTTTTAGAGTTTTTCTTTTCGACTGAGCTCTTTGTCAAATCACACTATTTCTTCAGCGATTCATTTGTATCTCCATTAGAGTGTTCGGACGTATCTACCTCCATAAGGTAGACGGGAGCAGTAGACGTAGGCTAATTGGTTACGGCTAATGGCGCTCAGCCACCTCGACTTTCTTACATTGTGTGTAGGATCTCTTACGCTCAGCCTGGGATATTTTGGGTTTGTCGTAAGAGGGGATTAAAAGGGGGACCGGGGGCTTGAAATTTTGGCCCATGGATTTACAAACACTATTCCCCTAGTTGAGTCTGGCATTGCATCCACTTACTTGTGCCTGTCTCCTCGCCTCACCTTTCCTATCCGACCTAACTTGGTCAGTTCGTGGTCTTTCCTTTTCCCGACGGCGTTAGGTATGAGGTCTAGGGATTATTTTCGTCTTCACGGCCTTCTTGACGCTTTCTTTTCCGATGTCTTCGTTCTTCGAAGCGTCGGACCTCTTCCATTTTCCTTCTGATTAGTATTAATAGAGGATGGCTGCCCAGTTATACTTCCTCTTGGGCCTTGAACCAACCCTCAGATACAGGTAAAATGTCACCACCAACATCAATCTCTGCTCAGTAGACCCTCATTAATCCGGATCCCGTTAGTCCGGGCTTCGCTTAATCCGGACACCAGTTTCATAATAATAATAATAATAATAATAATAATAATAATAATACATAAATGCAATTACAGAGAGCTATGAACTCGTACTCGTTCTTTTTACTGAACAGAGTGTTTAAATATGTACCGTGGCTCATTTCATAAGTTATTTTGTTTAATTCGCACTTCATTAATTCGGACAAACTAAAGCCTCAATTAGTGGGGATTAATAGGGTTGTACTGTATTTCCTTTTCTTCACACTGCGTTGTCATTATTCTTTAGGGTGTTCGTATTATATTTCCTTGCTTCCTGTTCTTAAGCACTCATATTAATCATAGTTAGGAATGAATTTCAAGAGCGAACTTCCAAATATGCAATCTGAGAGTTCTTCCTGTCTTATGTGTAAGTTATTTTGCATATTCGTGCTTCTCACAGTGGCACGGTACGGGGACTTAGCCGGGTCAAGGGCAACATCTGTATTCCGAACGTGGTAATATGTCTCTGTATGGAAATTGCTAGTCTCGTGCTCGTATCCGGTGCTAGGAATATATGGTCGTCATCACGCGATTACTGTCCATTCGTCACAGAGCTGTGGTTGCTATTGAATAAGCCATTCGCATGGAGTTTAGGTACAGTCGCACAGTGGAATTTATTGGAGGTGATAGTAATAGAAATAGTAGGGTAAATGTTTTATGAGATGACGAAATAGATAAAAGAGTCAGTAATATGTAACATAATGAAAACAACTCTTGAAGACCAAATACCCTATTTTATTACAGCCGACCTAGAAGACCGTTATAACTCTTAGACATACACCGATTGTTGGTACAATATTGTGTTTTCTGTCCTTGTACCACGTACTGGACATTATATTTTAACGTTGAAGACATTACTTAGGAGGCACAGTAGGGGTCTCCATACAACGAAAAACGTTACCGAAAAAACAGCCTAAAATCGCTTGTATCTTTACTCCTTTTTTATTCAAATCCTAGCCAAATTAACTTGTTTACATAAATCTTTTTTTATTTTTGTATTTTGTTCCTTGGTTCAATACACTCAGCTTTTTTCAATTTTTTGAAAATTTTCCACACCGAATGTAATTAAAATGGATTAAATGGAACTCTGCATTCGCTCACATTAGCGCTCGTAATGGTGCTAAAGTGAAACAATGAATTAACTCACATTAACGCCCGTAGTGGTAGAAAAATGCAAACAGCTAATCTAATTGACCGGATAACGATGATTAAGAAAAGGATTGTAATTTTTAGGAATAAATAAAGAATATATTCCCATACTTTATTACATTTTATTTAGCTAAAATTCGTATCTCATATCCATCGGATGTTTTCTACGTTGAGTTGCTTGCCTGAAGGGCTAGAACTGTGGATTTTTAGAAATGCAGCTATTGTTGCAACAATAACGTATTTTCCGTCCTTGTAGCACGTACTTTACGTCCGGGTACGAGATGTAGGTATAGTCTGCCTGTATTTTAACCAGAGACCCTCGGTTCGATTCTTGGGAAGTCCAGGTATTTTAATTCTGGGCTGAGGACATCATGATATACGATGAAGAGAACCAACCAGTAACTAGTAACTATGAGGATGTCGTTACGCTGGCCACGTGCTACTCTAGTATCTGCTGGTTCCTAGTTGAGTAACTGATCTCGTCAACATGGCCTTAATGTGCTGTTACGCCTCGGATTTGTTCAGAATTGATCATAAATAAACATCATTGTATGTTTCTACTTCTCACTAAAATTCTGCAAAGGGAGGTACTGTTCTTTAGCCAAAATGTATCTCTCAAATTTATTGTAATATTTGCTGACTTTTTTTACCCCCACTCCAATATTATACCTGTTCTGAAGATTTATTTTGTGATGATTTGAGAGGGCGCAATTCACTGCTAATATCAAAGTGATTTAAAAGGGTATCGTTATGAGTAGAAGGATCCTTCGTAATATTCCAAAGGGAAGTGCGTCCTCATTACTATACCACCTAAAAGTCTTAACTCGTATCCGGATACCCCTCTATGTTAGTAAACAAGAGCATAGATCTCGCTACTACTACCAAGCTCGATAACTGCAGTCGCTTAAGTGCGGCCAGTATCCAGTATTTGGGAGATACTAGGTTCGAACCCCACTGTCAGCAGCCCTGAAAATGGTTTTCCGTGGTTTCCCATTTTCACACCAGGCAAATGCTGGGGCTGTACCTTAATTAAGGCCACGGCTGCTTCCTTCTCACTCCTAGCCCTTCCCTGTCCCATCGTCGCCATAAGACCTATCTGTGTCGGTGCGACATAAAGCAACTAGCAAAAAAAAAAAAAAAAGATCATCTCGCTACTACCCATGCTGCTGCTACAAGAAAGATGACTGTGGATTGGATGTTGCTCGGTGCTGCGAGATATGTACCTTCCGAACTGTTGTAAGAAAGGAGCTAAGCAGTTTATGACGTGGAATAGTTATTAGTTGCCACATCAGTGAACAATACTTCAGAACCAATTCCATCCTTCTGAAGTTCACGAAGTAACTGTCTGAGACATGCTTAAGAAGTAGAAACGGGAAAACACAACCACAAAAAAAACCACAGCCAATAGGCCAGGTCCGATAACCAACATGGACCAAGGTGAAGTGGGAAAATTGTACGGTATGACACCGTTTTATATTTTCACCTGTTAATTTCACAGAGCAACAATTAATTATACAGCTAACACCACGACGGTGGGCCGGGACATACGACAACTGGGGTTCAAGACTCAGGCACCACCCAAGAAGCACATATTTCATTGGTGAACGTTGAACGACGAGTGCGATGGTATAAAGAGCGATGTCACTCACCCATAGTCAATGGGAGACCAATGATGTGGAGTGATAAATATCGCTATACAGTGTGGTAGTCAGGGTTTGGGTGTGGTGAATGCCAGGTGAATGTTGCATACTAGTCTATACCGTCGCCAGTGTGAAATTTGATGGAGTGACGAAGTGGGCGTATTTTTCATTGAAGGGATTTTTCGTAATACTGTAGAGCAGGTTAGATCACAAACAATATATGAACGTTTTTACCAGCTGCATGTCGTGTACGGTAGAAGGCCAGTTAGGAGGTGATCACTGTGTGATTTAGAATGGCAATGCTCCCTGGGAAGAAGTAGGGTCTGTTCTTGAATTGTTTCATTAGCAATAAGATTTCGGATGTCGACTCACAAGCCCAGTGCCTTTGCTTCATTCCTATCGAACACCTCTGAGACGAACTAGAAAAGTGACTTCATTTCAGGCCACAACGACCCCAATCACAACTTACGCTTTGTAGAACGCTGGAGAAAAATGAAACGCCATTCCCCCACAAATGTTCCGATATCAGGTAAGCAGTCTCCCCCGCAGAGTTTGGGGCCAAGGTTAGGTCCTGTCCGTACTAATGTTCTGTACCAGGAAAAGTTGTGGGCAAAGGGCATGAGTAGGACCTCAGGGAGTGGAACTGGGTTTTTGGAGCCGATACAGAGAAGGATAGTCTCGCAGAGCGAATAATAGATGGTAAATAATTTTTTTTTAAAACAATTTATTAATTTCTCACCCTGCGGTATGATTGTTGACTCAAAATTTATATTGAAATTAAATGTTGAAAATAATCTTCTTGAAAAAAAATGGCATAAATATCATTGGTTTCAAAGTCTTTCATATGTGTGAATTTCCACCTAAAGTCTTTTTAAACCTAAGCACACTTTTATAATGGTAAATGGATATGAGAAATTATTAAAAGTTTTCAGTTCTCAGTTCGTCAATCTCGTTATACAGCACACTTGAAATCCTACAGTCTTTCTACGAGAAATGAAATTGAAATTAAATTTATCACTTTTGAGAAATTATGGAAATTGTTCACACGCGACACTGAAGTTTCACTGTTCAAAATAAATGAAAAAGTTTAGTCAGTTTGTTACTCACTTATGACAAGAACTGTTGTTACCAAATGTCGAAAGATGGACATCTGGAATGTTCCATGTAGAAGCAGGATCGGCGATGTTGACGTTCCCGATGAGGTGATGACAGCTGGAACTGTTGAGTTTCGCACACGAAAATTCATTTAGTGCGACTGGTTATCACTTACACTGTTGAACACTATTTATGGCGTATGAAGAATCACAGTCCTTTCTGTACTAAATACTATTTACAGTCGTTATTGAAACGTTCTTAATCACACAGTTCACACTTGAAGAAAAAAAGAAAGCAAGTCGATAAGCACAGTCTGTGAACACAGTCATTAAGTTAGATTTTCTGCTAATCCTGTTATATTAACTCAGAAAAGTTCTTACTTTTTCATTCAAAATATTGACGTGACGTGAATAAAGAAATATAATGCAATACTCGAGAAAAAAAAAATAAGTTCTGGTGATTCTTAAGTATTAGGCTCTGTAGAAGTTTAATGTTACTTGACGTTGCCTAAGTCCACACGTAATGAAATAGTTAATATTTGTACTCCAATAAGTTCACTCGTGTTACAGTCTTAAATGTCTTTTTAGGATTATATTGTAATCGCGACGCGACATACTAACTGCAGTGCGACGTCCTTTATCGGCGATAGAATTTCGCGTTCTGGAGATACGACGAAAGTACTTCTACCGTGACTGCGCGAACATACTGTACGCGGGCCGGTTTCTTCACTATCTCACTCACACAGTTGTCTGCTTGTCCTTGTACGGTACTGTACTGTACTGCACTGGTTTGCGGGCTATCTGGCCTTGACATATATAGATACCAGCGCAGGGAGGGGTGGCAGCTCTCTCTCGGCCATGTGACCGTAATTACGTAATTTCGTTGAGACTTTAAATTGTTATAACTCAACAACCGTTTGATGAATTAATTTGAAATTTACAGAGATTAACTTTTATGATGTTTGCTATAATTCAGCGTTTGTCCCGTTGAAATTGGTTAAGGTGTTAAAAAGCTGTTAAAAGAAAAATTCTTTCGAGAAATATCTCTAGGGGAGGTGAGCTTCGAGCGACAGGTGACGTCACTTGACTCCGCCTAGCGTACTCGTAGGGTCTGGCACATACTGGAACATTCTTTACATGGATGTTCGTACGTCGGTCGGATCTTTAATGCTGGAAATAACATTTCTTTCAATTAATATGGACCAGGACCTAGGCCTTCCTGGTACAGTTCACTACTGAGCGCTACATTCGAGGAGCCCTATGAGACCATTTTGAGTACCGTAGGTGTCCAGATACTTTTATATATTAACAGTTCAAATTTTATTATTATTATTATTATTATTATTATTATTATTATTATTATTATTATTATTATTATTATTATTATTATCCAAACAGAAATGAATAGCAGTTAAATTTGCGGGCGGGTAAAGACATTCGGGTAAAGAACTAAACACTATCAGAATTGGTGCCGATCTCATGGAAATTTTACCAAATGCATAGTATCTCTCATTTCCTAAACTTACGCAGACGAAAAAGATTCATATCCAACATTTTCAACGTGCAGTAATCTATATGTCATCTACGTGGGATTCAACATTCAAGTTTACATATTATGCCATTTCATCGTCGTACAAAAGCTGAAAGGTAGGACCTAAAACTGAACCTTGCAGTATTCTACAATATATATTTTCCTTGTAACCAATTTGATAACGTTAGTGTATCGCCCGCATGCATTAATCATCACAGAGAAACGGATAACGCACATATCTGGAGAGTGGGTAGAATGTTAGTTTGGTCAAAAGGTATTTACGTGTACAACTCTGTCGTTTCAGAAACACGATCGCTGAAATAGAAGCTTTTCTGTCAAGCCGCTAATAAATTTCTAAGTCTTATGGAATATATATCACAGAGGTGACTATGGTCATCAAGAAGTGCTATGAAAAAAATGAAATGTCGTATGGCTTTTAGTGCTGGGATATCCCAGAACGGGTTCGGCACGCCAGGTGCAGGTCTTTCTAGTTGACACCCGTAAGCGACCTGCGCGTCGTGATGAGGATGAAATGATGATGAAGACAACACATACACCCAGCCCCCGTGCCATTGTAATTAACCAATTAAGGTTAAAATCCCTGACCCGGCCGGGAATCAAACCCGGGACCCTCTGAACCGAAGGCCAGTACGCGGACCGTTCAGGCAACGAGTCGGACAAGAAGTGCTATTATAATTGTTCACTTACTTCCCGGTAAATATATCCAAAATCAGCCATTTCACACATCAAAGAGCTGAGTGTCGCATGTCAAGACTATCGTCTTAGAATTACGACCAACTTAGAAAAGGGAATCATTCAATGCTATTTTTGTCAGCTGCTGTTTTGATATCCGGCCAGTCTATGGACTGTAATTCTGGACTGAAGGCTGCAACGGGGTTCACTCATCCTCGTGATACCAAACCAGATGCTGTCTGATACGGAGATAGCGGACCCCGTCGTAGAAGCAAAACAATAAGGCAGAGGAGATCTTCACGCTAATCATGTGACATTTTAATAGCTGCAGGCCATCCAGTTGCGCAGCAGTACTCTATCTAGGCCGAGGGCTTAAACGGTCTATATATGCCACAAATTCGTTTGTATTTTAAAATTATTCCTAAAAGTACTGCATTAAAAATACTACGTTTACATATTTTCCGGTGAACAAGTGTTTCCTTGGATTATGACGTTAGATTATATTTCAGCAATTATTTGACCATTAGGTGTCAAAGGAATTCAATGACTGTTATCCTTACATTTCTGTTGAATAAGGAAACTCCAGGTGGTAGCCACAGGAAGGATCCCACTATTGGAACAATGACGTGAGTAGCGTAATTTTACACGTACGGCCACAAAGATGAGTGTAATATTTCAAACCAGTTACTATTCCTATATTGCAGATATTGAATTTAAACATATTTAAGCCTTTCACTTCACAACCGTAATTCGATTATCACCCTCACTTCGCACAATATTAAATTTAACTGCGCTTGTGTAATAGGAAGTGCATGTGGCTACCACTCGATCAATATTCCCTATGAGAATCCAATAATGGGTAGGTGACAGCATGATGAAATCCTAAATGGCGACGGTATTGGCAATTAGCCGCTATTCTGTGCATCAGCATAACCATAGTTATAGCGGCAGCGCACGTCACCTATGAAACTTCCCGTAGTGAGCAGGATGTCTTCATGAAAATAAGATATTTTGTTTTCTAACACGCTTAACTGTGTATCAACGAGAAATTGGCCGCGAGGTTTAGGTCTCGCAGCTATCAGCTTGCATTCGGGAGATAGTGTGTTCGAAACCCACTGTCGGCAGCCCTGAGGATGGTTTTCCATGGTTTCCAATTTTCACACTAAGCAAATGCTCGGGCTGTACCTTAATTAAAGCCACAGCGGCTTCCTTTCCACTCCTAGCCCTTTCCTATCCCTTCGTCGCCATAATAACTATTTGTGTGGGTGCGACGTAAAGCAGTTTGTAAAAAATCCTGTATATGTCTCTCTAACTCTACAGATGAACATAGATAATTTTAATGCATGAAATGTCTTGAGACTTAAGATATGTCTAAGAAATTATCAAAACTTTATTATTACGTCCCATTTTATTCCCGAGAATCCTCAGTCCACTATCATTAATGTTGTTGAACCTTGAAACCCTTTCCAATGCTTTGTTTAGTTCTGAAGTAGGTAAATGTATTGCCAAATAAGAACCGCTATACATTTTATCATCGAAAAAGTTGGCCATGCGATTTCGGTCACGTAGCTGTGAGCTTGGACTCGTAATATAGTGGCTTCCAACCCCACTCTTGGGATTCCGAAAGGTGGTTTTCCGTTGTTTTCCATTTTCACACCACGCAAATGCTAGGGCTGTACCTTACTTAAGTCCACGGTCACTTCCTCCCCGTTACTAACCCTGTCCTTTCTCATCATCACCATACGACCTGCCTGCGACGGTGCGACGTAAAACGCATAGCAAAACAAAAACATTTAATCTTCATTATGAGATATGTTTAGGCCTATATAATATTCGGAACATGAAGTCAATAGATAAGGTGCTACACAAGAAAGACTAAAATACGATAAATCTTACATCAGGACTTCCGAAATGGACGATGGTGGTGAATGTTCAGAAAAAGGAAAAGATAATCAACCCGTCAGGAAAAAAACGAAAACTCACGGCCTCTTTCCAGTCGTTTGGTCGGCGTGGATAGGAATTGTGCTGGCTGTCGCACTCCTCTGGGGTAATGATTAATGACTGACACACGAAATGATACTGGAGGGTGTTGCTAGAATGAAAGATGAAAGAGAAAACAGGAGTAACTGGAAAAAATCCTGTCCCGCCTCCGCTTAGTCCAGCACAAATCTCACATGGAGTGACCGGGATTTGAATCACGGAACCCAGCGGCGAGAGGCCGGTGCGCTGCCACCTGAGTCACGGCGGCTCTCGTTGGGAAAGCACTTTCGAAGTTCAACGAATTTGTTAATGACCCCTAACATATCGTCGTGGAGCTTGCGAAAACTGCTATGGCAGGGTTTCCCAAACCTTTTGTCTCTGAGGTCCCCTTAGCATATCGCATGCATGTCCAAAGACCCCTTATCCACAGACTATAGGCCTAATACTGCATTCAGTAAATTGAAAAAAAGAATTTTGTAATTACACTATGTTTAATTTTATACCCTTTAATAAATTAGTATACCGGGCGAGTTAGCCGTGCGGTTACAGGTGCGCAGCTATGAGCTCGCATCTATGAGATAGTGGGTTCGAACCCCACTGTCCATAGCCCTGAAGATGGTTTTCGGTGGTTTCCCATTTTCACACCAGGCAAATGCTGGGGCTATACCTTCATTAAGGCCACGGCCACTTCCTTCCCATTGCTAGGCCTATCTGTGCCGGGACGACGTAAAGCAAATAGCAAATAAAGAAGGAGTATGTCCGTATTAATTCTATATCCATAATTTTTTACAAATGTTATCAGATTAAAGGAAAAATGTCCTTTATTCTTAAAATGAACTTGTTTTTTAAAATGTAATTTTCAATGATGTCTGCAGAATAAAAGCATTAAACATTCAGTCGATTGGTTTGATGTGTAATGCAATCTAGTACTAAGTGAAGTCAAATGAGGGTTTTGATGATCATTTTAAAGGAAAAACGATAGCACACTAGTTAGTAATAATAATTTCGTGTAGCTATTTATAGCCGAGTGCAGCCCTTGTAAGGCAGACCCTCCGATTAGGGAGGGCGGCATCTGCCATGTGTAGGTAACTGCGTGTTTTTGTGGTGGAAGATAGTGTTATGTGTGGTGTGTGAATTTCAGGGATGTTGGGGACAGCACAAACACCCAGCCCCGAGCCATTGGAATTAACCAATGAAGGTTAAAATCCCCGACCCGACCGGGAATCGAACCCGAGACCCTCTGAACCGAAGGCTAGTACGCTGACAATTCAGCCAACGAGTCGGACACTAGTTAGTAAAAAGGAATAAACAAGACACGCTAGTCGATAAAGGTTCGTCATCCCTGGCCTAGACACTTTGTTAAGATATAGAGAACCGGGCGAGTTGGCCGTGCGCGTAGAGGCGCGCGGCTGTGAGCTTGCATCCGGGAGATAGTAGGTTCGAATCCCACTATCGGCAGCCCTGAAAATGGTTTTCCGTGGTTTCCCATTTTCACACCAGGCAAATGCTGGGGCTGTACCTTAATTAAGGCCACGGCCGCTTCCTTCCAACTCCTAGGCCTTTCCTATCCCATCGTCGCCATAAGAGCTATCTGTGTCGGCGCGACGTAAAGCCCCTAGCAAAAAAAAAAGATATAGAGAGATATGATGACGCGATTTCACACTGAGGATGAAACGAATGTAGGAATTTTGTGCTATTTTGAAGCCTGCTAATAACAGTGGGTTATGGTCGATATGCACAATCTCACGTAGTAGAAAAGGGGCATTATTAGAGTGTTGATTTTTTTTAATGCTAGAGGCAGGAATTTTCTGCCTCTTTTGAAATGAATGGAGAGACGGGTTGAACCATTCTGTTCATGGGCCAATCGTATAGATTTTAGTAATAGATATTGGGATTACCTGAGACCACCCATGGAGTCATTGTCTTATAGGTTATTTCATAAAAGATTCCAGAAGAAGCGTTCTCGTGAGACGAGAGCTAGAGCGTCATAATGAAAATCTCCAGAACCTCATTAAAGGGAGTTATGTCCCAAGCCAAGCCTCTTAATGAAGATTGGGGACGTTTCCCGGATCCCGGCAAGACTAACCTTCGGAGGGAAGAAAGAATTAAATTAATACCTTTGATTACGGAAGAGATGCATTGGATTTGATACAAGAATTGCAACCTGCATAATTTCTGCTTAATTTTGATGTGCATTAGGGCTGCAATCATAAATGCATTCGTTAAGTAGGGTACTTGACGTGCTTTGTGCGGGAAAACTTCGAGTCGCGGGCGCGCGTATCCTGCACGCGATCAAGCGGCGTGGCTACGTCAACCTGATTATAAATGCAAGGCAGCCTGGCACATCAGCCTCATTCTTTGACCGTAAGGCTGCTTGAACGAAGTCGTCATGCTACAAGTCGGCACCGCGAACAACGTTTTATCTTCGAGCTGCACATACAACTAGTACTACTGAATCTGCGAGGAAGTAAGTAATCAACTTGCATATTCAGCTAAATTCTTGATATTACCTGTGTTGATATGGTATGGTGAGATGAGGTACTGCCGATAATAGACTGATGAACTAGTAGCTTCATATTTCTGTGAGGTCAAGTTGTAACTGACGTAATGCTAGAATAAATGTAGGCTCAGGGTAGTTCTTACAGCACTGCATGTTGTTCGAGTGAAAGGATGGAATAACAGTGTTACTAAGAGTGGTGAAGAAACTATAGTGTACCAGGTTTAAAATTCAGAACAAGACTTGGTCAATGAAACGTGTGAGGCACAATATTGGTGGAAACAGGCATCGAGTCTGGACAGTCTGTAATAAGGAAATTTGTTTTCAGTTACCCCTGCATCAAGCCAGAACGAGCTTCTACAACATCATTGCGAGGAAGCCACAACGGGAGCTGAAGTCGGCACGACATCGGGAATCGATCCAGGAACGTTGGGCGTACCTGATCAGCGCGACGTCGAAGGGGACATCTTCCTACCATCTAAGGAGCTGTACGAAGGACTCACGCAATTGTTCACCAGTATCTGCTGCAAGCGTCGCAGTTTGTCATGATGTGGTAAATTCAGTGGTCCACAAGAAGGGCCGCTCCGTCATGTCATCAATCATATAAGGTCAGAGCTTTCCAATTCTGTTTCAAGCATGTCATTTAAATTTAGATAGGAATAGGGGGCCGTCAGCCAACAGGTTAGTTTATGGTAGGAAAATTCTGGGTAATAACGAGCTAGGCCTCAAGCTCGAACCCCGTACCTTAGGGTAGATGATAGTTGTAGATTCCTTGTTGGTGTGCTTATATTTCATTTCGATAGTATTATATTAGCGTACATGTTATCTTCATGGGTCAGGTCGAACTCCCTTGGTCATGGTAGGTTAGTCAAACAGGCAGGCACTATTTATTGTGTCGCGTTTAGGCATTTGTCTCTGCAGACGTAGGCTGTATAGTTGAGACCAGGATTTACCCCGTAATTCACCTAGCTTTACTGACAGGGCGAGCGAGTCCGAATGTTTGAGAGATGTGGGCATTATGCATGTAGCTGACTGTATGAATTGATATGAGAGAGCCCCAGCACAGTTTGAGAGTGTATTGGATGCATTTGAGATGCCTTATTATGGCCATGTGACTATAGCTCACTGATTTGTGCCTTTGTATTATCAAGGTTGAGCCCATGGGAGGCGGAAATAAATTTTTTTATATTGCTGGTGATATTGAGATGAGGACGGATAGCCCGTGTGTATTTAAAAGAGTGCTTTTAGCAGCCAGATTATGTGAGGTACTTTGAAAGGCGAAGTTTCTTAGCACGCTGTCAGTCAGCTGGGCTCATAAATTGTGTGGGCTGCCGCTTGTCGAGTGCTTGGCTGGTGAGGGTTATTGTGCCTGACGTCACAGTCTTGAAACTTGGTTATATGGCTGTCTGCAGCTTGTCGGGTGTGTAAGGGGGAGAAGACGACCTTGATGTTTTGAACGCAGGGAGAGATTTTTGTTCTATTTGTTCTACTTTAATTTTAACACTGGCCCGTTTGATATTGACCTCTTGGGACAGGTTGGTTGTGTTCCTTTTTATATTGTTTGTATATGAATATTCTACGCCTTACTCTTCATGGGACCAGGGTTCGAGACCGGGTCAGGACACTGTACATTATGTGTTTATATTTGTTTGCACCGGGGTTCGATGGTACGAGGCATAGTAAATTTTATGGATATTACTGATAGATATGTATTTCAGCAGATATCCATTTTTCTAGATTTCATTACTTACACAATTATAACATGCTTGTTACAGCAGAGCTGTTTCGTTGTCATCGGCTCAACATTATCTTTACGCCAATCATATTTGAAAACTCTTATATTTGTAAATAGTATTTTTATGTAATAAATCCCTGATTGTAAAACTTTGAATGCAGCGATGTTTTCTGTTAGATATCTTTTTACCTGATTCTTACCTGATTAGTCACATATCCTAGTGTTTTTTCTTAATATTGCCCTTTGTTCACCCATGTTATCCCTGAGAAGTGCGCGATTGTGCGGCCGAGCGTGGATATGTGTTCAGGTAAGACTATGTGCACAAGCTCACGTTTGTGAGAGTTCTTTCACTACTGTACTCTGGGTTCGAGACCGGCTTTCGTCTGGCCGGAACCATAGGGTCCTGTAGGGCACAGGGTACACTCTCGAACAGGAAAATTTTACATGCTCTCCCCCTGAGAAGCCTCTGTCAAACGTAACACCCAGAAGTTTGATTGGTTTTCTCAGCGCAACTCTTGCGTTAAGTATTTTGAGGTAGCAATCCTAAATAACACAATTTAAACATGCCAATTAAATTTTAATTTTAATTTGAAGGCCTATGCACGATGCACATTTAGTTCTGTTCATAGCAACTGTACATTATTTATCCACATAATGCTTGGCATAAAAAAAGCGAAACCAAACCCCATGGCACAACAGCCCCGTAGGGCCATGGCCTACCAAGCGACCGCTGCTCAGCCCGAAGGCCTGCAGATTTTGAGGTGTCGTGTGGCCACCACGACGGATCCTCTCGGCCGTTATTCTTGGCTTTCTAGACCGGGGCCGCCATCTCACCCTCAGATAGCTCCTAAATTGTAATCACGTAGGCTGAGTGGACTTCGAACCAGCCCTCAGATCCAGGTAAAAATCCCTCACCTGACCGGAAATCGAACCCGGGTCCTCCGGGTAAGAGGCGGGCACGCTACCCCTACACCGCGAGGCCGGCAATGCTCGGAATATAATCTAATTTGCGCGACAGCATATCAGGCCCCTCCCTCGTCGGTTCAGCAGGGTATAGCTATTATTCCAGTGACATGTTAAGAAACATTTTCTTTCACTTGTTCACTTGAGCACAATATCACATCTGTAGTCTATCACTGTCCCATGTCTAGTGTGGAGTATGTATCGTATGCACCAAAAGAAACGACAGTGAAATATTATATCATTGCATTGGTACAGTATGTGTTCAAAATGTACACTTTGACGTGCCATCATAACGTTTATGAAAATTATTGAACATGTTGACGAACAAAAGTTGCAAAGGTCAAGAATAAAATTACGTTATCTTCTCGTTTGATTCGCGAAGATCTGTGTTGAAAACTCATTCTTTCAACATGCCCCATATGCTGACATCTAGTTCCACGAGAAATTAAGCGTTCTCCAGAGCATCGTTGCGGAAGGATAAGTTACTCCCAGCAATGAGGGACGGCAACACCTGTTGGAAAAGTTGCCCCTGATTCTCGTTTACTTGGGCATCCTGTTGTCCCTTTTTGTCGACGTAAGACTGATCCCGTATGACGGTACTTGTCAATGATAGCTAAAATTGTTTAGTTATTTGGTGTCTCCTTATTAAACTCGGCCCATTTGACTCCCCACTTCGTATGACTGAAAATAATGTTCCACTACAAACACATCCTCCAGTGTTGAAAGAACCATAATTGCAGAAATCAACAACATTAAATTCACAATACAAACGATTACAGGCAATAAACAAATGATTCTTTTCTAGGGAGCGTAGACAGCAGATGAAAAATAATATCCCCGTCGTTTGGTTTGTCGTATTCCGTTCGTATGTATTTATTATTATTATTATTATTATTATTATTATTATTATTATTATTCAACCGTCTCATTTGGGTCAACTATGGACCTGTCATTTCAACTGTCTCCTTCTTTGGACTTAGATTTTTTCCAGTACTTCCACATTCGTACTTGGTGTTGTTCTCTTCTCTTCTTTGTCCATTCCTTTCCTGCTTTTAGCCTCCTCTTTTCCAAGAACCCATGGCATTGTTGATGTTCCTTCTTGAGTGGGACTTGCTCCAGCATGTCATTACTTGTGACCTATAGTTCTTCGAGATCTCTTTCGGAGAATGTAATACAGTTGTTCGGCGCGGTACATAATTGTCATTTAGTCAGATCTCGCACTGGTCGTGTGGGAAAAGGGTTAGCAAAGCTCGAGTAAGACACGAGATCTCAGTGTGTTTGATCGCGGCCAGACTTTCGCTGCCATCCGTATAGGCTATTTCATCTCCGAAATCAACCAGGCTATGGGCCTTCCATAGGCCTTTGTGACCACAGTGTACCATGAGTACGTAAATTCAAAACCATCATCATCAAGGTCAACTGCAGTGGTGTGCCACGTCTTAATGGCAGTTGACTGACTTAGAAGTTAAGGGATGATAGACAGGTCAAAGTACCACAGATTATTCGCGATTTCAATGCTCAATAACAACGCGAAGTGTGAACGTCCACACAATCCAGGACCACCACCTCGCAATGAGCTCCAGAAGCCACCGTCCCATTTGGGTACTTGTATTCACCGCACGTCACAAGGTATAAAGAATGACATTGGGACAGGAACACCCCCAGTGAATTCTCAAAGCACAGAGAAAGATCGCCTGGACCAACGAGTCGTCGTATTAGTTTGTACGCGTCAATGGAAGATTATGAGTGCGTTACCAAGCACTAGAGGCAATGGATCCTCTTGTCAGCATGGTACAGTTCAGGCAGGAGATGGTTGTATAACCGTGTGAGGACTGTTCACATGGGATGAAATAGGACCCCTGGTACACCTGATAACGTCCCTCGCCGACGAATGATAGTGTAACCTTCTCTCAGTTCTCTCTACTCAATCTCTCACTTCCATAACACAGCAGAGGACTAGTAGGTACAATAAGACATGTACCATCCAGTCGCTCCCGAACTGTGATTGGTTTGTTTGTTGAATGCTCCATGGACTTGAGGATGATTGCCTGGTCCCCAAGGTCACCGGACCTCAATCTTCTTGAGCACATCTAGGATGCTGTTGAGAGTGGTGTGGGCGCCGTTGACCCTGTTCCGAACAACCTCTGTGCATTACGGCAGGCTGTGCAAGAGTCATGGAACAATAAGATTCTCCACGTTTCCGGTATCGTGTGGAGTCCCTGTCACGCCGCGCTGCCATCGTCATCAGGGTGAAAATGGATGCGGTACGCAACTAGCTGGGTAACTCTAATTGAATTATTCATCAGTGTATTGTTAAAGATACATTCCCGAACAATCCGGCACACTATTTTTCCGCAGTTGGGGGCTTGCTCTCGCATGTGTGCGGCAGAGCCAAGTGCGTGGTAGTCCAGCGTTGCTCAGAGAACCCTTTGCATATGCCTAACAATCACCAGCTGTCATATTCTGAAGCAACAAGACAGTTTTCACAGTTTTGACACAGTGGTGGAGTTAAAATATTCGGTGCTTACTCGACAAATAGGCCACCGGACGATGTTATGGTTTCTCTGCCATTCTCAGAATGTGTCCTAAGAACATGTTCCTCCTTTTCCTTATGATGTCCGAGATTTTCTTTATCTTGTCATACAGCAGTTCATGGTTCGCTCATCTTATAAATTGAACGTCCTCTGTTCTTCGCGGTCCCAATATCTTCCTGAGAATCTTTCGTTCCACTATTTCTAATCTCTTAAGTACTCACGCTATTACCAAGTTAAGAGTTTCTGCTACGTATAAAGCTTCAGGGTGGATGACTGTCTGGTAATGTCTCAATTTTGCTTTAATCCAAATATTCGTCCTATTGTACACATTCGAAATCATAGTTGTATTATTAATATTACTCATTTATCCGTATTTGCCACTGACAAACAGCTCATTTGAACCAAGTAATTTCATAAATTGCTAATATAGCCATAAATTATGTCGTTTCCACTTCCTTCTTCGAGTGCTACAAATACAAAGCAAAGGACAATACAAAGAAAATTCAACGTTCCGCCTACGTGTTCCCTTATTCTACCATCTGTCACAGAAAATGTCGTTTCACTTTGTGCCAGTGTATGTTTTATTCAGCACCGTTCTACTGTATGTATATTGTGAGTGAAGTCGTTTTTAGTGCCTGATTCATTATCCTGTGCTGTGTTCCACATCAGTGCTCACGACTGCATTCAATGAATGTAATTCTCGTAACTGTTTAATGTCACAACGCCAAACCAATTATAGCTACAGAATGTGTGTGTTAAGACTGGCTTCAAATCTCATTACACGCACAAAAATCAACATGCACTGTAAAACTGTATATGAAAAACTGAATTATCACTAATGTGGTTATTAATAAATGTTTCAATTTTAATTTTTAAACAGAATTAGAATATGATATGTAGTTTTGAGAACAATCAAAGCTTTGAATTTATCTTACACCGAGGACTGAAAGAATGAATGTATTTCCATACCAGTGAACTCCGTAAGCTCATTGTATAGAAGTATTTGCAGCATTTTAATGTTTGAAAACTTTCTCAGCAGACTACGAAAAACGTAAAATTAAGCAATTTTCTCAATTGTGCCGAAAGTTGAAGGGCTAAAGGGCCCGAAAGATTTCAAATTGTGACCCTTTAATACTTTTAAAAATTTGAAAATCACTTCCGGTCTAAATGCAGTTCCGGAAAAACAGCCTGAAATCGCTTGTTTGTGTGTACTCGTTTTCTTTTTGAATAAAAATCCTAGCCAAATTACAGTAACTTATTTACATAATTATATCTGTAACGTATTCCTTGATTCAATATCCTCATTTTTAAAATTTTTTTGAGATATGCTCACACAGAATGTTATAAGGATTAAGTGAAACGTTGCATTGTCTCACATTAGCACTCGTAATGGTAGAAAAACGCTACTCTAATCGACCAGATAACGATGATTAAGGAAAGAATTGTACTTTTTAGGAATAAATAAAGAATATATTATCATACTTTATTATAATGTTATTTACCAAAATGTCCCTAGGATGTTTTCAACATTGAGTTGTTTGCCTAAAGGGCTAGAACTGCAGATTTTTTAGTAAATGAATGACATCTGTCCGCCTCTGTGGTGTAGTGGTTAGCGTGATTAGCTACCACCCCCGGAGGCCCGGGTTCGATTCCCGGCTCTGCCACGAAATTTGAAAAGTGGTACGAGGGCTGGAACGGGGTCCACTCAGCCTCGGGAGGTCAACTGAGTAGAGGTGGGTTCGATTCCCACCTCAGCCATCCTGGAAGTGGTTTTCCGTGGTTTCCCACTTCTCCTCCAGGCGAATGCCGGGATGGTACCTAACTTAAGGCCACGGCCGCTTCCTTCCCTCTTCCTTGTCTATCCCTTCCAATCTTCCCATCCCTCCACAAAGCCCCTGTTCAGCATAGCAGGTGAGGCTGCCTGGGCGAGGTACTGGTCATACTCCCCAGTTGTATCCCCCGACCAAGAGTCTGAAGCTCCAGGACACTGACCTTGAGGCGGTAGAGGTGGGATCCCTCGCTGTGTCCGAGGGAAAAGCCGACCCTGGAGGGTAAACAGATGATGATGATGATGATGATGATGATGAATGACATCTTCAGCCCAGTACAACTAAGGAAATCTACATTCAGCTCGTACTCCTCGGCTAAGGTCCATAACCCGGAATTTTGTGCGTCTCTGCTTAACATGTCTCTTTACAGAAGTCATATACCTCCTGAATATAATTATGAACAGACGGATATTCTCATTATTTGAAATATTTTAAAATATAATCCAGTAGAAAAATATTCCCAAGACAAGCTACATAAGAAGGAACTGGATACATTACCTCCGTATGGAACAGAACTGATATTTTGTCATTAATTTATTAGTCACGATCACCAATCAATGAATAAATTGTTAACACTGGCATGTATATATAGTTTTGATTAAAAAATCGGAATGGTGGATAAATCATGAATTCACTCATTCATTTTTATTGTTAATACTAATTGTTTCGGAAGTTTACACACTTTATCCTTTAGAGATTTTCAGTACCCCTTAATTTTGGTGAAGTATTCAGTTCATCGCTCTTCAGCCCACTTTGCGCCAGTTCTCTTTATTCCTCTTTCGCTAATATGCTTCAACACATGTACCCAATTCTAGAACTTACAATACTTCTTCCTCGAACCAGCGCCGCTGAGACACCGGCCAGTTCTCCATTGCAGTTGCCTATTGAGAGGTACAGTTTCACATAATGAGAATATTAAGAATTTTGCGGGATATTACGATGTTAGGTATTCGAGAGCGGTGGCCGTAAAATATAAATATGAGACATTTCTCTCTCACAGAAGGCGAGAGATCTTGTAATATAGAGTAGAGTCTGCATCTGACCTCAGGAGAAATTCGTCCTCAAAATTGTGACATTGATCCAGGATCTTTCGTGGGATTTCCATTTTTTTAACACGTTGGGCGCCACGTGCCGCCATACGGCGTCACGGTGGTCTACAAATTTGAGATGGCGTGACGCCATATGGCGGCACACCGTTCTTGAAATCAGAGTTGGCGTGACGCCATATGGCGGCACAGTTGAGTTTCAGGCGATGCGCCGTAGATAATCAGGTGAGATATCTATGCGCGTAAAATTGGTACTACGTGAAGGGCGAACTTCAGAGTCTATTCCAGCTATGTATTTTTACTGTATGCCACCATGTGGCGCCACAGTATTCTTCCGAAGCCACTGACTGGCCAGTGGTCTTTGTCACAGGTGAAAGCGCGCCAGGCTTTGTTTATTCCTCGTTTACGTACGTATTATCACTCAGTTTATATGGTTGTGCAAAAATATAAAAAAAATGGAAGATATTGGTAATAATTTTACGAGGGAACACATACATGTGTTACACTCGGATTCGGTTGAAATTTGGTAGGAATATTCGTGGGAGGCAGTAGAATGCCAAGGTGAAAAGTGCATGTACCCAGCGCAAGTTTAAACGCCAAAATTGAGCAAATAAATAATCATAAAATTAGAAGTACCACGGGAGTATCGGGGTGTGGCGGAGAAGTAGGGAGGAGCGAAGCATCGGACGTGAACCAACCGGGCTGCGTCGAGCTGCGCCAGCAGCCAGGTAGCGTACTGTTAGCGCGTTTCCCTTAACTTCCCGATCAGATGTGCAAAACGTAAATATGAAAACAGCACATGAAACAAGTGTACAAAGGATGATGTTTGAACAACGATGCCAATAAGGTTTGAAAAATTACAACGAGTAACAAGAACTCGGGCATGCCGAGACGCATATTTTCATTGTTTAGAGTTATCAGAAGACTGTTCACAACAATATGTAATGCAATATAAATACTTGTTTTGCATTTTACTAGGTTTTCATAAATATTGCGTTAATTTGAATTAGGAAATAAATATCCCGTATTGGAAATTCGTATTGAACATTCCATGTCAAAAAATTCTGTGACAAAATATGGCGTCACGCTATATTTTATCTTTCCTAAAAATTGATGTGACACCATATGGCGTCACGCATGACCATGGTATGGTGAGATAAAATTTACTTAGTACATCATATTAATACATCCCAAGATTATATAAACAGTCTACAACGCGTACAATTGCTTTGGCACCAGCGGAATGCAATTCAAAAACATGCCTGGCACCAGTGGAATAGTGTGCTACAATCGGCTCGGCACTCAACGTGTTTTAATTATTGTGGTTCTCTAAACATTACTGTACAGTACGTCTTTGATGCTCCTTGCCTAGTGTCGCGCCAAGGATAGCGGACTAGGTCGAAATATCATTTGACTCAAGCCGCACCAGAGCGATCTGTGGTATCCAATGAAAGCCTGAGAATTCTGAATGGGAGTTTCTTGTCAAGTCCGCGTGCAGTGACGCGCTGGGTTGCGATGTTTTGTCGTATCGTTATGATAATATTTCACAGGTTCGATATACGTTATTTGAGTACTAAGCAACTCGCAACTCGTAACATAACGCTCAATTTATCAAACCTAAAATAAATATTCCGCGAGCACTAAATTGAAAAAAAATAAACACTGCAAGCCAGAAAAGAAAGGCTGACAACTCCGATCCTTTTCATCCTGTCAAATTCTAGGCAGCCTTTTGAGATGCTGGTTGTTAACCTATAGAGGAGCACAACACTATTTGAATCCTCTCTCTCTCTCACCATAGTGACGGGTTAAGCACCCTGTGGCAAACAGGGCTTCAGGACAGACAGCTGTGGTGTAGTTGTGATGATTGGTCTGATATGAGATTGACTTGGAACGAAGGTTTGCAGAGTTGAAAGTTCCGTTCCATGCGTTCGGCCCGATATTTCATGGATTCTTTCTGTGAATCCCTAAAGGGAATGTTCTCACCAAGATACTTAAAATGAATTTAACTGTGATATTTCCATACCTTTTATGGAGAAATACGGTGGTGGTATGATAGCGAGATATCATTATTTCATCTTATACAAAGGAAATCCAGAGACCTATGTCTTCAGCTACTTCTCGTAATATTTCAACGTATGATCCGGGGATGTTCAGATCATCTGTTATTAAGAGTAAATCACGTGCAAAATCAAGGCTGTCATTGTTAACTGCTTTGGATCCAGTGCCAAGATTTATTTTTTATTATTTTTACTCATAATAATAATAATAATAATAATAATAGAAATTAAAACGGACGTCATTCGGGGAGGAAGGGTTATTTTTATGGCCACATAACACGTTTGACCTCGCAGAGACTGACCAAAGGGACCTCTTTCTACTTTGCGAACAAGAAAACCAACGGACCCTGGTACACCGAAGTTTAAACAGTCCTTCTTTTGCTATTGGTTTTACGTCGGACCGACACAGATAGGTCTTATGGCGACGATGGGATAGGAAAGGCCTAGACTTGCAAAAGTCTAACAACCCACTCTAGAGATTAAGTACTTAGCTGATTGTGGAAGCCACAGTCAGTAAGACATCTCACTGGCGTTTAAATATGCCACTTGAATCCCGCGGTTACTTAAAAATGAATAAAAAAATAGCAAGTAGAATTATTCCATTTAAAATATTAGTATTTTTGTTCACAGTCTTTATCCTAGCACTGTTCAAAGACAAAGTGAGACGACCTCTCAAAAAAGCGCAAGCCCGGCGTTCATTAATAACAAATTTAATTAAAATGAGTTTCAAGGAACTCGTTAAATAATGGTCTCTGGAAGATGAATGTATTGCTGGAGGTGTCATAATCCGTCATTTTGGATGGAGATGCGATGCTTCCATGTCAAATATTTCTCTTATCAATGATCCTGAAAATTTGCACGAGTGTGCATTACATTTTCTAAGCTGTGTAACGTTATCTGTACTTTCTTCTTCTTCTTTCGAATGGGCCACCAGAGGACCACGTGCCAATTTCAATTCCTTCTTCTTTGTTCTTTCCTTTTCTTCCAGTACGCTTTCATCTGTTCACTATGTTTCTTCTTTCTGTCTTCAGACCACTTTGAACCAGTCGTTTTTACTTTCCTACCTTGGAATCCTTCTATTTTCAATACTTTTAACCGAAAGCCTTCTCTATTATTTATTTCTTCTGTTGTTATATTGTTTTTTTCTAAATCCTTTCTTACTTCGTTGACCCAGCTTGTCGTTGATTTCTTACTCCACAAATATCTGAAAATCTTACTGGTTAATCTACTATCTTGCATTCGATATAAATGTCCAAAAAACATAAGTCTCCTTTTCCTCATTACATCTGATATATTTTCTATTTTTTGATATATTTCAGCATTACTTCGTAATTTCCAACCTTCTGCTGTGTTTTGTGGGCCTAATATTTTCCTCATGATTCGCCTTTCTAGTATTTCTAGCTTATCTAAATTATAGTTTAATGCCAGACACTCGCTTGCATATAGGCATTCTGGCTTCACTACTGTGTTGTAATGCCTTATTTTTGCATTTTTGGATAGGCATCTTTTATTGTAGATATCTTTGGTGACACCATAAGCTCTCTCCATTTTATGTACCCTCTCCTCTACTGCAGATTTTTCTAAACCATTTTCTTGGATTATTTCCCCTAGATATTTGAATTTTTTTACCCTCTCTATTTGGCCAATATCTGTTTTCAGAAATTTTGGTGCATCCCAAATATTTGTTAAAAATTTTGTTTTTTCTGCAGAAATTCTTAAGCCAGTTCTGCTGGCGATTCTTTCCAAGACATTTACTTGGGTTACAGCAGATGTCACATTTTCAGAAAGTATTGCAAAGTCATCTGCAAATGCAAGACAATTTATTTCAATCCTTTTGTTTCCTCTTCCTAACTTTATCGGTGAAATGTTGAGTTCAATAAGTTTTTCGTTCCAAATTCTCACTATTTTCTCTAGGACACAATTAAAAAGAATTGGGGATAGTCCGTCGCCTTGTCGTACACCAGTTTTTATTTTTATTTTTATTATTATTATTATTATTATTATTATTATTATTATTATTCGTTTCAGCCTGGTGTGCAACACGTTACTTCAACAGTTTGCATCCCTAAGCTTTAATTCTTCCCAAGTATTCCCGCATTCGCTTTCTGTACGCCTCCTTTCCTTCATCAGTCCATTTCTTGTCTGTTTTTAACTTTTGCTTTTCTTGGAATTTATGGTATGTCTGAAGTTCTTTCTGGAGTGAAGCACGTTCTTGGATGTCTTCATGTGTGATCCCTATTTAAGAATTTTCATCCGGAAGGTAGTGGTTTTGAAACCACTGTTGAAATAACGTGGTGCACACCAGGGTGAAAAGAATAATAATAATACAGTACAGTACAGATAACGTTACACAGGTTAGAAAATGTAATGCACACTCGTGGAATCTTTCAGGATCATTGATAAGAAAAATATTTGACATGCAAGCATCGCACCTCCATCCAAAATACGGATTATGATACCTCCAGCAATACTTTCATCTTCCAGAGACCATTATTTAACTAGTCCCTTGAAACTCATTTTAATTAAATTTGTTATTAATGAATGCCGGACTTGCGCTTTTTTGAGAGGTCGTCTCGCTTTGTGTTTGAAGATTGCTAGGATAAAGACTGTGAAACAAAAATACTGATATTTTAAATGGAATTATTCTACTTGCTAAATTTTAATTCATTTTTAAGTTACCACGGGATTCAAGTGGCATATTTAAACGCCAGTGAGATGTCGTACTGACTGTGGCTTCCACAATCATCTAAGTACCTAATCTCTAGAGTGGGTTGTTAGACTTTCGTAAGTTATGTTTATGGTCCGTATTGATCGTTATCAGACTTCAGTGGAGAGAAAACACTTCTTAAATACTTCCACGTTATCAGTACGACGTATATTTAAAATGAGTTATATATACATAAATAATACAATGATTAATAAACAGGACATGCTTCGCCCCTATTTTGGGCATCTTCAGCTTCTTAGAAAATATTAAACAACTAAAATTCTTTTCTTAGGTTATGTTCATAAAAGTTCTTGAAACAAAGATGTCCTTAAATGTCTAGAAAACCTTATAAAAAGATATGAAGACAACATCACCTGAAAGGCTTCGTAGATAAGTATGAGAATTACACAAGTATAAATAACAAAAATTGATTAAAACAACCATAGAAGTCTCTCTAGGACTTGTTGAAGAACATATTATTAGAATACATATAAACACTGTGAGAAACTTATATATTCCGTTATTATAGGGGCAACACTTACAAGTTATGTCGTTGCTTGTACCTAAATTGCTTACAATAAATTGACGAATAAACATAAGATACTGAGTGTTAGAATATATAGTTGTATGGAGAATGGGAATCCTTATAGTTAGATTGGGACGACGTGGTCTTGACTGTGTAAAAATAACTCTTGTGCGAGGTCCCCTATGTTTATTTGCTCTGCAGAATTTGTTGACATTTTTGTATTTACGGATAATTCTCCAGCCATTACGGCTCTCATTTTCAGAGTTAGCGATGCAATTACCCCAAATGAATGGTTCGCAGTAGCGTTTTATTTACATACCTCGATAGAATTTTCTTGAAAAGATGAAAATTACATTGTAGCGAAATTTCCTAAGCAATAGTCATCAGCGTAAATGGTGAGATTCACTAGGTGTGTCGAGAATCTTTCAGGCCTCTGTGGTATTGCTCAGCATTTGATTTGAAAAACGAACAAGAGGAAATATTTCAAGAGTTTAAACATTATATGCATATCTTACACCAGAGAGGATTTGTTGGTTTACGACTTGGAATAAGAGAGTTAAGTTATTAATGAGAATTTGAACTTGCCCTTCCTTGGACAAAAGCTCAATATATGGTTGAACTAAAGAGAAAGACATATGCTACCGACTTAAGTCGGAATGTTATTGGTTCTACGTCCTAACTACTCTTATGGTTTTCGGAGACGCCGAGGTGCCAGACGTTTGTCTCACAGGAATTCTTTTCCGTGCTGGTAAATCTACCGACACGAGACTGGCATATTTGAGCACCTTCAAATACCACCGGACTGATCCAGCAGCGAATCTGCCAAATTCAAATCAGAAGGCCAGCACTCTACCGTCTGAACTACTCATCTTCAATTCTCCTCCATATACAGAAATGTATCTACACTGAACTTCAATTTTATTAAGCGCATAAATTAATAGAACAACGAAAGTCTGGAAGTCTGGAAATGCACAATATGAGTTTCCAGCCTTCATCATGTTATGCTGTATGGTCGTTTTCAGCCAAGTTTGAGCCCCCCACCCCTCTCCCTCAAAAAAAATAAGAATTCACCATTGTGAAACTTGTTTTCTTTTACAGTTTGTTTTACGTCGTACCAGCACAGATAAGTCTTACGGCGACGATGGGATAGCAAAAGGCCTAGGAGTGGGAAGAAAGCGACCGTCGCCTTAATTACTGTACAGCCCCAGCATTTGCCTGGTGTGAAAATGGGAAACCACGGGGAAAAAATTTCACGGCTACTGACAGTGGGATTTGAACCAGGTGAATATTACAACCAAGGATCTACTGGAATTCGAATTTTGACCGTCCGTCTCGAAATCCCACAGCACTGTTCTAATCACGCCCCTAACATGGTCTAATATTACCCTTCTTAAAATGAATAACAGAACTGATTGTAAATACAGATGTATTCAGTGGCGAGAACACTGAACTCTGGAAATTATAAAAATGAATATGACGTAAATTAAAGTAAGATCTAGCGCACAATTCTTTTAATTTCCGAAGACAATTGAGTGTCCATATTCCGGCATGTCAAACAATTATTTAAAAAGAGAACTTCTGTCAAACCCGTTCACAATTAGAACAGACAATTGAAATACACCACTAGAATATTATTATTTAAGTACAAGTACCTTTCTCAAGATGTGCTAGAAGATTTCTTATGAAGCTAATGTTAATACATTTGTTGTCCCTACGAAAATGCAAGAGATGGGATGCTGACGTGAAATATGATGGCAGTTCCCGATTTTATTCACATATAATTCTGAGAATTTTCTGATTAAACTGATGTATTACTCGCTCAAAAACAAATATCATTCATTTAATTTCGAAACGTCTGGTTTCTCCTCTTTTGATATGCATACAGTATATTCAAACTCTGTATCTCCAAATTCTTCAACATAAAAGGCCACAGTGTACACTAACTTGTGGAACATTGTTTCTTACGTTAGTAGCATTGCTATAATACGTTTGGCTGCCTGTTGGTCCGTAGGTCTGATTGGATTTTAAATTCAGGATATCGTTCCGTGAATTCTTTTTGCTATTTGCTTTACGTCACACGGATAAGTCTTGTGGCGACGATGGGACAGGAAAGACCTAGGAATGGGAAGGAAGCGGCCGTGGCCTTAACTAAGGTACAGTCCTAGCATTTTCCTGGTGTGAGAATGGGAAACCACGGAAAACCATCTTCAGGGCTGCCGACAGTGGGATTCGAATCCACTATCTCCCGAATGCGAGCTCACAGCTGCGCGCCCCTAACCACACGGTCAACTCACCCGGCCCATGATTTTTCATACTATACCGCATTTTGATGTGAATTTCTAATATTTGACATTTTCGGTATACAGTAATATATCCCTGTATCTCGCGAACTACAGTACTACTCATATTCTTCCTGGATTTCCCCAATGTATTACGGACAGTACTTTATATAAGTTTGGCCTAGTTTTACGGCCAGAGGCCGTCCCTTACGCCA
Organism: Anabrus simplex; assembly: GCF_040414725.1. Classification (NCBI taxonomy): domain Eukaryota; kingdom Metazoa; phylum Arthropoda; class Insecta; order Orthoptera; family Tettigoniidae; genus Anabrus; species Anabrus simplex. Next base: position 611,956,001 of record NC_090265.1, on the reverse strand, counting down.
ATCCCATATGAGAGGATGTATTCACAATTAGTTTCTGTGGTCGATTGAAGTGTGGTTTATTGTATGTATATGTAGAGATGAGTATTAAGGCGAACACAAACACATCGTCCGCGAGCCAGATTAAGTACACATTGTGCCAGAAATTTCTTGACCTAGCCAGGAATTAAACCTGGATATCAGTATGCTGACAATTCATACAAGGAATTGGACCTTGGAGTACTAAATATTATTTTAAAATGTGTTATAAAATAAGTAAAGGAAGCCATTGAACCAAAATCATAACAAGAACTCGCTGACAGAGTAATAATATTATTGGTCTTCAGACAAATTAAATACCTTTACGGTTTACCGAGTTGAAAAAACGTCGGAATTTTGTCCCGCATGAATTCACTCACGGGATGGTACATCTACCGACACGAGGCTGGCGTGCTTTTAGGACTTACAATAACCCCCGTACTGAGCTGGAATCGAACCCAAAAAATGTCCCTCAGAAAGCAAGAGCTCTACTCTCTTAGTCACTCACTCTGGCTCACTTACTTCTTTCCTTGGACAAACTAACACAATATTTTAATTGTGAATCACTACTTAAAGTGAAACAAGAAATGTAAACTTAAAAACATATACTAAACAAAGCTCTAAGAATTTCAAAATTCTAGGTATTAAAAATACAGGAACAAGACACTTCTTAGTCCTGTTCTCCTTTTTTATTTGATTTAGTGTTCAACAGGCATTTCTGACCACTTACGGAACATTTCCATTTCTTATTTCTAATGTTATAAATAATTTACAATAAAAATTACAATATGAATCTAATACTATTTTTATGACCTATGAACAGTGGTAAGTGTGTGTTTCAACTTATTATTTTAATTTATCCTAAAGTATACATTGCTGATCTAAATTAATCTAAGGACTAAACTATTCATGGTACACAAGTATAATACTCTATTTCATTTATGTCTCCTGTCTGTGTGAATTCCCTTCTGACTGACTTTAAGCAGACACTCTCCTCGTGAAATATGTCCACATTTGGCATTTTATTACTTGACTGACATATTCTGATTAACGGTGAATTCATATGGTGATTTGTGTTTGACTTTGTAATAAAGAAAGTTAAATTTTTTCTATTACATCCAAACGGTGCATACAGGTTTATTTGGTGCATTAACTGTCAATCAAAGCAGTCAGCATTGTGGTCTTCGGTTCAGATCACCATTTTCGATTCCCAGCCAGACCGGTGATTTTAAATGTCTGTGGTTAATTCCTATGGTTCGGTGACTAAATTTTTGTGATTATCTTAATACACACACTGCATATTACATCTGACTACCTAAAACCACAAGAACAAGTAATAAAGTTGAGCACACCTTAATTCTTCAAGCTGAAATCTTAAAGTACATCCAGCCGTAAAACTGGGCCATATTTACATATGGTACACATATATCTCTCACGTTCGCACAACGGTGTCAGAAATGTGACAGAAGAAAAATTGGCGGTATTTTAATGGAAACATAAGGCAAAAAAATTAGATTTACCCAATACATATATATACAATATGAAATGCTCTTGGGCAGTGTAGGTGTTTTATTCGTACGATATACTCTACGTCGACACAGATAGGTCTTATGGTGACGATAGCATAGGAAAGGGCTAGGAATAGAAAGGAATCAGCCATGGCATTAATTAAGGTACAACCACAGCATTTGCCTTGTGTGAAATTGGGAAATCATGGAAAACCATTTTCAGGGCTGCCGAAAGTGGGGTTAGAACCGACTATCTCCCAAATGAAAGCTCACAGTCACGTGACCCTAACCGCACAGCCAACTCTCTCGGTCAAGGACTCATAGAAAACACTATTGCATTCTTGTGGGTTTCCGACTGTGTTGGACAGCAGAAATAAAATGGGACTTAAACAGCAGATTGACTAAGAATGGTACCACTATATACACAAGGGAGACACCTCGTCAAATACATTGGCTGAAAAACCTCTAGTATCGAAAGGCACCAATAGTGTAAAATAAAGTGGTTTCCCAACAGACAGACAAATAAAAACAGAGAAATATCTTTGAAAGCTGGGAAGAAAACAAGATAAAATTCAGGAGCAATAACAAATTTTAGGCTAAAGAGAACAGACGATTGTTTTGCTTTGTATTCAGAATCACCGTTTATCTGTAGAACGAGTACCCATTACACCAGGTTTCTGACTCCATACTGGATGACTAACATCTACTCCACTACTCAGAGCTTGAAAATAATCACTAAGGTTCAGAAACTTCATCAAGCTCTACTGAGCTGCCATAGAAATAACTACAAATAAGGTTTTCCCAGTTCCCTTATTCGTAATTTCATACTTTCCATTCGAGCCAGAGGGAGTTTTGATACAGCAGGACTACTGGGTGAGCGCTCCCGTAAAACTAACAGAATGTACAGTTCACGCAAGCGTTATTCAACCTGCACGGTAGAGTACAAAACCAATTTACATGATAATACATTGAAACATGGGATTGTAACTCCATGTCGACGGGCACGTTAACAAGCTTTCTGCGCACTGTTACACCTGCTGATGAGCAAATGTATGTCCCCTTTCATTTGTGAGGATGGGAAAGAATCCAGTTGGACGTAAATTGTGTCCTTAGGTGAAATACTATTACGATTGCGTTACAAGTACATTTTCTGCAAATGTACGTTTTCGTGTAATGGGCTAATACTTTACTTTTCAATTATGATATGAATGAGAGGAATTCAAGAGGTATAATGTTATTTAATTACAGGTACTATACTTTACCACTGTTTTGGCGATAATTTAATTATCTTGTCAGAAAAAGTAATGAAATATGTGTAATTCATCATGATGAATTTCATCACTCCGTGAAGGACTACAAAATAGAATAAATACCTTCTTGATAAATAAAATTATCAACCGAACAGCTAACATTATATGAAAAATGATCTGTAGTTAAGAAACTCAAATACCTTTATATTCTTCTTTTCTTATATATTGAATCATTTCATATTACAGATTTAAGGTCCAAGAACATAGCTGATAAATTTTATAGTGCAAACAGTCAATGCAGAATTTAAAAGCAAAGAATATTGTGCAGGTGGATAAGCACTTTCGAAATTTTAATACAGTAAATTTACAGATTGATCATTTAGGAGCTTTTTGGGAAATGTTTATTATTATATGAATGAGTACCGTATCATAATTTGCGTATGAAAATATGATACTGTGAAACACTTTGCGTTTTGCGTAAAACTACCATTGCTTAAAGTCAGTCTTGACATTGTTCCACTAGTATTTTTTAAGCATGATGAGATCACTAGCTGATGTTCACTTGAGGATGATTAAGACTAAGCAGAGCTAGACAACCACTCCAGAACCAGCTTACCCTATGCGGAATCGAACTACCGCCTTCTAACTCCATCAAACTGCTCGGTATTCGTATTACGGACAATCTAAAATGGAATAAGCAGGTGGAGGAAGTGAGGTGTAAGGCATGTAGAGCAGCAAGTTTTGTCCGTAGATGTCTCTCGGGAGGAAGAAGTAAAGCCCTACAAACGGCTTATATTTCCCTGGTGTGGCCCAATGTGTTTTACAATCTGTTTTATGTTGCACGACTCAGATAGCTTTTATGGCGACGATGGGATAGGAGAGGCCTAGGAGTGGGAAGGTAGTGGCGTGACCTTAATTAAGATACATTTGTCTGGTCTCAAAATGGAAAACCACGGAAAACGATTTTCAGGGCTGCCGACTGTGGGTTTCGAACCCACTGTCTCCCGGATGGAATCTCACAGCTGCGCGTGTTTAACTGCACGGCCAACTCGCCCGGCTTTGTGCGACCTATACTACTCTATGGGTTTCCTTCTTGGCACCCAACGACAACAGAAAATATGAGGAAACTAGAAAGTGTCCAGTGACAAGCAGAACGTATGATTAACAAGCACATCCCTCTAAACATACCCAGGTCATTGCCCCCAGTGAACAAGTTATGTAAACAAACAGACGTAGCCTTCCTGAAAAAATCCCTGACAGACAACACATACCTCTCCCCTTTCCAGGGCCTGCAGCTTAATTACCGTTCGGTTGAGAGAGGCCAGAACAACCTCATATTTAAATGGATTTTACGCACGATCTGCTCATCTCTGGAATCGTCTATGCATCTGAAGTAAAACTGCTTTATCTTCCTCTACGCAGTAAAGAAAATGTATACAATTTGTATAAATTAGAATTTCAGTAATGATGTGTGCAAGTACAATTGAATGTGGGCGAATGTGCATGCCTGAGCGTGTGAAAGTGGTTGTGAATGAGTGTGTATACAGGGGTACGAGTGAGGGCATAAATGACTGGGTCTTATCTCTCTAATATGTATAGCTTATTATTATTATTATTATTATTATTATTATTATTATTATTATTATGCTTATATTCCCGCACCTGTGTGTTTGCGGGTGCGAACTGTGTCGCACATGTGGATTTGGCCCTGTTTTGGCCAGATGACCTTCCTGACGCCAACCTTATATGGAAGGATGTTATCTCCATGGCGTGCTTCTGTGGTGGTTGGTAGTGTAGTGTGTTGTCTAAATATGAAAAGGAAAGTGTGGGAACAAACACAAACACCCAGTCCCCGAGCCAGAAGATAAAATCCCCGACCCAGCCGGGAATCAAACCCGGAACCCTCTGAACCGAAGGCCTCAACGTTGACATTTCAGCCAATGAGTCGGACTCTAATATGTACAGCATACATTTAGATAATTTTTATTCTAAGTGTACCGGGACTGAAGTGTAAATATGTAAATTTAAAATTGTCTACACATATGTAAGCATACATGTGGGGATGGAAGCACTTTCGTGTATGTAGGCTTGCCCTTTCTCCATCTACCCCCACCCCCTAAGATTATAAATGTACATTTAGGGAAAAGTATAATAATTATTATTATTATAATAAATAAATCCACATCTGAAGACGTCCTGTATTCTTAAGAAAAAGAAACCACTGTGATCCAAAAAAAAAAAAAAAAAATTAGTAAGAAGGAGGAAATCGCTGTAGGAAATTAATATCACCGTATTACCATCGAGGCAGGTCAGAAGTTCCTTGAGGTTGTTAAATCAGCTTGAAAACTCTGGTCTTATTAGACGCGACGCTTCTCATTTTGAACGTTTAGTTTGTTTTATTTAAACCAAAATTCATACATGAAGAAAGCCACGTTATGTGAAGGTTAAGATAGTTATTTACTTTGGAGTGTTTTGAAGTGTTACGGAGAAGTTAAAATTCTATAGTGGAAAAGTAAAATAACCGTGAGATTGAACTGTGAATCCTTATTATGGAGGTAGCGTTTTAGTGTCGAGTGCTATATTATCTGTGTGTGAGACAGTATGTTAAAAATTCCACTGCCCATACGGCGATGTCGGGCCGGGCTGAGTGGTTCAGACGGTTCATGTGCTGGCCTTCTGACTATAACCTGGCAGGTTCGACTCTGGCACAGTCTGGTGGTATTTGAAGGTGCTCAAATACGTTAGCCTCATATCTGTAGATTTATTGGCACGTAGAAGAACTCGTGTGGGACTAAATTCCGACTCTTCGGTTTCTCTGAAAACTGCAAAAACAGTTAGTGGGACTTAAAAATCTGTATTATTACTTATTTCGATGATGCTGCATCGACCACGCGCGTTGACCATGAAGTGGTGCACAACGGTGTGGGAAGCCGACTTCAGAGTATGTCTTCGGGTCGCCTCCGCTGATGGTAAGGGGCATCTTTACGGTACAGTGATCCGGCAGTGACTTCATGTCACCCTCATCGGACAGCACTCTGGTATAGTTCTCCAGCGAAATAACGCTCGTATGTGCGTGGCAGATGGGTGTATGGTCTACCAGCCTCTTGATGAGGTACTCCCGTACGTCACAAAATAATATATGTACGATCCGCTCCTACGTAAATTCATACGCAGTGCCGAACAATTCGAAGTTGAGGGCTAGTTACAACACTTGTGGACGACTTGCTGATGAGAGGATACAACAAATGTACGAATATTTTTACAAACCAACTTGATGCATGTATCTGGACCCTTATTTCTAGAGACTGCACTAGTAGTAAATAAACTCGTGTTCTCATCGCGAGGAGCTGCAAATCTTTTCAGCTACACTCCGATTGGAGTGACATTTGATGTGACATTTTAACAACATACTAGTCCTCCTGCCTTTCTTAAATTTCTGGAAGTACTGTAAATCGATTCCGGGCCACCGAGGCCGGTAGCTAATACGCTAAACTTTAGGCAGAGACTTCACTAAAACTAACAGACTGAAAACTCTTACCAGATCCCCAATATTCTTTTATTAAACGTACTTAAAAATGATTTTCTAAATGCCTATTGGAATTCCTTCTATAAATATAGAAGCATAGATATCAATTTCATCCTCAAACACGATATCTGTTTGAACATAGACTGCATGAGTCGTACTTATTAATACTAATGACGAGGCAAGACGACCAGATGTTGACAATCAGCACTTCATATACTTTAAATCATGACTGTTTCGAATAACAGGAAATAATATTTCGGGCTTAGAAGGATCTTCACCGAATTGAAAAGTACACGCTAAGTACCTACATCAATTTTTAAAAAATGTTCAAAATATGGTGAATTTCAAAGTACGAATAGTTCAAATCTAATGCCGGAATCTAGGATTAGGAAGTCGGTAAATACACTGACTGACAGAGCAAATGCAACACCAAGAAGGAGTGGTCAGAACTTTATGCCAATTGCAGGGTAGACTGACGTCACTGAGGTATGCTCATGATGTGAAATGCGCCGCTGTGCTGCGCACGTAGCGAACGATAAATGGGACACGCGTTGGCGAATGGCCCACTTCGTACCGTGATTTCTCAGCCGACAGTCATTGTAGAACGTGTTGTCGTGTGCCACAGGACAAGTGTATAGCTAAGAATGCCAGGCCGCCGTCAACGGAGGCATTTCCAGCAGACAGACGACTTTACGAGGGGTATGGTGATCGGGCTGAGAAGGGCAGGTTGGTCGCTTCATCAAATCGCAGCCGATACCCATAGGGATGTGTCCACGGTGCAGCGCCTGTGGCGAAGATGGTTGGCGCAGGGACATGTGGCACGTGCGAGGGGTCCAGGCACAGCCCGAGTGACGTCAGCACGCGAGGATCGGCGCATCCGCCGCCAAGCGGTGGCAGCCCCGCACGCCACGTCAACCGCCATTCTTCAGCATGTGCAAGACACCCTGGCTGTTCCAATATCGACCAGAACAATTTCCCGTCGATTGGTTGCAGGAGGCCTGCACTCCCGGCGTCCGCTCAGAAGACTACCATTGACTCCACAGCATAGACGTGCACGCCTGGCATGGTGCCGGGCTAGAGCGACTTGGATGAGGGAATGGCGGAACGTCGTGTTCTCCGATGAGTCACGCTTCTCTTCTGTCAGTGATAGTCACCGCAGACGAGTGTGGCGACGGCGTGGAGAAAGGTCAAATCCGGCAGTAACTGTGGAGCGCCTTACCGCTAGACAACGCGGCATCATGGTTTGGGGCGCTATTGCGTATGATTCCACGTCACCTCTAGTGCGTATTCAAGGCACGTTAAATGCCCACCGCTACGTGCAGCATGTGCTGCGGCCGGTGGCACTCCCGTACCTTCAGGGGCTGCCCAATGCTCTGTTTCAGCAGGATAATGCCCGCCCACACACTGCTCGCATCTCCCAACAGGCTCTACGAGGTGTACAGATGCTTCCGTGGCCAGCGTACTCTCCGGATCTCTCACCAATCGAACACGTGTGGGATCTCATTGGACGGCGTTTGCAAACTCTGCCCCAGCCTCGTACGGACGACCAGCTGTGGCAAATGGTTGACAGAGAATGGAGAACCATCCCTCAGGACAGCATCCACACTCTTATTGACTCTGTACCTCGACGTGTTTCTGCGTGCATCGCCGCTCGCGGTGGTCGTACATCCTACTGAGTCGATGCCGTGCGCATTGTGTAACCTGCATATCGGTTTGAAATAAACATCAATTATTCGTCCGTGCCGTCTCTGTTTTTTCCCCAACTTTCATCCCTTTCGAACCACTCCTCCTTGGTGTTGCATTTGCTCTGTCAGTCAGTGTATTTTGCGGAGAGATGGGCAGCCTTTCCTTGGTGTCTTGAAATGAAAATACAATACGCACCTAGGGCAACAAATAAATACAATTTTCAAATAGAAAACAGGCATAAAGAATAACACTATTTTCATTAACCATAAGTATTAGCACAATAATATGTAGTCCTCCTTAGTGGTGTAGAGATTAGCGTGATTATCTGCCAGCCCTGGAGGCCCGGGTTCGATTCCCGGCTTTGCCACGAACATTGAAAAGTGGTACGAGGGCTGGAAAGGGGTTCACTTAGCCTCGGGATATAAAGTGAGTAGACGGGTGTTCGACTCCCTCTTCAGCCATCCTCGAAATGGTTTTCCGTGGTTTCTCAATTCTTCTTCAGACAAATGCCCCACAATAATGCCCCTGTTCAGCATAGCAGGTGAGTCGACCTGGGCGAGGTGCTAGTTCCCCTTCCCAGCTTTATACCCCCGACCCAACGTCTGACGCTCCAGGACACTGCCCTTGAGGCGGTGAGGTGGAAGCCCTCGCTGAGTCCGAGGAGGGTGTAAGAAAGAAAGAAAGAAAGAAAGAAAGGAAGAAAGAAAGAAAGAAAGAAAGAAAGAAAGAAAGAAAGAGAGAGAGAACAATAATGTGTATACGTTATCAATAAATACCCTAAAAATTCCCTCGAACTCATAACAATCTACCTCTGAAAGCATCATCCGAGGGCCATCTATAATTAACTGAACAATCGCAGTGTATACAACAGTCTTAGGAAACGCCACTTGGAAATTCAGAAAGAAATTGAGTATTTTTGTCTTAAATATCTGACTGCATTATTAGCGGCAATAATAATAATTTCGTACGGATCTTCTTATCCTGGTGTGACCCTTGTAAGGCAGAACCTCTGACGAGGTAGGCAGCGTCTGCCGTGTTTGTGAAGCTGCATGTTTGTGTGGTGAAGGATAGTTGTGTGTGTTATGAGTGCGTTTCAGGAAAGTTGGGAAGGTAAAAATACCCAGTCCCAGAGGAACGGGAATTAACCATTTAAGATTAAAATCCCTCAGCACGATCGGAAATCGAACCCAGGGCCCCGAGGTCCTAAGGCCAAGACGCTGACCACCCAGCCATGTAGCTAGATGTTCGTTACAATGATTTCAGTGTAGGAATAGGAAACTGATAAACGACTACACACGAATAGACCTATAATGAGTGGAATAGGGACAGTATCTAGAGCCTTGAAGGTTGACACCCAAGGCTGCGGTTACAGAATAACCAATGGCTACACGCGCGAACTATGCGCTAGCTAGCGCTACATTTTATAAACATTGATCACTGTTTAAGCGTTTGAGATTCTCTTTGTATCTCACGCGATCCGGTGTTATCTAGCGCGAATAAAGCGAGTGAAACGGTCCACTGTCTCTTTCCTCGCGTCATTTGAAGCTTGTCAGCAGCGTGGTAATCATGGATCACGAACAACTAATAAGCGAGATAATTTTATTTATTTCCATTACACTCAGATTTTTACATTTTAAAATAATTTTGTATAATATGAAAGAAAATATAGAAAATAATATATTAATATATAATATTCCAAGAAAGTTGTAATTCATCAATTCCCTTACCTCATTGTTACTGCAAGTTTCTCTTCTCATGAAATGGAATGTTTTACAGTGCCTTGTAATAAGGCCTTTTATATTATCTAACATGCAGTCAAATGTAACTGACCTCCTTCGATAATATTCGATACTTTTTGTTCACCATCTTTAAGCATTCTGCGCAAATGATTGAATTCACTTAGCGTGCGTCAGTTTTCATAAACTGGATGAACTGAGTACTTTCGTTTCTGTACAATAAATATCTAGATTTCAGAAAAATATTTTATTGTAAGAATAACTCTTCATCTGCAGTGAACTCCATCGCTTGTAAAGAACATTGTGACTGGCATCCAGTCAACTATAGAGAACAAGCGTGAAATCATCTACTAGCTAATAGCAAGTTAAAGCGCTACTAGAAGCGAGATGTTCCGTAACCGCAGCCTTAAGCTTTCTACTGAGGCTCTTCAAGTACAGCGAGGCAAGTAAGAATTAAAGAACAACAGACAAGAAGCCAGTATATAAATGACTGGATAATGCCAAATGAGCATTTTCCTCCTGGTCACAAAGCAGACTGGGTGACTTGGAAATCACTCAACAGACTGAGTTCAGGAGTCACAAGGAGGAGGTCATACCTGCAGAAGTGGGACGTCAGTGCAGATTCCAATTCGTGTGAATGTGGAGAAAAGTATACCAGCGAACACACATTGCAACGTGGTGCATGACCGACCCCGCTGTACAGTGGAAGACCTGCTCAAGGCAAGACCAAATGCTCTTGCAGTGCCCAGCGTTTGGTCTTCTACAGTCTAATCCGGTGACTATCCAATATCGCGTATGCGTTTTTCGAAGTTTCATAAATACACTGTGATTCAGCATCCCCTTCCAATATCGTTTGCTGCAGGCCAAATAACATGCACATTGTTATAGGGGTGCTATTCCCCTGCAGGCGTACTGTATGGTACTAATGTTCAGTGGGCACATTTTGCACACGATTCTGAACCCTAGAGAAATGTTATATCATTCATTCGCAAAACACCACGCCTTGAAATCATGTAACAACCTCCTTTTACCATGTACAGTAATATTATGTTAATGCGTCGTACCTCGTGACCGGGTGTAACAGAGAGGGGAATCAATACATTAAATTGGTAGGCCCTAACAGTGCAGTAATTAATGTCTTAAACACCGATCCGCATGGTGTATGGACTCTGCCCTCCTCGGACTACCAGCATGTTTCCTACAGTGTGGTCAGGCGCTGGCCTAGCAATCGACGGAATGTGTCAGCGGCGGTTCGAATCCTGCATCGTTCAAATATTTTTGCATCGGTATGATGTTTGAGTACGTAAAGACAGGCCCACGTTTCCTACATTCAAACAGTAGAATAACGACGTTATCTTGTGCCCTGCGCAAACTTCGCTGGTTAGGGCCTGAATATACTGCAATCTCTGCTATCATTCGTCATATTTTCCACAGAGGAATACGTTGACATTCTCCTCATTTATGGAGAAGCAAGACAAAACGCGTGGGAAGCACTACGTCTCTACCAGGAACGGTATCCCGACAGGCGACACCCGGCTGCTAAGACATTCTCCCGTGTTGAAAGAAGTCTAAGGACAACAGGCGTGAGTTCCAACCAGCCACCAGTCCGCGATAGGCCCGTTACTTCGAGTGAAACAGAAGAAGCCATTCTGGAGGCAGCTCGTAATCATCCACACATCAGTACAAGGACGATTGCACGACAGGTGAACACCAGCCAGCCACCCATCTGGCAAATATTGCATGGACATAAATTTCACCCACATCATCCTGAGCTACACCAAGAGCTCAATGGGCGGGATTTCGAAGCTCAAATTGAGTTCTGTCGGTGGCTATTAGGTAGGCTGGACAATGATACAGCGTTCGCATCGCATATCTTGTCCTCGGACGAATCGCGCTTCCACAATAATGGGAACGTCAATCGCCACAACATGCACTATTTGAGTCCGAACAATTCTCATTGAGTGCGACAGACGGCCCATCAAGTTAATCTTGGGGGATCGCCTGATTGGACCTCATTTCTTTGAGGTTCAATGACTGGGCCCACGCTACCTGCACTTTCTGCGTCAGGATCTTCCACTGCTGCTGGAGGCTGTGCCCTTGCACAATCGTTTGACTGTGTGGTTGCAACAGGATGGAACTCCATGACATTCGACTTTGCCCGTTCGTAACCTTCTGAACGAGGAACTGCCAGGGAAATGAATGGGACGAGGAGGGCCTGTTTCTTGGCACGCCAGATCACCGCATTTAACGTCGTTAGACTTCTTACTGTGGGGACATTTGAAGAACTTCGTTTACACTCAAACGCTAGAAAACCCCGACCAGATCCGGCAACTCATCACGGACGCCAACCGAGCAATTGCACCTGGAATGCTTCAACGCGTAGGAACATCTATTGGACAACGGGCCCGAATGTGCATAAACCGAAACGGTCATCACCTCGAGCAATTGCTGCGATAAAGCATTGTCAGGGCAGTTGTGTTCCTATTAATTCCGGTCTGTATGGGTCCGGCCTACTAACTAATCGGCCCTTTTTAGGGCTACAAACATATTCATTCATACGATTTGCATGAAAGCGGGTACTGAATTTACATTACGTGCGGTACGTATTAAATAAATATTTGATATATTTGTATTCTTCGGCCTGGACTCGAACCTCCTACCTGACATGTAAGTCCGTTCCGCCACGCCTTTGCCAACTGCACTAAAGTTCCGTACGGCAAACTGGGCAGCTTATAGTAAGTGTTAGGTTTACTGAGGTCACACTATCAATTTAGTGTTTCACCGGCGTGTCAGGTTCATATGATCTAGAAGGCACACGCATGTCTTCCAGTGCTTAATGCGAGTATAACATTACGGCGTCCTATCATGGTGAGGCGGTAAATCCAAAGATATCTGGTCGTGTTGTCTGAGCATACCGGCAGGGCAGATGTTTTCAGGACGGAATGAATATTGTGGGTTGCATAAAACTACATCGGAATGGGCGGCTGAATCACGCTGTATGTATTATTCTTTGTTTAACGTAATATTTCTCGCTTTTGACACGATAAATAAAATAACTTCAAGGAAGATTTTATAGACCTGTCACATTAGATAACGACTCAAGAATAACAATTTAAAACTTCGATACATTTACTAGAGAAAAGGAAACAGTTCGATCTCTAAAGGCTCAGAGCAGGCTATACAGATGCTCGATCACGTGAAAGGAAGGCGAAATGCTTAGGAGTACCTATGTTGAAATGACCCTACAAAGTGCAAGAAAGAAGTGTTGACCAGTGCGCAGATGTATAGGTGAAGTCACCGGTTATTTAAAGATCTGGAGAATGAAGAATAAGTTGTCGACTGGGTAAATTCGTGGCTGAATATGGACAGGGCAAAGTGCCACAAAGAGATGAGAAATGAATATATGAATTGTATCGAATAAAAAAATTAAGAGCACGGATGTGATAAATGATTATTTAAATTACCAGTAGAAATTCATAAATATCGCCTAATGACAGCACGAGTGAGCTGTTGTGTCGCGGAAAGGTTTCAGTACCATGTAAATAACGATTTCAGTATGAAGTGTATTTAAAAGGCCTCTAATTAGGGCTTCTGCAGGAGCCAGTAGTTCTCTCAAATTGCATGTGTAAAGCCGTCATGGAGTATTTGTTGAACTAAATGTGGAAAGAGCAGAGGCTTGGCTGTTAATGAACCGGCTGTTAAGAGTGTGATACGAAGGCGCCATACGTATGTTTACTGAGGACGTCTGATTATCAGCGGACTGTGGGTGTCTCATTTGCATCTTGAGACACATCATTGTAACGCAGTGGTAATGTATTCAAATTTTGTTACATCACAGCGTTAATCCCCAGAGGAGCAGTATGTCTTTGCGTCATAATTGAAGACATGTGCAAAAAGACGATTTAATACCCAAAAAGTGAATATTTCGAAATTAATGCACCATCTTTTAGTTTAGATGGGAACTGGCTATTGCGGGTAGACGAGTAAACCCTACTGTATTACCTAGTTTATATTTTAGTCCGATCGACACGGAAGTGAAGTATTTTACTAATATGAAAGACAACTTTAAAAATATTACCATAATTAAGTGAACATTTACGAAAATGTGGTACTTAAGATATTAATCTCTTATCAAAATTTTCTAGGTACGGCAATTTACGGTTTATCAGCCAGAATAATGATTATACAGGTTATGGAAGTTTGAGATATAGGGCCTCTGTGGTTCAGGCGACAACGCGTCGGCCTCTCACCCGCTGGATTCAGTGGTTCAAATCCCGATCACTCCATGTGAGATTTGTGCCGGACAAAGCGCAGGCGGGACAGGTTTTTATCCGGGTACTCCGGTTTTCCCTGTCATCATTCATTCCAGCAACACTCTCCAATATAATTTCATTTCATCTGTCGGTCATTAAATCATTGCCCCCAGAAGAGTGTGACAGGCTTCGGCAGCCGGCATAATTCCTGTCCTCACCGCTAGATGGAGTATAATTAATTCCATCCCTGATCATGTCGAAAGACTGGAAACAGGTTGTGGATTTTTATAGAAGTTTAAGATATAAACTGTAGTTTTATTTCTCGAGTGAGAACAATCCTTATATTTTTAACTATTTTAATAAGATGATGTATTCCACAACAAAATTGTATTTCTGTTTCGTATTTTAACAACATCTTTAAAATAAATATTGAATATTACGAGTACTCATTTGTGAAAAATTCTTAGACAATCAGATTGAAACCTTTGCCGAGGAATCTTATATATTCTAGAACAAGTTACTTTTAAATAATTTACCATGAAAGAAGATACAATATTGCATTACTGAATCGCCATCCTTATCCACACCTCTAAGTGTTTTTTGAATTTTATATCATATTATTATATTTGAGTACTGTAATTATAATTTTCATGTTAATTATTACTGTCATGTGGGTATACTGAGTTCTTTGGGTCTACCTCAATTGGGAGGCACTTTTCTAAACAAAAATGAAAAAAACAGTATCTGATTAAAAATTAAGATTAGAGAAATTAAATGCCTTATAAAATCGTTACTAAATGAGCATTTTTTTTTCTAGGGGCTTTACGTCGCACCGACACAGATAGGTCTTTTGGCGACGATGGGATAGGAAAGCCCTAGGAGTTGGAAGGAAGCGGCCGTAGCCTTAATTAAGGTACAGCCCCAGCATTTGCCTGGGGTGAAAATGGGGAAACCACGGAAAACCATCTTCACGGCTGCCGATAGTGGGATTCGAACCTACTATCTCCCGGATGCAAGCTCACAGCCGCGCGCCTCTACGCGCACGGCCAACTCGCCCGGTGCATATTTATTATGTTCGCTTTTTATACCATTATACATTCTCCAACGATTATGACTAGAAAGTATTTTCCTTAAATCTGTGTATTAAAAATGTTTACTAAAAAAACAGCTTTGGCATATCCGTCTGTCTGTTCTACCAGACCGATCTGCTTCATTTTTGTTTTATTCTTCTCGGAATTACTTGCCTGTGAATCATGGGACATTTATAGGTCTCTAAATTCAGCCAACTTTGAGTAATCTTAAAATCCATTAAATTATCACCCCAATAATTGAAAGCGAAAGCGTGCCCTAACCCGCAATACATTCTGTAATTTTCAGGTTGCTAATCGACTAACACTTTCATTGTCCGGCCCCGCGGTGTAGGGGGCATTGCATCCGTCTGTTACCCCGCGGCACCGGCTTCGATTCCCTGGCCTGGGGACTGGGTGTTTGTGACGTCCTTAACCTTCCTTTCCTCACACTCAACACCTTACACTTCCGCCATTCCATAATACACGCAGATTCCTCACATATGGTTCATATAGAATATGGAATATATAAGATCTCCATAGGTCGAAAACCGAACAAATAGCATTTCTTAAAAAAAACACTTTCATTAATACTAGAGGACCCGTGCTGTTCCCCAACATTTGCTATAAATAGGTCAGAGAACTCGTCTTGATAAGACTGTTTTAGCGATACAGTTTCGCCTCCCTTTTCAATGGTGTTATTAACATTTAATAACAAGCGCAAATCGTAGTCAGAATTCATCCATTCTGACGTTACCATGCCTTATGTTTGGTAAAAATCTATCCACATATTCAGACTTTTATCCCGCAGCTCTTCATGTAAAGCTTGGTATCGTGTCGTAGACGGCAATGTTATTTTAATCGCCGTTATTCCATATTGGACGGTTGTCTTGTAAGCTCACAGGTTAGTCTCGAAGCCAGGCAGAGAACATTTTTAAGATAAATGGTATTCACTCTAGTGTAGTTAGGTTATCCTCCGATAGGAGTTCCCAGATAATATCTAAGGCGTATGACATGTTGGGGTCCATATGTAAGCAGACCTTTATCTCTTATCAGCCTGTAAGTTACTAGAAACGCTCTTCTATCCGTTAAGTATATTCAGAAGCTGGAAAAGGTTAGAGAATCAAATATTATCTAGCAGGGAATAGTATTCTCTGTGATTAGTGGAAGTGTACATTCTCTGGCTTGACAGATAGTAATCAAACCTGACTGCATGCTATAACATTACCAAGGATGAAAGTTATATAAATAAGAATATTAATGGAAGGGTTAGTCGCTTGACAACCTGCTAAGTACAAAATGTATTGCAGGTTAGGGTAAGCCTTTCCCTGCAATTATTGGAATGATCATTAAATGAGTTGATTTCATGATTATTCAAAGTTTGCTGAACGTAGAGACCTATCAATGTTTCATGATTCATCGGCACGTAATTCCGGAGATAATAAAACAAAAATGAAGCAATTCGGTCCCGTAGAACGGACGGACGGATTTGCTGAAGCGTTTTTTAGCAAACTCTTAATATATAGATTACTGCCAATATTATTTTCATCCTTAGTAATGACATTACGGTCCGCTTCTGTGGTGTAGTGGTTAGTGTGATTAGCTGCCACCCCCGGAGGCCCGGGTTCGATTCCCGGCTCTACCAAGAAATTTAAAAGTGGTATGAGGGCTGCGACGGGGTCTACTCAGCCTCGGGAGGTCAGCTGAGTAGAGATGGGTTCGATTCCCACCTCAGCCATCCTGGAAGTAATTTTCCGTGGTTTCCCACTTCTCCTCCAAGCAAATGCTGGGATGGTACCTAACTTAAGGCCACGGCCGCTTCCATCCCTCTTCCTTGCCTATCCCTTCCAATCTTCCCATCCCCCCTCAAGACCCTTGTTCAGCATAGCAGGTGAGTTCGCCTGGGCGAGGTACTGGTCATCCTCCCCAGTTGTATCCCCCAGCCCAGAGTCTGAAGCTCCAGAACACTGCCCTTGAGGCGGAAGAGGTGAGATCCCTCGCTGAGTCCGAGGGAAAAACCGATCCTGGAGGGTAAACAGATTAAGAAGAAGAAATAATGACATTGCATGTAGCCATGTTTGATTATTATCTGTCAATCTAGGGAGTGTACTCTTCCCCTGATCACAGAAGATCTAGATTATCTTTGATTCTATAACCTTTGCCAGCTTTCAAATGTATTCAACAGATCTCAGAGGTTACTTACATGCTGCTAAGAGAAAAAGTCTACGTACAAACAGACCCCATCATAACATACGCCTTAGACTTTATCTGGGAACACCTATCGAAGGATAACCTAGCCTGACAATAAACGCTCCTTCTTGACCAACCTACAAGACAACTGTTCTATATAGAAGAACTGCGATTAAAAATAACATTGCCTTCTACGACACAACGCTAAGCTTTACATCATGAAATGCAGGATAAAGAAACGAATATGTGGATAGATTTTTACCAAACAGACGGCATGATGGCGTCAGAATGGATAAATTCTGACCACGAATTGCGGCATACTATAACGCGCTTCTTATTAAAAGTTCATAAAACCGTTCAAAAGGGCAGGCAAAACAATATGACTACGACAGGCTTATTAAGACGGCCTATTTATAACGAAGGCTGCGGAACAGCACGTGTACTCTAGTCTGTACATTAAAAGAACAGTTTGGCACATCCGTCCGTCCGTTCTACTCGACCGATTTGCTTCATTTTTGTTTTATTATCTCCGGAATTACCTGCCGGTGCATCACGGGACACTGATATGTCTCTAAGTTCGGGAAACATTGAGAAATCATAAAAATCAAATCAATTAATGATCACTGCAATAATTGCAGGCGAGCACACACCCTAACCCGTAATACATTCTGTACTTAGTAGGTTGCTAAGCGACTAACACGTTCATTAATATTCTGATATGTGTTATTATTAGAGCCCGGAATTTTATGTACTAATAGGTTAGAATGCAAACTTACTGAAGCGAGGATCAAGTATAGCTTACCTTCACAACTCTTATGCTATGGGATTTGCATAGACATTAGGGGTACGGCCCATCAGAACCCCTGTAACTTATGTTACTCTTTCCACACTATTAGAGAGCGGGTGGCCGGAATTTCCTACTAACCAAATTAGTTTGCAATCTAACCTATTGCCGCATGAAAATCCGGGATTTAGTTATTTTATTTTTGCTAGGGGCTTTACGTCGCACCGACACAGATAGGTCTAATGGCGACGATGGATTTAGTTATTATCATCCTTAATAAAGGCATTCCATGAAGCCTGCCTGTTGACCGTGGTCAGTCGGTTCGAGTCCCGTTGTTCGAAATAATTTCATCATCACTATGTTGACCGGCAGTGAAGGGGAGGTAGTGGTATACAATTTCTAATAATTTGATTGTGTACCAAAAGCCTGGATTAAATTCCTAACATCCTAGTAGTGCTCATATGGAGTGAGGGCATATTATGATGTTGACGGTGATTCGTCCGTCGGATGCAGACGTTAAGCCTCGAGCAGACCTTATTGCAATATTTGACAGGAGTAGTCTATGTGCCGGCAGCGGGTTTCACCCTCTCCCTTCCAACTATCATATATCACGTCATTCATTTCATTTCAGTAACTCCTCTGGTGAGGTTGACGTCACAAAGGGCATCCGGTGATAAAATTCCGCCTCGACAGATTCATCTCACCTCATACCCGACCCCGTAAATGGGACAAGGGCTGAACAAACAAGTAATGCCATTCCATGCAGCCATGTTTGATTACTACCGGTCAAACTAGAGAGTATACACTTCCTATGGTCACTGAAGAATACTGCAACATACTCTTAGATTCTCTAACCTTTCCCAGCTTCCGAATATATTCAACAGATGGCAGAGCATTCCAAATAACTTACATGCTGCCCAGAGAAAAATATCTACGAATATACAGACCCCATCATAGCATAGCCTTAGACATTATCTGGGAACACCTGTCGAAGGATAACCTAGCTACATTAGAAATAGTGAAGGCCATGTATCTGCAAAATATCTGAGAAAGAACTGCGATTATATATACCATTGCCTTACACGACATAATACCAAGCTTTACATCAAGAATGTCAGGGCAAAAAAGCCAATATATCGATAGATTTTTACCAAACAGGCGGCGTAATGACGTAAGTATGGACGAATTCTGACTATGAACTGCGGCTTACCATAAAGCGCTTAAAAATTAAATGCTTGTAAAACCATTGAAAATTGCAGTGTGAATAATGTGACTACGACAGGCATATCAAGACGAGTTATCTTACTTATTTATAAGGAATGCTGCCGAGTAGCACGAGTCCTCTAGTACATTTTAAAACACGTCAAACTTACAAAATCATTTTAAAGGTCTTATCGAGACGCTCGAGACCTTTAAAAGTGCCCGTATATGAAGAAACATGATACCATAGTGCGTCCAAAGGTTTGAATTATCTACTAGTTCTTATCCCTAGCATTTGTCTTGTGCGAATGTGGGAAACCACAGAAAACAATCCTCAGGGCTGTCGACAGTGGGGTTCGAACTCACTATCCTCCGGACTCAAGCACACAACTGTGCGCCCCGAACCGCACGGCCAATTCACCCGGTGGTAAATATGCTTGGTTATTGTGAATTTGTATATATTAAGGCTGTCTGGTACTCCTTTGAAAATTTCTGAAGGCACATCCCATAACTACTCTGGTAAAGGCGACTGCTTCTGAAAATTAGAATTACTTTGAAAGCTGTGAACATGATAATATAATATGTGGTAGCCAAAAGAGACTTGGTGCAAGTCTTTCAGGTTGATGCCATGTAGGTGACCTGCGAGTTTGTGAGGATGGACCCTACTTATGATGAATTTTAATAATGAAGACGGCACGCATATCCAACCCACCGAGCTATTGGAATTAACCATTGAATGTTAAAATTCCCGACCCAGCCGGGAATTGATCCGGGAACCCCTGGACCAAAGGCCATCACGCTAAACATTTAGCCATGGAAAGGCCTGTTAATGTCTCAAAAATGTACTTCTAAGTGAATACACTACAGTCATGGATGTTCTGAATATCTGTGACATAGAATTTTCGGGATGTATTACTATTGAGCTCATCAACTTATGACTAAATAATGAATAACTGATTTGAAAGTTCATCATCAGCTAATGACCTCAGGGACATCCTTCTGGGTGGGTTAATGCACACAACAGCAATGAAGCTTAATTTTTTTAGCTGTTCAGTGCCTTTCAAAAAAATAGTTGATCAACAAAAGAGAGTTGAAAATATTTTGTAACAACTGTAAAACAAAAGGAAATTTAAAAAGCACCTTAATGAACTAATGAATTTTTGTAATTCAAAATAAAATTAGGAAATATAGCAGGATTGAAGAACTATCTGACTATAAATCCTGATTTTAGTTGCGAGATCGCCAATATTGCATGAAATCTGAACCACGGGGATGTGATTTTTATTACAAAAATTGCACTTGTCCCGAAATTGAATAAATTCTTACTTTAGAATAATGACATTCACTTTTAGTTTACTATAGCACTGTTTATTGAAATGATGGTGTAGTATAGTTGCTAAAACCTTCCCACCTACGCACAACTGGATACCGAAGAGAGTTTGCTTGTGTACACAGAGTAATGCTGGTTGCATGCTTTGCCCCTATGCCTGTGATGTGGTTTGCGGGGTAACATACTCACCATTCCCTTGTATTGGCAGTATTGTTCAGGCCTGTGGTTAGAAAGTATACCTCCAATGGACATAAATGTAATTCCAGTAGTTGAAGGAAGCAACACACCACAGCTGCAAATTTATTTAGAGCTCCTTCCTGTCCATTTCTGTCCATTGTAAACCATTCTATTCATTCGTAATGAAGAAATTCTTCCTCTTCCTATTTTATGCAGTATCGCAAAGTGCTGATAAGGTTATTGTTTAACCACTTGAAATCGGACAACTGAACTGAATCCACCGTTGAATCCATGGTTGAAGAAGGAAATTAGTTCTGTTTTAGAATTGAATTGCAATTTACAGTATTTAAGCGGAACCGAGTAACTCGGATGGTAGAGCATTGCCTTCCTTAGCTCAAGCTGGCGGATTCGATCCCTCCCCAGTCCGGTAGTATAAGGTGCTCAGTTAGCCTCGTATTTGCAGAAATACCGGCGGGACAAAATTCCAGCAGTTCGCGTCTCCGAAATCAATAAAAGTAGTTAGTGGGACGTAAAATCATTATTATTATTATTATTACCACGAAGTGATTTAGCCGTGCGATTAGGGTAGCGAAGCTGTGAGCTTGCATTTGGGAGATGGTGCGTTCGAACCCCACTGTCGGCAGCCCTGAATAAGATTTTCCGTGGTTTCCCATTTTCACACCAGTACCTTAATTAATGCGACGGCCACTTCCTTCCCACTCCTGGTCTTTTCCTGTCCCATCGTCGCCATAAGACCTGTGTCGGTGTGGCGTCAAGGAGATAACCCTGTGGGTGGGGGCGGTAGAATAACACCCACGGTATCCCCTGCCTGTCGTAAGATGCGACTAAAAGGGGCCCCAGGGGCTCTGAACATTGGAGCGTGGGTTGGCGACCATGGGGTCTTTAGATGAGTTCTGGCATTGCTTGCACTTACTTGTGCCAGGCTCCTCACTTTATCTATCCTATCCGACATCCGTTACTCAGTTCTTGTTCTTTTCCCACTCCGATGGTATTAGGTTCCCGAGGCCTAGAGTCTTTCATTTTCACGCCCTTCGTGGCCCCTGCCTTTCTTTGGCCGATACCTTCATTTTTCGAAGTGTCGGATCCTTTCCATTTTTTCTCTCTGATTAGTGTTGTATAGAAGATAGTTGCCTAGTTGTACTTCCTCTTAAAACAATAACAACCACCATCACCACCACCACCACCACCACCACCACGTCAAGCAGATAGTAAAAATATATTATTTATATTATTATAATTATCATTAATTAATTGTAGAAATTATACTACAGAAACATCGGTCATCGGACACTTTGCTCTCAAGTCACATGGGAACTATTACCCTGATCTCAGAAAATATAGGTGTAACAGGAGACACGTACAAATCACGGCTCCTTACTCGGATTCCCTTTGGGCCAAAATAATTTCTGTACTACATATGTATAGCGCCACAGACTTCTTTTTGAACCCGGACAGAAGTTTTATGAACAGTGTTGTCCTAAGTAAATACAAACTTGAACTTCTTACGTTCTCCGAATTCAAATCTCACCAGCTAGAGCATCAAATTACTGCCTTAGACGTACTCCACTCCATGTTTAATTTCTTGATGAGAACGTAGCTGTAGAGCCGTAGGAAGGAAAATAAACAAAGGGAAAAGAATGTAGAATAAGAACACCCGTATACATATCCGTATTCAACTGTTAAACACGCCTGTCCGACAAAATTCCCAAGGAAGGAAAGAAAACTTTTCTTTAGAGATACGAGAGAAGGCCATTAAAACAAAATAAGAGGAGGGATTCAAACAAGTGAACCGTAACTACTAAAGACAAGACCATACCATTTTTTTTCGATGTGCACATTGAGACGAGGAAGTATTGAATTGATTCTGTTACTCTAGGGAATTCGAGTGCTGAGGCCTTGAATCTCACGTCTCGATACGAAGTTCAGGGAATTTGTTGCAGTGTCTCGTGGGGGAACCTTTTATTTTCAAGTAAGAACTACTGTGAATATTTGACTTGTCCGTCTTCATAAGATACACTGATAGTCGGGGTGGACTGCTATCTCTTAGTTCTGAATGAGTTTAAATGACACGTGGTACGTCATGGTTACTTACTTCATATAGAAATAAATGCCCATACAAAAGCCATAGCTATATTCATTCTTTTATCATTTTCCAAGAAGGCATCAGTTTACAATTTTTGAGTGACCTCATTGATCCTGAATTCTGTATTCAATACTAAGAACAAGAACTATACGCGTGTTAGAAGTGGTGACTTAAGAACCTGACCTAGTCTTTTACGATGTTTACTATGACGTCAATGTAGGACGATGGATAAACAACCTTTTCATGAGACTTTACATGTACATAGTTATACTTCTCCTGCCTGTTACAGACCACTGTAGTGCTCACTGAGGTACGGGATGAATGGTTCGTTGATGGTGTTTTCAGCATCGAGCTCGCTGGCTTTTCAACGTACATATCCAAATGGACAATTGGTCCGATTATGAATGTATTAGATATATTGCATGTAATATTGATTTATTTTTGCTATTTTCATTTTTTCAGTATTGTGCTGCACGGCTGAGATTTTTTTTTCGTTAAGTAGCCTGTCCACTCTCTGTCGCTAGGGTGTACAATTTTGTAATTCGCACTTCCAAGCTTGTGATTGTTACTAATGTAACATTCACACAAAATGGGTGCGGTCAAGATGATGCCTCCGCATATGCCCCTAAATAGGAGTGAGGGAAGCACTCAAATGTAATAACGTTGAGAAGTAAATGGTGAGCAAGTCCATTAGCAACCTCTATTTCCATCCTTCCATGTTAACGCTGAGTGCTTTCAAAATACATTATTAAACAAAACGTGGATTACATTCCTAATGTGAGACAAACAAACAAATATATCTGACGAGATGAGCAAGATCAGATTATATATTCATGCTTTCGCGAAATATAAGTTCACGCTTCTTCTTCTTCTTCTTCTTCTTCTTCTTCTTCTTCTTCTTCTTCTTCTTCTTCTTGCTATGCCCAGTCTCACAGACGGTGATCACCGCAGCTAATACTTCTGCAACACGATGTAGTTGTTCATAGCTCTGTATACCAGTCCAGTCCTTCACGCATCTAAGATAAGACGTTCATCTTCTCCCTCTTACCGTTTGGCCTTTAATTCTACTATTTAAAATAAGTTACAAATCCGTGTATTTCTCGCCACGGAGTGTATGACCCAAGTAGGCTACCTTTCTGCTTTTATTTTTACAGAAAACTGTAGTTCTCTTTTACTGTGTGTCCGTTGTAAAACCTGCTTACATGTTGAATCCAGGAGACTTAACTTCTTAAGTGTGTGCTGTTTCAGGATCCATGTCTCGACACCATAGAGCAGGGTGGATCACACGTAGCATTTTACCATGAGCTGTCGGAGTTTCAAATTTAAAGCATAATTGCATGACAAAGATTTCATTCTGTCAAATCCGGTTCGGGATATTTTTACACGTGTCTAGATTTCCAAACAGGGATCTAGGGCTTCAGTAATCCAGCAACCAAGCAACTTAAACTTTTGAATATATAACTATGCGGATATCAGGCCGTGTAATAATGATATGTTGACGCGTTTTGAACCTCCAACCAGGATCGTCTTGAGACCGATAAAGACTTTATTGGTAACTGTCACTCATAGTAACTAGACTCAAGGTGGAGGGACTCTGTCAGAAATGTTGTTCCATTCCAGAGCCTGCACACTCAAGAAGAAATACATTTACAAGTTAAATATGGAAGTCAGCATGGTCTACTCAGTATATAGTCGTCACCTTTGTTAAAATTATTCGGGTGTTCAGCAATTACTATCGCCTCACGAATGATTTCAGATATAAAATGCTTCACTTTACAAATAGCATAATGATCATCAAATAATTTTTATGCAGCTCCTGGAATGAACTACGTTTCTAACAGGATCATTCTATCTTGATTCTGGTTACGAAGGAGCAACAGTTGCCAATAAAATCGTCGTTATTTCTCTGAAAAAGTACCTGGTTCGAAACGTGTCGGCATATTATAAGATTTACACGATCTAACATACCCAAAATTGTATATTATAATGCCACTTAGTGGTCGTGAAAGTCATTTCATAAGAGTAATTAAACTTGCTTACTAGTTTTATTGAAAGCTGTGTAAGTTTCAACCCTCGCAGGATCAACCCAATCAGCGACTAGGGGTCGGGGGCTATGTCAGAAAATATCCACTACACATAAACATAAGTGAAGGAATTATTTTTCTTTTGAACCTGCTATTATGCTTTGTAATGCACTCTGAAGCACGAACGATGACCGTGATCGATAACTGCAGTCGCCTAATTGCGGCCAGTATCCAGTATTCGGAAGATAGTGGGTTTTAATCCCGCTGTCGGCAGCCCTGAAGATGGTTTTCCGTTGTTTCCCATTTTCACACAAAACAAATGCTGGGGCTCTACCTTAATAAATGGTCACGGCCGCTTCCTTCTCACTCCTAGGCCTTTCCTATCCCATAGTCTCCATAAGACCTATCTGTTTCGGTGCGATGTAAAGCAGCGTGTTAAAAGAAAGACATGAACGATGAGAATGGATGTACTCAACAATGAATGACTTCCGCATACAAAAACTTGCCCTGTAAAAGCATGTCACTAATTTTTGTATGGAAAACTACAGATAAAAGATATGCATGCATACTAACGCTCCACTGTTGGTAAACCAACCGCTCTCAGATTTCCCAAATTTGCAACAAACAACACCGGATATTGTACATACATTGATTCAAGTCAATATTTGAAATAACTACATACCATCATAGAAATGTGGATTCCTCTGTGTACCAAGGAGTGGCTTTTTTACGTCTATTACGACTTTGGGAGGAATATTTGTATTTACATGGCACCCCAGGGCATGTTTCTAATCAAATAACAAATTACACTCATTCAAATTCACAAAACAGAGAGTGCAGATCTCTAGTTACAGAAACATGAAAATGACAAGAATATTAGGAAAAGGTGGACAATTTAACCCCTGGTGGTTAAAGTATTCTAGGTTTAAAGTAGTTGTCTTTTTATTTATCTTGCTGAAAATTCACGTTTACTAGCGATATCAGCTTTGAGAGTTGAACTGTAAAAATGTAAATTTGTATCTTCGTCCGCATTATCTATTATATAAGCAATGTAACTAGTATCTTTCTACGTTTTATTTTTAGCCAGAGCTTCAATTATCAGCGGCGAATTTCTCTGACTTTACCAAAATGATGTGAAGTGCATCCAAAGCACTTAAATTGCTGAAACATTGGAAGAATAATAGAAATTGAAATTAAGTTCCATAAAGCGATGGTATATTCCATCATTACCGAATGGCAATGAAACTCGGATATTGCAAGTCCAAAGATTATGGATTTATATCACCTACAGATATGCTGTATTTAAGGTCACTAAAATGTTGCGCGAGGCTTGATTTACTTCCCAGTGAAGATATGAGGGAAGATATTTAAGTCACTTAAATGACAACTTTAATTTGTGGTAAAGTGCTGACTTTCTGAGTCCAAGTTGATAGGTACAATACCTTCTCGTACTAATGACATATGAAGGTGCTCAAATAATAATAATAATAATAATAATAATAATAATAATAATAATAATAATAATTCTAATAATAATAATAATAATAATAATAATAATAATTGTACCGGGCGGTACACCTCCACGCCGCTAATTTAAAATGTGCGCCTGTTGAAACTCCTCTGCTGGAGGAGGGCTGAACTTTATCTACGCTGTTAATTCTTTACCTTCTCAGAAGATGTCACCATGTGGAAAATTTTGAGTTTTTGAACTGTGTCATTTTTGATGTGTTTTTGTTTCGCCTGAAGTAAGAAGTGTAAACTTTCTCTCCTAGAGGACACTACTGAAGATCAACAATAGTGCACCCTAGTGCGGAGTCAAAGAACTATTTTGTTGGAGAAATTTTTATTTCAAATGTTTGTTTCTTGTTAAATTTCTTTCTGTTATTGTTTAAGGTGGCTGTATACCCCTCTTTTTCCCCTTGTTTTAGATTTATCCAATCCCGAATTTCTTTTAGTAATTTCCGACCAATCCGATGTATTTCCCCCCAACTTGGATATGTTTCTGTAACCTAGCCAATAAAATAATTGTGGGCGGGTGTTTTCATTCCCCTAACGCCTAGAACCTTCCACGAGAGGATATAAACTGCTGATTTTTGGGTCTCTGCGCCACTTCTGTTCCATCTTTCAGTGTGTTAAGTACATAGCAGGGGGCGGGAAGCGCCTCTTTCTTCGGCAGCGGTCAACAACAAGGTAATGGCCGATTAATAACTTCTTTCTTTGCTAGCTCAGCAGTTTAACTTTCGGGGCGGGTTCTAAGCGTTCAACCATGTAACCTTTTCCTAAAATGTAACTACTCTTTTCATATATTCTCTTTTAAAACGACATATCGGGATAGAGAGTGCTTAACCCTCTCGAGCTCCCACTCACATCGTCTTGAGGTGAACTTATTTTTCTCAACCAATTCTTCCGTAATGTAATGTAAATTGCTATTAAGTCACCTCTGTAGTATGGGATTAGCCCTTGTATTAACGGCCTAGTGCCAAGTAGGTCTTAAGCAAAGTGTATTAGGAGTGCAAGTTCGCCTCCTCTCAAATTGTATTTTAGAGGTCATGTATTAACCTTCTTGTCATTTAACAGACCTCAGTAGGTTGGGTATTTTACCCCTGTGTATATGTCCTTTGAGGACAGCTTAAAGGTGGAGTTCGGAGTGGCCTATGATAGGCTTGTATTTTAGGGGGAAGTTGCCCTTTCTTGAAAATTGTGTTTCTGCCTCAAGGAGGCTTTTGGGTGTAATTGGAAGCAAATGTTTCTGGCATGTTTGGGGGTTTTCGGCCCCTTTGTTGTATGGTGTTCATTGTAAGGTTGGGCTCATTGCTCAAGAATTATGTTTCTGACTTTTGAAGCCCCAAATGGGGTACCTATGTAAATGTATTTTTCAATCGTGTTTCGGCTACTAAGTACCTGTTCTATTTGTTGTTACCTAATTTTGAAAAGAAAATATAACCTTGTTAAATTTTAAAATTAATTTCACTTTAGTAGCTTGAGACCTATTCACCACCCAGCACCTTCTTTCATGCATAACTACCACAAAAACACGGTAACAATAATAATAACTATTCTTTTACGGTATTCGGTGTCTCACAGGATTTCTTTTACGTGCCATTAAATCTACCGACACGAGGCTGATGTATTCGAGCACCTTCAAATACCACCGGAGTGAGCAAGGATCGAACCTGCCAAGTTGGGCCACTCAGCCCGGCAGATTTACAGGACACATTCGACGCCTAGCTAATGTGAATCGTAAAGAGGCTAAAGTAAAATCTCTTTAATTAGATGATAATGACTTTAGGAATCAATAAATAACAATAATAGCAAGGCTATTTGTTTAACATTCTTCCCAACTACTCATGCTCTTAGAAGATCGCAGTGAGTCCGGTATTTTTGCTATTCCTTTACAATGGCATGTGAAACTGTTCTAAGGATTTAAATCACAATTGTGGATATTTGTTTATTTCGATAGTGATTCTACAGACTGATATTGTATTACGCTTACAAGTAACACTAGGCCATTTCTCCTAGCTATGCATTACTCGAAAATTTGGCACTTAGTTCATCGACCTTCGCTCCTTAAATTGTATCACAATTTGTGTATAATAATAATAATAATAATAATAATAATAATAATAATAATAATGGTAGAAGGCAAGAACAATGTTGGATTAGATGCCCAGGCAAAAACATATATTAGACGTCAATTAACTGTGGCAATTCAACATAAAAGCGAAAGGGATTAAACATGAGCTCGTTTTCGGAATTGGAACACGAATTTCTTTCCTCTAGAATCACCAGCGGATGAAAGTGCATTGTAAGACTAACACTTCAGTGTATCTCAGGAATCCAATGTTGTTAATTGCAACATTCCTAACCTAACATGCAAGGAAATATTCGCACTCGACGAAACTTTTTCAGGTGCTTTATTTTATAATACTGTAGGATTGCGTAAATACTACATGAAAATATACGTTCCTACAGTACGGAACGGTAAAGTTCACTTTCCTTTACATGTTAGCATAGGACAGTTAACGCAACAAAGATCGTTCTGTTGGACTGCATATAGTCGCTGCCGGGAAAACCTCCTATGTGAAATATTTCAGCTTAGAACTTTGGCCGGAAATGTTCTATCATCTAAGGTGCAATATTGTGTGAGTATTGTCAAGGCATTCTCGCTCTTCATAATGTATGTACTGCGGGTCAGTATATCTCCATAGGAGGTTTTTTTCCCGGCAACGACGATATCCATGTAAGGCTGGGAGGCGTGACCAGTCTCAAGGAAATAATGTACAGGAAGAACATTGTGGGATACGAGGTACTGCTCGTGCACCATCGATATTTCTAACCGTTGCCTCTATAAAACAGCTGTTATATCCGTGCCCTAACGCGGTAATCCATAGTACAAGAAGGCGACCTCGAATACGAGTTCAACGGATTATTTTTTTGCAAGAAGAAACATGTTTAGTCTATGTCTCGATGTTTATCCAAACAACACTCTCAATGAGAGTCATAAATATACAGATTGAGCCACATGAAACTACTGTGTCTGATTCCTCTGAGGTAAGTGCTTGCGACGTATGCCTTCTGACATCACATGTGTTTGACCCCAAATATTGTGGATTAACTAGGATTCATACTTTTTCTTATGTCTAAGATGTTGTGCAACTAGTATATTAATACGCAAACAAACGCAGAATATTAATTTAAATCAGTGTGTTTGGTTATGAAAGCATTTCAAATCCTGTTTAGCTTCTTACAACATATTTATATTACATGTAGTTGCTTACCATTCTACGGATTCTTCTTACATTTGGTTATTACATTTGTTATTATCTTAAATTATATAAATTGTAAAAACAGTAGCAAGAATTACTCCTCTGTTACCAGAAAAATTTAAAAGACATTAAGACAGGGTCAGCCAACTGCGAGTACGTGTGATGTCAGGTAACACGTCACACACTCTGCTCGGGCAGCGAAACGAAGTACTTAGTACTGTAACTGAGAAGTGAAGGCTAGAGGGACGAGGGGAAATGCAACTTCATTCGTAGAGGGAGGCCCTAGGGCTGCAGGTAGTACAAAGCGGTATGTGTAGTACATATTTCTCTCCACATAATTTATTGTAACGTAACTTTGTTATGAATTAATATAAGAGTTATAAAGCAACTTTATTTATACATATACAAACTAAACTAACTTTTTCCGGTGAATCTTCGGAACTGATATTTAACACAAAATTGCTGTGTTTTACAATATCACCCACTGTAAAAAATAGTGCTTTACAACAAAAATAGTACAGAGAGTAATCTGTAAACTCGAAACATACGTTTTATCTCATGATACCGACACTCAGTTGCCACTCGTGGGTTTCTTTGATTTCTGTAGTCTTGTTTCGTTTATTAGTTTTGCAATATTTGGAGTTAATGTATGAGGAAACACTAAGTTTAAGAGCACTCTTCAAATCGTGATCTGACAACTGGCTTCAATATTTTGGTTTTATTGATTTAAAATAGGAAAGATTCGTTCACAGGCATACGTGGAACCTAATATACTCAACATTCCCACTGCAAACCTATGCAATCGGGGAAACCCTTCTTTTTAATATTATGAGCCCAACTACTCCAGAATTGCGTCCTACCATAGAAGGTTGCTATTGAAACTAGTTTGTTCCATGGAAAAGAAGCATTTTCAACAACACTTACAATGCAGTTGAGAATGTCGATGCCTTTCGTGGTATTCTTCATAGGCACTAAATCCAGTATTTCCTCCCAAATTGTTAAGTTTTTGTCAACCCCTCGAATGAAAACGGCTAGCTGGGCTGTGTCAGAAATATCTGTGCCCTTGTCAATTGCTAAGGAGTATGCCCGGAAGCTTTTTGTCAGTTCTGATAATTGTAGGTGGACATCATCAGATAGGTCTTTAATTTTTGTCGACACTGTGTGCACGGACAAGCTGGTAGCTTCGAACTCTTGAATGATATTTAGACAAAACTCCTCACCTGCTAGAATTAAACATTCCTTTACGAACTCACCACCACTGAACGGTTTAAGTTTCTTTGTAATTAAATATGAAATTTTATAACTCATTCGAACTGCTGACTCACTGATCGAATGCTCGACATGGTTATTTATTTTACCTTTTAGTTCTGTAATTACACGTACCCTTTCCTCGCCTTGATACTGATCATAATCTGCAGCGTGATACAAACTTTTAACCACGCCATTTTCAGTTGTAGATAACGTTGATCTAGACTTACAGTTAGAGTTATTAGATTTACAGTGTGATAGAGAACTAAGAGATAAATTTTTAAATAAGAAGGATTTGTGTGGCTTGTTGAGAAAAGTATCTATAAAAGCCGTAGCCACCAGCATGTATGGCACTTCACGTGTTTACTACAAAGCGAGGCTGTCTCTTCGTCTCCAGTCTACGACAACGGCTCCCCACCTTCTGCGCTCTTACGTCACATGGTCTCTCCGACGTCACATGGTCTCTCTTACATCACACGCCAGCCAGTTGGCCGAGCCTGCATTAAGACATTACAAGAAAGTATAACATAGTTGATTAATCTGGTGTAAACTTTTCACAAGTTATGATGTTCTGATTTAAATAGTCTTATCAATTTTCTATTTTTATATAGCACTGGATAAATAAACAATTTGTAAAACTAAAATTTCTTACAACTTTTGAGGCAATTATTTTTTAAACAGCATGGTAAGCATCATATTAATTTTTTGTCTAAAAGCATGAATTTACCGCCAAGGATCATTACTATAATGTAAGCATTTGCAACCAACATAATAAAATGTTATAGTTGTGATGTTCAACGATTGTTGTTATTCACATCATTTATGGAATGTTTAAAAAAATTACTTCCCTGTAAAATGTGGTCAGTATGTCTTTACGTTATCTTGCTGCAAGCCCCTCAATGCAAAGCAATCAGAAAAAAAAGGTAAAGTAGAACGTTATGTTTAACACCAATTTTAATCGAAATTTTTGAATTATAGAAGAAATCGTTTATTTACAAAATGAAGCTGCTTCTTGTATATAAGAACCGAACCCCACGGCACTTAACGCCCTTCGAAGTGCTTTGGCCTGCCCAGCAACCGCTGCTCAGCCTGAAGGCCTGCAGATTACGAGGGGCCGTGTGATCAGCACGACGCATCCTCTCGGCCGTTATTCTGGGCTTTCGAGATCGGGGCCGCCATCTTAATCACGTAGGCTGAGTTGACCTCGAACCAGCCCTCAGGTTGAGAGAAAAATACCTGACCTGGCCGGGAATCGAAACCAGGGCCTCCGGGCGAGAGGCAGGCACGCTACCCGTACACCACGAGGCCAGCTCATTTATATAAGAGGTGTCCGTTTTTTACATAGTTCATTTTAAAACTTGGCTCTAAACTCCTATTATTGTTGGGATAATTATTGCTCTTTCGGTGTTTAAGATTATAAGCATTTTTGATTCTCTATAGTGATCGAACTCAAAGATAAGTCTCGACAAAATGTCTATGTGGTTAATGAGCTCAATGAGTACTGTCCTTTTACTTAAATGTATTTATTAATCAATAAGTGGCTACATGTTTAACGTAGTGCTATTCGGTTCAAAGGGCTCCGCGTTCGATTCCCGGTTGGGTCGAATTATTAATTCGGATGGTTCGGGGAATGAGCGTTTGTACTGTCCCAAACATCCCTGCAACTCACACGCAACACTATCCTCCACTACAATAACACGTAGTCTCCAACACAAGGTAGATGCCGCCCACCCTTGTCAGAGGGTCCGTCTTATAAGGGCTCCACCAGGCTATAAATAGCCACAGGAAATTCAATTAAACCAACAAGTAAGTAATTTCTTACAATTTGTCTATTTCTTACAATTCGTTTCACGTCACACCGAAGCAGATAGGTCTTATGGCGACAATGGGAGAGGAACGGCCAATGAGTGGGAAGGAAGTGTCCATGGCCTTCATAAGGGTACAACTCCAGAATATGCCTGGTGTGAAAATAGGAAACCACGGAAAACCATCTTCAGAGCTGCCGGCAGCCGGGTTCGAACCCACTATCTCCCGGATGTAAGCTCATAGCTGCGCGCCTCTAACCGCACGGCCAACTCGCCCAATAATAATTCTTGTTAATGATGTGTCACCTCCCTCGAAATATTAACACTTAACGATTGAGAATTTAGTTAACCGTATAATGTTTTTAGGTTCTTTATAATATTTTGTTAGAAAATGAATCCTCCACTACAATAACACATACATGTAACCAAATTCATTTTAAAAATTAAGTCCATGAAGTATATTCTGTTCTTGTCTTAAATATTAATAATAACGGTGAATGGCCTCCGGAAAGATCTGTTGCAGATCATTTTAACTGACGTCTATAGGCGACATGCATGTCTGTGAGGATAAGGCCCTACATATGATGAATTCTAATGTTGAACTTACATTTATTCCCAAAGTAAATGTCATCAACACTTTAATTACGCGAAATTTGACTATTTCAACTGCATTCCGCTCTTCAAGCTGCACAACTGGGATGTTTTAAAACAGCCTACCGTAAATTTCTACCGAGTACATACAGTGGACATTAGTGAGTATAAGAGTGTATGATGTGTGAATGAAACCAAGAGTTACATATTACATTTAAGTATCTTAGGCTATCACATTTACGTTTTTACCATTATCATTGAAGTCTGTTCACTGTTCCCAGAAACTGATAACATAGCAACACGTTCTTAGTGAACTGAAATGGTAACGAAATAGTTAACATTCAGTTAATTACATTTAGCCTGATATTAGAGTAACATTTACTTTAAGCTACTCATTAAATTCATAAATTACTTATTAATTTGATATTTTTCCGTTATAGCATACTCCCGATTAATCCTATATTATTTTCATCAATAGCAATCAATTAATTCTAATATTGTTACTCATTCGATTTACTCGTCTTATCTCATTAAATATAATTGATTCCCATAATAAATTAATTAATACCATATTCCCAGTTGCTGATCATCCGTTATTAGAATAGAATATTATTATATTAATTTGTGCATTATTATTATTATCTGTATGTATGTATCTATATGTATGTATGATTCACAAATCTGAAGCTCTTAAACAGAGGGAGTTAAAAGGTGCGGATTGTACCAAAATCTTTCAAAAGAAAAAGTCTTGACTTTCTAAAAAATTCAACGGAAAAATATGTATAATAGTAATAATAATAATAATAATAATAATAATAATAATAATAATAATTTCATCGTGCAGTCATCAGGACTGCATGCATTGATTCACGTTTGAATACCTCAGAGTCACCTGGAATACCTTCGAACACCTTGAAGATTGTAGCATCGATTATCCTTTTCAGGAATGTGAATCCTTCTTCCCTTTGCAACGGAACAGGACTATCAGTCAAGAAAGCAACGCCGAATACTATTGAAGGCACCATGACCGGCCATGCCGCGGGCTATGTATTATTCATTCCTGAGATTCAAATCATTTCTTCGGATGTACCGTTTCAATTTAGATGTCGCAGTTCACCGTTTCTTTGAGTATCGTTATATGCATCAACAAGGCACATGTACAATCACTTAAAATTATAGGACTCAATCGTCGGAAACGGTGCTTCTCCCATAGTCAACTGCACGTGAGTTTTTCAAGAGTTGGAAAAGCGAACACACAGTACATCCTAGCTCCGAATGGAAGGGCACATAATATAGTTTATCCGGAAGCTCTACAGGAAAAAATTAGTTGGTTTTCATGCAATATGGTCTTTCATATTGTTTTATTATTTGTACCATCCACCATATCGGTATCTTTAGCATTGAAAGAACATTATAATTAATAATAATGTAATTCGTGCAATTTATGTAAAAAATGTGTGTGTTAAGAAATAAAGGTGTAAGTATCCTTTGCTTTCAAATGAATGGTTTAAAAGCATTTTAACGACTGAATTAATAAAAGAGGGTGGAGCTGCGGGTACATGCTAGTTATTATTATTATTATATAAAATTGCATCCACTAAATGAAACAGCGTCTTTAAATGATAATCTGTTACTTAATAACCAGTTGTGTAGTTATGCTAAAGCACCGGATATCATCAGATCTCAAAAGTTAAGAAACATTCGGCATAGCAACTCCTTGGATGGATATTCAACGTGCTGTTGACTAGAGGAGAAGCGAAAATACTATGCACATGAACGAAAAATAGACAGGGGAGGAAGAGCTCTCAATAAAATCGGTAAGTGTTATACTGCAAATGCAGTGTCAGCTCTACATATTTCTAGAAACCGATAATGGATCAACACTCCATGAAACAATCACAAAAATATGTCTCATACGAGTACGATAGTGTAACGCAAGGTACATTATTTCCCAAAGTGTAACATAATGTCGAAGCGCCTGTGAAAACCGCTCTGAATAGATGTTGTTGGAGATATACTGACCCGCAGCACGTATTGAGAAAGAATTCTTTGAGGCTCCCACACAATATTGAACCTTAGATGACTGATGCTTACAGAGAAAGTTCTACGCTGAAATATTAACACAGCGGTTTTCGCAGGCACAAAGATACGTTAATAGATTGTTCATTTAGGTTCGATATATGACTTGTACTGAAAACATTTTGT
The DNA here is from genome assembly GCF_040414725.1 of Anabrus simplex. Classification (NCBI taxonomy): domain Eukaryota; kingdom Metazoa; phylum Arthropoda; class Insecta; order Orthoptera; family Tettigoniidae; genus Anabrus; species Anabrus simplex. The sequence goes on along the minus strand of NC_090265.1, from coordinate 611,920,536 downwards.
GGTGAATATAACTATACTCGCAATATTCACGTTAACATATATTATTCCACACATGCTAGTATATACAGTTTAGTGTATAGTCCTGTAAATATACTTAAAACCTACATTCTAAAATGTAAATAATAATAATAATAATAATAATAATAATAATAATAATAATAATAATAATAATGCCTTGGTAACCATTTGGAGGCATTTTTATATAAACCATTTAGGCTGCTTCTGTGTCAATTTCAACGTCCGTATTACTCTACCAAATGTATCGGATCTCTGTAGGGTGATGTATAACTGAGTTTTAATTAATTTTATCAGGTAAACATCAAATGTGCCACAAGATATATCGTCGTTGCCGGGACAAAACCTCCTATGGGATAATTTTTTTGGAGATATACTGACCCGCAGCACACACATTATTAAGAGCGAGAATGCCTTGACAACATTCACACAATATTGCACCTTAGATGACACAACGTTACCGGCCAAAGTTGTAAGCTAAAATATTTCACATAGGAGGTTTTGTCCCGGCAACTACGATATTTTACATTCAGACTACGTACGTCATAGATTGCCGAATGGATTTCTTTCCACCCTTTAAAAGTCCGACTTTCTCGGCCAGGTTTGAAACTGCGATTTCGGAATCCGGAGTCTGACACTACCTCTGACCCACAAAATCAGACAGAATGAAAATAATAGTCATCAACAGAAACGGATTGTTACAACGCCAAGGTGTAGCATTCAGTGGATTACGACGACCATGATGATGTAATAATGTAAATGCATTTCCTCGTCTCGAGATGATACAGCTGTTTCCACGCCACACCTTCAACTGAGGTGAGTTACGTGTACATTTATATGATGATGCTTGTTTAAAGGGGCCTCACATCTAGTTCATCGGCCTCTAATGGCACGAAATGTAAGGACAAAAAATCCATAACCTCCACTGACCAGAATTCAAAACGTGAAGACGAAAAATGAATGGATGGATATGAAATTAAAACAATCAGTGCATCCGGCCCGCAATGCCCCACATTCCCAGAAACTTGTGTTAAAGAATAGTATCACTGACCAAGCTACTGCTTCTAAAGCACAATACTGAATCGATGAAGCTTGTAGCCTAAAAGCGTCCGAAGTCCAGGTCATCGGCCCCTCATAATAGTACTTATCGCTAGGAAAATAGAACCATGGTATTTGTCATGTTGCGGTACTAATCAAAAGTGGCGTGGATTCGCGGTATTCCACACATTATGGTACCACCCACAGGTAATGTAATGTGCACATTTAACACAGACCTATGGTGTTTCGCACATTGTGTTGCTATTTACAGACAACGCAACCTATACAGGAAGCGCAAACCTATGGCGTTTTTCACATAAGTTGACTAACCATAGGGATTCGCACTATCCCATGGTGTTCCTCACACAGTGGGTACTATCATAGGCAAGGCAGAAACATGGTGTCGCTCACCCATGGTGTCGCTCATATAGTGGTACGAATCACAGGTGCTGTAAAATGCATTCTGAGCACAAACTGTCGCTACTAATCACAAACCTATTGTGTACCTAACATATTGGTACTACGCGCAAGTAAAAGCGACCCATGGTGTTCCCTGCGTGGTGGTACTAATTACAAGTAGTATCAAGGTTCTAATTTGATCATCTCTTGGTCGCCCCTTCTAGTCGCCTCTTACCACAGGCAGGAGATACAGGGGATGTATTCTTCATCTGTGTCCCCCACCCACAGGGGTTTGTGTACATTTTGAACCCCACACCTGCCTTTCTAGCATCGGGCGAGTTGGCCGTGCGGTTAGGGGCATGCAGCTGTGAGCTTGCATCGGGATGATAGTGGGTTTGAGCCCCACGTTGGCAGCCCTGAAGACCGTTTTCCTTGCTTTTCCATTTTCACACCAGGCAAATGCTGGAGCTGTTATTCAATTAAGGCCATGGCCGCTTCCTTCCCACTCCTTCCCATTTCCTATCCCATCGTCGCCATACGACCTAATTGTGTCGGTGCGACGTCAAGCAAATTATATTAAAAAAGTAAAGCCTTTCTAGCAATCTTATATTGCTGGCAGTACCAGGAATGAACATGGTCCTCCGAGAGCGGTTTCACTATGGAGGTGGAGATGATGATGATGATGATGAGCGCGTGGAATTTGTAATGAAGAATGTTGAGTGATTCTGCAAGACTCTTTATCTCTAAGTATAGAGAAGGTGAAAACGTCCTATTTGGGAAGAGTGCTTTGTTTATCAAAGTAAACTTTGTACACTTTATTTCAACTTGTATACCACCAGTCCAGGGTACTATTTTTCACAGATGAGTTGCTGTTGAGACTTATTCCAGCAAATCCAACATACAAAGAACTTCTACATGAGCTTCAGTACAATAGGGATAATAAATGGGAAGTTTTCTTCACCTATGCAATGTAGTAATTAACCCAAAATGGATACAAGAAATATATGAGATGAAACACGTTTTAACATGGCTTGCGGTGCGTGGGTTGCACCATCCTTTGTGTCAAAGGGTGAATTTTCATGATCCAAGTACGAACGAACTGTAGATACAAAAGGTGCGATAAACTTCGTGAAAGTTACCATATATTTGCATGTAACCTACGAGTTGAATCCATAAAGCAATTCAGTGTTGACTCTTCGTGAGAATCTGTTTATGCACATTTCTATGAAATAAATCATTTATGATCTATAAGATGATATAAGCACCTTCATTTATCTCGGAATACGTGATTGCAATGGAATAATAAAAATATTCATGTTATCAGTTCCATAACATTAGACTATGATTATTTATAAATTTATAATTTTTCGAACGCTTCAGTATCTGAAAGTGCCCAATAAGTAGGCGACAGATTAGTAATTAATTCAGATGTAATATGATGATCTATTGCCCAATAAACTACATTTAAACAGCAGTAATAGCTAAATACATGACACGTGGAAGGTCTTTAATTAAATATGCAATCACAAAGAATAATTAAACGTTTAAGTGTGACAGTGTCGTGCTATGAATGGTGCAATTAATATGTCGTATTCATGTCACGGAACATTTCAGATTTCATTCCGATATTGATGATGGATTCTGGTTGTAATTATTGCACGTTACAGTTTTCATTCCATCGCGACTTATTTATGAGAATTAATATTTCACCTTTGTTGTTCATAGTATACCTACATGGACCGTTTACTGAAGGGTATACAATTGAAGGGAGGTATTTAGTTGGGTGGAAACGAAGTAATCGGTTTGGCCTATACGGACGATTTGGTACTAATAGACTATCGAAGCCTTGCGTTTAAATATCTTGGAGCATGAAAATAAAGTTGCAACGAGTATGATATGAAAATTGGATTTTTCAATACTAAGCTTACGTATGTAGGGATAAACCTAGTGCTGCGTAGTTGTGAGCTTTCATTCGGGAGGTAGTGTCGGCAGCCCTAAAGATGGTTTTCTGTGGTTTTCTATTTTCACACCAGGCACATGCTGGGGCTGTAACTTAAGAACACGGCCGCTTCCTTCCTACTCCTGGTCCTTTCCTATCCCATCGTCGCCGTAAGGCCTATCTGAGTCGGTGTGACGTAAAGCAACTTGTAGTTGGAACAATCCTGAGAGTATCGAATATCAGGTCGGGAATGCAGATTTAGAACAAGATGGATGAACTCAGTATTTCTTATACATAAGTTAGAAGTAACAGATATGAAAGTAGAGAAAATGATTGCTGGTACAAATAGGTGGGAACGAAGACACGAGATTAAAGGGATATCCACGGATAATATTTTGAGTTTCTACATTTCAGAACCTGACATCTATGTAATAACCTTAGACACATTAGCGTTAGATACAGTCTTTTTCTTCTACCAGTTTTCTTACACCTGTGGGGTCACGGGTATGAACTGTATCACACTTGTGAAATTGGCTCTGTTTTACGGTCGGATGCCCTTCCTGACGCCAAGCCTATATGGAGGGATGTAATGACTACTGGGTGATTCTGAGGTTTTTGGTAATGCTTTATGTTGTCTTAATATGAAGAGGAAAGTGTTGGGACAAACACAAACGCCCTGTCCCCTAGCCAGGAGAATTAATCAGAAGCGACTAAAATAACGAAGTCGCCCAGGAGTTGAACCTGGGACCCCATGAACAGAAGGCCTCAACGCTGACCATTTAACCAAGGAGTCGGGTAGGGTAAAGAATTGTGAAGTGCGTAAATTACGCAAGTAATCTGTGATTTCAGCGTGCCTTTCACATAAAAAACCGAAGAAGTTACTGATCCGTGATTGTAAGTACAGTAACTGACTGTTCATTCAATTACTACTGTACAAGAACTTCCACGAAAGCTGTTATATTAAATTTCCCTCTGTAAATATGTGGCAGAATGTCACTCTCCTCATCCCAAGATAGCTAGTTCAAATCTAGAAGAGGTACTCCGGAGTTTTGTAGGGCGCAGAAATATCCCTTCGACACTCCGTGTGGTCCGATGCCGACGTGCAAAGGAACTCATGGTGACAAGTTTGGTTTTTACCAGAAAAAAATGATTAAAATTAAGCCACAGATAGGCCAACATAGGTCCGTTTATGAACCATCCGGTAGAGTAAAAACAAATGTCGAAATTAACACACACAGGCTAAATGTCATCAGATCAAAATGTCTTAACACGCTAGTTGAGGGCAGAGGAATATGAACTATGACAATCTTAGAGGTGTTCATGTGAAAAGAATCGATCATCCTTTTGTATAAAATGTACACAGGAGACAGAAACACTGAGCCATGTACTCATTTCTCTGCTTACTAGCCTTCTCAGTGTCAAGTTTTATTTACCCATATCCTGGGTTTTCCTGGAGATTTTAGCAATGGCTGAAATGGGCAAAGTAGCTGATTATTTTACAGATATTTTAAAATTATTAAACAATCATGGAAGGAAAACGTTAACAATTGTATGAAATGAAATAGCGTAAGGCTTTCAGTGCCGGGAGTGTCCACGGACAAGTTCGGTACGCCCTGTCGGGAATCGAACCTGGGACCCCTATGACCAAAGACCAGCACGCTAACCATTTAGCCATGGAGCACAACTGCATAATTAGTTTCTGCAGATTCATCCTCTTCTAACTCATTTTCACTATCGTAATAGAAGCCAAACTCGTCATCACTCCCGGAAATATCTAAAATATCACCCTCCATCTTTGCCTGCTGCCATTTCTTGATGGATACAGTACTTTTGCATCCATCTCTTGGCACACGCTAGAGTAAGGTGTAGCTTCCACCGAAGTCCTAGTCTAATCCATGGCTGTGACAATATGGAAGCTGCTGGGGTATGGGTGGTGCTGAGTAATGGCATCCAGAGCACGACTAGTGCATCTGAGTGTTGTGAAAGGTGTTGCTCATAGGGTCAGTCGTGCTGCAATATCACTTTCTGACCCAGTGAGGAGAGCAATGGCAAACTACCTCACTCCTCGTCTTGCCTAGTACGCCTCATTTTGGTGCTGCCAATGGCTTTTGCGGTTTCCTTATAACCGCATAAAATTTGGTGGTGCTATTTGAGGATCCAACCAGCCTCTGGGCTGATGACCTAACAGACAGACAGACACCCTCCATCTTGTTTACATTACATCGGCGTAGAGACATGTAGGAATACAAGACAGCTGTCAACATTAACCACAAGGAATAGAATTATGGTAAAGTGATGAATCTAATCCATTGTAATATCAACAAGGCACTGCCCAGCTCCGTGACTAATTGATTAGCATGCTGGCTTTTGAACAATGGGTTCCAGGCTCGAATCCCGGCTGGGACGAGGATTTTAATCTTCATTAGTTAATTCGTCTGGCTCGAGGACTGGGGGTTTGTGGCGTTTTTAATATTAGATCACACCGTAGGTATGGCTCCATCCTCACATTAGCGCAGGCCACCTATTGGCGTAAACTGGAAAGACCAGTACTAGGCCATTATTATTATTATTACTATTATTATTGTACCTCTGCATTGGAGACAAGTTCGGTCCAGGAAATACGCAGCATCCAACGGAAGATCCACATTTCGAAAGCTGCCAATCTCCTAATGGTGTTGTTTTGCGAAGTCCACGTTTCAGTGCCGTACATGAGTAGGTCTACTGAATACACATAAACTCTGGAGAGAGTTGTATCTTACATATGGACTAAGGACTATGTCGCATAGTAGGCTTGAGTAAAACTTGAGCGAGCCATTTCTATTCCTACACAAGGGTCTCTATGTCAGGATCTATATCTTCCGCGACCTAGCTTCGTATGTATCTGAACTTGCGAACCTGCTTAACTTGTCTGCCATAAATGTTCAACTGGATCTATGTGCCTCGAATTCCACTGATGGCCATAACCTTTGCTTTTTCGGTGTTAGTTTTGAGTTCAGGTGTGTTACTTTCGGTCACTATCTTGTCTATCAGGCGTTGTACACCCTCAAGACTGTCAATAAAAATTGTAGTGTCATCTACATACATTAAGTTATTCATCAGCCTACCTAAATTCCATCCACTATTACAACTACCAAAATAAAAATATTATTTACACGCCCCACTAATAATTTTCACGGTTTTCGGAGACGACGAGGTGTCGGAATTTTGTCCCACGGGAGTTATTTTACGTGCTAGTAAATCCACCAACACGAGGCTGGCTTAATTGAGCACCTTCAAATACCCCCGGATTGAGCCAGGATTGAACCTGCTAACTTCAGCTCACAATCAGTAGACCAGCGCTCTACCACTAGAGCCACTCAGCCCAACTGATTCCATCTACTGTCTCTTGCAGTTCACTCAGAATCTATGGCATATGCTGTAACGTGATGTCCACCGTTTTGTGTACAGACCTTGGGGAAGAGCGAGTGATTTGCCTCCGTCTGTGAGCAGTTGGCCTCGACTACCTATCGCACGTCCACCACTCGGGAAAGGCGAGTGGAGTGAACGCCAGCCCCTCCCTGACATCTCATTACAAACCCCTGACGATGAGCCCTGAATTTTTGAAATCGAGAGAATTCTGCGAGAAGTAATCCTAACTGGATGAGTCGGCCTCCCTATATAAGGCGGACAGGCAGTCAGTGAGCGAGCTCAGGTGAGTTGAGTGTCATTGCTGGAGTGGTGAGGGAATGTCGTCGTAGTGGACTGTTGTGAAGTGTGTGCAGTTGACGAGTAGTGGAACTGTGGTCCAGTTGCATGTCTGTCGTGAAATGAAATGAATGCCCCAGTTGTGTGCGTCAGCATAGAGTCTGACGGAGACCAGTGAAGGACGTTGACCGGAGACTGTTGGAGTGTACGATTAACAAACGAGTGACAAAGGCGTATTGTGAAAGACAGTGCACTAGTTCGATATTGGAAAACGAGTAGTGTGTAATGTTGGAACTAGTGTGATTGTGAGTACGTAAGTGATTGAGAGCGCAAACTGTGAACAAGTGTGTCTGCGTAGTGTGTAAGTTTTAGTAGCTACATAATCCGTAGTCGTAGAATTAAACGCTACCAGTTGGTGGGTTTATTTATTACACTGCCGGCCCGTCATGTTAAGGTATCCTATCTATATTCAGTACATTCAATCCCTAATTTTGTCTACCTTCACTGCGATACCCAGAAGATAGCGATTCATGAGCTGAAATTGCCACTATCTAGCTTATTTCCTCCCCTTTAGAAGATAATAAAATAACCTTCTTACGATAAGGATTTCTGAAATTTTTCATCCAAGTAATTACAATATCATCTTCGGCATGTTGACGTTCACTGCTCTGCACACCAACATCTATCAGCATGAGTTTCAGCTACGGATCTCTGACCACGGTCAACTAGATCTACGCCGAGTTGACTAAAAAAATGTAATGTTTAGAAGGTTGGAATTATCATTATATCGATAACAAGAATAATAAATGATGACCAACAATTTTGAACAGTTTATTTAAAAAATATAATTTGTCAGTGAAGAGAACGAAGCTTCGCCATTGTATTGTATGCAGTGACATTAGCTCAATCCATGACCACGGGACGGAACTCTTCCCACTGGGTTTGTGGTGTGAAATCTAGTAAATTCTGATCGTGGATGTCTCGTTGCACGTACTCGGATGAATGTTAAAGTAGAACTCATCATGCTTGGTTTATTGTCAACAAAATACATCTTACTCATTGAGATGAGATTTTCATTTTGGTGAACTAGTTACGACCCTGTAGGTTTTACCTATAAGATACAAAAACCTATTAATTTTACATTTAAATTATTTATTCAAATATAAATTTCGGTTGTCGAAGACTAGATTATATAACACTTTTAAATGCTATTTTTTCAGGGCGTCGACCCATGTGGATCTTTTACCCTTACTGGCACCATATTGTATGAACCTGCGTGTAATTGGAGTGGCGGTAGTGTGGAATGTTGTGTGTGAGGAGAGGAAGATTAAGGACGTCACAAACACCCAGTCCCCAGGCCATGGATATTAATCATTAAATTAAAAACTCCTGATCCAGCCGGGAATTGAACCCGGGGCCACCGAGTGACAGGCAGACGCGTTGCCGCCTACACCGCGGGGCCGGACCTAACAATATAATAATTATATTCAATTCAAAATGATGATATTCTAAATTTTTATTTTACAGCTATCCTAACCATAAATAAACCATGTTAAATTATTTCTTAAAATGCACTGATATGTTATTTTCATACATTTACTGAAGTATCTACAGAAAGTTTAACTTTATTCTGACATATGGCATGTTCTGATATTCAATTGCTTAGCAAGTCTCGAAAGTCCTGCATACTTCAGCGACGAAAAAAAGCGGAAAATTTCGGTGTGAGGCCGCCAGATCTACCTCTGCATACCAATGAGTTAAGAACTTAAACTGCAGTTAGGATAGTTCGGATGACTGACGCCACACCAGCTTGAAGGAGCTCGCTTTTTTGTATCCGGCTCCGATGATACGTTTCCAAACGCCAGCGACAGAGTCATTAGTGGCTGAGAACAAGGTTGATGTGGACGTGTTGACAAAAAGGAGAGTCCATGCACGTCGTATTGTCACACTTCATTACTCTTCATCAGGCCGAGTGGCTCGTTCCGTCTTAATACACTGTGCTCTCCAGGAAGTCTGGTCGTTAGCGAGGAGACACGTGCTTCAAGAATGACGTTTACATTTTTATCGTAATATTTCTATCCGTTTCGTTATTGGTCTTGAAGACACCAAAAATGGATATTGAGTTCTCACGCTGTAGGTTGCTTGGATCTCCAAGAGCTCCATCATCAGCAGACATTAATAGCCTACGTATCACTGAACAGATATAGTAGGGAAATTAAGTTATAAGTAATTTTCAGTTGCTTTCCACACTGAACCAGCCTGTGATATTATAGATTCGTCTGCTAAGCCGAATAAAATAGACACGAACCGGTCTTATATGCACCATTCTCACCCTCGTTGCATAAGGATTGTTGCTACTGGCATTGCTCATATGCCAGTAGATTTCATGTTCTCAAAGTTAAAAAGTTACAAACAGACTGGTCAATGAAATCAATGCTTATTTTCTGGCATATCGGAAAAGCACGATTTGCCCAACCGGTAATGGATATTCAGCTTACCCAATTAGAATTGGTATTTAGAACACTCGATCTTCGTTACAAGTAAACATCATTCTACTCGTAGTAAACAGGACCAGTTCAGTGAAACCAGTACTGTTTATTCCTGACAAAGAAATACGAATGATTTGCCGAGGGAGTTGGCTGCGCGGTTGGAGTTACGTATTTGTAAACTTGTATTCGGAAGTTGGTGGATACCAACTCCACCTTCGGCAGCCATGAAGATGTTTTCTATTTTTCCTAATTTTCACGCCAGGCAAATTCTTACCTCAGTGTTCTCTAACCTTCCCCAACTTAGCTCTGTACCAAACTTGCGTCATGGAAAATATTCTATGTGTTAGAGCGACGTTAAATCTCTAGCTTTAACAAACCACCTCCCGTGATTTTCTTTAACATCCAATAGACATTTATTTTCTCCGTTACACAATATTCGTTGGTATTAAGTATACTTCGTCTTTTAGGCAACCTTTAAATTGAGGAAGTATTACTGTGTATAATCAGCAATGGATCACTATTACTTGTAACATTCCCCCAAAAGTCTACAAGCTACTGCATTTACCTTTGCGTCGAATTCTCCATCGCCGCCATACTACCAACACCCCGCACCGCTGTCGTTCATATCACTGAACGTCGCACAGAGGAGTATTTCACGTCAAAACGTGGCCAAAATTATTTTGCGATTTCATTTAGCATAATAAGCAATAAAAAGTGATTTAGTGTAATTAGTTAATATATTATTCATATATAACACAAGAAATCAGACCATCAAATACATATTTAGTAGTTGTACACACTTGCAATATTGATAAATATTAATATACTAGCGAATGTACCCGTGCTTCGCTACGGTATTCTACATTGTATTCGAATATCGAAGTAAATAGTGTACATGCAGTAAATAAGATAGTTTTAAAATTGCATGTCTCTTAGCGTTATCCGAGAAAGAGCATGGGGAGGTCCCCGTACGTTTCCAATGTAAAGTGTTTGTTACGGATTTGTGATATAACGGCAGGCTCACTTGCCTACTGGCATTCACAATCAGGTTGGGAAGTTTACATTATAATTGCAGGCCCCATTGCCTTCTATGCGGACAGAATCGATTTGGGGAGTTTTCGTTAAAATGGCAGCCCCCCTTTCCTACCTCCAGACAGATTACAGTTTTTATTATAATGGCAGCCAATTACCCTACTATCACTCGAAATTGAGTTGTGCAGTTATCATTATAATGACAGGCCCCTTTTCCTACTGCCAGCCAGCGTACTGCCAGTCACACCAAGTTGGTGAGTTTCCATCAAAATAGCAGGCCACTATGCCTAATGCCAGTCACATTTTAGATGAGTACATTTCTTTATAATGGCGGGCACCCTTGCCTACTGCCAAACACAATCGGGTAGGGGAGTTTTAAACAAAACTGCATGCTCACTTACCTTCTGCAAGTCAAATCGAGAAGGGAACTATTCATTACAATTGTAGGCCTTCCTTACTAATGACAGTTACACAGGAGTTGGAGAAGGAACCCTTTCCTACTGCCAGTCAAAGTCGGTGTGGGGAGTACTGATTACAATAGCAGACCGACCCTTTCTCGATCGCTAAATCGACATCAGTGAATATATATAGATCGACATACGAAAGTATATGCGTGTTTACAATATTGAAGACCTTCATTTACAGATTAACTGCTACTAAACGTACGTCATATCGACAAAGGATTATACCATAAGACACGCCGGATTTAGTAGCCTAAATGGCTGGTCCAATGATATGTCATCTATTCTTGGGTCAGATTTAGAAACGTGGAACAGGGTAAAGGTTTTGTAAGATCATCTCACATTACATTACTTTTCGGATAATAATGTGACAGCTACATACGTAGCATTTGGCTCACATATGGCTACTGAGTGGGCCAATTTTCGTGAAGAGTTTGATGATTCTGTATTTCATATAAGTAATTGAAAGTATGAATAATGCATGTGAAAATTCCAAATTGACTTAACATCGATTAATAGAGAAAAATCAAACGTAAAAGGGATACAGATACGGCATAAAGTCATAAGACCAAGGTTGTAGATGATTCCAAATTGAACGGAGATTGTGCAATCCGTTACGTGATAGGAATTTCCGAAGGTCTGCACCATCATTAAAATTGCCTGCATATTTCGATATTCTTCGGGGATAAAAAATGAAAAATTTAATGATATAGGATTTTTCATTCGTTACAGGCTAAAACGTATAATTTTGTCAAATTTCAATTATCTTCTTATTCTTCTGGCAGATTATGCCACAATGTGGATTTTGGGCGAGGCGGGTAAAAATTAGGACTTTCAGGAAATCAAAAATTATGGAGATTGTTATTATTACCCCTTAAACGGAAAGCTGTAGGAAAATTTCGCCAAAATAGTCAGTGTAGAGGTACACAGTCGTTACGATTTGATTTATATAGATAAGGAATCTGCTCCATGTAAAACACCTTTTCGGCTATGTCCGCTGGACTTAACCTGCAAAAGTGACCATTCATGATATCTCCCTTATTAATCCTCCTGACGAAAAAATGCACATGAAAAAAAAGGTTTAGAGGTGGAATTCCATCAGGTTTGGTCGATTTCCAGTCAGGTTGGTCTTGTTCTGTATATATTGTGGAAGAGTAAAATCACCATTTCGGTTCCTTATAAACCGCCAGTCCATTCCGGAACATGAAATGTTATTTACGTTTAAAACCTACCTTTGCACAGGTGGATGCTAAATATAAATTTTGTTTCGAATGTCTTCAGTAGTTTTCAAGTTGTAAGGAATACGCTTTACACGCACCCGCTCGTGAGTTAAGTCCGATGGGACTTGTACAGAAAAACGGTCCTTTAATGATATCTCCCTTATTGATCCTCGTATCGAAATGATGCACATGAGAAAAAAAGGTTTAGACATTAATTTCGACCAAGGTAGGTAGACTTCCATAAACTTTTGTTGTGTATATTTTTTGTGAAGTGCAAAATCACTGTTTCGGTTTCGTATAAACCCCCAGTTAGTTCAGGGATTTAGAAACAATATTTGCCCTGAAACCTATCAAGGACAGGTGTATTCTAAATACGAATCTTGGTGGAAATGCATCCAGTAGTTTCTAGCATTCACGTACATACGGCGTAATTAAGGAAGAAAATAATACAGTTAAGAATGTTGAAACTAATAGAAAATGGATTATAACTGAGGACAGCCGGATAACGACAAATAAATAAATGCCGTGAGTTATGGATATAATAAAGCGCTAACAGAGGAGAAATTTAGGTTCAGTGATTCTTAGGTAAACAAATATGAAGATGACTAATGGTGTTATTACTTAATCTATTCGAGGGCGGTTATAACCTCCAACGATATTCCGCCAATATCCCGCAGATGAGCCGATTGATGCCTCTCTTGCCATCTACCCAAGGAACAACCACGAATTTAAAAGCATGATGAGGAAAATGGCAATACGTTACTTCCCTACTGGCATGCAGTCAGAGACGTTGCCATGGTAACCTGTAGGTTCGTTGTCGGTCTGTCGGTCACTAAATGCAGAGCATGATACCAGCAGAAAATTGTAAATTTCTCCGTCATGTGAAGAGTAAGGTAAATTATGAACATAACGAAAGTTGTTTATAATGAAGAGACGTTTCACGTACGGTAAACGAAGTTTACAGAAAATCAATAGTATAAGAGAAAATAGAGGAAAACCACTGTGGTTTTCCTATAAACACCCCGTCTATTCAAAGATTTTAAAATTATATGCATATCGGAACCTTTCCTGGGATGAGTATACTCTAAATATGAAGTTTGGCTGAGATCTATCCAGCCGTTTCGACGTGATGGTGGGAAAACCACTCTGGTTTTCCTATAAACCCCCCGTCTATTCAAGGATTTTAAAATGATATGCATATCTAAACCTTCCCCGGGATTAGTATACTCTAAATACAATGTTTGGTTGAGATCCATCCAGCCGTTTCGACGTGATGGTGGAAAAACCATTCTGATTTTCCTATAAACCCCCCATATATTCAAATATTTTAAAATGATATGCATATGGAAAACTTCCCCGCGATGAGTATCCTCTAAATATGAAGTTTGGTTGAGATCTATCCAGCCGTTTCGACGTGATGGTGGAAAAACCATTCTGGTTTTCCTATAAACCCCCTGTCTATTCAAGGATTTTAAAATGATATGCATATCAAAACCTTCTCCGGGATGAGTATACCCTAAATATGAAATTTGGTTGAGATCTATCCAGCCGTTTCGACGTGATGGTGGAACAGACAAACAGACAGACAAACAGAAACAATTTTATTTATCCCCGCCCAAAGGAGTCCTATGAGTGCCTTACACAACAGTATATTTTTTTCCCAGATATTAAGTCTTATTTGTACCTATTTTGGTTGACAGCTATGCCCAAACGTACATGCATAATCTCACAGCTCTAGAATCCTGGAGCTGACGTTGCCATGGTTACGGCAGTTCATTTCTTTATCCGATTCCTAGAGCAGGGGTAGTGTGGTGCCAATATCTCCGTAACGGTTGGTTTTAGGGCCTTAAAACATGGTTTTCGGGCCCGTAGGGCTTACCGAGTTTTGTTCTTTGCGTCAAGAGGATTAAATTGAGCTTTGTCTCGTCCTTATACGACAAATTCGATATTTTGCCTATAATAGTATAAGAGAAAATGGAGGAAAACCGTTTTTCCTATAAAACCCCCGTCTTTTCAAAGATTTTAAAATGATATGCATATCGAAACCTTCCCCGGGGTCAGTATACTCTAAATATGAAGTTTGGTTGAGATCTATCCAGCCGTTTCGACGTGATGGTGGAACAGACAAACAGACAGACAAACAGACAAACAGAAACAATTTTATTTATATAGATAATACATGAAAAATTTAGAGATATGAAACAATTATATTCAAAGTGGATCTGGAATCCTATCCGAATTATTTTCGTATCATTTCATATAACGAATTATTACAAATTATTCATAATCATAAATAATAAACTACAGGAGTTTTCATAATTTACGAAAATAAGCACATATACTTATGTACAGTATCTTCTTCTAATCGGTCTAGTGCCATTGTGTATAAAATATGACTGTAGAAATATACGTAATCAAACTCATCACTATTGGTTTCATCTGTCTCTTCATTGTTTTGCTCTGTTAGAAGTACGTTAGGTGTTTCTGGAAGTAAGAACTCTAAGGCTTCCGAAGAAAAGGTTTTGCTTTTCTTTTGTCGCCTTTGTCTATTACTGCTCAGCACTGGATATGATGTTAGAAGTCTATTCAGTATATCTTTGTTACACTGAACTCGAGAGAACTTCCTGGAAAATTGTAGCCTATATAGGCGAAAATGTCTTTTTCTTGCTTCGGCTGCCTCTTCTGAAACTTGGCCAATGGGCAATTATGCATGTCCTATTACTATGGCAGAGTGTCTCAGAATTGTATGTACTGTGGGTGTCATGAGGTGCCACCCATAAAATTTTACATACAGTTTTGCGGTTTCTTCTCAGTAATTCGCGAATTTCTTTTCTTCAATTCTGTATCCACTCGACAAAGTCTCCAAAATAACCTTAAATTTTCTTATGACATTTGTGTCTATTCCTGTGATTCTGGAAGCGGTATCAGGATCGACAAAGGATTTCCTTGAGGTGTTTCCATCATTACTGTTGCCAAATCCTACTTTAGAGCCATCAACCAAGAGGCCCATTTCTTCTTTCAAACCTGTTTTAATACGTTTCTTTGTGTCTTATCACTGCTTTGTCTGCATTCGCTCTTGTTTGCCACTTATGAATAGGGATTTTGTAAGAAAAATGCAGGAGTGACTCAAAATATCGTATCCTTGCATGAAGAATTGATAGTCCAAATTTGATAGTTTCGGGGTTTACAGTGCGTTGTTCCTTCATTAAATTATTAAAACCTTTGTAGGTATCCCCAAATAATTATGTAGCAACTCATAGTGGAATATACTTTTTACAGCATTGCATACTTTTGCGTCTACCATGGCGGGTACTCTATAATGTATTTCTTCATATGTAATATCACTTGTTTTGTGAACAAAACGAATACAAGTTCATGTTTTCGACTTTTGGCCAGGTTATTGCGTGATATACTCCTCTGTGCGTACCATGCCTCTGTCACTTCGCTCACAAGTCATCGTCACGTCACGAATACGTGGTTTTCTGTAGACTTTCTCGAATATTTTCGTACCTCTCCAGAACCTTCCACGTGCCCTATATATACACACCGAGATTTTCCGTCCCTTCCTTAGTCCAGTCTTGACAGTGGTGCGTGTGGAGAGCTCAACATCTCACCGTGCTGCGTGATGGTCACGCCTTAGTATCACCCTGCACTCAGGACTTTTTATTTGGAGACACTTTGTGAGCAAAGACATATTATCTGGTGGGACTTAACTTCCCAGAACCTTACTTGATCTGGCACCATCATCATCATCATTATAAGTTTTTATTGCCCACTAAGTAGGTTACGCCTACTCTCTGGCCAGGAGATTCGTAGGGTTACTGGAGGAGCGATGGAGTTGGGCGGGGGTAAAAGTGAAGTGAAGGAAGGGGAGAAGTGGGAAGGTGTCTTATTATTTATCCGAGATGATGCACGATTTTGTCTCTTACTCCATTGTTTTTCAATACATAAAAGAGCGTAATGATAATACACTGTTTCTCACAAACTCTATGACTCACATCTACATAAATTCAATCGTAATGACCATGCGTCTCTACACTGACTATTTTGGCGAAATTTTCATTTAGCTATCTGCTCCAGGTGTAAAGAATACCATGAGCATATCTTTTAGCTTTGAGGTATGTTTGTCTGTCTGTTTTTCTGTTTGTTTCTCTGTTTGAGTTATTATGACCTGGAAACTATTGGATATAGTTCTACCCATCTTCATAACTAGAATATACCTGTCCTTGGGTAAGCCTTAGGGCCAATATTTTGTCTAATTACCCGAAATGACTGCGGTTTCTACAAAACCCAAACAGTGATTTTGCACTCCCGAAAAATATATACAACCAAACTTAATGGAAACCTACCTGCCTTAATGGAAATCAATTTCTAAAACTTTTCTCATTATTAAGGGAGATATTAATGGACCGTTTTCCACTCTAAGTTCGAGTGGACGTAGTTTAAAAGCTGCTGCGTGTAAAGCATATTTATTATAACTACAAAATTACTGAAAGTATGTAACCAAACTTCATATTTATCATCCCCCTTTCCAGAGGTAGCTTTTAAGGCCCATAGCTTTTCAAATACCAGGAGTGGATTGGGGCTTTATCGGAAACCGGAACAGTGATTTTGCTCTTCCACAAAGTATACCAGATCTCCCTGAATGAGAATCAACCAATGGAGATCCATTTCTAAAACTTTTTCTTCACGTGCACTTTTTCGATAGGATGAATAAGTGAGATATCATTACCGGACGGATTCACAGGATGAGTCAGTGGACATAGCCCAAAAGGTGTTTTTTTAAGCTGCTTTACGTCGCACTGACACAGGTAGGTCTTATGGCGACGATGGGATAGGAAAAGGCTAGGAGTGAGAAGGAAGCGTCCCTGGCCTTAATGTAGAGCATTTGCCTGGTGTGAAAATGAGAAACCGCGCAAAACCATCTTCAGGGCTGCCGACTGTGTGGATGGAACCCACTATCTCCCGATTATTGGGCAATGGCCGCACTTAAGCGACTGCAGCTATCGAGCTCGGTCCAAAAGGTTTTGTAGGTGGAGCAGATTCCTTACCTATATAAATAAAATCGTAACGACCGTGTGTCTGCACATTGACTATTTTTGCGAAGTTTTCTTTCAGTTATCCGTTTCAGGTGTAATAATGATCATCTGAACTTTATTTTTGCTTTGGTGTGTCTTTCGGTTTGTTAGTTTTTCTGTTTGTATTCTTGAGTTATTATAAATTGAAAAATGCTGGATATATCTTTACCAATCTCCGTATTTAGAATTCACCTGTCCTTGTGTAGGTTTTAGGGCAAGATTGTTTCTAAATCCTTGAAATAACTGGGGGCTTATGCGTAACCGATAACGTGATTTTGCACTCCCACAAAATAAACACAACCAAACTTAATGGAAATCTTTCTGCCTTAATGAATCAATTTCTAAAACATTTTTCTCATGTGCATCATTTCGATACGAAGATTAATAAGTTAGATATTATTAACGGACCGTTTTTCACTCTACCTGCGATCGGAATTATAACTGCAAAACTACTGAAAATCCTTTAACCAAACTTTATATTTATAATCCCCCGGTCCAAAGGTAGATTTTTTTTTTGCTAGGGGCTTTACGTCGCACCGACACAGATAGGTCTTATGGCGACGTTGGGATAGGAAAGGCCTAGGAGTTGGAAGGAAGCGGCCGTGGCCTTAATTAAGGTACAGCCCCAGCATTTGCCTGGTTTGAAAATGGGAAACCACGGAAAACCATCTTCAGGGCTGCCGATAGTGGGATACGAACCTACTATCTCCCGAATGGAAGCTCACAGCCGCGCGCCTCTACGCGCACGGCCAACTCGCCCGGTAAAGGTAGATTTTAAGGTCCATATCATTTCATATAGCCGAAGTGGATTGGGGCTTTATCCGAAACCGGAACAGTGATTTCGCTCTTGCACAAAGTGTACCATAGCACCCTGGATGGGAATCAACCAACCTTTATGGAAATACATTTCTAAAATTTTTTCCTCACATACACTTTTTAGATAGGATAAATAAGTGAAGTATCGTTACCGGACGGATTTACAGGCTAAGTCCAGTGGACATAGCCCAAAAGATAATGCATTATTCCAGGACTATTAAAGAGTCTATATTAGTTCGTACCAGTTTTAATATATTTATTCTAAGTATAACTCTACAAATATATATATTTTTTGTCGATTTGTCTGTTCGTACGTTTGTTGAAACTGGGAAACTGCTCTATATATTTCTACCAAGCTTTTTATCTGTCCTTGGGTAGGTGATAGTTTCAATATTATATCTACATCCCGGGTTGGTTTGGGGTTTATAGGAAGTCGAAACAGTGATTTTATTCTCCCCCAAAATGTACATAATCAACCTTAATGCAAAACTACCAGCCTCAATGGATATCATTTTTTAAAAAGTTTTTCTCATGTGCACTTTTTCGATACGAGGATTACAAGGGAGTTATCATTATTGAATTGTTGTACAAGCTGCCATGTCATTTCAACTTGAGTTAAATGGTTTAACTAAAGAACCATTTTACTATTTTCGATAAAACAGATAATAAAGAGGTTATCGTCAACGATTGGTTTCATGAGCCTTCAGCCACAGTGCCACTCCTATTTTCAGAAGAACAACAATATGTAACAGAGAAATAGGGAGAATTACGTACAACTTCGGAACAGGAACTGTGGCATTCAAAAAATCTGTGATCTACCCCATTCTGTCTCCAATTTGTTCAGCATTATCGTACTTCACGTTACTGTCACGTGCTTCTGTAGAAGAATATCAGTTTAACAAGCCGTAGTAAAAGTTTCAATACAGGCAAGTAACTTCACATACGTTCGCGAAGGAATCCTGAAGTCGGTTACCAATTTCCGTGCGAAGAACTGGTATATATGCTGGTTTGTACACATAATTTTATGTAAATAAATGACTGGTTAGAAACCTATAGATAATGTATTATTCCAGGACTACTAAAAATCTATATTAATACCTACTGGTTTTAATACATACCGAGCTCGATAGCTGCAGTCGCGTAAGTGCGGCCAGTATCCAGTATTCGGGAGATAGTGGGTTCGAGCCCTACTATTGGGAGCCCTGAAGATGGTTTTCCATGGATTCCCATTTTCACACCAAGCAAATGCTGGGGCTGTACCTTAAGGCCACGGCCGCTTCCTTCCCACTGTAGACCTTCTCTGTCCCATCGTCGCCATAAGACCTATCTGTGTCGGTGCGACATAAAGCAAATAGCAAAAAAGAAGTTTTAATACATTGATTCTAAGTATAACTCTACAAATATTTTTTTGTTTTTCTTTGTGTTTTCTTCCTAAAGACACACAAGGGCATAATGGTAATACATTGTTTCAGAACAAAACTCGTTGACTGACATTCAGACATATAATGTTATGTATTTACTTTATAAATTGTCTGGTTGAGAACATATATATAATATACTGAAACAGGACTTTAAGTCTAAATCAATACCTAATGTTAATACATTGATTTTAGGTACAATTTATGATTCCCTATTGATAATACAGCGTTTCTGAAGAGCACTTTACAGATTGCATTTTGTAGACAATGATTCTAAGCGAATATACATTATATAAAATATTCCTATACATACATATTGCTATTGGCATGGAGACTACGGCAAGTTTATTGTGGATAAGAATATGTGAACAATTGGACTGATTACAAGATGTGAGAAATGTTGGTGCTGAAATATGCTATGGACGGGCAGGACGCCAATGCCTGCCCACACATTCCGCGGAGCGTGCTGTAAATTGCTGCTGGTGTGGGCGGGCGGGGAGTTGGTTTGAGGACTCCCATTACAGATTCGAAACCACTACGCTAAGGTGGCGGAACGGAGTGGAAGAGGTGGAAAGGGGTCTGGGTAAAGTGCGGAGAGGAAGGGGGTGGACCATGAAGGAGTTGGGACAGAGAAGGTTGGTCGTGAGTAAAGGCGCATTGGATGGCACGTTGGAAGTGCAGGAGGACATAGGGATTGAGTTTCGTGAAGGGGAAAATGTTTTACAAATCGGAATGGGATACGAGAAGGAGGGGCGGAGGGCATGGTGGATTGTTCGCCGTTTGTTGGAGAGGACTGTATAGATGCGGGTTAGGATGGGCTATGGCTGCCCAAGCGGTCAAACCATATGTTATGGGGGTCGAAAATTGGACATACAGGTGAGGAGACAGATGGAGGTGTTTGGACCCCACCGGATGCCGGCCAGGCGACGGACCAGACGGGCACGGGTGGTGGTCTTGGATTTGAGGTGGAGAAAGTGGGTGCTGAAGGTCGAGTGTTGATTGAAGTGGATTCCGATGTATTTCAGGGAGGGCTGGGGTCAAATTGGGGAATCCCGGATACTGATCTGGAGTTGGTTGGAATCACGGTTATGGTTGGAGCTACGAAGTCGGTGGTGGAATAGAATGGATTGGAGGGTTTGAGTTTGAGATTCCATCGATCACGCTAGGATATGAAGGAATCAATATAGGGTTAGACTGCCCGATTCATGAATTGAACGGAGGGGAGGGAAGCAAGGATAGCGGTCTCATCAGGGAACTGGAACAGTTGGCGTAGTTGAGGAGGTTGAGGAATATCGGCAGCAAACGGGATGAATAGGAGAGGAGAGAGTGGGGAACCTTGGGGAAGAGGAGAGCTGGTGGTTGATGAAAATCTGGGTGGATCGATTGGAAAGGTAGGATGTGATGAGTAGATATAGGAAATGTCAAAGAAGCGCAGTTTGAACAGGAGTGCCGGATGCCAAACGGAATAAAATGCGAGGCTGAAGTCAATAGTAATGAGGAGTACAGGACGGGCGCGGTTGAAATTGTTGGAAGTGACCTGGACAAGGCGTAAGAGTTAGTCGGTGGTGGATAGATCGGGACGTAATCCGAATTGAGAAGGGGGTAGCAGATGATTATTTTGGAGGTAGGGGTGAAGACGATGGACAAGGTTCTTATCTAAGATTTTGGCCAGGCCGAAAGGAGTCCAGTTCTGATAATGGTTTTCCAGTTTTTGGGCGTGTTTCCAAGTCGTGGGATAAAAACCGGTTCTGAGGATGAAGGTGCAGAGAGTAGCCAGAATTGTTAGAAGAGGTAGTGGGGCTTGACAGACATGAAGGTAGCGGATTTTGTCGGGTCCTGGGGCGGTGTTATGGGTTTTGAATACATCGAATTGAATCTAGGACGGTGTGATAGGTGTGTCTAGCGGATGATTACGGAGAGTATGGTAAGCATAGGGGGTATGTGTATGGGTGGATGCTAAAGACAAGTAGAGTTGGAGTTGGGGGTCGGTGCTCTCAAAGTCAGGATCGCCATGGGTGTTAATGCGCGTACGGAATTTTTGGGCAAATATCCCTAATGTTTGTGCGGTTGTGGCTGAAGCGATGCCACGAAGAATGATCAGGTAGCGGGGTATGGACTTGGTACCTAGGAGGCCGTTAAGTTTTCGCCAGAACTTGATGGGATGGACGTCTAGGGAATCAAGGGTGGTGCAGGTTTTGGCAGAAGAGAGGCGGGTGTTGGCTGTTAGGTAGTTGCGAATGGTGCGAAGGGTGTGGCTGTGTACGCATAGAAAATAAGGCTCACTAGAGGACGTGAATGCTGGGAGAGCTATTATAGACGGAAGAAGTGAGGTGGGTGCCTGAGCAGGGAGGGGAAGCGTAGGGTGGTCGGTATACAGGATGCGGAGGAAGAGAAAATGGCGGAAAGGATAAAAGTGTTAAGGTGATATCTCATTTTATCTTAAATCTGTTTATTGTAGTCAATGTTTTGTGGCCAGTTCAGACTCGTGACAAAATTCCTCATGCAACGAGTGTGAGATTGTTGCATATAGTCTTAATAATATTGATGATCTTAGTGCTACGCTAGCATATCGGTCCTCCTACTTGTTGTTCGTAATTTATTTATTCAAAATAAAATGTTACTGATGTTATCAATTCTTGTCAAATCCTACTTTTGAATCCTTCGAGTTTTTACACGCTTCTGGAGCTCTGCTTATTTGTTGTTATTATTGTTGCTTACTTTTAACTATTCTCAAATACGGTACTAAGTTAATAATATATCTGAATTCTGCCTATTTGAATCTTACTTTACATTACAAACAATTACGTGAGCTAACAACACCATATACCACTACCACATACTTTACACTATTGAAATTTAAATGCCAGAAAAGTGCTATTCAGTAAAAGCAAAAGTAACGAAGTGATATCCTCATAAATCAATAGACAATACAAAAACTATTGACTATTTCCTAAATGTGTATCTCAATATAAATCTCTGAGACAATGCAACATGCCGCCTTTTGATAACTCTGCGGTTCACATTTTATTGCAGTCTATGTATTTGTTCCATGATTTTATCAATTTGCTAGCTCCAGATTATAAATAACCGCATAGCACAACACTATACATGAGCAGGTTATTAGGGATTGGAAACTGATAGGCCTGATCATGCAACATATACTCGAAAACGATAGGCTAGAACAGAATCACACAGGGTCAATAACATTCAGTGCACTGCTTTGCATAATGAATATGTTTGCTGGCGAGTGCAATGGTACATAAGCACTTAAATTCTATTGTTATTTTGTTCCGAGTGATGCAGAGAACGGAATACAAATTTAGAATATGCAGTCATTAGATTAGTTTCATCATTTGGAACACAACAAACACAAAGGTTGAAAAATAAATTAAGCCTAAATCCAATAAAAGAAATAAGTCCTGATGGTTCAAATGATAATAGTTGAGAAATGATGATTGCTAATCGTATTTCTCGATTATATTACTTACTCAAAAATAAGACTTCCTCCATTGTGAGGCCAAGCAATTTTTCAGGGATTTTTTTAGAAAAATGAATATATGGGCGAATATCAGACCGGGAAATGTATTTATAGGACAGGCTGTATTTCATATAAAAATATATCTGAAGAATATTATTGCCACATGTTCATACCGTTAGCTGTTGACCAAGGACTAATTTTCCCCTTTTCATATGCTTCCGGAAGGAGGCCAGTAACAGGCTGAGGATGGGAACTTGACCTTCGTACAGGAGCAAATTCTCCATTTTTGCCTGATACCTGCTTAATGTTTACTAGTAAAGCAAGTCTTGTGGTCAGAACGATTTTTTTATTTTATTTTACCGCGTATGTCAGTGTTACCAGTAACATGAACACGCGAAGAGTTTCAGTGTGGAATAGTAAGTTATTTTTGAATTCACCGGAAATATTGTTGAGTGGCCCGCAAACCGAGGGTATTCGGTACAACAGAACATGGTTCATGTTTGGAGAAAATGAAGAGAGAAACTAAAGCCGCAAAAAGTGTAACTGGATCTTTTTGGAGCCCTCAAAAAGGAAATGCCCGTTTATAAGACCCGCCCGAATGCAAACGACCCTCCTCCTCCCAGTTTGGAACTACAAATTGCGTTAAAGAAAGGGGCCTAATTTTCGAATAATAAGGTATTTGAATTTCTTCCAGGGATAGTCCAACATTAATCCAAGAGTTTTGAGATAAGTCATCATTTTCAATTCCCAGTCAAATACGGAAATGCTCAAATACGCCTGTACATTTTCTTTAATGCAGACCATTCATTAACCACTAATTTATGTTGCGAATGGATTGAGAACCTCATAATTATAAAATAAATACTTCACTGGTATTCTACCTCTAACTTTCCATATCAATTCACTACAAGCATTGCGCACGACTGTCCACATCAGATCCGTATACTAGTGAGATCACTTACACCTGCGGAAGTATATACATTACATCATTGACTTTGTTCCTGGAAGTATTAAAGTATAATTTTCAAATAAGGGAGGCGGCCGCAGGATTTCGAAATAAACCCAACGACATACATAAGTCGTGGACATAGCTGTCATTTCCTGAACTGTGCCAAGTTGCCGATCAATGCTTAGAAAATGTATACTATATGTATCTTTCTAAAGAAGGCCATACGCTGGAAGCATACAAAGTACAAACATTCTAGGTCGAGAGATTCTCCACAGCAAGAGACGGTGCTATCACCTACAAAAGGGAAACGTTGCCGCTTAAATCATAAATAACGCATGAGAATCGATCGTCGAACGATATCGCGTTTGAGTCTTTTAAATCTGATACTAACGGGAAATGCTAGGAAACAAGACAAACTTTGTTAAGTAGTTACGAAGACAATAGCTGAGCATAGCGATTACCATGAAACAAGATGTTTCATCACAATGTTACCTAAATTGTGTTTCCCTTCAACGGAGGAAAGACAGGAATTTCAAAACTTGTGTTTACTATTGAAAGTAGGCTCAGGATGTCTGTTCACTGTTCAGTATCCTTTGGCCTAGCTGGGAATAATGACTAAGGTCACCGAAGATCAGGTTCAGATAAAACCTCCTGGTTCTTCCTCCTCTTATATTATTCTTTTTCTTACTGGTATCTTCCCATTTAACTGTGGTTGACATTAATGTGGTTTAAATCTAGGTTTTACAGCCAGATGCCCTACCTTACGCTAACTCTCCGTGAAGGTTGGAGTTTTTCTGTGATGATTAGAAGCGTGATGTATCAGATAAATAGTCTCGAAGTTATATCAATTAACCATATGCCTACCGATACGAATTCAAACACGTAACCCATGAAACTGAGACCAGTACGCCTAACATTCAACCAAGGATCAAGATATATTAATAAGACCTTGATTCCTATAATTATTTCAATCTATGTACATAATCGGAAAGTGTAACACAATATTGTGATAAAACCGCAATACTAACGCCTGTGTCCTATACATCAAAATAAAGGTGTCCATCTCAGTATTACTAAAAGAACGTTATTTCATTGATGCCTTTGAAAACCTACAATCTGTTTTCCAGTCATTGACCGGGTCAGGGATGGAATGAATGAAGCAGATATATGGTATCAGTACGATGGGGTCGCCGCTCCCAAAGTGATTTTTTAATGACTGACTATGAAATGAGAATGGAGAGTGTTGCTGGAATTAAAGATGACAGAGAAAAACGGAGTACCCGGAGAAAAACCTGTCCAGCCTCCGCTTTGTCCAGCACAAATCTCACATGGAGTGACCGGGATTTGAACCACGGTATCCAGCGGTAAGAGGCCGACGCGCTGCCGCCGGAGCCACGGATCATTAATGCCTTTATTTCCGTAAAATATTCATTTATTCTAATAATACGATGCTTAGGTCGTTGCAGTTAACTGTATTCCCCATAGATGGCTCTATTAAAGCTGTCTCCGCTGATCTTTCTGTGCCAGACAGAGAGCTCTGTGTAAGTTGTCTACGTTAGTCCTATAAATGGCTCTTTGAAATCTAGTTATTGCCAGAATGTAACTTGGTGCTCCATCTTAGTTCTAATAAGGATAAAATCAGCAATCATTACCGGTGCTTCCAAGAATCAGGTAATTGATCTACCTAGGATTAATTTAGTATCTACTTACAGTAACCTGCCTTTCAAATTCAAAGGGAGGCAGTTCCCGTTACGTCTTGGTTTCTCAATGACCATTAACGAATCGCAGGGTCAAAGTTTTGACATAATAGGTGTTTACTTCAGCCGTGGTCGGTTATACGTGGCATTTAGTAACTTCAGCTGCGAGGGACGTCAAAGTTAAAATGATATCTACACCATAGCAGTGTCAGTTCCCCGAAACTGAATGGTATTTCACATAAGCATAGTTTACAATGAAATACTAAAATCAGTCAATGAATAGGACAGGCAAATGCAATAATTTACAGTGAACTGTAGCCTAATTTATGAAAGTGATTAAAACATGACGAATATCAATTTTAGGCCGCTAGTTTTAATATGCCGGCCCCGTAGTGTGGGGGTAGCGTGCCTGCCTCTTACCCGGAGGCCCCGGGTTCGTATCCGGCCAGGTCAGGGATTTTTACATGGCCTTTGGGCTGAGCAGCGGTCGCTTGGTAGGCCAAGGCCCTTCAAGGGCTATAGGGCCATTGGGTTTGGTTTGGTTAGTTTTAACATATTCTTAATATTACAATTGTATTACAGAACTTCAATACACACAAATTAACAGAATCAAAAAGATGATCGTTGAAGTACGCTTGAAGATCCATGTCGTCGTTACTACCATCGCCTTCTGTTTATTTACCGTGGGCAATTGTGAAGTTGCGCTGCCAGAGGCTGAAGGTAGCCGACATGAAAATTCTGCGGTAAAGGAGTGATGGTTCGAGTATATACCGAATCAAGATAAACTTCATAAGCCTTAAAATGTCTGAAATAACAAAAGAAACCCCAGAGAGATGACTACTCCGGTATGGGCACATATTGATTGTGTAAGAAGAACAGTACTTGCCTGAAAGTAGAATAATCGAAATATGAGGAAAAGACAGAAATGAAGAAGTGCATGAACACATTAACACGGATCTTGAGGAGAGGCAAATCGAACCATATTTGGCGGAAACGTCGAGTCTGTCTGAAACTCCGACGCACATCTTACGTTTAGAATGTGGCGGTGGGGGACGCAGATGAGGAATACCCCCGTATCTGTCTAAAGAGGCGACTAAAAGGGGAGACCAAGGGATGACAGATTTTGACCCATGAGATAACCTGGGATTGGTAACATCACGCGAGGAACACCATGGGTCGACTTTACTTGCGATTAGTACCACTATGAGAGGAACACCATGGGGGCTGTGATTGGTAATATCGGGGATGGATCACTGCGTTTACAATACCTGTGATTAGTACCACTATATGCGGAAAACGATAGGTTTGCGTTACTTGGGATTAGTACCAGTATGTGAGGAACACCAGATATGGAAGAAGGCTGTGATTAGTACTACCATGTGAGCAACACCACAGATCTGTGAGACGCCTATGCTCAGTGCCACTATGTAAGGAACACCATGGCTCTACGTTACCTGTGAGGAACACCATGGATCTGGGGTTTGCCTGTGATTAGTACCAGTTTATCAATTACACCATAGGTATACGTTGCCTATGATTAGTACCACTATGTGACGAACACAACGGGTCTGGGCAGCGCCTGTGGTTACTACCACTGTGTGAGGAACACCATAGGTCTGAGTTACCTGTGAGTAGTACATTTTCTGTTATTAGTACCACTATGTGAGGAACAGCGTGAGTCAAATTGACTTGTAATGAGTACCGCTACATTAGGAATACATGGTTCTACTTTACCAGCGATTAGTACCATTATGAGGGGCCAGTGACCTGGATTTTGGACCCCATTAGACAACAAGTATCATTCGATTTAGGATTTTGCTTTGGAAGAAGTCCCTTGTTCAGTTTGTGCCATTATTTTGAGTTATTTTATGGGAAGGTGGGGCATTGCGAGTCGGACCCACTGACAGTTTCTAAGTTCATAGTCGTTGTTCATCTTCATCTTTTTGAATTCTAGTCAATGAATGTATTTCGGAATTATTTTGAATTCCAATATTGTGACTTGGATCCCCTGATCATTCATTCATTCATTCATTCATTCATTCTTCATCATTATATTTTTAATTCTGGTCAGTGACTAACATGTACGAGTGAAACATTGTATACAATTGGAAATTCCTAGTCAGTGGATGAATTTTCGAATTTTAATTTTTATTAAATTTCGTCTCGTCTCGTAACATTAGGGGCCGAAGTCCTAGATGCTAGGCCACTTCAAACAATATCATCATCAAGGCCATTACTCAGTACCACACACACCTCAGCAGCTCCCATTTTGGCCAAGTCATAATGAGACTATGACTTCAGTGGAAGCTACATTATACTCTGGTCTGTGCGAAAGGACAGATGCAAAAATACTGCACCCGTCAAGAAAGCGGAAACAGACAGACATCATTAACATAATCATCATAGATTTTTCTCCCTTTCAGCAAGTTCAGTCATGGCTGTGAGCTCCATATCTCTCTGTTTTATGCCGTTTTCTTTACTTTTACGCATCCTTTCTTTCCTTTTCTAATGCTACCTCCTCTTTCCACTTCCTCGTTTTCATTTACCTTCCCTTCCAACACCACTCGTATTATCAAATCGTAGATTGTGTCCTATCCTTCTTTTTGTTGAATTTATATATGGTCGCTGCCGGGACAAAACCACCTATGTGAAATATTTTAGCTTAGAACTTTGGCCGGTAAGGTTTTGTCATCTAAGGTCCAATATTGTGTGAATATTGTCGAGGCATTCTCGTTCTTCATAATGTATGTGCTGCGGGTCAGTATATCTCCAAAAATATTAGCACATAGGTTTTGTCCCGGCAACGACGATATTGTTTTTAAAAATCACAACTAGCATACTTCTCTCTTCTCCAACGCTCTACAGCACTTCAGCGTTCGTTATTTTATCCTCTCAGTTCACTCCTACTTTCTTACAAATACACAGGCGGACGACCGCGTCGTGAATGGGAAAAGATGCTGTTGAAGGAGAAGACAGGCTGTGAAGTAGTTCTATGCAGCTTTTTCCATACTGCTCACATCAGTGTAACTGTGAGGAACATATCGATATTTAGAATGCTAATCTTCTCTCCACCACCAACTTCCCATCCAACCTTTAACCCTCCACCCATTATATTAAAATACAAACTGATTCAGAAGTCTTTGTTTATACTTTATGGTACGAATCCACAGCCATTGTTAAAATTTTGACAGTTCCAAATACGCAACCTTAGAAGCACGAAGCTGTACAACTAGGAAGTGGATGGATTATTTATCCTACGGAAAAAATATCGAAATGCCCCGCTATAAGACACTGAAACAAATAATATATACAATTACGTCTACATATCATCCTTGGACGTCGAAAGAAAATAAATGCACGATCGAACGTTTCCCCTACAATATATACGCTCTGCTATTAATATTATCCTCGAGTTAGAAACTTGTGCGCATATATTACGTACTTCTGTTTGACGCGTGGAAAAGTTTCAGTTTAAGATAAATTACTTTTATACTTTTAAAGTCTACAATCCGTTCAAACAAAAGGAATTTAGAAAGTTTCACTACAGACAGCTGTATGTAACGGCGTCTATTCTGAAATATTGATTACAGAATGTAGGTACGAATAGATCCCACACTAAATACCGTAATATTTTATAAAACGTCTAGAGTAATTTTCTGTAATTATAGATATTTTTTAAGTTTGACTTAAATAATATTAATTTTGGCGATACATCCAGGCTATAAAAGAAAGAGTTCATAGCAGAGACAATTTTGTAGAAGTGTTTTCCTTTCAATAAGTAAGGAATGAAATCATGAAGGGAAGTTTCAAATGTATGGACAAATACAAGAAATGCGGAAATAGTGCTGTTTTAAAATTCTTCTTCTAAAAGCCTTACAGAGCTTTGAGTTTATATTTGGAACAGTTTCCTCTAGGTCTAGTAACATCTCCCTGTTATGTAATTGCCAGCTTCCATTTAAACATCCATTCTCCTCGCCTAACTGTGCCTGGATGTGTCGAAAGGAAATACATCCATTATTCACATCTTCGACGGCCTGATGCCCATCCCCATGCCAACCCTATGTGGGGGGATGTATTCACTGTTGCGTATAACTGTATTGGTTAGCAGTCTGGTATCTTGTAGGTGAAAATATGCCTAGAAGCAGGAAATCATTTTCACCAAAGCATGCACTTCTTTTACCTTGTCTTCTAACAGAGTGAACATTTTTTGAAAGAATGCCATAGAAACGTACCCACACGATGAGAAGGAAGTTCAGTCTTCATCTTTTAATAATTGTAATATCCTGTGATTTTGAAGAACGTCCAACAAACATGTAAACATTCCTTAAATATATTTCAAATATTTTCTATGAACAATACAAAACATTGTGCCATCTTATTTCTTATTTCAGAATCGGTTTCAACGTTCAACAGTGTTTCATCAGTTCGAATTTCTACAGAACTACTGTTTAATTGTTACTACGTAAGCTTGAAGTTGCTCTAGCACCTACTTTGAACTGGGTTAGCAAGCGAAGGAATCATTAATTACATGTTTATTGACATTCATATGGCTTGGGGTCATCTAAAACAAGCAATACAAAACGTGCGACGTGATGTTACGTAGCAACCGTGCAGGTTGTGATGTGAAATATTGATAGATAGCTATGACAGAGGCGTAGAAGACTTATCAAAGAAGCCTCATCTCATATTCTAGAGAACTGATTCTTTCATTCGTTGAAGTAACATAGGCCCTGCCCTGATTTAGTCCCCATCCACCTCCCCGTCATTCGATGCACTGAGTCCTACACTTGTCCACCCCAATTCTATACAGATGTCTCTCAAAAACGATTCGTTAGATGCAAATAAATTAACCGCTATCAATTTGAGTTTCATCTACTGATAGACATATTTATGATCGTTTGATTACCGGGCGAGTTGGCCGTGCGCGTAGAGGCGCTCGGCTGTGAGCTTGCAACCGGGAGATAGTAGGTTCGAATCCCACTATCGACAGCCCTGAAAATATTTTTCCGTGGTTTCCCATTTTCACACCAGGCAAATTCTGGGGCTGTACCTTCATTAAGGCCACGGCCGCTTCCTTCCAACTCCTAGGCCTTTCCTATCCCATCGTCCCCATAAGACCTATCTGTGTCGGTGCGACGTAAAAAGCCCATAGCAAAAAAAAAATCATTTTATTTTCCCGAAAGGTAATTGACACCTATCTTAAGCAATTTCGTACGTAATATATGTTCACGTCTACTTTTAAAGTAAAACAGTTATAAATAAAATTGTTATTCGTGTGGAAGATCCCTAACAAATTTGGTGCAAAATTTAAAGAAATTTCGTTCTGTAGTTTAGTCGTGATGTTTCGAAATGTAGACAGAGAGAAGTCATTTCCTTTATCGGAAAAGTTTGGGCAGGGCTCCTTGGATGAATAGTCAGCATAGTGGCCTTCGATTGAGAGACCCGAGTACAGTCCATGGCCAATCTGATTAATTCCTCTAGCTCAGAGCTGGGTGTTTGTGTTCGTCTTAATACACACCTTCATTTACGCATAACATATCACAATCCAAGCCACCACAGAACAATTTTTTGAAAGAAG
The DNA here is from genome assembly GCF_040414725.1 of Anabrus simplex. Classification (NCBI taxonomy): domain Eukaryota; kingdom Metazoa; phylum Arthropoda; class Insecta; order Orthoptera; family Tettigoniidae; genus Anabrus; species Anabrus simplex. The sequence continues at coordinate 611,889,245 of NC_090265.1, read as the reverse complement.
ACCATACAAATATTCTTACGCGATGAACTAGAAAGGTGTGCAATTTTCAAATCTGTATGACGTAATCTGCCTCGTTCGAACCCACTCTTGGAGGTGAAAAGTTTTGGGCAGGATAAAATCCTTGCTTGGCGGTCTTCAGCCTACAAGTGGCATGAAAATCAGAGGGAGTAATACCTTCGGTTTAGGAGAAGAAAAGGTGTTGAACAAGAAAGTTCAAGTAGACATATTGAAAATGTACAGCCCGTGGTAAATGAAACAATACGAGACTCAGCTACGGCCCGTGGTCACCAATCCAGGCTCCTGGGTTTATCTCGTTCAGTTGCCTCTTATGACAGACACGAGATACGATGGATATGTTTTACTGTCTCCACCCACAGCGGTGTTTAGATGGTCGAGAAGTCCTTTACATTAAGCAAAAAACCAGAAGAAGGACCGAGCGAGCTGGCTGCGCGGTACGTACCAAGTAGCTTTAACTTCGTAGTCGAAAGGATGGTTTACTATAGATTTTCGTTGCAGAGCAACCTTAATACAAAAGCACAGAGTCGGGCTGAGTGGCTCAGACGGTTGAGGCGCTATCCTTCTGAGCCCAACTTGGCAGGTTCGATTCTGGCTCAGTCCGGTGGTATTTGAAAGTGCTCAAATACGTCAGCCTCGTGTCCGTAGATTTATTGACACGTAAAAGAACTCCTGCGGGACTCAATTCCGGCACCTCCGAAAGGTGAAAAATGTTGTTAGTCGGACGTAAAGCCAATAACATCATATAGAAAGCAAAGATGTTATATTCTGAATCATAGCCTTTTCGTAACAGTGTCTCAGAAAACGTGTTTTGTTAATGTGAAATCAAACCAACAGCAAGAAAGGAAACCGTTTCCAATCCAACCAACTTTCATTCTCGTCCATTCATCACAATATCAGTTATGCGAGATTGTTCCCTCCCCAAAAAAGAAAATCAGCACTGGCATTCCCACCACCAATCCCGACACGTCTCTAATTTCATAGAATTAACAATTAAAACCTTTGGTGAAATTTATCGTTGCCGTTAATTCGTAAATCAGTAGGCTATGTAACAATAATCATTTTCAATTAAGATTTTTCACAAATATACGATGATAAATTTATTTGTTCAGTTTTACGCCGAATCTACGCGATATACGAACAATCCACAACCTGTTTCCAGTCATTCGACCGGGTCAGGGATGTAATGAATGAAGCCCCATCTAGCGGTGAGGATAGGAATTGTGCCGGCTGCCGTAGTCTGTTGCACTTCTCTGGGGCAATGATTAATGACTGGCAGATAGAATGAAATGATATTGGAGAGTATTGCTGGAATGGATGATGGCAGGGAAAACCAGAGTACCCGGAGAAAAACCTGTTCCACCTCCGCTTTGTCCAGCACAAATCTCACATGGAGTGACCGGCGTTTGAACCTTGCAACCCAGCGGTGAGAGGCCGGCGCGCTGCTGCCAGAGCCATGGAGTCTGATTCTACCCGACATACCTTAGTAAAATATAACAGTTTAGGAAATAGACAAGCTCAAGTAAGGCAAGTATAGATAAAAATTTCTGTTACAATGAATATTAGAACAGGACAATAATCGTCATACGATGTATGACAAACTACGGCCAAACCACTTATCACCGCGTAGAGATCAGATGAGTACGGAAGCTCAAGGAGAGCAGACGGAGACATGCACTAACCGCAGGAAGATTACGCTGTTCGCTGTATCTTACTTATTACTAGCAATAACCCGCGACTTCGCCCACGTTTATTAATTCAGCCGTTAGATATTTTAAAACTATATACTTAAAACAAAATAAAACATTATTTTTATTAATAAACATGCCTTTTTACGTAAATTGCATGAATTACATTATTTTATTTTTAATGATATTGTTGCTTTCAATGCTCAAGGTATCGGGTTAGTGGATGGTACAAATCATATTAAAACATTATTGAAGACCCATTTTGCATTAAAAAGAACTATTTTTCCTTACAGTGCTACTGGATAAAGTATATTACGTGTCCTCTCACTTGGAGCTAAGATGTATAGAGTGTTTACCTGTTCAACTCTTGACTAACTCATGTACAGTTGACCACGGGAGAAGAAACACAACGACATGAAATATATAAATACTCCTAAACCTACTGGTTACAGGGTCCTGGTTAAAGCTGAGTGAACTAATATTGTTGTATGTGACTATTATATGGTGGCCATAATCCTGGTCACGGCGTATTGGATTGCGATGAAAACACAACATGAAAGATATAGACTGCTAAAAATACTTGTTACACCGGCCTGATTGAAGCTCAACGAACTAATTGTTAGCTGTCACTATTATGGGGGCTGCTACATAATTGTCTTGACATTCTTATCTTGATATTTTTCCGTAGTATCGGTTCGATGAGTTAATAATGCTACAATGGAATGAGCGCTATGAATCTGGCTGGCATATGTTCGGTAATGAGGATAATTCGGCATCGCAGCCTCCGTGGCTCAGGCGGCAGCGTGCCAGCCTCTCACCGCCGGACACCGTGATTCAAATCCCGGTCACTTCTTGTGAGATTTGTGCTGGACAAAGTGGAGACAGGACAGGTTTTTCTCCGGGTACTCCGGTTTTGCCTGTCATCTTTCATTCCTGCAACACTCTCCGATATCATTTCATTTCAATAATCATTCATTAATCATTGCCCCAGGAGTGCGACAGGCTTCGAAAGCCGGCACATTTCCTGTCCTCGCCGCTACATGGGGCTTCATTCATTCCATTCCTGAGCCGGTCGAATGACTGGAAACAGGCTGTGGATTTTTCAGTTCGGCATCATGCACTAACAGTAAAATCATGCACTACAGGAAGACATGTTTCATTTTATTCTCACTTCAAGTTTCTGAGAGAGGGGTAACTCGCCATTTTGCCTATTTCTAAGTGGTTCATTGTTGTGGTTTAGTAATAACACGTAGAGCAGTTCAATGATAAATTCACACGTGCAGAGAAAGATACCACTGCCTTTGAAATTGTGCTATAATTTGTAGAGTTTCTTATTGTTGTAGTTCCTTAGGTGCTTTGTTTTTCGGTACTTACTGCTGTAATTGTTGTTACCTCCTGAGAGTACCTGTGCGACAAAAATATACGCCCGTTGGCTGGGGCGTAGGATATGTCTACGATATCCGCTGCCTGTCGTGAGAGGCCACTAAGAAAGGGTAATCCTAGGCTGTAAACTTGGTATCGTGGAACCCTTAACCAGGTCTGCTTCCACGTACTCTTACCACCTTCAGCACTTGCAACTTTCTATCGGACATCTCTTAGTCAACCCCTGTTGACAGTATTTGGTTTACGAGACCATCTCTTATTCTGATCCGACCCCATCGTTGTTAGGTATGTGAAACCTAGGGAGTGTACTTGGCCTGGTTTTACGGCCGAATGTCCTTCATGACACCAACCGTGTGTGGAAGGATCTATTGAAAAATTACATATTTCCGTAGTGTTTGGCAGTGTGTTCTGTGCTATGTGTATTTCGAAGATCTGAAAGTGAACCCTATGAACTAAATACTATATTATTAATTTTAAGTCCGAAAACCTATTTTTAAAGTTTTCGGAGACGCCGAGGTGGCGTAATATTGTCCCGTAGCTGTCGTTTCACATGTCAGTAAATCTACCACCTTGAGGTTTCGTACATGAGCACATTGAAATCTGTCTGAGATAATCAGCTCGAAACACTGCTGAAGGCATTTAAGCTGGTTACTCAGTCCTGAAGTGCCCAACTCAAGGGTACAATTGAATTCTGCATTTATTATTATTATTATTATTATTATTATTATTATTATTATTACTACTATTATTATTATTATTATTATTATTATTATTATTATTATTATTATTATTATTATTATTATTATTTCATATTTTGCACTATTCATATCTTGGCCTTCCTCTTCTAACACGTCCTTTTAATGTGATGCACTACGAATCGCCTTATTTATTTATTTACCGATATTTATGCATTTCTCACATTATAAGCCTTCCCAAAGGTCTTTATCCAGTTCACAGCAACTTCAGTCGAGTACCGAAATTAGTTTCCTACGCCCAGGACTTAAAATGGCTCCCTGACTTGTATTACCTATCTTATGTACGTTGCCTAGCGACAGTTAATACATGCCTTTATTTAAATCTTGGTGACAGTACGTTGGATTTTCACATCCAAACACATGTTTTCTGATGGGTTTTCGTTCGTAACTCACCAACGATAGCAAAAATGAAAAATCTGGCTACAAGGTGCATTCGGACCCGCTTCCACCTATCTATGTCCAACATTTCAGATCTCTGCGTGCTGTAGATTTGTCTGGGCATCGCGCACTCACAGACAAACACTTCCTTTTTTTTTTCCTTCTTCCTTTTCTCTTCTGCTTGCTATTGTTGTAACAAGTTATTATCAAGAAAGCACAAAAATTATGTTGACATGAATCCCTACATAACTGCCATCTTGTGACGTTTTGGAAACCAATTGAACATGTTCAAGCATATTACATACCTCACCTTCCTGTGAGAGAAAGGATAGCTCTGAAGAACAAGAGTCAGTGAAATAAGTCAGGCAAATTCGGCTAAAATCGCCGTTTATAGTACATGAATTTGCTGCAAAATAAAGCGAGTGCATGTCAATTTCAAAACGTCACAGCCCGATGACAGCACCTCTGGGAATATGTTTCCGTAAGGAAGGTCTTGCCGGGCTGAGTTACTCAGACGGTTGAGACGCTGGCCTTCTGACCACAACTTGGCAGGTTCGATCCTGGCTCGGTCCGGTGGTATTTGAACGTGCTTAAATACGTCAGCCTCTTGTTGGTAGATTTACTGGCACGTAAAAAAGAACTGCGGGACAAAATTCAGGCACCTCGGCATCTCTGAAAACAGTCGAAAGTAGTTATTGGGATGTAAAATATTATTATTAACGAATAAATTCAAGAAAGCTTTTTGAGTACTGCTGCGAAATTACCCGAGCTCCTTGAACACTGTGCCTTCGGTGAAGCTCTTCGAAATACCATACATCACAGCATTACTTCGACCATAGCACACACGCCCCGTGAGAAAGGATTTCAAGTGCATGAGGATGTCCATGGCATCGGAGTAAATGGCAGCACGAGAAGGACAGACATCGCCATTAAAGTAAAGAAAGGATATACATTAGAATCCACAGTAAGATTTGAAACGCACTCCGGCGAACCAGACGAAGAGGACGGAGAGAAGTAGTCTATCTACCTGCCTACAGTGACGTATTGTATGAATAAATACGATATGAACGACGTAGATTGTTGGGGTCTTATGATCGGTGCGAGAGGGACAATACCTAAGAAGACGATAGAGCTGATGAAGACCTTCAACATCAGTTCCTAGGAGTTCATCGACTGGAGAGTGAAAGCGCTCAGAGGTTCTCTTAATATTCAGACACCAACTGTATCCGCCAGGCTGAGAATTACAGTATTATTTACTTTACTTTTCTAATGAAATTGTTTTTGTGTATTCATTGTGTTAGAAAGCCTCCACTTGAAGGAAGATTTTGACAAAAAAAAATATCTCCAACTTTTTAATCTTGGTCAAATAAACTTGCAGAAGATAATGATTACACCATGAAATCGAGGTATTTCGATTGACTGCTTACGATATAGAAGGAACACTCTTACAAAAATAAATTGCTGAAATCATTGAGCAAAAGCTTTAATACTGGAAAATTTTCCGCGTTTGCTATTTTCTCCTGAAAAGCTAGGAGATAACATTGAATGCAAAGGTGAGTCATCGCAGTTGTGTGTTATCTGCTCATCTTTATGGCTTGATGCTTCAATATTGACAAAGCCAGAAAGCGGGAAGTTGGGGCCGTTTTATACGTGACTGTATATGATGACGTTGAGGATATTGCGGGCAGACCATGCGGCAAACGGCAAAATTATATACAGAATGAAAAAATACGAGTAAGTACTGGTCAATGTGAAAGCAAGCTCCTATACTTCACTCCCATTATGAAAAATATAAGCAGATAGTGGCCATTGTAATCCATTCGGCAAGGGAAGATACCACGAAATAGAAATATTGGTAGAAGAAGGATCTCTTCTTCTTCTACCGCCTTTCCCACATCTGTGGGGTCTTGGGTGAGAACTGTGTAGCATATGTGGACTTTTTCCTTGTTTTAAGGCAGGATGCCCTACATGATGCCATTCCTACAGTGGGGTATGTAATCACTATTACGTGTTCCTGTGGTGGTTGGTAGTGTAGTGCGTTGTCTGAATATGAAGAGGAACGTTGGGACAAACACAAAAACCCAGTCCCCGAGCCAGAAGAGTTAATCAGACGCCATTAAAATTCCCTCACCCGGCCGGGATTCGAACCTGGGACCCTCTGAACCAAAGACCTCAACTCTGACCATTCAGCCAATGAGTCGGACTGGAGAAAGAAGGATATCCTGGAAAAAAAAAAGATTTCTGAGAATCTGGACATCGAAAACAACTACGGGCTATCAGGAGCACTATCCATGACTGGGAGAGAAGAGCTCTTGTTTATTTATTTATTCATTCATTCATTCATTCATTCATTCATTCATGCATGAACAAAATGCAATCATTGAATCATCCATTCAATAATTCATGCAGTAATTTACTCATTCAATTCAGTCATAATGTATGTTGTAATTCGAGCCGGGCTGAGTGGTTCAGATGGTTGAGGCGCTGGCCTTCTGACCACAACATGGAAGTTTCGATCCCATCTCAGTCCGGTATTATATGAAGGTCCTCAAATACGTCAGTCTCGTGTGGGTAGATTTACGGGCACGTAAAAGGACTCCTGTGGGGCTAAGTTCTAGCATCTCGGCGTCTCCAAAAACCGTAAAAGTAGTAAGTGGAACGTAAAGCAAATAATTTATTATTATTATTATTATTATTATTATTATTATTATTATTATTATTATTATTATTTAATTTTAGTATAACTCTCTAAGATTTGTGACACAAAAGAAAGCACTAAATAAGGTTAGGAATGGGAAGATACATATTGTCCTAGACCAGGGATGGCAAACCTTTTTCGTCTAGTGTCAGTTAAGGTCTTGTTTATTATCTTTTACTCTCTAGTGTGCCATCGGTTATTTTCTATCAAAATTCATCCTGAAACCCCTCTCATTTTACTTCATTTAGGTATTAGATTGCATTAAATATAAAGTAATTCGATTCACTGTTATATACTTGACTTAGATATAGTAGTATGTCACAAATAATTCCATGACCATATTTTTTCAATTTTATGTTAAAACAATTTTTTTTAATATCTAAGTGTAATGTTGAAAAATGTTAAGTTGCGTCTTTTCGGCCTTTCATTACATGTTGAAAATATTAAAATATATTAGTATATTATGTGGTATGCTATAGGAGTCGTGCTTGCGTGTCACCCAGTGGCACATGTGTCATAGGTTCGCCATCCATCTCCTGGACTATCATTGTTAACATCTAGGGCAAAATAAAGAACATTTAGTGTAGTAATAGTCAAATAATTGTAAGAAGGGGAACGTAATGCACGTATCTAATTTAATTAATTGCAATAGAGAAATGCTCTCTCTCCGTTTCAGGCGATACGGAGCTATTATGAGCAGCGGTCTGTAGATCCACAGTAAAGACACAGCAGCGATTGTTGTCAAAATTCGGACAAATAGTCATCATAAGTGTCTTCGCAAGTTGCAGTTATACAGATGGTTATTTATTTCCTGATAACATAGTTAAGTTACGATTACCCGTTACGGTCAATCATCATACCCAGTTAATAGAGTTATGGAACTTGTAATGGACTGAAAATAAGATAGAGCGAGATATCTTTCAGTTACGCACGATTGACTGTTTACGTTCTGCATGATCTCCATGTTTGTAACTCCGTTATTTTTCTCACAGTACTAATGAGTCAGGAGTGACAGGTCAGCGGGCGATTCTTCTCTTGACTGCACTTCTGAACGGGAGCAACGGAGCGGCATACTTTAACGATATACTATCTACCATCCACCATTAAATCTCATGTTGCTTGCAAAGTTTTAAACGGAACAAGACATCTGTTCTAATGTTACGTGCAGATTTATACCTCCAATGATTATAATGCTTACGACATATCTAAATCGTATAGTGAAACGAAATTCTACGGCAAGTGTATCTAGAATTAGGTTCAAGAATTAGAGGAACCACGCAGAAACGCAGGAGACGAGCTCATAAAGGAAAAGGTTGTCACTATCCACAGCGTCAGAGCTAAAGGGGTAGAGTGGTTCTATGTCTGCCTCCTCCCTGCCCCATGGAATTAATGAGTACTCATTTTTGGTGAAGGATGAGCGAAGTTCACGACCATGTGTTACGATAGAATTGGAAATTTCACCACAAAAATTTTCTATGAAATTTCTGCTTCTCGCCGTCTCCGAAGACAGTAAAAGTATATAATGAGATGCAAACGTAAGATGATGATGATGATGATGAACAAAACTTTCATAAATTAAAGCATCTGTTCTACATCGACGACATCAAACTATGTGCAGAAAATAGATCCCAAACGACACCCCTCATCAATATTCCGTCAAGCATTTCTAAACATATCTACATGAAATAAGTAGCATTAACCCTCGCATTACCAAGTGGGGTTTTCTGACTACCCCAAGCTGATTTTTCCCTGTGTAACCGAGGTTACATTTCTCGGCCCTCTCCATCAACATTTTTAGACGTGGCAAATTCGCCGTGGAAATCTGTGTTACTGGGAATTTATTTCCCCATTTGTCTTCCACTATTATTTTCTATGTGACTTACTGTCAATTTTTAATTATAATATCCACTTCGCCTTTGAGCGCTAAGCTTCTATTCCTCAAATACTTCGTTGCGTATCTCTTCAAACAGGCTCGCGTAGCGCTAATTCATTCCTGCTTTATGCTGCTCTCTGCGGCAGCGGGTCTAACCTCGTTGGCGCTATGCCTAACCAATGGGCGCGCGGCTTCATGCCTTGGGCTGGCCACAACTGTTTGTAAGCTTGTGTCGGCCATGACTCTCTGTTCTGCCAGGATGGGAGAAGGAGGTGTTGTGAGGAGGCGCCGCGTCCTGGCCTTGGCCTGGATCATGGATCCCGGATAGAAGGATTAATTTGAGAGTATTATCGCCCTCAGAAGTTTTTCCTTCTTATTTCGTCGTCCTTGAATTATTTTGCGAGTTGGTGTGAATCGTTATGAGTATCTTCTAATAAGCCACACCTATGGTGGGTGTGTTGTAACACGTGTTAACATATTTTAACGAGCTTCAACTGAACTCTAAGTCTACCTCATGCATTTTAATTACATACTTGTGCTGGCTCATTGACGGTACCAGGCCAGTACACCTGTAATAATTTATCTGAATAACTACATACCTGTGGTTGCATGATTTTGCCCACCCAATTCTGTTTACTTTTTGGTTATTAAATGATGAAACATATTGGTGGGGTTGTAGGACTACCCCACTTGTGTCTTATTTTTCGGTTTGTCAAAAATGAACGTTTTACGAAATATTTCTCTCCTTCATCTTCGTTATTTAATTTTCGTATTGCTGAATTTTACTTTACACCCATTATTTAGCTCAAATACACACATTGTTATCTATTGTTTCAGTTATAATGGTTGAGTTAAATTGGACGTTCGCTGTTGTGCTGAAATTGCATGATTATAATAGATTTAAACTGAAAGTAAGGATGCCGAAATTATTATCTACAGAAGGATTTCGAAAAATCTAGACAATTCCGATGTCAGTGACAAGGTCTACTAATTAAAGCTATTTGTTGAAAATAAAAGAATCTAAAAAAATAATATTACAGTAAATCACAAAATTGTGTTGGGGTAGTCAAAATACCCCGCTTGGCAAAAAAATAGGTGTTGAAAAGCTTGGCAATTTGAGGGTTTAGGACAGAAGGAATAACCATTGCAGCTGATCAACAGATTGAAAACATGGGTAAAACTGAAACATATAAGTATCTAGTCATTGAGCAATCAATCAAGATCTAAAATAAACTTCAGAAAGAAAAACTTATACAGAAATTCCATCATAGACTCCGGCTGGTTTTAAAAACTAAGCTTAAGGCTTCCAACCTATCACAGCCATTCAATACGTATGCTGTAACTGAACTGGCATATTCATTTGGCATTCTAAACTGGTCTCAAATAAATCTAGAAAATGTCCATAGGACAATAAGGACAATGCTTACTAAGCACAGAATAATGCTTCCTAATTCATGCACAGAGAGAGTTGCAATGCCCGGAAGAGGAGGGGGACAGAAGAATTCTTGATGTAATAGCTCCACACAAACAATAAGTAATAAACTTGAAGAAATACTTTCATTGTCGGACAGATGATAGCATTCTACATACAGCTGTAGTTGAAGCAGATCTAAACTACTCCCCATTTGAAATTGCATGAACAATGCATAAAAATAAAAGACACGAACATTATGCACAGGGGAATACGAAGAGATGGGCTAGTGAAGAACTTCATGGAAGGTACTACCCATTAGCCACCATGCCATACCTTTTATTTATCTACTTATAAGTCTTTCTTTCTTTATTGACAACGTTTTGCCGATTTAACAAAATTAAATTAATATTCTTTTAGTCCAATATTCTGACTTATCTACTTCTCAGTATCCTTCACTCGAATAGTTACTTTTACTCAGTTTCTCTTCTTCGTTCCGAATCTCTTTAAACTAGTATTCTTCCACTGCCATTCTATCTAGCATAATTTTCAACTTGGTTACCCAGTAGTCATCCACTATTAGCTGTACATTCTGGTAGCCCTATTATTATTATTATTATTATTGGCCTAGTGCCAAGTAGGTTTTAATAAGGCATAATAATAATAATAATAATAATAATAATAATAATAATAATAATAATAATTGTACCAGGTGGTACACCTCCACGCCGCTAATTCAAACTTTGCGCCAGTTGAAAGTCCTCTACTGGAGGAAGCCTTTACTTTAACTACCATGTTAATTCTCTAGTTTCTCAGAAGATGTCCCTACTTGTAAATTTTGAAGTGTTCTGAACTATGTCAATTTCGATTCATTGTTGTTTTCTCCGTAGCAAGAAGTGTGAACATTCTCTTCTAGATGACACTACTTACGAACTACTATTGTGCACCCTAGTGCGAAGTGAGGGAACCCCTTTTTTTTTTTTTTTTTTTTGAAGAAATTTAGTATTTATAAGTTTGTTCCTTATTAAATTTCCTTCAGCATTTGTTTAAGTTGGCAACGTTAACCCTTTCTTTCTGCCAGTTTTGAAATTGGCCAATCATAAATTTCTGTAATTAATTTTCCACCAATCCTGGTTTTCTTCTTCAGTTCTGACATGTAATCTTTTGGTCGTCCAATAAAAGGCTTATGGGCGGGTGTTCTCATTCATGAAAGGTCTCGAATGTTCCGCGAGGGTATATAAACTGCTGATTTTCGGGTCTCCGCGCCACTTCAGTAACACCTATCATTGTGTAAATTATGTAGCAGGGGGCGGGAAGCGCCTCTTTCTTCGGGCAGCAGTTCAACCACCAGGTAATGGCCGTTTTATAACTTACTTTCTTGCCAGCTCAGCAGTTTAACCCTCGGGGCGGGTTCGAAACCTTTTACCATGTAACTTTCCTCTAAAATGTAAAAGGACTCTTGATTTAAATTCTGCCTCTGTAACTACATATGGGGATAGAGAGTGCTTAACCCTCTCGAGCTCCCACTCATATTGCTTTGAGGTGAACTTATTTTCACAACCGTTTCTTCCCTTCTAATGTAATGTAAATAGTTTTCTTATATAAGTCACCTCTTTAGTATGGGATTAGCCCTTGCATTAGCGGCCTAGTGCCAAGTAGGTTTTAATAAGGCGTATTTGGAGTGCAGTTTCGCCTCCTCTCAAGTTGGTATTTTGGAGGCCATGTAATTGTCCTGTTTATTCACTTAATAGGCCTCAGTAGGTTGGGTATTTTTTACCCCTGTGTGTATGTCCTTGGAGGACAGCTTGAATGTGGAGTTTGGTGTGGCCTTTGATAGGCTGGAACTTTGAGGGCGGGTTGCTCTTCCAAAAGAAAAATTGTTTCTGTGTGCCTCGAGGAGGCTTTACTGTGTAATTGGGAGTAAGTGCTCCCGGGCATGATAGGAGTTTTCTCCCCCTTTTGTTGAATATTGTATATTCGAGTAAAGTTGGGCTTATTGCTCAAGGATTGTAAGTCTGGGTCTCGACGCCCAAATCCTGTAACCTCGGTAACTGTACATTTTTCATTGGTTGCTATGCTACTATGTACCTGTCATTCTTGTTATTTCTTGATTTTGCAAAGAAAATATAACCTTGTTAAATTTTAAATTAACTTTAATTTCGTAAGTTGAGACCTGTTCACCCCAGCACCTTCTTTCACCTCTAACTACCACGGAAAACTCCGTAACAATAATAATAATAATAATAATAATAATAATAATGTTATTGGCTTCAAGTCCCACTAACCAATTTCACGGTTTTCGGAGACGCCGAAGTGCCGCAATTTAGTTCCACAGGAGTTCTTCTACGTACCAGTAAACCTACTGACATGAGGCTGACGTATTTGAGCACTTTCAAATATCATCAGACTGAGCAACGATCGAACCAGCCAAGTTGGAGTCAGAAGACCATTGCCCCAACCGTCCGAGCCATTCAGCCCGGCAGAATTTATATTCAGTATTTGGCATCTTCTCTTCAAACGTATCGTACTAGATAAAGCTGCCTGTTCTTTCAGTTTTTCTTGTCTTATTTGTTCTTTCCACTTACCGTTAGATACCAGTATAATTCCTAAATATTTATTGACCTAATTCTACACCTTATATCAAGCACCTTTCATTTTCTTTATTTTATTTCCCTTTTTTAAATACCATTAATTCCGTTTTATTAACGTAAATGTTTAAGTTCCATTGTATGGAATATTCAACATGTTCTGCGATGCTTCTTTGCATATGAAGTTATGTTAACACACACTGTGGTTGCCTAGTTGTACTTCCCGTTAGAACAATCGCCACTAACACCACTGAACATTTCATATGAAACCAGGAAATTGCATTCATCTAACTTAGTATATTTTAGAAAGAGAGCTGTTTCATATTTCTAAAGCAGAGAAGGTAAGCCTTAGAAGTGTAAGCCCATTTGAATGTGTAGGTAATAACAATTTCAATTATGTTGAGTATGTGCATATGTACAAATGCATGTTATCGCATGGAACAGTCGGAAACTGCTAACGAGGTCCCGTCAAACACGATAATAAACTCCCAGTGACATCATGACAATAGGTAGCGAAATAAAACATCTGACAATACGTACATTGCGTGAGCAACAGGATAGCTATGTACGTGCTTCAAAGGACGTCAGGTTCTTTGTGTTACAACAACAATCAGACGCCATGAATCAGCAAGACGCTGTGTTCGAAAGCTCGTTAGCGTCCACAGGGCAAGTACAGAACAGGTCATATTACTGAATCAGTCCCATGACAAAAGAACCAACTCTCCTCTTTGGAATTAATTGAACCCGGGTATAAAGACGTATTTTTAAACGTAGAGTTGAAAATAGTGCATTTTAAATTACGTCGATGGTTCAAATGAAGGGAAGTGGATTAGAATCCCCGTCAACAAATCGAAGAATTCACTTACAAGGCCTTTTATAACGTGGCCCTGGAGTTCTCTAAAGCTTAATCGATCAGTAAACACATCAATCAACAAAAGATTGTCCTTTCATTTAAGTACTGAAATGATCTGTTCAAGACAGACGTCCTTATTTATGTTTGTAATTAGATACTACATACAATACTCTACAAGAGTTCTTGTAAGATTTTCTCTTCGTCTTCCTCATTTTCTTCGAAGAATGTTTCCTCAATATAACGCTGTCAGAAATGCGTCATGACACAGCTGATAGTCAAATAATATTTTTAAATATTTTACATCCGACTTTCCTGTTACCTGTATGACTACGTTAAAATTATTACTTTAAACTACTTGTAGTGGAATATACGTAGGTACATTTTGTGTGATGTCTTGGATAACTGAGTTATTATGATTCGCTGCCTAAAAAGTAATATATCAAGTTACACTTCGTGAATTATGTGCTTGCAGTTCTTACACTACATTACTTGTTATTAATAATTATTAATTTTACACATACTTTTGTGTCTTGTTTTTATGCCTTTCTTTTGATTTTCCCACTCTTTGGATAATAACATGTCATTTATTTTATATTTTGCTTCATTTAAATCGCCGTGGACATTTGTTTTCTAATGTATGTTCTCCGATAACTTCGTTTCTACATTCTTGTGCACATACTTTATCACTGGAATATATCTGAACTGCAATATATTGGTTAATAATAGCAGCAATAATAATAATAATAATTTCTCGAGACTTCCACGTTAATGAGTTTATTTTCCCCGGTATGTTTAACCGTTCTTCGCCACACCCACGTTTCAAAGACATGTATTCTGTTTTCATTTTGCTTTAAAATAGTCCAAATTACACTACCATACTAAGCGATGCTCAGTAAATATTCTCTGACATCTAGATTCATGAAAATTGAAAGGAAGTTAAGGATATTATTATTATTATTATTATTATTATTATTATTATTATTATTATTATTATTATTATTATTATTATTTGTGGTGGAAGGATAGCATATCCTATCTATCTCTTGCGCGTAGACCCAAGATCATATTTCCAGCATGATCTAGATTTGAACTACGGACTGATATTTGGAACTGTTTCGTGAAGGCAATTGAGGAGCCGCTTAATAATAGAGGTCTTCACACTGACCACGTGATACTGCAATATCAGAAATTCAGCTGGATTGGCAGCAGCCATCTGGGCAGACGAAGGACATTAATCGGTACAATGTATCATATACTAGGCTTATTATTATTATTATTGTTCCGAGATGTCTGTGGAACAGCAGATGTGGAAGAAGGTGCGGGCTGGAATGGGTCTAACTACAAGTCTGAAAGATGAATTAAAACTTCAATAAAGGTTATATTTTCAATACACAACAAGATTTAACAAATTTTCACTAGGTGAAATAACAATGAAAAATCAGGTACAAGTATAATTTTACAAACTCATACACCAGTTCCGGGGCCTTTACAAGTTCTGGGCTTTGAGCCCCAAATTTCACAATCCTTGGGCAATAAGTCCACCATTACACATTTGTTCAAAGGGCAGAAATCCCCTTCATACCAGGAGCATAAGCTCCAAAAACCATACCGGGCCTCCTAGAGGCACTTTTACCACAAACAAGGAGCTGACCCGCTCTCAATTTTCAAGCCTATTGAAGGCAACACCGTACTTAACAATTAACTGCCATCAAGGCACAACTTACAAATATAAACAGGGGTATCTCGTACCCAATCTACTGGGCCTTCGCAGGAAGGAAAACAAAACGGGTTAAGTTAATGGCCCAAAATACAAAGATGAATGGAGGAGAGTACTTTCACTCCTACATGAAAGCTTGTTAACCTAAGTGGCGCTAGACCAATTCAACAGGGGCTATTCCCACACTAGGGAGGTGACTCGTATAAGAAAATGTTAATACATTCAGAAAGAGAAGGAAATCTGTTACGAAAACGTAGTCACCTCAGATCAAAATGAAGGGGAGCTCGAGAGGTTAAAGCACTCTCTATCCCCGATTTACAGTTAAAGTAACATGAAAATTTTACATCAAAATGGCATAGGTTACATCAAAAATTGCTTCAGACCTTCTCCGAGGATTAAACTGCTGAGCTAGCAAGAAAATAAAGATGTTAAACGGCCATTACCTTTCGAAGGGCTGTTGACTAATGAAAGAGGCGCTTCCCGCCTCCTGCTATACTTCCATACACTAAGCTAGATGTTGTACGAGTGCCCGAGAGACCAGAAAATTAGCAGCTTTTATACCCACGTGGAAGATTCGAGACCTTTCATGAATAATTAAGACACAGCCACATACGTTTATTGGTCGGCTAAAAGTTACAAGTCAAAAATGAAGAAGAAACCTGTGATTGGAGGGAAATTAATTGCAGAAATTACTGATTATGTAAATTCAAAACAGGCGGAAAGAAAGGATTAATATTGCCAACCCACCAACGAAAGAACGGAATTTAGTAAGGACAACAACTTATGAATACAAAATATCTTCAAGAAAAGTTCCTTCACTTCGCACCAGGGTGCATGATCATAGTTTTTGGTAGAGACATCTGTGAGAGAATGTCCACACTTCTTGATAATTAGTAAACAAAAACAATTCGAAATTAACACAGTGACATCTTCAGATAAACGGTTGAATTAATTCAGTTTTAAAGTTCAGAGTTTCAGCTGTAGAGGAGTACTTAGGGCGGAAAATGTGCGGCGTATAGGTGTACCAACCGGTACAATTATTACTACCTATATATTAGAAGAGTTAATTACAAGCAGTTTTGGCAAATCCGTCCGTCCGTGGTACTGGGCCGATTTGCTTCATTTCTGTTTTATTCTCTGCGGAGTTATCTGCCGGTGAATCATGAGACGTTGGTGGGACTGTGAGTTCAGCCAACTTTGAGTGATCGTAAAATCAAGTCATTAATTTATCACTCCAATAACCGCAGGCAAAGGCTTACTCTAACCCGCAATACATCCTGTACTTAGCAGGTTGCTAAGCTACCACTTTCATTCATATTCTGATACATGCACTTTCCATCCTTAGTATTGTCATTGCATGCAGCCATGTTTGATTTCTACCTGTCAAGCCAGAGAGTATACACTTCCTCTGATCAGGGAAGAATACTATTCCCTGTTCGATACTCTTTGATTCTCTAACATTTCCCAGGTTCCAAATATATTCAACAGATGGCAGAGCGTTCCTAATAACTTACATGATGCGAAGAGAAAGGACGTACAATGAGTGTTAATGCTCTAAGGTACAAACAGACCCCACCATGACATACGCCTTAAACAGTATCTGAAAACACATATCGAAGGATAACCTAGCTACAGTAGAAAGAGTGAAAGCCATCTATCTTGAAAAATGTTCTCTGCTTGGCAAAAAAAAAAGAAGCTTCTTCGACACGAAGCTGTGAACTGACATAAGACGACCTTTGTATATAGATGAACTGCGAATAAAATACCGTTACCTACAACGACACAATACCAATATTTTCATCAAGAAGTGCAGAATAAAACAGCTACATGGATAGAATTTTCCCGAACAGACGGTATGATGACATCAGAATGGGTGAATTCTGACTACGAACGGCGGCATAAACTAACGCGCTTCTAATTAAATATCCATAAAACCATTGAAAATGACAGGCAAAACAATATGTTTACGGCAGGCATATCAAGACGAGTTATCTGACCTATGTATAACGAATGCTGCGGAGCAGCACAGGTCCTCTATTATTATTATTATTATTATTATTATTATTATTATTATTATTATATTTATTAAATTTTGATTCGGCTAACTATAGACTAAGTCATGCCAACCATTACTTTCCATTTTCTTATGCCTACGTCCTGTATTCCCTCATTCATTTTCTTTGAACTTTCTTTCTCTCTTTAGTCTACTTCTTACCTTCTTTCAGTTTGGGCTTTTCCTGAAAATCACGGTGTCATCCAACTTTCTTCTGAAATGGATCATATTTCATGATATCACCACATGTGATCTCCAATTATTGTAAGTCTTTTTCCGCCTGGCTGAATCAGATTCTATTGGTCTTCTTATCCAGAAAGTAGGCAAAGCTCTGACTTGATAGTGCACCTGAACTCATTCCTGTCGGGTGACCTCAGATCGTGATCCTGCTTTCTCGAATGGTCTCCGTTACTTCCTCCATGTGCGAATGTAGCTGATGTTATGTCGTCATCTATACTCACCACTATCCAATTTATTATTATTATTATTATTATTATTATTATTATTATTATTATTATTATTAGAAGCAAAAAAGACCAGAAAACTGATCACGCAAAGCTCACTTAGAAGTTGTGCATTTCCTTCTTTGCCAGGCAGCCTTCAGTTTTTCTCTCATCGTGGTTCTTCGTTGTTCTGTCCACTTAGCTCCTGTCTTCTTCTTGTGGTTCTCTCTGACTCTACTTACCACTTGTTGATTTTCGTTCTGTAGCAGGTTCGGTTAGCGATGTCGGCCACTTTTATTCCTGATTTCTCCAGGTCTTGGCGGATTTCCGTTTTCCACCTATTTGTTTTGATGTTTTCTGTTGCCTCAAGTAAGATTCTTGTCAGTCTGTTTTCTGGAAGGCGTTTGATGTGTCCGTAAAATTTCAGGCGTCTTTTATGATGTCGGCTGCAAGGTTTGAGAGCTCCTCGGTTTTTGTACGAGATTTCAGTCTATATCCTTCGTCAGTCAGTTTTGGGCCGAGAATTTTTCTGATGATTTTACGTTCCTCTTTCAGGATGTCTTCGAGTACTGCTTTCCTGTGGAGATCCAGTGTTTCACTCGCGTATAGTATTTCAGGTTTGATCACAGTGTTGTAATGTAGAATTTTGGTGAAGATTGAAAGGCATTTTTTGTTGTAAATGTTTTGCGTTCGGCCGAGGGCTCTCTTCATCTTCTGGATGCGGACCTCGAGGGCCTTCTGTTCTTTTCCTGTTGGTACTATAATTTCTCCGAGATATAGGAACTCAGTTACTTTTTCGATTGTGTCAAATTTCGTGTTCAAATTCTGGAGGCTGCAGTGGTTACACATGACCTTGGTTTTTGAGAAGGAGATTTGTAGGCCGAATTTTCCTGAGCATTTCTTGAGGGTTTCGATTTGGCTGATTGCCTGTTGTTCGTTTGTTGCAAGGATCGCGAGATCATCTGCAAAAGCGAGACAGGAGATTTTTACATGTTTTCTTGTCATACTTAATGGTTGCCAATTTCCTTGAGCTTTTAGAGCTTGTTCCCATTCTCTCATGATTTTGTCCAGGGCTATGTTAAAGAGTAGTGGGGAAAGTCCATCTCCTTGTCGGACACCGGTTTTTATCTGAAATTTTTCAGATATATTTCCCATGAATTTTACTTGGGAGGTTGTGTTGGTGAGAGTTAGTCTGATGATTTTTTGAGTCTGTTGTCCAGTCCGTACTCACTCAGTGTTTGGAAGAAGGATTGCCGGTCAATGGAGTCGTATGCTTTCTGGAAGTCCACGAAGGTGCAGATTGTGAATTGTTTTCTTGTGTGTCGTAGTTTCAAGATGGTTTTCAGGTTGAGTATCTGTTCTGCACAGGATCTGTGGGGCCTGAAGTTCGCTTGGTATTTGCTGATGAGTGGTTCTAGTTGTTCCTGTGTTCTTTGGAGGAGGACTGCAGAGAGGATTTTGTATGTGACTTGCACCAGAGAAATTCCCCTGTAATTGTTCACATCTGTTCGGTCACCTTTTTTGTGAAGTGGAACGAGGAGGGCGTTTGTCCAATTATCTGGTAGTTTTTCCGTTGTCCAAATTTCTTGTATGATTTGTGTGAGTTCTTGGAGAGAATTCTTTCCTAGATGTTTAAGAAGCTCTGCTACGATGCCGTCGTCTCCGTATGCCTTGTTTTTCAGTCGTTGAATGTGTCGGTGTATTTCCTCTTGTGTAGGTGGGGATGAGTCTGGGTTTGGGTTCGGGTGGGGTTTAAGTGGAAACCTTTCCATTGGTTCTGGGCAGTTGTGTAGTGACTCGAAGTATCTCGCGAGTTCCTTGGTGTTTTCGTCATCTGTGAGTGCCAATTTTCCCTTTTTGTTTTCTGAAGCAGAGTTTCTTGGGCGTGTACCCATTTAATCTGTTGCGGAAGACGCTGCAAAAATCTCTGGTGTTGTAGTTGCGGAAGTCCTGTTCGGCCGACTTCAGTTGGTCCTCCAGGTATTTCCTCTTGGTTTGTCTGATGAGTTTAGAGGTATGTCTGCGGACTTTGCGGAATTTTTCTTCGTTTTCAGGTGCACGGTTGCTGATGAACTTCTGGTATGAGTTTTTTCTATTCAATATGGCTTGGTCACATTCAGTGTTTCAAAACGGGTATCTGCTCTTTTTCTGTAGTGGGATTTGCTCTGATGCACTCTTCATGATTTTGTCGTGGAATTCGTTCCAAGTTTTGGCTGAGATTTTTTCCCACGTTTCCCTGAGATTTCTGGTAGAAGCGTTTTGGGGTAAATTTCACTTTGATTCTTGTTAGATGATAGTCCGAGTCAATGTTGGCTCCTCTGCGGACTTGAACGTTGCGTACTTCTTTTTGCGCTGGGAAGGAGATGGCGGCATGATCGATCTGGTGTTTGCCGCAGCAGTTGTTGGGTGATTCCCATGTGAAGAGCTTATTGGGGTTTTTCCGTAGGGATGTTGACATGATTTTCAGGTCGTGTTGTTGACAGAGCTCGATGAGGCATTTACCATTTTGTTGGTCTTTTCGTGTGCTGAGAATCTTCCTGCGGTTTTTCTGTAGCACTTTCCTTTACCAATTTTACCGTTCAAATCGCCGAGGAGAATGTGATGTCTTTTTCAGGTATTTTGATGAGTGTGGTTTCAAGTTTGTTCCAGAAGTTTTCTGTTTGTTTCTGATCTTTGCAGTCGTTGGTGGGTGCGTGGGCATTTACAAAGGTGTAGTGGCGATTTGCACAGCTAAGTCGTAAGGTCATTTGTCTGTTGTTTATGGGTATGATCTCTTCTACGGAGTTCACGATCTTTTTGTGTACGAAAAAGGCCATGAATAACATTGGTGTGGCTTTTCCTACTGTTCGTGTAGTTTTGCTCTTGAAAATGCGGTAGTTACTATATTCTGACGTCTCCGAATCAGTGAGTCTGGTCTCTTGTACGGCGAGTAGCTGGATTTTTTGCTGATCTAATTCTGATGTTAATCTGAGAAGTTTGTCTACTTGTAGGAGTGTGTTTATGTTTAGCGTACCGATGTAGAAGGGCGTTTTAGTGGGAAGTTTGCCAGAGAGCTCCGACTCTCTTTCGTGTCAGCCCGGCTCCTCCAGAATCCGAGTGGCCGGTTGCCGCCTTCGTTTTCAGTTGGCGGGTGGATTGGTTACCACCTGGAGTAATGTTGTTCTTACTTGCACGAATCATGGTGTGCTTGTTCTCAAGCAAGTGGGTTGATACCGAGGGATCGGAGTACAATCAGGTGGGTGAGTTCCTGAAGGTTTTCTGAGGCAGCCGCTCCGACTCGGAGTACAGACGCTGACCAGTTGCCGCACCAAATAGGTGAACAGACGCTACTGGATTTATTATTATCCTATGCCGTTGGCCATCTAGTGGCTCTTCCGCCTTTAGGGGCAGTTTCCCACCCCAAGGGCAAGAGAGTGCCCTGAACCTCTACCCGCTCATCCGCCCTCCAAAGAGGCCGTTGGCACTTGGTAAAGGAGGACCACTTATACCTGTGGTCACTCGGTTTGTGGACGCAGTTTAACGTCATGCCCGGGACATTATTATTATTATTATTATTATTATTATTATTATTATTATTATTATTATTATTATTATTATTATTATTATTATTACGTAGGTGGATCGAAAGGTTAGTTGCACTAACGCGCCGCAGCAGCGCGCTGTGTGTCGCAAACGTGGGCACAGCGGAGAAAGGGACAGACACTGCCCACACGTCTGTTAGGGAGGTCGCTGTGGTGTCTCGTCTAGTATTGTGTGAATAGCGGCCAAATGCAATGGCGCGTCAACTGGACGTTCACTCCAAATATGAGGTGCGTGCGACAATTCGATCCCTATGGGCCAAAAGGAAGAATTGCACGGACATTCATCGTGCAATTAGTGCTGTGTATGGGGAACGGGCCATTTCCCGACAAGGTATCGTAAAGTCAGCAATTCGAAGCCGGACGCACGGATATCATGGACAACCATCGCAAAGGCAGGCCCGCAACGTCCAGGACCAGTGCAAAGGTCAACAGTGTGAATGCGATCATTAGACAGAACCGGCGCATTAAAATGAGAGAAAACGCGACGCAGCTGAACATGTCGTATGTCAGTGTGTTCGCCATTGTTCACGAGGACCTTGGATATCGTAAGCTGTGTCAAAGATGGGTCCCACGTCTTCTCACTGATGAGCACAAGGGACAACAACTCCAATCCTCCCTAGCATTTTTGCAACGCTATGCCGCAGACGGCAACTGGTTTCTGCGGCGAATCGTCACAGGCGATGAAACGTGGGTCCACCACTTCACCCCCGAAACGAAGCGAACACCAATGGAATGGGTGCACCCCTCATCACCACAACGAAAGAAGGCCAAGGTTCAACCTTCAGCCCGTAAGGTTATGGCGACAGTGTTTTTTGACATGGAGGGTTTGCTGCACGTGGAATTCATGCCGAAAGGAACGACTACCAACGCGGCCTTGTATTGTCAAACGCTGCACCGGTTGCGTAAAGCGATTAAAGAGAAGCGCCGGAGGAAATTGAGCGCCGGTGTGATTGTTGCACGATAACGCAACACCTCACAAGCCCGCCAAACGAGAGAACTGCTGCAGCGTTTCATGTGGGAGGTCTGGCAACATCCACCCCACAGTCTCGACCTAGCGCCGTGTGACTCATCTGCTCGGTAAGCTCAAAACGGAGCTCGGTGGTCGATGTCTCCAGACCGATGAGGAGGTGAAGGCCGCTGTTTCCGAGTGGTTGCAGAACGCTGGAGGAAGTTTTTATGCATCCGGCATCGACAAGTTGGTTGTGCGTTCGCAGAAATGTTTGGAGTCTCTAGGAAACTATGTGGAAAAGTGACGTTACAGTGTAAGTCGTTATAGTCGTGTTGCTGTTGTATAGGTTGTGGCTACTCCAACCACTACTCTTATACCTTCATCTCCTTCACACAATATACGTAACATTTGTTTGAGCGCCAGTTGCTTTTTAAATAAAAACAACAGAAGTTGGTAGAGCATACATCTCATATCAATAATCTCAAGGCGTGAGGTGATAAACTCACATATCTGGTAATATACAGGGATATGGCTCAGGACAATATTAAATTACTGTTGCATTTCCACAATTGAGGATTGTACATGGAACTGGAATCACCTATTATAATTAAAATAAAACTGAGTTTATGACTATAATTTACGTCACAATGAACAAGCATTGACGTCTTTTAATTTAACAAAAAATATATATAGTGAGATTTGAGGTAATATTAAAAAGAAAATTTAATCTAAACAAAAAAGCTATTGGCATGAACTTGAAGTGAGATGTGATATCGCCGCTGATTACATTCTTCTTCATGTTATTAATGCATAACATGTCTGATGCTTTAATTACCTGATGTCTGCATACACTGCTGTTGAACTTGAAATTCTTGGGAAAACCTATGAGCTGAAGTCGGGAGCCGTCTGCTGTTATCTTCGTATATAACAAGGAGTTGGCCTACATACCATGTACGCGTGTAGGGAGCTCCAATGTAATTACGTCCACTCAATATATTATACGAAACTGGAAAATATTATTGAAACATCTTGTGAAGTCCATCCTCACAAGAAGATGATGTTTCTTTATCAGCATAGTACCCGTCTCTGCTCGGATACAACCACCACTTGTAGACCTCGATTATTACAAGACTTCTTCAAACACAACTCTTAGCTCTGACCATCACTCTAAGACCACTTCTTCCATTTGATACATCTGACTGATACATATGATCTGATAGATATGATACCTCTCACCACCGTTGCCTCGACTTTTATAACCTCGCGATGACGACTTATCTCCCTACTCTCTGTTCATCCCTTCCACCTCAACATACAGTAGCTGGCGAATACTGACACTTGGTCGCAATCACGTGCCCACGCACTGATGTCATCAGTCATGTGTCGTGCAAGCGTACCCAAGCGGATTACAGTTGACTATGCTGTATTAGTCACCGGAAAACCTACTTGCACATAATATACTCAGTTAAACATAGCCTCGATTGCAAAATACTCTGCCAACACATCTGGCTAG
Source organism: Anabrus simplex (assembly GCF_040414725.1). Lineage (NCBI taxonomy): Eukaryota > Metazoa > Arthropoda > Insecta > Orthoptera > Tettigoniidae > Anabrus > Anabrus simplex. The sequence continues at coordinate 611,865,347 of NC_090265.1, read as the reverse complement.
AGTTACAAGCCACAGAATGACTATATCAAACCAACAATTCTCACTTACTAATATACAGCATAATTACAAACGTATTCACTTAACCTACGATTAAATATAATAATATGCGTGATACCTAATTATTAGTCTAAATGATGAGAAACACAATATAAAATCTAATGAATCGGGTTCATAATAATAATAATAATAATAATAATAATAATAATAATAATAAATACTGAATGGAATCTGTAACCCTGTTGTACGGTTACAAGGTGGTGTAATAAATGGCCGTAACTGGAAGTGCAACTTATTTTCTTATCTGCCCTCGTACATCAAAACATTCGAAGTCAACCTCTCGTAATCAAAAGCTGTATAGATTTTTACTATGTTTATATTTCTTTTATAAGGACAATGTATGAAACAACAATTATTTTATTTGTTTTTACGTCCAATTAACTACTCTTTTACAATTTTCGGAGACGCAGAGGTACCAGGATTTAGTCCCACGTGCCAGTGAATATCCCGACACGAGACTGAGGTATTTAAGAACCTTCAAATACCACCGGACTGAGTCAGGATCGAACCTGCAAAGTGGAAAAGGCCAGGGGCTCAACCATCTGAACCAATTAGCCCGGTAATAATAAAGCAAAGACTATCCAAAGTTCAGTGTAAAGCCTTCTTGTTTTGCTGAATAATAACCTAAGTACACAGTAAAATTAAGTACACCACAAAAAGAATGCAACAATTTGTTAATTAATGCGAACAGTTGAAAGCTTCTCTAACTAACACGCAATGATGCTTTTAAGTCCGTGCTCTATCGTCGCTTTCTCAGAATTAGAAGAGCTTATCCACGCAGCGCTAAGTTAAACAGCCCATTTTTTCTTTTTCCTATTCTGGACTACTCCTGTCACATGATATTTCAAACCATATTTTCTCTCCGTTTTGTTTTTATAGCCAGATATTTTCCTCTCTCTAAACCCTCCTTTGTTTCATCCTATTTTAACTCTCACACAGGATATACACTCATCAGCAATTAAATTAAAGGCATCTTCCGTAGTGGGGAAATGGCGCTGTTCTCGATTCGGAGAATGTAATAGGACGGCGTGGTATGTAATAGACCTCGTATGGCCTGTGTGGGTGACAGTTGCCTATAGGATGGACCTGGAGACCTCGGCGCATTTGATCACGGCCAGATTGTTGGCGCCAGACGTATGGTCCACTCCATCTCTAAAGTCATCCAAGCAATGGGCTTTCTAAGGCCCACCGCATCAAGAGTACCTTGAGTAGGTTAATTAGAGAAAAACCACCAGTGCAGTGTCTAGCGACGGAGCCATTAGCGACGGATGGCTTTCTAGGAAAGGAAGAACTAGTTTTGACAGTTGAGTCACATTGATGCCGCCTACCTAAGTTGCATACGATGTGAAGTTTTAATGAAGGAGAGGCTAAGTGATTTATTGCTATGTCTGTAGAATTACGTATCTAGTTATTCAAGATGCCATTTCCTTTTTCAGAGAAAGGTCCAGACGCAGAATCATAGAATACTTGATAGGATAGGTCCAGTTACAGATATGTATATTCACCATGTCACACAGACTTGACAAATCAAATTTGATATACAAATGAAAACATGAAAATCCACAGCCTATTTCCAGTCATTCGACGGGATCAGGGATGGAATGAACGAAGCCCCCATCTTAACTGTCTGTGGGTGGGGTGGTAGAATAACATCCACGGTATCACCTGTCTGTCGTAAGAGGAGAATAAAATGGACCCCAGGGGCTCTTAACTTGGGAGCGTGGATTGGCGTACCACGGGGTTTTAGCTGTGTTCTGGCATTGCTTCCACTTACTTGTTTCGGGCTCTTAACTTTCATCTATCCTATCCTATCTCCCTTGGTCAACTCTTGTACTTTTCCCGCCCCCTACCGCATTACATGTGGAGACCTAGGGAGGCTTTCATTTTCATGCCCTTCGTGGCCCTCGTCTTTCTTTGGCCGATACGTTCATTTTTCGAAGTGTCGGGCCCCTCTCTGATGAATGTTATATAGAGGAGGGCTGCCTAGTTGTAGGCTTACTCCCTCTTACTCACCGCCACCACCACAGCAGCATGCGAGTGTGAAATTCGATGTAAGTGACTGAAGAGGTCTGACAATGAAATTTTTATGATACTAAAAACCATAAGAGAGAAAATGCGAAAAGGGTTAGCGCTAACTTAACTGCGTGCCGCTTTTTTCGTTAGCATCTGAAGTAATAATTGAGATGGGCCTGTCGTAATGATTCGCACAATGTTTGCTAGACCATAGACAAAGGGTCAGAAGACCCGCGGACTCTACTATATTTGCTTCCTTTTTAATGACGAAAACATTTCTTGGCAGACAAAAGTGGGGTCCCCATACTACGAAAAACGTCAAAATCTATTTCCTTAATTGTGCCAAAAGTTGAAGGACTAAAGGGCCCAGAAAAATTTCAAATTTTGAGTCTTGGATAGATGTATCAAACATAAAAAAACAATTTCGAAAATCACTTCCGGCCTAAATGCAGTACCGGAAAACAGCCTAAAATCGCTTGTTCCTTAACTCGTCTTATTTTTTATTCAAATCCAAGCCAAATTAACTTATTTACGTATTACTTTCTGTAATGTGTTCCTTTCTTCAATACCCTCAGGTGTTTGGACATTTTTCAAAAATTCGACACACTGAATGTAGTTATAATTGCATAAGTGAAACTCTGCATTGACTCACAAAAAAATGGCAACCTGCTAATCTAATCGACCGGATAACGATGATTAAGAAAAGGATTTTAATTTTAAGGAATAAATGAAGAATATATTCTCACACGTGTTTAATTAAAAAGAGGTAGCGAATATAATGGAGCCCGCGGGTCTTCTGGCCTTCTCTGTGTTGTCTATCAAACTACCGAAAAATCGTAATTCATATCCCTAGTATGTTTTCAACATCGAGTTGCTTGCCTGTAGAGCTAGAACTGTGGATTTCAGGTTGACGCGCAACCATATCACTGCCCCGTTTCTGTTTTTCCTTAGTCGCCTATAGCTACATTCATCACATCTGAGGCAAAGGTGACCTCCCTTAGTTTAAATAAACTCCACAATGAACCGGACTGAACGTATGTTAGCCACAGAATGGCTACTTGTCAAACTAAATGTGTATTCAATTTTCGATCAGGGATTTTCCAGGGAGCTGTGAAAATTAGTCACCATACCCTCGCTGACGGGAAATTCAGGATTATTAGTGTTCATGGTTCCTCACTAATGAGACACTTAAGGATCACTTCCTGATCTATCGCTGATGGGAATCCTCGCTAACGGGAGGACACCAAACAACTACCACAAGGGTCACCTATCGTGATACACAACGCGTTGATGCTGTAATATTTTTGATGATAATAAATAAAATCATGAATAAAAATATATAAATAAAATTACTCAAAAACTTAATAAAATTAATAAGCATAATTAACCAAAATGTCCGTAGTATGGGCGCCAGAGTTCACCAGAATGGATCCCTCGAATTTAGATAAGAGCATGATAAACTGTATATCCCAGGGCGTGTACATAATGCTGCGTACTGGTACATCTGCTGCAGGCCTTACCTAACCTCCTGAAAACGACTAATTAGGTAGGAACTGCACCTAGGTTTATCAATAACACTGATTCTAAAATAGCTAACTATATTCTGAACAAATTCCGTGCATGAGCACCTCATCAACATACAACATTATACATATAATACACACATAAAATATTGCTGGAAGACTCCATATTTACAACAACAACAATAATGAAAATCGTGGGAAAACGAAAGCGAGAACTAAGCTACCATTTGTAGATAGTCCGATGAACAATGTACATGTATGAAGATAAATACCATTCACTGTCTCTATATCAATTCGACTTACCGATTCTCATAATCGGCAGTTATCACATCACATAGATACTGTACCTTGTACTACTGTGTTCACATATTTTAACACTTGTTGTAAAGATATATACACACGTCTGTCGATCCTCAACATAAATTTATGGAAAGTCTGAGATAGCTTTCACCAACATATAATGCTAGGCCGCCACAAGTGCTACCATACTTAATGCGCAAGCACTCTCCACAATCAGCCACTTTCCACTAACATAACAAGACTACGCTCCACGAACGTTTGAAGTCCAGTCCATTGCAGCCTTCTCACTCCAGTACCGTGTATCAGCACCACTTCCTTCCCGTACAGTGCGTCAGTTGTAGTTGTAGCTGTAGTTATTTTCCTTCTCGTTCCTTTACAATCACCTCTACAATCACCCTTACAATGTTTCTTACAATGTCTTACAATGTCCCTGGTTGCCGCCGTATGATCAACCTTTATAGACATCAACATCCCCCTCCTCTCAGATGACACGTCTGGATTGGTGCTTGCCAGCCAATCATGGGTGGTCCTCTTCTCAAGCCCAAGCCCTGAACTACTTCTTCCTCCCAAGACAATAACAAACTCTGGAGTTTTACATGAATCATCGAATTTCCCTGGTACAACAACAAGCTCATCTCATCAGGCTGGGATATATACATGACTCATGAATTTCCTGACAAGTACATCACAACACACACTGGGGTAGCCATATGACTCATTCAAATTACCAGAGTTATTAAAGCAATGTTTTCCCACTCATGCAAAACAAATTACTCATACCTACATATGTGGATATCTTCCAGCTTATAAATATAAATGACAAAACATACAAATGAAATACCGATGATAATAATAATAATAATAAATCGAATACTGACAATAATATCTCTACCTTCTACATATAATTCGGGGGTGTGATATATGTACTATCACAATCCCAGGGGTCACCGTCGGCTAGCTCGGATCGTAGCGGCGGATAGACGGGCAACAGTGCAGCAAATCACTCGTCAATTCACTGCTAGAGAACAACGACGTGTGTGCACTCGTATCTCCCAGAACCTTATCCTCGTCATGAGTTACAGAAGCAAGAGATGTATACCGTATATATAAACATTCAATATTGATGGAATGTTATATTTATTTGAAATTACTGAATAAGTTCTTACGAAATCCATCTTCACGCACGAGGAAGACCAAAACTTGTCATTCTGCCAACAGTACAAATAAGTTACCTTCATTCATTTGCTACACTGTATAGAAAGTAGCTCTTTAGTATGCAAAGTAGATAGCACCAAAACTTCTAGAGACAAACTTAAATGAAATTACGAGAAATAAACCCAAGACTTCTTACTGAACTTTAATTTGTTGGAAGTATACAGACCCTAAAGTAAATGAGAGTAATTCTGTTTAAATATGCCTTAACTGAATCTATCCTGTCATGCAATGGGTAGGACAGTGGACATTTCTTCATTTGAAGTGTAAAAACTCATTTGAATTATTGAGATTAACTAATCAGATTTACTGAGATGAAGTATTGAGAAAATCGAGAAATCTACCGGGTGAGTCAACTGTACATATTTTTTTCTAAAACCGACGCATTCTGGTAGGAATTAAATGCTTTTTAGTGGTATCCTACGGAATACCTTAGAGCAATTTTATGTAACCATGTCTTGATTTATAGGCTTGCCCGTAAATGCAAAATCCGTGCCAGAAGCAATAAATGAATCCCATCTTAAAGCACTGGAAATTGTTCATAAGTTATGGAGTACACTTTTGAAATCATTTTTATGCTACGGTGCTCTACAAACTGTATCCATCCTTATGGCTGTCTCTGTAGAACTGCATATACGGTTGATCTAAGATCTAAGATGCCGTTTCCTTTTCAGTCAGTAGTGCAGAGGTGGTATCACGGAATACTTGATAGGACCAATATGTATATTCACCATTTCACATTGACTTCAAAAATCGAGTTTTACATACAATTATTTCTTTCAAATATTAAGGTATATACTACGGCACATAAATTATTTGCATTACAGTAGACACGATGGCTCAGACCTTCCATGTCTATTATTAGAGCGTCCATTAAAGGCTTTGAACCGTGTCATAAGGCTTTAACACACAAGAACATTTTCGAAGTGAGAATATCGGTCTCTTATTGGATACAGACTTACAACGCGCAAATGTGTACGCTCCAAATAACTGGCTTAGAGCCTCCGTGGCTCAGACGACAGCGCGCCGGCCTCTTACCACTGGATTCCGCGGTTCAAATCAGTGTCACTCCATGTGAGACTTGTGCTGGTAAAAGTGGAGGAGGGGCAAGTTTTTCTTCGGGTACTCCAGTTTTCCGTGTCATCTTTCATTCCAGCAACGCTCTCTAATACAATGTCATCTGTCAGTCATTAATCATTGCCCGAGGGGAGTGCGACCAGGCTTCGGCAGCCTGCACAATTCCTAACCTCGCCGCTAGATGGGGCCTTCATCGATTCCATTCCTGACCCGCTCAAATGACTGGAAATAGGCTTTGGATTTACATGTAACAGGCTTCTCAATGCAGTGAAGACTCAAATCATAATTCACACAGGCTTTCTTTTTTATTTTGTACTCGGGAAGGTAATCCTTGCGAAGATAACTTTCGTGAAATCTTAGATATCCTTATAACGAAGTTATAATTAATAAAGAAGGCGTCATAAATAACGCCACGTAAATGACTACACACAGGCGCGTTGTGTATACCACCGTCAACATCATGCTGAACCATCTAACCAAGTAATAGGTACACAAGCCTCTCGCTGGAAATGGTTACAGCTGGAAAGAACATCAACACCAGCCATAATGATAAATTGCTTCATTAACAGGAATGTCTTTGATGTCATTGGAGTGTACGGACCGAGAAAGGGTAGCGCTGACACGGATTCCAAATTATTTATTAAGATGATCAGGTATGTGGGAAACGACATAGAACGGAATGTGATTGTAGCGGCAGATCTCAATTTACCAAGAAGGTAATATGAACGTCAGGAAGCATGAAGAACAAATGTCAAGTAAGTTAATATGGGAAGGACAGCTGATTCATAAAGTGATGGAACCGACTATAGGGAATAATATACTGGACGTGGTGCTGGTAAAACCAGATGAGCTCTATAGGGAAACAGAAGTAATAGATGGTGTTAGCGATCATGAAGCTGTTTTTGTCGCAGTTAAAAATAAATGTGAAGAAAGGAAGGCCTTAGAAGTAGGACTATTAGGCAGTGTCATATGGCTGATAAAGCAGGCATGAGAGAGTTTTAAAAAGTAACTATGATCGCTGTAAAACGATAAATAAAAAATTGAACAGACTCTGGGACGGATTTAAAGCAATCCTTGGAGGACATGAAAACAGATTTTTACCTTTCAATGTGCTAAGGAATGGTAAAGACCCACTTTATTATAACGGATAAATAAAGAGATTAAGGGGGAGGTGCAGTTAGAAAAGGCTGTGGAAGCAAGAAGAAATTGAAAGAACTTACTTGGAAATTGAATCTAACAAAGAAGACTCTTTAAGGCAGAAACAGGTTTCGAGAAGGACATTTCAGGAATCAATAATGAACAAGGGGAGTGTGTATGTGAGGGTCTTAAAAAGGCAGAAGTATTGAGTCAGCAGTATGTAAAGATTGTTGGTTACAACTATAATGTCCAGATAGAGGAGGTGCCTAGTGCTAAAGAAGTATGAAATTTATCTATGATAGCAAAGACATTCACAATAAGATGCAAAATTTGAAACGTATGAAAGCTGCTGGAACTGATAAGATTCCTGGGGATATTCTAAAGACAATGGGTTGGGATATAGTGCCATATCTGAAGTACTTATCTGATTATTGTTTGCATGACGGAGCTATACCAAATGAATGGAGAGTTGCTTATACATGGAGAGTACATTATACTTAACCTTCCATTTTTCACTAAAATTTGTATGACTGCCATCATGTTGTCCTTAGCTGACTTCTTTGCTGGATTCAATTTCCTACCAAGTTCTTTCAGTTTCTACTTACTTCCACAGCCATTTCTAACTCCGTGTACAAAGGAAAAGGTGATAGACATAAAGCTGAAAATTACAGGCCAGTCAGTTTGACATGCATTGTATGTGAGCTTTGGCATATCATTCTTTCTGATAATAATAATTTCGTGTAGCAATTTCTAGCTGAGTGCAGCCCTTGTAAGGCAGACCCTCCGATGAGGGTGGGCGGCGTCTGCCATGTGTAGGTACCTGCGTGTTATTGTGGTGAAGGATAGTGTTATGTGTGGTGTGTGAGTTGCAGGGATGTTGGGTACAGCACAAACACCCAGCCCCCGGGCCATTGGAATGAACCAATGAAGGTTAAAATCCCCGACCCGGCCGGGAATCGAACCCGGGACCGTCTGAACCGAAGGCCAGTACGCTGACCATTCAACCATTTATTTATTTATTCCACTAAAGCTCAAGTTGCATGATTCCAGGAAGGTATAGCAGATATCTTGGATTCAGGACGTCAAATGGACTGTATCGTGATTGATCTTTCTAAGGCATTTGATAGGGTGGATCATTGGAGGCTGTTGGCAAAAATGAGTAATTGAACTAGACAAAATAGTGACTGAATGGGTTGCTATATTTCTAGAAAACTGATCTCAGAGAATTAGAGTAGGCGAAACATTATCTGACTCTGTAATAATTAAGAGTGGAATTCCTCAAGGCAGTATTATTGCACCTTTTTGTTTTCTTATATATAAAAATGGTATGAGTAAAGAAGTGGAATCAGAGATAAGGTTTTTTGCAGATTATATATTCTGTATAGATTAATAAATGCGTTACAAATTGTGGGCAACTGCAAAATGACCTCGATAATGTGAGATGGACAGCAGGCAATGGAAAGGTGATAATCGGAGTTCAACGTCATGTTGTGAGTTTCACAAATAGGAAAAGTCCTCTCAGTTCTAATTAATGCGTTGATGGGGTGAAAGCTCATTACTGGGATTACTGTAAGTACCTAGGTGTTCATATAAGGAAAGATCTTCATTGGAGTAATCACATAAATGGTATTGTAAATAAAGAGAACAGATCTCTGTACATGTTTATAAGGGTGTTTAGGGGTTGTAGTAAGGATGTGAAGGAGAGGGCATATAAGTCTCTGGTAAGACCCCAACTAGAGTTTGGTTCCAGTGTATGGGACCTTCACCAGTATTACTTGATTCAAGAACTGGAAAAAATCCAAAGAAAAGTAGCTCGATTTGTTCTGGGTAATTTCCTAGAAAAGAGTATCTTTACAAAAATGTTGCTAAGTTTGGGCTGGGAAGACTTGGGAGAAAGAACACGAGCTGCTCAACTAAGTGGTATGTTCCGAGCTGTCAATGGAGAGATGGCGTAGAATGACATTAGATCACAATATGAAGATAAAGTTGGAATTCAAGAGGACAAATTGGGGCCATTATTCGATTATAGAAAGGTGAGTTAGGGATTGGAATATCCTACCAAGGAAGATGTTCAATAAATTTCCAATTCCTTTGAAATCATTCAAGAAAAAGCTAGGAAAACAACAGATAGGGAATCTGCCACCTGGGCGACTGCCCTAAATGCAGATCAGTAGTGACTGGTTTGATTTGGAATTAATCAAGGAGTGGGGCGCTGATCCATAATCCCATCGTTCCCTTAGCTGTTAGAATTACGTCTACAGTAAACACGCAAGCATAGTAGAATACGTTGAATGTGAAATTGGATATAAATTACTCCTGGTCTTCATCAAAATGGCCTACGTGGGACTGAAATAAATTCATAAAATTATCCTGCCAGCACATGGTTTGAACTTCTAAGCACAAAATAAACCGTTGGCCGTTAACCATCGCGGCCAAGGAGAAATCAAACGTAGCTGACCCAATACGGTAACATTTCAAAGTCAAACTAGTCTCTGATCAAAACAGAGCTATAGCACGGTTCTATTCACTCTTGAAAAATTACCACCTTACTGATTGTTTGTCAGCAATGAATATATTTATTTCAAAGCTTGTACCTATACCTGAAATTATTGCTTAACTGGAGAGATGTTTTCACATTATTTCATAACGTGCAGTTTGCACAAATTCAAAGAAATAGGGATATCTGATTCACCCGGTACAGTAACACATATTAAAGGACTGATAACATTGCGATATTTATTTATTTATTTATTTATTTATTTATTTATTTATTTATTTATTTATTTATTTATTTATTTATGTATTTATTTATCCGTTTACTTTCCAGGGTTGGTTTTCATCCCGAACTCAGCGACGCACCGCACGTCTCATGGGCAGTGTCCTGGATCATGAGATATTTTATCGGGGATAAAACTAGGGAGGAGGACTAGTACGTCGCCCATGTGGCCTGACCTGTTATGCTGAACAGGGGACTTGTGAGAGATGCGAAAATTGGAAGACGCAAGTAAGAAAGAGGGAAAAAAAAAACGGCCATGGTCTTCAGTTAGGCACCATCTCGGCATTTGCCTGGAGAATAAGTGGGGAAACCACGGAAAACAACTTCGAGGATGGCTGAGGTGGGAATAAAACCCTCCTTAGTTATTTGAACTCCCGGGGCTGAGTGGACCCCGTTCCAGTCTCTAACAACTTTTCAATATTCGTGGTAGAGACGGAAATCGAACTCGGGCCTCCAGGTGTGGCAGCTGATCACACTAACCAGTTCAGCACAGAGGTGGATGTGATATTATTATACTCTAAGAAAAAAGTGCATTTTAACCATATTTGCATACAAGCAAGCTCAAGATTATTCTTATTCTTCTTCTACCGCTTTTACCACACCTGCGGGGTCGCGAGAGCAAACTATGTCACATATGCTGATTTGGCCGTATTTCACTGCCGGATGCCTTTCTTGAGGCCGGCCCTATGTGAAATGAAATGGCGTATGGCTTTTAGTGCCGGGAGTGCTAATATGTTTGGCTCGCCAGGTACACATACAGGTCTTTTGATTTGACTCCCGAAGGCAACCTGCGCGTCGTGGTGAGAATGAAATGATTGAGACGACACGTACACCCAGCCCCCATGCCAGCGAAATTAACCAATTATGGTTTAAATTCCCGACCTTGTCGGGAATCAAATCCGGGACCCCTGTGACCAAAGGCCAGCACGCTAACCATTTAGCCATGGAGCAGCTACAAATATCGGGCGTGGACTGAGGAAACCTCAAGGTCGTGATAAAAGTATTAGTCTTGTTTCAAAATACAGTATCTCGACTTCTGACGAGGATTAAAACTTTCATCATAGGAATACGTTGTGAACCGAACAGACCAACATTGCCACACGTAGGCTGTGCATAGGGTTCTCTTTCTGAAATTAGAAATGTTCTCGGTTTGATGTAATATATTAGCAAATGTCCTCGTGCTTCGCTATGATATTCTACAGTATATACGGATATCAAAGTAAATTACTGTACGTGAAGTGAATAAGATTTGTTTAAATTCCATGTCTCTAAGAATTATCCGGGAAACAGCATAGGGAGGTCCACATACGTTGTTTCTAATACAAAGTGCGAGGTGTGGAGTTGTGATGATAACGGCAGGTTCACTTGCCTTCTGCCAAAGACAGTCGGGTAAAAGTCTTGTAAAAACTGCATGCTCCCTTGCTTTCTGCCAGTCAAATGGAGAAGGGAACAATTCATTACAATGATACACAGGAGGTGAAGAAGGACCCCATTCCTGGTGTCAGTCAAAATCGATGTGGGGAATACTGATTATAATTGCAGATGCCCTCCTGTTAACAGTCACTATAGATTTGTAAAGTATCAATTACAATGGCAGACACACCCTTCCTAGATCGCTACAAATCGACTTCAATGAATACACGTAGATCAACATACGAAAATATATGCACGTTTACAATATTGTAGAGCTTCATTTACAGTTTAACAGAAACTAAACGTTGCGTTATATCGACAAACAAACTGCGCCATCAAAAGCCCCTTTTTTCGTTCTACATGGTTGGTCCGAAATCATTTTCTCGTATTTCCCATACTTATGGGTTAAATTAAATTAGAAACTTCGAATAGAGTGAAATTTAGGTACATTTTTAACATTTTACATTATTTTTCGCATACTTCTGTGGAATCTAGAATAATGAAATTTGGCTTGCATTTGGCCATTGGACGTGTCAATGTGCGTGCCAAATTTTATGATTCTATTTTTCCTATAAGTGTGTGAAACTATGAAATATACGTGTAGAAAGCACAAAACATATGTACAATAGGGAAGTAGAGCCTAATCTAAGGTATAAGAGAGAGAGAGAGAGAGATAAGAAAAAATCGTAGGACCAAAGTTTTAGATCACTCCAAATTGAACTGAGATTGTGCCACCCGTTTTTTGATATGACTTACCGTTCAGTCTCCAGTTACCTCCAAAGAAAGGTCTGCACTGTCATTAAAGTTGCCTCAACATTTCGATATTTTTCGGGGGGGTAAAAATGAAAAATTTTACATCCCTCAATTTTCCGTCGTTTACAGGCTAAAAGCTATATTTTTTTCCAAATTTCAGTTTTCTACCTCGTCTGGCAGATTGTGCCACCACCTTGATTTGGGGGAGGGGGTTAAAAATTATGATTTTCAGGAAACCTATAGGTTATCGATTTGGATAAGTACACCAGATTACGTTCTTATGCTGAGCCCCAAATTTGAAACTCCTGGCGTGGCCCTCAGGGAATTTTAAGAAATTTTGATTTTTCTAGGTATCCTGAAGTCATCCCCTTCTCTGGTAACAATTTTTAAGTTTTAAATATGCCTGGAAGTGCCCCGTTAGTTGACGTCTATTTTATTTTTGATAATTTACGTTTTATACGGTACAGCAATATAGTCTAGATCGCTAAATGAATATAGGTAAAAATATATTGTGCCCTTGCAAAGGCACCAAATGTGGTGATCTTCTTTCTTCCTCTGTGCGCCGGCTGCTCCTGTAAATAATGACATTTAAATGATACTCACCGCTGCATGTAGATTCTTCTTCCTCAGTCGTGATGCGTCCGAAAATATCCCACGGGTTGATGGCCACACATCGATCGGGGAGTGAGGAGATGAAAAGATGGGGTAAACTAAACTATAAATGACGGTACCCAAAGACTGAATTAAAATTTAAATAAACTGATTTACTGAACAAAGTGCAAAGTGCCAAAATTGGAAATGAACTGGAGAAAAATAAAACAAAGTGAAATGAAATTGGAATTAAACAAAAAAATAGAAGATCTACCTAACAATAACTCAATTATCTGCCTAATAAAATTGACTGAAGGTCGATCAAATTTAAATTATTCTAGATTACGTCGACACTGTCTCCAAGACGATGACGTGAATAAATTCAAAACTCTGGTCAGAAAATACCACCTCATTTGAAATACTGAATTGTAATACATTGAAAAAAATGTCTATCAAAATAAACAGTGTAGTTAATTAATTACTTGGTTAAGTCATCAAATCAACACTGACTCAGAGGTGTTTATCAAATATTTAACACATGTGACTCAGTTGGGAAACACCCAACTCTAAATAGACATGGACTGCACTAACCATGTGTAACAAATAAGAGACAGAATTTAAAGAAAACCATGAACATTGTACTTCATCTACTACATAACCATTGCCACATTTTAAACTACTCGTGGTCGAGAGACAAGAAAATTATAATTATGAACCTGAGTGTTACAATCACTCATTTAATTACTTAAACTTCACTTGCATGACTGTGATAGCCTGGACCTCTTAAAATATTAAAATAATTAGGCCGAGTGCCTCATGTTTACATCTCAAATGAAAGCGATCCCTTTACATTATTAATTTTACTCAATTTGCCGCTGCCTGCATTTTTATTACGAACTCATTATTAGTGGTACCTCCACTAGATGGAGGCAGATCCCATCTCATTTACCTCATTCATTTGCGGCACTTATGATACAACTGGTTTCTTAAAGATCGCTTCATTTTCCTAATTGAAACGTAGTGGATTTCTAAGGCTTGGTAATTACTGAATGTCTGGTATGAGCATACCACTACTATAGTTTTGACTATGAACTAATCGATGATCTCTTATCCTAATACATGAAATCTTATTTACATAAATGAACCTGTTAATGGAGAAACACTGCTCCAACAAAAAAATTACTGAAATCAAAACTAACCTAACTACACTTACTTATGTACATCAATCAAATACAAATATTTCACGTATGATCAGATCCTACAAATAAACGGTGAAAAAGATACATAAAGAATGAATACCAACAAAAATCTAGATCCCGAACATCGCTGCCTGCTTAAAGTTAAAGAAAAAAAATGCGCACATATCGGAGTCTAAAGAAAAATTTAGCCAGCTACAAGTAACAAAAAATATTGTGAATTTGATGGCAATCTACTAACCTCAGACGAAAAATGTCTGGCCATGACACTATTCAGCCTTTATGGACAATAATTACTGGTATTACAAGTCATCCATGATTTTACATGACCGTAAAAATACACATTGATTCGTCGCTCCGCTCACATATTACCTCGTGCTTTAACTCGCATATTTGCCGAGCATCTACTTTCCCTGGAAACTATTTGAAACAATACAGGCTTCTGCCTACAATCATAATCCATGTCGTTACATATTTAACACTCTTGGTTAAATTATTCATCTCTCAATTCTATTTACTCATCATTAATCTCGACGTAGTAACTCATAATACGGCCTCGCTCATATCCGGCGGGCGAAATATCTGTCGTCCACATCTCCATTTCTTACGACACTGTTCATGACATGGTCCAAATATCACATTTCCATTATCAACGCAAATCATCAGGGATATTATTCACTTAGCTCAATCTTTACATCATTCTCTGCTTCACATATTACAAAATATCAGAGCTGACTTATCAATGGCTTCCTGTCACTAACTGTTTACTAAAATGACGAGATTGCCTCTCAAAACACGGCTATTGACAAATGTGTAACCGCAATTACACACAGAAATAAATATTCGCGTGTCCACAAAATCGTCGCAAAAATACACGGTATAAGAGCTACCGGAACGGTCATCTAAATGATGATTACACAACATGAAACAAGCTGAATGCGCTAGGAGCAAAAGTAAGCATAAAAAATCAACAAGGCGGCATCTACAAAATCATAACGTCAACAAAATATCGCTCATAACCAACGTTATAATAACAGGATTATTATTATTATTAATCTGCTTTACACTTATTTAAATCACATAAGATAGCATTCTAATCTGTCAAAGTGACTTACCACAAAATGATCCAGAAATAATATGCACTTATTATTATTATTATTATTATTATTATTATTATTATTATTATTATTATTATTATTACGTGAATTATTTACAATCCTATCTAATAGTCTAAGCTACATTTGATCATCGATTGGTTCATAGTCCTACATATTTATTTATACATTTTGTTGCTCATTACCTTGGTGCTGGAGGCAGGTTGGATCACCCTCCGGGCTCTGTCATGATGAATTAGAATACCATCTTGAAGCTGATGTGGTATTCCGAATTATCACACACGCATACTTGATACATTTTCATAAAGGCGTTACACACGTTCACATTTACATACACTCGCATTTTCTAGCACTTCAATGAAGATTATACAATAACACTGCATAAACACCTGACGTGAAGTTGAAAGTTTTCTCTCCGCTACCTGCCTGGCGTCGTGTTGTGGCTCACACACCCCTCTCAGTTTGTTTGTTTAAGGCTTACCGGTTGTTCACCTCTTCGGAACATAACAGTGTAGTCAAGGTCTTAACACCGCGGCCTTCCATTAATGAAACAAAGTCATTCTGCTCCCTGTAACTGCTTTAACTAATTTCTCCCCCGTAACATCTCGCTTGCCATAACAGTTCATTGAAAATGATGAAAACAAGCTAAAAAGTACTGCTTCCAATGATGTGTGGAGAAATTGTATACTAATCGTCCTCCATAATAAAAGAATAAAATGGCCTTTCAACAAATATCCAATTACACGTGGATTAGAAAAATTTTATGCAGTTACGTGTTGCGACATGTTCCATTGTCCCTCTCGGTTGGTTGTGTAAGTTCATTTAAGGCAAGTGTTGAAAAGTGTAGCTATTGCCTGATTATCTCTGCATAAATTCAAATAAAAATAAAAGTTTGTTAAAGTGTTCATTTCTCCTGAAATATTGCTCTCACAAGTGAATACATGGCTCACTCGGATGCCAACAAGTGTCTCTAATCACGTTCCTACCAGACTCAGAATTCACAAAAGAAAACGTTCACACAAGACTGAACTCACTCCGTACAAGACTGAATTAGACATCAACACGTCTGGATTTAACACCAACTAACTGCTCCACACAAGACTGAATTTGAAAGCTGACACTGAAGATTCACCACGCTGCTCGTTGGTTTTGTAAACAGTTCTCCCCCCACTTCGAAAATAGTTCTGTGGAAGGGATATGGCGTAGTAATGTAGCACTTGGGACCGCTTTATCATACATCCGTAGGTTAAAGCTTTAAAAAATATGTTCATCATTTTCCTAATTTCGGTCTGACTTACTTGTTATATTGCGCCGTGGGAAACGATCACAGGGTAATCCATACGACGGCGCGTGTCACCGGCGTTATTTTCTTCCTGAGAATGCTCTCTTCCCGCCATGATGGTTCAGTTCCTGGGCAATACCACTCTTCCGTGTAAAGTTAAAATTTTCTTAATTAACCACTAATTAATCACACATTTGCACCGATAAATTTTCAAATATTATTAGGAAGTCAGGACACTGTTTTTCCACAACTACTCCGGGCACCAAATAGCGAAATACTGGCTGTAGCTTCCCGCTATGACAAGACATTTAAATTTGCAATTTTGTGATTGGCCGAGACGTTCGCGCTCTCCGCAGCATGGATGCTTCCATTTTCTGCCAAGGGTTGACGGGTATTATCGTTTTCTCTCTTGCACTTCTAAGTAGGTCAGGTCTCAACGCCTGATTTTCCCGCGAGAACCGAGTAGAAAGTTCCCACTCCTTGTCGGCACCATAAACTTTATTGGATGTACCACTTAGGCCAGGTACATGCTGTTCGTGCCATGAGAAAAGTTTTGCGGATCTCCTTACCGTCTGACCGGCGCCAGAATGTTGCTTTGTGACTGCCAGCTATCACAGCCTACTGTTGTATTCCAATGCGAATTATTCAACTTTTAATTCATACATCAATTACGCAAATTCGCTTATGGGTGCAATATAATAATTTATCCCCTTCCCTAGGGGTTCTAGGGGCATCTTGCCACCACAGTATATTTTTCCAAATTGTAGGTAATATTTGTACGCCCCCCATCCTAATGGGGACTGAACTTATACTTTAAAATATCCGGTGTGCCACTATTCAACTCTGCGACCCCGAAAACTCTGGATTGGACACTATTCTCGGTTATTTTTATGTATCACACCCTCTCGCTTCTCTCCCCAAAGGAGGCTGAACATGGACTTTTAAAAAATACGGAGTGTTACCATTAATCTCAGTGACCCCGAAAACTATGGACTCGACTCTATTTTCGATTATTTTTATATCTCACTCCCCACTCGCTCCTCCAAAATCAGGCTGAACTTGGGCTTTAAAAATTCCGGAGTATTTCTATCCACCTCAGCGACCTTGAAACTCTGTATTAAACAGTATTTTTTATTATTTTTATAACTCACTCACCCCTCCTCCTCCATCCAAAAGGGGGCTGAACTTGGACTTTGAAAAATTCCTGAGTGACTATTCATCTCAGCGACCCCGAAAACTCTGGATTGGACACTATTTTCGATTTTTTATACCTAAACTCCATGACCTACCCCCACCCCAATTGGTGGTAAGAATGGTTTACCACCAGAGTGCTCATCTCCGGATAGTAAGTCAACGTGTACCGAGTTTGGCTGAAATTGCTCCAGTGGTTTAAGGGGAGATGTGTCATTTATACACACCCACACACATACATCCTTTTTTATAAATGGTAAAGTAAGATGAACTGTATATACTGGAAACATGTGGTTCAATGAATTTTAAAAATATGTAGCTTCCGCTGGGATTTCTGATACTGATGTTTCAGACCGCCCCAAAAGAATTTAAAATTTGGTTGTTTAATCTCCCAAACCTCTTTAACAGGAAAGAAGAGGAAAGCGAATAGCTAAGTTCAAGAGGTATTTGGAGCGAAAGTGAGCAACAAAAAGAAACTAGTCGTAAGCTCTACCTGGTGGGCTTAAATCATTAATAATACTGTATGTAATATATATACCTGTATATAAGGAGAATTAAGAACAACGAAACCACATCCGAGCAGGCTATGCAGTTCGTGGAAGGTAATCATTTATCACTAATTATAGCCTCGATACTAAGCGAAGTAAATCGGAGTCGATGTGATACTAGGTATTTCTGTAGAAGGCTGAGTAGCAAGGAAAGAATTTGCTAGTCCATAATAGGAAGTTGAAGTTCTGAATATTTCTACTACGTGTCGGGAAATCAACCCACGTCCTTCCTGGTGAACACACGACAATTGTATCACTTCAGTTTCACATCTTAATAATAATAATAATAATAATAGTAATAATAATAATAATAATAATAATAATGAAATATACTTCTGGCTTTAACGCAAAATCAATCACTTAAGCACGACAATTGTTCCTTACATTTTCCTTGATCAGGATTAGCTGCAAATCATCTTAATATCCTGGAAAAAATCCTGCATACTTTAATACAAACAGTTGCTTATTGAAGCGTGCAATTGACTTCAATTCTGTTGGGGATTTCAGAAAATAAAAAATTCGTTCCCCTCAAAAGTTAAATAACAGGAGTTTTACTATATTCCTCACTGCAGAGCAACTTATTCAAAGTTCGAGTGTTTACCAGGCAGATATCGGAACGTCCACAATGGCTCAATCGCTCGCTGCTAGGGCTTAAGCGAACAATTGAATGGGTTGGAGCGACGCGGCGGCTTGTCCGTCATTACGTGTGCGTGGCGGGAGTGCATTAGCCCCTGCTGTGGTGGCGCGCTATTACAAGCCGGCAGCTGTCGGCAGGAGAGAGCAACTGATGTCACAGCAAGACCCACAGCATATTAAAACTACTTGGTAATATATCGCTCGCTTAGTAATAACGACGGTGGACGTATGAACACGCCGTCAATAAAGCATTGCTGTCCATAAGTTAACAGCCCTGTAATCAAGACACGTTCATTTTCGATGCCCAATGGACGCGTAATTCTGCATACGTAGTTGTAGAACCACTCAATGTATCTCAATTAGTCTACTGTTGATCAACGATGTATACCTGTAATTCCTAATAAAAGGACAGCTTACCTTGTTCAATGTTAATTTGCTTTTGAATGAACAAGTCTTTCAAAGTGTGCTCAATACATATAATACTACCCTTGCAGCTATTAACAGTTAGGGGCTGTCTGGACGAGGCAGTAGAGACGTGCTCGATTTACCCGGAAGGACGAGGGTTCTATTCCCCGTCAGGAAGTCGAAAAATTTAAGAAACGAGATTTCCACTTCCGGAGGTTAATAAGATCCTGAGGTTCACACAGCCTACACCAGAAATTGAGTACCAAGTTAATTCCTGGGGGTAAAGGTGACCGGGCGTAGAGAAAACCACTCTTCCCCATCAAGTTCCGAGGTTACGGATAGTGGAACCCTTTACCTTCTATCAGACCATGGACCTTCATGGCCTGTACAGAGATGGATTATTAACATTCAATCTACTTGCAGTGATTGCCTGTTGAATACCGCTTATTGTTTCGTGTGATTGGTGACGTTGTGTGATTCTGGTAGGTAGGCTACTAATACTGCTGACAGCTGACGCTGTTGCTTCGCATAATTAATTTTAAGTTATTATATTTGTAATGTTATAATGTAAATGTACATAATATTTAACTGAGCAAGTTGGCCGTGCGATTAGGGGCGCGCAGCTGTGAGCTTGAATCCGGGAGATAGTGGGTTCGAACCCCAATCTCGGCAGCCTTGAAGATGGTTTTCCGTGGCTTCACATTTTGACACCAGGCAAATGATGGGTCTGTATTTTAATTAAGGCCAGGGTCGCTTCCTCTCCAATCCTAGGCCTTTCGTATCCCATCGTCGCCATAAGAACTGTCGGTGCGACGAAGGCAAGTTGTAAAAATAATAATATTTAGCTTTTAACTCGTGTACATTGATCACTGTTTATATCTATACTTGTATTTCCGTTACTTTATTATGCATTGTGCTTTGTTTATGCATTACTTATAGTTTCCAGTATGTATGTAACTGTTTTTATTATAACTTTTCTCTTCCTTTTCTTACTCTTACGCTCCGGATTTCTTTTCAATTTACTTTTATTTGTTGAGTACAGTACTCCTTTTGGACAAAATGGTGTAAGTATGGCTAGCCGAGAGAGTGAGGGAGGAACGTCCGTGCTCGACGACCAGAAATCTCTATGAAGGTGAGTAAGTTTACCTTAGTCTACGATCGTACTATCAGTCGAATAACAGTTACTGACGTCTCTCTTCAATTAAGCCGAGGTAAATGGGTGATTTTGTTATTTTAAAAATCGATCTATTCACAGGCAAACACACACTCTCGAAAAAGTCTAATGAACGCCCTTGTATTCACGGAGCGAAATTTGAGAATTCAATGGTTACAACGAGCATTTAACCTAAAACAGTGTAATCACTGCTGAATAGTTCTGTTTCTGAACAGTCTTAAAGTGGAAAACTCAAAGTGTGCGACAGTCGGCAAGTTATATCCTTCTACAAGTGGATCTCTTTCCTCAGGTCCAAGAGAGTTTTAAGTCTGCCTTCAAAGCGACTTGTTTGCGATGAAATAGACTTGTAACTAGTTTCCGCCAGTGTTCCAAGTTCCCTCTATGAATCTTGTCAAAGAAATACATTCCTATTAGACTGCAGCAATTCAGTATAAGCGACTGTTCATTTTACTCCCAATAACATCTGAAGACTCTAAAACAGTACAAATAATTCGAAAATAAATCATCAAATTAAGATATATCTTACCCAGTAGTCACAGATATGACTTAATATGACCGGGTGGTTCACCAACCCCTTACTTAGATACGCTACCAAATTAAATAACGCGTATAACATTAAGGGAAGCCAGAGGTGGTCAAATCTAAAAAATTATGATATTTGATTTTAATCACTAAAAATTAACTTGAACATTCTTCTTCAAGGCTAACTTTGATTTATCATTCTACTCGCCCTAGAAGTGGAGTTATTGTTGTTTCTATACGTGCTTGCAGAGGAAGTGGGCAGCCGGCACAGTAATGCTTATCCTCGCCGCTAGATGGGGCTTCGTTCACTGCATTCCTAACCCGGTCGAATGACTGGAAACAGACTGACCAATTATTATTATTATTATTATTATTATTATTATTATTATTATTTCTAGCTGGTGCAGCCCTTGTAAAGCAGGTCATCCAACGAGGGTGGGTGGCATCTGCCGTGTGTGGGAACTGCGTGTTATTGTAGTAGAGGATGTGTATGAGTTGCAGGAATGTTGGAGACATTACAAATATCCAGTCCCCGAGCCAGGGAAAATTACCATTTTATGGTTAAAATCTCTGATCCGGCCAGGAATCGCCCACCGCGCCGCTCTGAACCGAAGGCGACTACGCTGACCAATCAGAAAGAAGAGAAAGGGACATGAAATATGATGGAAGAACAGGACTGAAAAGAAGAATAATCCTCTTGGAGGATGAAGAAGAAGACCCTGACAATCCATCATATAGTGCAGGAATGTATTGATAAACTTTGAAGGCCATTTCCCGTGAATCAGATTTTTTTTTAATTTAAGGAACATTTTCTCAACAACCACTCTAGCCAGATGAAACTTATATAATTATAGTGCTCCTTGTGGTCAAAATTACATTTCACCATAGCCATATGACAATATGT
The DNA here is from genome assembly GCF_040414725.1 of Anabrus simplex. Classification (NCBI taxonomy): domain Eukaryota; kingdom Metazoa; phylum Arthropoda; class Insecta; order Orthoptera; family Tettigoniidae; genus Anabrus; species Anabrus simplex. Next base: position 611,843,522 of record NC_090265.1, on the reverse strand, counting down.
TCAGTAGTATATAAGTAACTTAATTAAATATGGCCCTTTTTTTAAAAAAAAATGGGGTTGTAACAAAAAATTATTCAAGGGAAACTATAAAAGATAGTACAAAAAATCTCTCCGTCCTGACTTCAAGACTGAACCACTGACGAATTTTCAAATTAATAGAAGTAATAGTTTTCCCATAAATGATCCTTAAATTTCATTTTTTTAACATGGGCAGCATAGACATCACCGGCTCCCCGTAAGATCCTTGTAATTTAGTTTCATGAAGACCAAATAACTTGAAATTTCTGTTTATTGTCGATAAGGCTCGCCCCTACTCTATGTCATCACCGCAAATTGATCCATGGACCTAGCAAACGAAAATCATATTCTTCTTATTCTTCTTCGTCTGCTTACCCTCCGGGGTTGGCTTTTCCCTCGGACTCAGCGAGTGATCCCGCCTCTACCGCCTCAACGGCAGTGTCAGAGCTTCATACTCTGGGTCGGGGGATACAACTGTGGAGGATGACAAGCACCTCTCCCAGGCGGCCTCACCTGCTATGCTGAACAGGAGCCTTGCGGGGCGATGGGAAGATTGGAAGGGATAGACAAGGAAGAGGGAAGAAAGCAGCCGTGGCCTTAAGTTAGGTATCATCCCGGCATTTGCCTGGAGGAGAAGTGGCAAACCACGGAAAACCACTTCCAGGATGGCTGAGGTGGGAATCGAACCCACCTCTACTAAGTTGACCCCCCGAGGCTGAGTGGACCCCGTTCCAGCCCTCGTACCACTTTTCAAATTTCGTGGCAGAGCCGGGAATCGAATCCGGACCTCCGGGGGTGGCAGCTAATCACACCAACCACTGCACCACAGAAGTGGAAAGGAAAATCTAATAAGTACAATTCGGCGCCAAATACTAAGGACCATTCTGAAAACGAGTGATTTATTGCACCTTGAATTTGCACAGATACCCGTAATACGCTCAAGTTAATAGGTTATGCCACGTGCACTGTAATGTAAGGAAGTAAGATGATCACTGTATACCATCATTGAAGATTTTGACACGGATATTAACTTTCAAGGTGGACCGGCCACACTTAAGTACTGAACCACTAAGAAGCATCACGCATGTTGACATCGCGGCTGAAGCGGTTAAGGGCTGGAGCACAAGGTGTGTGCGAATATCGTCAGCGTAGTGGTTCGAGTCCAGCAAGAGAAAATTTGTTTGAACGACAGAGGTGCTCCATTTTAGCGGAGATACAATAATAATCAATATATTTTTGCAACTGTTTGCAAGGTGTGCGCTCTTTTTTAGCGCCTTTCCCCTAACGATACGTGGGGTTATGGTTGGGAAGGAAATCGGCTTTGGTAATTTATTAAGGTACCGTCTCGGCATTTGCTTGGTGGTGAAAACGGGAATACGAGGAAAACCATTTTCAGGACGGCCAGCATGGGATTCGAATCCACAACCTCCCGAGTCCAACGCACACAAATAATAATCCACAATGATTTGGTCATATCACAGCATATTCATTTCTTAATGATGTATTCATATGAAGACTACGTTTATTTGTTGCTGATTTATGGAGAAAATAGGGTCGATTTATAATTTATACCACGTACTCTGTAATGGTAAAAAGTTAAATGAACACTGTAAAGCATTATTGAAGACTTTGAAACGGACATTAACTTTCGATGCGGAACGGCCAAACTTAAGTAGTAATTCTTTTGCATCCTTATAGTCGTCCGTAGCCTTTATGGCTAAAAGAGCTCGATAGCTGCAGTCGCTTAAGTGCGGCCAGTATCCAGTAATCGGGAGATAGTGGGTTCGAACCCCACTGTCGGCAGCCCTGAAGATGGTTTTCCGTGGTTTCCCATTTTCACACCAAGCAAATGCCGGGGCTGTACCTTAATTAAGGCCATGGCCGCTTCCTTCCAATTCCTAGGCCTATCCTATCCCATCGTCGCCATAAGACCTATCTGTGTCGATGCGACGTAAAGCAAATAGCAAAGTAGCCTTTATGGCTAAGTCGGTTCAGGGCCGTTGACACAACGTGCCTGAATGCTGGTAAGTGGTTCGATTCCAACGTTCAGCATGATTATTTTTAAATATTTTTGATCGACAGATCTTGCCCAATTTTAACGGACACACAAAGTTTATGCACACTTACCGGGTCACATTACAGCACGTATTCCTTCACTCACTATGTACGTACTCCAGTGACGAGTACGTTGATATTTTGCTCATTTATGGAGAAACAAGGCAGACCGCAGTCCGGTCACGACGTACCTATCACGAGCGTTTTCCCGTCAGAAGACCACCGACTACCAATACGTTCCGAAACCTTGAACGAAGATTCCAGTCAGCTGGGACAATTCCGTTAGAGAGATGTTTCTACAAATATCAGCCGGTCATCATTTGCACATTATGACCACCTACCCACTATCGATACAAACCCGTCCAAGCGATAGCAGCGTCACCCCATGAAGAATGATTGCTAGTCAGACACACGCACCGTGCATGTAGTATCAGTAAGCGTGCTGTCCGTGTGTAGAATGGGGAAGGCGCGCGATCTCTTGAGTTTGACAAAGGGCAGAGTGTGATAGCCCGGAGGCTCGGCACGAACCTTTTCGGAAACTGCACGACTGTCGGGTGTTCTAGGAGTGCTGTGGTGTTTTCAACAAGTAGCGAAACCAACGTGTAACCCCGTCCAAACGTCGAGGGGTTGGGTGGCCACCCCTCATTACAGATGTTGGACGTTGTGGGCTGGGCAGACTGGTAAAACAAGATAGGCGGCGAACTGTGGCGGAACTGACATCAGACTTTATTGCTAGGCAGAGTACAAGTGTGTCTGAACACACAGTGCACCGATCACTCCTGACAATGAACCTCAACAGCCGACGACCAGTCCATGTGCCAACGTGGCCCAATATTTAAGGCCCCTTCAATGTCACAAAATGTAAGATGTGGGTCTGCTTTGATTATTTCCCTCGCAGCATCAATGTTTTCTTGAGTCACAGCTGTTGCTGGACGACCGGGACGAGGTTTATCTTCAATTGACCGCTGACCCCTTAAACTCGCGAAACCGATTTCCAACTGTGGCTCTAGAAGTGGCAGCCTCACCAAAAAACGTGCAGCAAAGAAAAATGGCATTCTTTGGCACTTAATTTCTTTTTATAATCATAAAAAGTCATTGCTCGAAAATCGCGGCGCGACAGATCCATCTTGCACCGTGTCTGACTCAGCACGGCCTGTGCTTTCTTTCCTCGCTGTGGAGCAACTACCGTTAGAAGGGATTGCGCGCGCATGTTACAATTTCGAAAAACATCGCTCTTTCAAATGAAAATAATCCCATTGTCCTCAGAATTATGGTTTACGCGCTGCTAAAAGCTTTCGGCATAACCTTCGTAACTTCACGACATCAGCAACTATGATTTAAATGGGCACGTGACCATCACGACTGGGCTTTGGTTCAGTGGCAGAGCGTTTCATGGTCTGATGAATCCCGATACCTTCATCATCATGCCACTGGGAACGTGCGAATCCGTCGTCTTCAAGGGGGGACAGCTCCTTGACACTTGCACTGCGGGAAGGAGACAAGCTGGCGTTAGGTCAATTATGCTCTGGAGAACATTCACGTGGGCATCCATGGGTCCAGTGGATCTCGTGCAAGGCACCATGATGGCCAATATGTATCGTTCACTGATTGCAGACCACGTACAACCCTTCATGATGATCATGTTTCCCAACGGCAGTGGCCTTTTTCAACAAGATAATGAACCATGCCACAAGGCCAGGAGTGTGAAGGAGTGGTTCCAGGATCACAGTGACGAGTTGCACTTGATGTGATAGCCCCCAACTCGGCAGATCTTAACCCGATTGAACACGTCTGGGATGTGATTGAACGTAGCGTCTGAGCTCATCGCCCCCCTCCCCGAAATTTATGGGAATTAGGTGACTTGTTTGTGCAGATGTGGTACCAAATCCCTCCAGCGACCTACCAAGGTTTCATTGCTTCCATGCCAAGAAGCGTCGCCGCTGTTAGCCGTGCCAAAGGTGGACATATCCGCTATCAGGTGGTGGTCATAACGTTCTGAATGCTCAGTATACGCGTATACCGCATAACAATCAATTTCACCCATACCATCTGCAGTTACACCAGCAGCTCCACAGACGTGATTTCGATGTTGGATTAACATTTTTTCAATGGACATAACGCAGTGTGACCAATATGCAGCCTTTGTGTCAAAGTCCTGTTTTCAGACGAATCACGATTTCATAACAATGGCGTCTTGAATGTGCAATATGCACTATTGGAGTGCGGATAATTCCAATTGGGTAATACAGGGCCCATTTCAAGTGCCCTTGGAAGTAAATGTCTGGTGCGGGTGGGGTCTTGGGTGACTATCTCATCGGACTATATTTCTCGAAGGACATCTAATGGGAGCATGCTACCTTAATTTTCTTTAAAATGAACTCCCACAGTTGCTGGAGAACGTGGCGCTGTGCGAGCGATTACGAATGTGGTATCAACATGATAGGGCCCCACCTCACGGATCAGTAGTCGTCCAGAACTATCTTCATGTTTCATACCCAAGTAAATTGTCAGCCAGGTCTCCCCATCTAACGCCACTTGACTTCTTCCTGTGGGATCACTTAAAGCAGGTAGTGCATGTACAGGAGCCTGAAAACCCTGTTCACCTTCGGCAATTGATCACCGAAGCATGCCAAGCTCTTACACCTGACATGTTACAACTTTCAAGAATGTCTTTAGAACGTCATGCTGAAGTGTGCATAAACCAAGGTGGTCAGAATTTCGAACACTTGTTACACTGAATATGCAGAGTGCCATACTTCCTACCTACAGACCAACATGTCGTAGCCCAACCTGGCTACGTAACATCGGATAAAAAGTTCCTTTTCAGGACTAAATAAAAATTCACTCTTTGGAACAGAATGATCTCCCTCTTTCTTTCTTTCTTTCTTAATCTCTTTAACATCCAGTTTTGGTTTCTCCCTCGGAATCAGCGAGGTATCCCACGTCCACCACCTCAGGGGACGTTCCTTGAGCGTGAGACATTGGGCCAAGGAATAGAAATGGGCAGAAGGACCAGTACCTCGCCATGAGTCTTCACCTCCTATGCTGAACAGGGGTCTTATGGAGGGATGGACATATTGGAAGGTAGAGACATGGAAAAGGGAAAGAAGTGGCCCTGGCCTTAATTTAAGTACCATTCCGGCATTTGCCTATAGGAAAATTGGGAAACCTTGGCAAACAACTTCTAGAATGACTGAGGTGGGAATCGAACCCCCTCTACTCAGTTGACCTCCAGAGACCGAATGGACACCATTCCAGCCCTCGTGCCACTTTTCGAATTTCGTGGCAGAGCCAGGAATCGAACCCGGGCCTCCGGCGATGGCAGCTAACCACATTAACCACTATACCAGAGGCGGACGGAACAGAATGATACGTGGCCATATTACAGTCACTGTAAACGGCGTTAACAGAAAAAAATGTTTACCAGCCTGCGAATCGAACCTACCTGTAGACAGCTTGGCTGATTCAACAGCAGTGATGCGTGATTTAGCCACTTAAGGTAGCGCGAGCCATGTTGAATGATAGCACGTTGTAGTCCTTATAGACGCTTCCTGTCCAAAAGTAAAACAGCTCTGATCGTTTTACACATTCATCATAGTTTAAGTAATAGAAATAACACTGTCGCATATGTCCACCATATTCGCGAGCATTGTATAAACTGTGTAGTTGTACTAATGGTGTAAAGAAGCAGGTACTAATGTTTTGCGGGTGACTACGATATACGCGTTAGTTGGGTTGCCTACCTCCGAAAAAATAAGGGGCTGGTGAACCACCCTGTAGGGTATATTACATAGTAACACTTCCTCAATCTATATATATAAAATAAGAGTTTTGTCTGTACATTGCTCAGAATTTGACAAGAATGGTATTTCTGTATCGGTCATGTTCATAGTAACAAGAAAATGTACTTTGTCTGTCTGTCTGTCTGTCTGTCTGTCTGTCTGTCTGTCTGTCTGTCTGTCTGTCTGTCTGTACACGCATCACGAGAAAACGGCTGAAGAGAATTTAATGAAAATCGGTATATAAAGTCGCTACAATCTAAGCTATAAATCATTTTATTCACGCTGAGTGATATGGTAGTTTAGGGAAGGCCTTACATTTAATTATCGAATATTTATATTATTAGCAGTCCTATCGATAAATACTATATAACTAAAGTTATATAGAATTCAATTTCCAATCATTTATGTCTTATACATTTTTACCGTACCGGCTCTGATAACACATATTAATGAATTTGTATTTTTGTTGCTAAGTCCATATCAACGCCGAGCCACGAGAAAATGGGTTAACAGTATTTAATGAAAACCGCTATATACTGTATAGTCGGGGAATAAGAAACTACAGTCTAAGCTGTAAATAATTTTATTTTCCCGAGATGAAATGGTAGTTTAGGGGAAGGTGTCTAAAATTTAATTTTTAAATACCGGTACCTATGTTATTGGTGCTATCGAAAAGTACGGTACTACATAACAAAAGTTATAGACAATACAATTTCCGATCATTTATGTTTCATTCAGTTTTACTGTACCGACTATGATAAGAGTGGTATTTCAGAAGGCCTACAATATCCAAAGCGCATAACACTGATCAACAATAACTTTACATTGACCATTGTTAGTTGTGATGTTCTTCGTGCCGCTCAACTCCGATACATGGGATTACTACTGCGTACTGAGTATAACAGCCTGACTGAACATTGGTGGGAAATAGCTAGGGAGTTGGAAAACTTTCTTCTTTAGCATGGCACTCCTCTGGTTCATACATTTTCTGATACTCCAGGTACGTAACACACTTACTCATCATAGCGTTCGAGCTATTCAATCCCTACTCTGAGGCACTGATTGGAATGAGTATTGCGCATATTTAATGGAATAATGACAGAGGAGCGTTCATGGCAGTCTGCGACCTGGTTGTTCCAGCTCTGGAACTTTGGACTATTAGATTGGCATCGTAGTACTGTTCGTTGAAAGTGAGAATGTGTGCGGTTTTTCATTTGACCGAGTATTTTATATGATAACATTGCTTTCACTCGCTACATTTCTACTGACGTTTTTGTAATGACCTATGTTGAATTCAGTTAGGAAAACCACCAAGTCAGTCTTTCTGAGAATCCCGTAGCGAAGCACGGGTACATCAGCTAGTTTAATAATAATTTCATTGGTTTCACGCTAGGCTAATTACTTTTACGGTTTCTGGAGAGGCCAAAGTGCCGGAATTTTGTCTTTCAGAAGTTCATTTTCGTGCCATTAAATCTACCGACATGAGGCTGATTTGATCACCTTCAGATACCACCGAACTGAGCCAGGATCGAATCTGCCAAATTGGGGTCAGAAGGCCAGAGCCTCAACCGTCTGAACCACTCAGCCCGACTTCCTCAATTTAGAGGTTGCCTAAAGGTCAAGGTATACTTAATACCAACAAATAGAGTGCGATAGAAATTTAAAAAATCTACTGAATTTTATAGAAAATCACCGAAGACGGTTTTTAAACATTTTTATTAACCATTTCAAGGCAGAAAGTGCAATGTCAATAATCAAAGATTTTGGAAGGTGGAATGTCTTGTAGAACTCAAAGAATATTAGAGGTAGTGTGACCATACTCCCGATTAGCAAGCCTACGACTTTTATCCTTTTTAAGATGTATGCTTTCTTGTAGAAAGAAATCGTGGGATTGTATATTCCCTTCTTCTTAACATCGTTAGGCTCACTCTCAGAGAATTCGAAGCGAACGGTTGGATCGATTATATATCCTACATTGTTGTCTTTGCAGGCGATTATGTCGATCCTTCTAGTGCATCCAATCTCTGCCAAACCATGAATCTGTTCATGGATGGTTTAAATCAGATGTGCAAAATATGAACATTCGTTGTTTCTTTATTTTTAGCCAAATAATTTCACCTGCAAGTTTCCAATGTGTATTATCTTCCTCCTCCTTAGCATGATCATCACCATTAAGTAACCTTGCTGACTTGCTCCACATTCTTCCTTACTTTAATCCTTACCTTGAATACCAGGCTATTGATATAAATGATTGCAATAAATGATACCAGACATATCAAGAAGATTTCACTTCGAACAGCGATGGAATTATGTAAATTTAAGGTCATACACGTAGCTACGTATAGATTACAGTTAATATGGGAATTCCTAACAAAAGCGAACTTGAAGGATATCGAAAACGTTAAGGCCACGTGTATGAAGTGAGTCCTCGGCGCCTCCAAATTTTCCCCATCCAAATTGATTTACGAGTTGCCCAGCGAAACTACGCTTTTGGAAGATCTTCGCCCGCAGTTTGGACTGCCACCCACGCCAGCTTACAAAGAAATGGTCCCCGAACATCAGAGGAAAAAGAAAGACATCTGGATTGACTTCTACAGCACAGACGCGATAATGACAAATGACTGGAAGGAAGCTGAGGCACCTTGTGACAAGGTTCTCGATCCACGGCTTTCTCTTCTAAGTCTGTTGCACGGATCAATTCCATGAACCATGTGAAGAGTAGTTGTTCCTTTTGTGGCAAGTTATGCGATCGATAGCAGTGCAATTTTGTGACAACCGGCGTATGTCGCTTAAGAAATTCTGCTCGGAAGAGAGTTAATACTGTACAGACTGACAATTATCCAAATGAGATTGTAAATTGTAGCAACTACTTATATACAGTATGTAAGTTTCTCTATGGCCATTGGCTGCAATAAACATATTAATACTAGGCTATACATTTTAAAGGTAAATCAACCGAAGCAAATGTGGTAAAAGAATACGTTTTGTAAGTCAGCAGAATGTTCTTGATTTGACCCTTTAGAGTTATGGAATTCTCAAATTACATTTTTGTGCGTTATTTTTCGATGCACTTTGCTAAGCAACTGATTTACTAGACTCTTTTTTTACAATTTATTTTACATCGCACCGTCACAGATAGGTCTTATGGCGACGATGAGATAAATGCCTAGGAGTGGGAAAGAAGTGTCCATGGCCTTAATAAAGGTACATCCCAAGCATTTTCCTGATGTAAAGATGGGAAAACACCTATAAGCGTCTTCAGGGCGGCCGACGCTTGGGTTCGAGTCCACTATCTCCCGGATGCAAGCTCACAGCTGCGCGCCCCTACAGCATGGCCAACTCGCCCGGTCGATTTACTAGACAGACGCAGATCATACCTAGACTCTGTTAGTGAAGAAGAGATACCATATTTTCCTATACATCTTGAAATATTTTTGTATATTAATAATTTGGCCACATACGTTGGCATTAGGTCTGGAAATGGTAAAAGTGAATATCAGCTTCCATAAACAAATATAAACTGCGAATTTTGCTTGTAGAAGTGCTAGTACCACAGTTGTTCACAGTGGAAGCACTGTATTAGTACTCCAGAAAGTGATTTAATTTTATAATTTCACCAACGCAGGCTTAAGATATCAAGAGATAAGTAAATTCTTGTCCTCGCTTCGAGGTGGTACAGCTCTTTCCAGGCACACCCCCAATGAAGGTGAGCTTCATGTGCCATTTTAACCACATACCATCTTCTGTCTGTCTTAAATCTCTGGGAGTACGAGAATCGAACCCAGGCCTATAAGGACGGCTGCTAATAACGGTAACCATTCCGCTACGGAGGAGGATGGTCTGAAGAGGTTCTGCATGTAGAAAAACAACTTCACTTATCAAATCTAGAAATAATAATAATAATAATAATAATAATAATAATAATAATAATAATAATAATTTGTTTACAGTTTTCTTTACGTCGCACCGACACAGGTAGATTTTATGGCGACGATGGGATAGGAAAGGGCTAGGAGAGGGAAGGAAGTGGCTGTGGCCTTCAGGTACAGCCCCAGAATTTGCGTGGTGTGAAAATGGAAAACTCACGTGCTCAGTTGGAGGTTAGCTGTCTTTGTGAACACGTCGTGATCATTAGAATAACACATTTAATAATGGAAAAGAAAGATTTGAATAGGATGCAGCAAAAATGTGCAAAAGAAAGTGTTGAAAGGAGGAAATGAATGTTGAAAGAATAAAAGAAATGAAACGAAAATATAGTAACTCGTAATAGTACTCCCGAACACTTAAATTATTTCTCGTAACACATACCCTTACTACAGTGTTATTACCCACATTCCACGTATATCACGTTCTATTAAAATGTATTATCCACATGATATTTGTATCCTAATTCTAATAAGTAAGTCTACGAAGCCCCTAAAACCCTGCGACCGTTACAATAATTACCAAATGGTATAGGAACCAGAACTCTGTTGGGCGATCTAGGTCCGAGTTTTAATTATTCTTTCCAGATAAACGCCGAATGCGTCAACAGAGATCTTTTACATGCCGACATCGTACGATATGGAGTCTCGGATGGACGTTTTCCGTATTTCAAATATTCAAACCTATCTGCCGGGTTTGAACCCTTGATTCTGGGATCCGGAGGTCGACATTCTATCACTGATCCAGGGAGGAAGCAGGATAGTAATGGAATGGGGTTTCGGTTTTAGACCAATAAAATATGCCACTGCTCTATCTGTTCCTATTGGATATACCGCGCCGATTGCAAGAAATTACAGAGACCATTCCATCAGCCACCACGTGACATCAGTTCCATTATGCTGTTGACTGCGGTGGAGGGCAGGAAACAAGAATCTAACGAAATGAATTCGCAGCCGCAATGGAGCAGAATGATAGATGGGTCGTGCTGTTACATTTCGTCAATAAAATCAATTGCCTTGGGACATGTGGGACGGGGGTGTCTGGACTGTGGCGTCGTGCTGGTTGGATGGCTCTTCATAAAGCAACTATTCCATTGATGTATGGAAGATTGAAGACCATACCCTTTCAGCGTGTAGTGTCTGCGATATGGTGGCAGTTAACTGAAGGGTTTGACGGTAGAAATTCCTACTCACAAAAAATAACAACTTCTGATATGTCTAACTAAAGTTATTAAAGAATTCAGAAATGGAATATTGGGTTGCTGAAATTTAACGAGCACGTGAATAATGTTTTACATACAGTCGAACAAATGTTATCACAAAAACGAAACATAACTAATTGTATCGAGTCGTCGCATTCTTTTTTTTGCTACTTGCTTTACGTCGCACCGACACAGACAGGTCTTATGGCGACGATGGGACAGGGAAGGGCTAGGAGTGGGAAGGAAGCGGCCGTGGCCTTAATTAAGGTACAGCCCCAGCATTTGCCTGGTGTGAAAGTGGGAAACCACGGAAAACCATTTTCAGGGCTGCCGACAGTGGGGTTCGAACCTACTATCTCCCGAATACTGAATACTGGCCGCACTTAAGCGACTGCAGCTATCGAGCTCGGTTCGTCGCATTCTCTTTCATGGTATACCTCCCTTCAGAAACACCCAATGGAATTGGGATGCATGTATCTTTTTTTTTAACTAGGTCTAGAAATCGAACCGCAATCCCCGAAGACGACAGATAATACAGTTATACTGCGGAGGTGGGCGGCTAAGAGGGTTTTTTTTGTGTGTGTTTATGCAATTTGCTTTACGTCGCGCAGATATAGATAGGCCTTATGGCAAAGATGGGATAGGAAAAAGCTAGGAGTGGGAAGGAAGCGGCCTTGGCGTTACGTAAGGTACAGCCTGGTGTAAGGCTGCCGACAGTGGGGCCCGAATCCACTATCTCCCGAATGAAAGTTGATAGCTACGTGACGCAAAGTACGCTATCACTAGCTCGGTTCCAGAAAACAGTGAAATAAACAGGAAAGGTTATTAAAAATAGAAACAACACGTTTCGTGCAATGACGTGGATGTAATCACATTCAGAACACCACATCAATACTGAAAGTTTGAAATCTATATATATAAAATTGGATGTTGGTATGTTTGAAGCTAATAGATTCAAAAACTAATGGACTGATTTCGCTGAAATGTTCACAGTTTGTTCTTATTATATCTGAGAGGGATTATAAAGTAGTTTCAACGAAATGTGATTGGTCGTTCGGCACTAAGGGGTAAAGAATGAAATAGGGGAAGGTAAGCAAATCGCAAGACAAGTCCGATTAGCGGGTTGCCTAACCAACAGTATGTGAAGATTATAATGTGTTCCTTAAAACTTATTTCTGCTTTGTGGAGGACACCCCTCCCAGCCCAAGGGGAGAGAATAAAATGTAAAAGTAATCGAAAACGACCGATATTAGTGTGGTATTTGTTGAGATAAATAAATGTACACATGCAGTACAACTTCTGTCTGGTTTTGCTAGTCATATATAAATGTATAAGCATTTGTTGACGAGTCTTGTGCAAGGGTGTTTATCGGTCATCACATTCGCTTTCTACGGCGCGGCGCTTCGTATAGCAATGAGTGTATATAGTCTAATCGGGCACGCGAAGCACGAGACCTCCATGGGGGAGAGTTTGCATCATTGTATCACTTAGCTGAGGTCTCGATTAACTTAGTGGTAGCAGAATATCGAATGCATCACTTATAGTTTGTCAGAAACAGCCTGTGATAAACAGGCATATTTTTCTAGCGCCAACTTTCCGTGCACGCTGTGGAGTGAGACGCAGTCATATGAAGAACAACATGAATAACAGAACAATGAGCAAGGGTTCGGGTATTTTTATGAATGAAGTAATTTTCGAATTAATAAAAAGGTTTTGACGATAAAAGGCTCCCTAAGTCTCACATATTTACTACCGACGTTGTTGAAGGAAATTATTAATGAAAATCGGTTACGAAAGATGAAACAGGAGTGGCAGAAGTGAAAGCAATGCTATTCTTAGCTGCAGCCCTAGTGACGATATCCCTGATCTTATCAGGCATTGGTTTAGTTTATACAATTGGTGCTAGTATTTCCATAACTTATGCCACCAGTGCCTGTGATGAACGGCGTTAAAGTATAATTTGTTAGTCTGTTGCTGTATGTTTTTCAGTGCATCGGCAAACTAATAAATAATACGAGTATCTCCGACTGGTTAAAAAAGGAAAGCGAATGAAATACTACTTTAACTCTTATTCCCCAAGTAAATGACGTCTGGGCTTTCCTTCAAGCTGATGTTGAATTATTAGAGACCCAACCAGCCTGCAAACAGAGTATTCAACTACGCAGCAAAATTCTCCTTGTGATATTAAAAGGAAAGTAGATGAAAATCTGTAGTATGAGTCTACATGCGTGTATGTATGTTCAGTCTTCATCCCTAAGACTGGTTGGATCCTCAACAGCTCCGCCATCAGCTGTCATTGATGGCCTAGGCATCACTGAAGAGGCGTACTAGGGAAATGAGGAGTGAGGTAGCTTCCCGTTGCTTTCCTCACTGAGCCATAAGTTGCCATTACACATCAGCCTGCCAAGCCCACTGAAATGCATGCACCGACTGACCTTATGAGCAACATTTTCACACCATTCATAGCAGGGACTGGCTGCAGAAGGAATAGCATCACTATCATCACTCATAGCTCAGTCACTTTCATATTGTCATAGCCAAGTATAAGACAGAGACAGATCAATGAAAATAACAAAATTACTCTAGCCCATACCAGAAGACATAGTGCACTGTAAACACTAGGTTCTGCCAGCAAAGGCAAATGAGTCTACATATGTTACGAAATTCATTATTTAAGAACTAAGGTACTAAGCGAGTAAGGCGTACGGTTAAGCTCGCGCAGCTGTGAACTTGCATTCGGTAGATGGTGGGTTCGAATCCCACCATTAGCAGCTCTGCAGACGGTTTTCCGTGGTTTGCCATTTTACACCAGGCAAATTAAGGTTGTACCTTAATTAAAGCCACGGCTGCTGTCTTCCCTATTCTCCCTTTCCCATCGTTCGGTCGATGAAATCCTGCGACGAATTAGTGTGGCGTTGAACCCGTAGCAAAATGAGAAAAATAAAAAACACATCATAGACGAATTTCGATATTTAGAAATTTAAATAATGACTATCTTGAGGACACTTAGTTGCAACTTGTGTCCATGATGACTTCGGGTAAAATCCAATCTACCAAGTCTCTTAGGCTGTTACAGTTTGTTGATAAATCTCGTCCTGACACAAAGCCGGATTGTACTGTAAGCTGCTGTCATAATCCGATACAACAACTTACCGGTGGTGGTGGTGGTGATGGTGGTGGTGGTGGTGGTATTTATTGATTTAAGTGGATGTACGCCTAGTGAGAGAGCTACTCGAGTAAATGGAAGAGGTCTTACACTTCGAAAAATGAAGCTGTCAGGTGAAGAAAGCGGATGGTCATTAAATGCATGACAATTAAAGAATCTCTCGGTATTGAAGCCTAATATAGTCGATATTGGAAGAGATCAAGAAATGATCACGCGAGGTCGTATAGGAAAGACGAGAGTGAGGAGCAATATGCAACTAGGGAATCTGTGGTTGCCTACCCACGCTCTCACATTAAGAGCCCCTGAAGCATTATACCTTTTAGTCGCCCCTCACGATAAGCAGAGGATACCGTGGATACATTCTTTACCCACACCCCAAGGACACCAAGCCCCATTTGAAATTATCTACCGTTTGTCAATGTGTGAATGGGTAACCAGTTTACCCTGCGCATATTTCTGGAATACTACAGTAATGGCCATGTCTCTCAACAATAAAGTAGCATCTCTCCGAAGCAGAATCGAGCAATGTGTGTAAGTTTCGGAATCTCACATCGGTGTGTACGTCAGATTATAGGGAGTGTAATTGAAATCCAATACCGTGGCAGCTGGCATTTGTGCCATGACTCGTCTCTCGCTCGTCATTCCGGGATCCATTTGATGTATGTATGATAAGTAAGATCACTGGAAGCTATTTTGAATAGCAGTCACATTTAAACGAGTATTTTTCTTTACATTATCTCATGTAACGTAGTTGAATGAAATATTCACCTCCCTTGCTCGAGGTAGATATATCGAATCACTCCTTCACTGACTGTGTGGGCTGTCTCCTCGAGGTTGTAAATGTGTGTTCCCTCCATGTAGGAGGACACATGCTCACTTATTTGTGAATAAGTTGAGAAATCTTCTACTGAAGAAATAATAGAAGCTGTACTGTAGCAATGTACGAAGTTATGTATTAAATAAAATACGGACGTAAATTAGTGAAGCACTTCCAATAAACTTAAGAACCGATGAGTAGGTATTTGTGGATCTGAGACACTCAAGTTCAAAAATATATAAAATTCAAAAACAATCCCACGGCAGCCGAGATGGAGATTTCCAGATTGGGGCTCAGAAACAAAATATCTGCGTAACTTTCCTTCCACATGTATAAAGTATATTGTAACCGTTTTTACGTAAAAGATAGGTATATTGACACTTGAACCAAAACAAATTTTCAAAAAATGTAAGGAAAAGAAATAATATATATACTGATCTTACAGAATACGTTTTGATCCTCTAATTTGAGAATGATAGACCAGGTTTACATAAAAGGGCAAAAAACAAAGTCACCTCCGTACAGGCCATGAAGGCCCTTTGGAGGAGTGGAAGGTAAAGGATTCCACTATCCGTAACCTTGGCACTTGACGGGGTACCGTGGTTAGCTGTACGCCCAGCCGCCTTTGCCCCCAGGAATTAACCTAGTACTCATTTTTGGTATAGGCTGAGTGAACCTCAAGGCCATGTGCACCTCCAGAAGTTGAAACCCCGTTTCTTAAATTTTACGACTTCCTGACGGGGATTTGAACCCATGTCCTTCCGGGCGAACCGAGCACGCCTTTACCGCCTCCGCCAGGCAGCCCCTAGACCAGTCTTACATGTTTTTTTAATATTATATTAGCCGGGCTGAGTGGCTCAGACGGTTGAGGCGCTGGCCTTCTGGCCCCAACTTGCCAGGTTCGATTCTTGCACATCGCCGTAAGACCTATCTGTGTCGGTGCGACGTAAATCCAATAGCAAAAAAGGAAGATCCTGGTTCAGTCCGGTGATATTTGAACGTACTCAGGTACGTCAGCCTCGTGTCGGTAGATTTACTGGCACGTAAAGGAACTCCTGCGGGACTAAATTCCGGCACCTCGGCGTCTCCGAAAACCGTCAAAGTAGTTAGTGAGACGTAAAAACAAATAACATATACTATATTTTAACACGACAGCCGGCCTGTTAGCCATGATCGTTAAGGCATCAATTCTATTTGGTTAGCGGTTTGGAGTCCCGTTGGTCGAAGAAATTTTCGATATCAGAATGTTTGAAAACCCGTGTCGGCGCATGGCCTACTCCTGTCGAATAATACGAAGGGGTCTGCTCAGTGCTTAATACCCCTATTCGACGGACAAATCAACATTAACATCGTCATACACCTTCACTCCTTATGAGCATCTCGGAGAGGTTTAGAATTGAGCCTAGACTTTTGTGAAGCGATTTAGTTACGATGTATTGTATACCAACACTTCTCCTACCCTGCAGGCCAACATGCAGATAGTGAAATGTTTACCATCAATGGGAAAAATATGGATGTAAATTAATGAACCCCTTCCAGGAAACTTACGAACTACGGTGGCAAACCACACAGAATTGACGCCTAAACCTCCATGCTGGCTTCACTTTAGTCTTACTTTCATTTAAATATAGGACCAAGGCATAACTCTCTTCCTTCAGCAGTTCGACGATGTGTTCATGTTCCTCTGTGCTTGCCGCAATCATAACCACATCATCAGGATGTCTAAGATCGATTGCTGGTGAATAGACCGATCCGCAATGGCAACGTTTGGTAACACTGCATGCATGCGCATGTGAACAGAGAGACATCTCCAGAAGTTTCACGTAGCGATGAGCACACTAAGCTGAAGGAGGTTAGTCTGCTGTGGCCAGTCAAACGTTGTGCGTATGAAGAATCGTGTCATATTGAAACAGAGCAACGTATCAGCATCAAGTTCTGTTACAAATTGAGAAAAAGGCGACGGAGAGGCGTGCGATATTGGCGCAAGTGTACGGAACAGAAGCCGTAATCAGAACATGTGTTTTCGACTGGTTCAAACGTTTTCGGGACGAACAGGAAACTCTTGATGATGCGCAACGTCATAAATGTGCACCGCCCTCTCCGGATCTGGCGTCTTCAGGCTTCTTTTTATTTCCCCCACCTCAAGGGAATATTTGTATTATGGTATCATTTACCGAACTTTTTGGACTCAGCGTGTAATACCATGATCATGTTTTACAAAGACCCATATCATATTGAACCAGACAACGAGGACGAATACCAACGCGATGGACTGACATGGTGAACGGCCCCCTACAGTGTTCTATCAGAGTAACCACATTGAAAGCTTTAGATAGGGAAGAATGGCGGAGTATGGTTCATCGGCTAGAGGGCTGAATATTATGATAGTCACGACGCCTCAGTCATCAGGCAAAACGAAGAAGAATATCATATTGAATTTCATAGACATTAACTAGTATGGAAGTCTTGACGCATCCCTGACTGTAGACACACCTGAACTAAGTGTTCCCTATACATACTGACCTGAGCCTCACTCTTGGCGTATTATGCCGGTGAAATGCTTGTCAGGACTTCCATAGAGATGGCAACTTCAACTACTCAAATGCTTGTCGACTGTCTACGAAGCAAATAAACAGGATTACATTGAATTCTCTAGTCTTCTATATCAGTTCGCGTAGATTTACGATCTATTATCGGGTGTCCTTACCCTTAAAAACCCCATTTTCTCTCCTGGAATTAGAAACGTGAAGAAAAAATTGATATTCATTTAAAATTAGCGAACCTTGCCTTACTGGCATGGCAAATAAGTGCAATTAACTGTTTTTTTTGTGCATTCGAATCTCAGTCCTTTCCTCTACAGTAGTACAAGTATTGATTTACTCCACTCCTGAAAGTCATTTTTCAGTACTCCATATTTCCTGACACGTTTTGAGAATTCAGACTATTTTCTCTCTCAGTAGTTTCAGCACTACTGTTGCGATACCATCCGGCCTTGCAGACTTTAAAATCTTCAGATTTTCTCTGTTCTCATTATTGATGACTCACTAAGATGTTTGATTTTTCAGGTGAAGAGAAATTTTTGCTATCATCATAGAGATTTTTGCCGTAATTTCTACAAACTTCAACTGGTTTTTCGATGTCCTTTACTATCTAGCACTCCTGATTTTTTATTGCCTGCAACCTCGGTTTGAACTCTCCGGTTAGATACAGAAGGTTGTTCTGAATATCTGGTGACGAGTGGTGGCGCTTTTATGAAATGGTGACCGAGCTCGATAGCTGCAGTCGCTTAAGTGCGCTCAGTATCCAGTATTCGGGAGATAGTAGGTTCGAACCCCACTGTCGGCAGCCCTGAATATAGTTTTCCGTGGTTTCCCATTTTCAATCTACGCAAATGCTGGGGCTATACATTAATTAACGCCACGGCTGCTTCCTTTCCACTCCCAGGCCTTTCCTGTCCCATCGTCGTCATAAGAACTACCTGTGTCGGTGCGACGTAAAATAAATCGTATAAATAAAAATATCAAGTGGTGAGGAAAGTCTAGGCCCTTGTCTCAGGTGGAAACCCTGCCCCCCACAAAAGACTTTCTTTTTTTGCTAGTTGTTTTACGTCGCACTGACACAGATAGGTCTTTTGGCGACGATGGGATAGGAAAGGGCTAGGAGTGGGAAGGAAGCGGCCGTGGCCTTAATTAAGGTACAGCCCCAGCATTTGCCTGATGTGAAAATGGGAAACCACGGAAAACCATCTTCAGGGCTGCTGACAGTGGGGTTCGAACGTACTATCTCCCGAATACTGGATACTGGCCGCACTTAAGCGACTGCAGCTATCGAGCTCGATCCACAAAAGACTATCGCGCGTAAGTTGGGGATGCCTGTTTCAACAGTTAACACCATAATTAACAAGGACCTGCAATTAGAAAAGCGGCATAAGAGCCGAGTTCACAAGCTGTTGCCTCGTCACATTTCGGAACGTCGCACTAACGGAAGAAAACTGTATGATAGCTATCTGGCAGGGAATAGATGGAAAAATGTGGTGACATTAGATGAAGCATATGTGTACCTTAGTGATTTTGACAAACCCCGTTCGATTTACTACCGCCCTGGAGACAAAAAGAAATACCAAGCATTGTATAAAGAATGCAAGGAAAGTTTTCCAAGTGTTTTCATGATCGTCGTTGGATACTGCCACAATTGCAAGTTAACCATTCACCGTATCGCTAATAATGTGAAGGTGAACTCTACATACACCACTATCAGCAAGAGGTTTTAACACCCATTTACAACATAGATATCCCAGCACTCTATGGGAGGGCGAAGAATCAAGTACGCGTACATCAAAATAAAGCATCCGGCCACTCCTCTCGTTCGACTCGTCTGTTCTTAGAGAGAATGGAGTTGGAAACTGGAATCCGTGCACTTCTTTTACTGATATTCCGTTGAAGGTACCCGATGGGTCACCCACGGACTTCTGTACATTTGGACTCCTAAAAAGGGCCCTAGAAAATAAACGTACACGCACTATCAATGGCTTCTGGAAAGACTGTCAGGAGGAGCGAGATAAGATGGACGTGCTAGCTCAGAGAAAAGTCTTCTGCAATGGAAATGACTAGAAATTCTGGCTTTCAAATTGAGCATGAACGCTGATGGAGACATGGCTTTTCATAAGATAATTACCCTTCAAACATCGTCCCCAGAGATCCCGAATGACCTTCTGTATTTTACGTTTTGAAACAGGCTTCTGGATTGAAGCTGATGATGCTATTCATTTCAACAATGTCATTATTAATTATTTTAAGATGACCCGCTTCATGAGTAATTACTGTAATTTTTGCTGATTGGCTATGTTCTATAAACTTCTACGTGTCCTCACTCATCCAGTGTAGCTTTTTAGCATGCCTGGAAATGTTATCTGCATTTTTTGATACATCTGCAATCCACGACTTTCTTCTCTTTTTCTTCTTTCTTCTCGTTTTCTTAAAAAATCGGAATGGTTTGCCTCGAATTCCTTCAATCATCTTTCTGTCATCTCTTTTCTTTATCTTTATTTGTTTACGTCTCAACGACGCAGATAGATTTCTTTATAACGATGAAATAGGAACGGGCTTGAGTTGAGAAGAAAGAGATCGTGGTCTTAATTAAATTACGACCATCAAAGTTTGTCTGGTCTGAAAATGAGAGACCGCGGAAAACTGTCTTCGGTGTTGCTGACTGTGGAGTTCAAACTCGTCTCTCGAATGTCAGAAAAACAGCTAACTGCCCCCAAACCACTTTGCCAACTCTCTTGGTACTTCCATCTCTGCCTAAGGTACAATGTCTTGTCCTAACCACAGCAGCCAGTCAGAGAATATCCAATCTTAGTAATGAGGTTAACAATAATGGAAATATCTTTCAGGGGCCTTCATGCCCTGTACGTAGATGGCACTGCTGTTTCGTTTTCTATCTGGTTCATGAAACATTCACTTACGATTTTGTTCTTACACATCAAAACTCTCCCAATCCACCAGACAATAAAAATAACATAACATCTTAGGCTTTAACAGCCGGCATCTCGATGAATATACAAATTATCTTCAGAGCTTGTCCACTGCTGACCTTCAAGAGAGCAGATCTCTTAAGAACGCCAGGCGTAATTTCTGGTGAAGTGTTGGAACTTACTCATCCAATTCAACCACGACCTACAGACCTACATGACATGGAGACATTTGTTGTAAAATTAGAGACTTATAACCTCTAGTTTACGTCACAGAGCAAGAAATAAACATGAACATTACTTCAATAAATAAAGTGTCAATATATACATAAATGTTTTGTACTGTTAGGCGTGCTTTCCTTATGATGTATGACCAAGACTGGACACGCTCGAGGTGCGTGTCCGATATTTGTCTTGTATACTTACACAGCTCTCTGGCAAGGCGTATGCAAGCAATTACTGCTAATTTGTTGTCACAGAACAGTTCTGCTTGATTTTCATCGAACTGCTTCTACAATTTGTGTTGGTATTTCTCTCATTTTCAATTAAATTAAAATATTTCCTGGCAAGAGTTCAGTGTATGTGGAAAAGACGGTGAAACGAATCAATTTCATTTTCTAAGGAATTTTGTCTCTGACACTGTGCTCTAGGCAATCTACTCCCAACTGAAGGGACGCGAGTTCGAATTCTGGCGTCTTCGGAAGGAATTTACTGTAGGATCAATACGTGTTATAAGAAAGTGCACTTGACTTTAAATTCCCTGCCAAGTATTCAAATGGGCTGGGTTCTTCACCGACCATAAGCTAATAAGACACATCTTATGTTGATATGCAAGATCATACTGACATACCGGAAGTAAGGCTTTCTCCTGCTTTTGATTATATGTTTAAGTGGTCTGCAGTGTCGGAAGCTTATATCTACAAGAGATAGCATATGTCAATTCATTTTCTACCAAAAGAATTCTAAAGTTTGTTAGTAATTTCCTCTAGAGTACTTTATTTAGTCCTGAATATTGGCAACTTAGTCCGGGTCCCCAGCTTAGTTAAGAGACCACTAATAGAACAGCCATCGTCACTCGAAGTTGATGCAGTAGGATGGCCTGTACCTTTCAACTCCTCATGCAGCCAACAGCACACGGTCATCCAACCAAGTACTAAGCACGTCCAATGAGAGTTAACATACAGTTCGTACGTAACCTCCGCCGAGGTAACACAACCAGCGGCGTGTCGATACCGTTTGGTTATCGCGTAGTGCGAGTGTGTGTTCCTAATATATTTTGCGTTGTTCTTGGAAAGCTGTATGTACAGTCATGGCAAGTATCATGAAAAACACCACAAAATGTGTTTTCGAAGACAGGATCTATTGGCTTTCGCCTTTAGAAATCCATCGTTGGATAAGTCACGAACTAAATTTTAACAGAGACCAATCTATTGCAATACAGTTAGATAACTGGGAATGCTGTGTGACTCTTTATAAAAATCTTCTAGCACGTCACGAAGGAGTGAAAACTTTTCGTTTAGCTAATGGCAGTACCACTAAAATAACGTACACTTTCACTAAACGAGTAGGCGTGTACAACCTCCCTCCAGAAATAAACAACGATCGCCTTGCACGAGTTCTCTCGATATATGGAGTAGTCAAAGACATCCAAGAAGAACGGTAGAATGAAGCCTACGAATTTTCCGATGTAGTTAATGGCATACGAATTTTAAAAATAGAACTTAAGTAACTTATCACGTCTCAGCTTATGCTGAATGATTATTGAATACTACTATAGTACGAAGGACTATCAAAATCATGTTTCTATTAAACGAAACAACACACCTCCAAATAGATTGTCCCAATAGGAAAGCCCGTCCCGCGCGGAGTAGAAAACAAACGTACAACTCCGCAGTGGCTGAATCTGATGGGAGCAGTACTATACGCGAACCTTTACTTGAGCCCTGAGCTCCCTAGTGCTGAATCGGTAGACCTCGGTTATCTTCGACATCTATATTGGCAACCTTTGAAACACAAACTATGAATCGCTTATTCATCGCTGTGCGACATCTGGCGTACACTTTACGAACTAGTACTGTTGTTGTTTACACAGCAAAGCTAAACTATATAATTCATGCTAATAACAAGATTCGCATCGAGAAATGTTATATAATGTTAAATAGTGTATGTGTGACACAGTTGTTGACATAAGATAATAAATGTTTAGAAAATTCATATCGATTTAACATATTATCGATTCAATTCAGATTTCATTTCCATCCAGTTGGCAGTATAACCGGAACTGGCAGCGCTCCCTGCTTACTCCTCACCCCGTAAAACTTCGGCTCAAGAAAAGGTTCGCGTATAGTACACTAAATAACACAACAGATGTATAAGTCGGAGCTCTCCAGCCCGAATACCCAACCGTATTAGAGAATATTACTTACACTCCCCATAAACAACAACACGATTTTCAAGAAACCTCCCAACTAGCTGACAACAGAGAACATATTCATACCTCGTAGTACGGATGAAGCAATCATGACAATTTGTAGTTACAACTTTGAGAAGAAGGAGAAACATTCAGACACCACAGAGACTGTAGAACAGGTGGCATTCGAAGAGAGCCCAGTTAGAAGGAAACAAATAGTAATTACACCAATAACACGAAAAATATGGTCTGAGGACATGGAAATTCAGAAAGACACCCATATACCAATAGGAGATACACAAGTAATAAAAAAGAATACACACCCAGATTTTACAAACCATCCAGTCACAGACAACAAACAAAGTCTCTTTCTTTGCGCAGTGAAGACATGGAGTTTACACCAGATTGAGAAAATTCTCCCATACCTGACAATGTAATTGATCCTAACACAACAAAAGGACCGAGTATTAGTGAAATTGCAGTAACCTCGCTAACAGGTGACAAGACTACCCCGAATACGACAGGCAGTAACAAGGACTCTCACAACTTACATGAGAGAGTTGTCAACAAATACGTTGCACATGGCGAATCAAAACCGTACAGCACATAAAAGCGTAGTACCTCACGCAATTGGCTTAAATTACAGAAAGTTTAGACCAGTGTATGCGTGAAAGTGTATTGACCACATCAGCTTAATCAAATCCTCCTACCAGAATGAATTCTACTATAATTACTTTGATTCTTCCCTTGTTTCTACAGATGACTCTCCTACGTTGTGTTACCACCTTGAATGCAGACGGCGTCAAAAGTCTGACCACGGAAGCTCTCCTTCAGAATTTTCTTAGGGTTCATGACATAGATGCCGGCCCTATGGTGTAGGGGTAGCGTGCCTGCCTCTTACCTGGAGGTCCCGGGCTCGATTCCCGGCCAGGTCAGGGATTTTTACCTGGACCTGAGGGCTGGTTCACTAAAATAATAGCATCTCGAATAAAACTGCAGTTGTAACAGATCATCGGACAAAGGCAATCATGTGGGACATCAGGTCAAAATATTATCTCCAATCTGTTAGTCCTGAGAAACATAATTCTTCTACACGACAAAGCCCCATAGAACCTTCTACCCACGACACTCGTAAGTATGGACTTCCATAAGGCCTTCAACGGAACAAAACATCCGTAGCTGTGGTACACAGTGCAAACTTTCGCCTTTCCATCTAAATTGATTGAGTGCATTAAAGAACTGTATAGTACAGCCACCTCATGAATTATCACAAATGGACATGTAACTGTGAAAATACCTATACAGAAATCAGTTCGTCAAGGATATCCCCTCTCTATGCTTCTGTTCATCGTAGCGCTAGAACCATTTCTTCACCGAATAAATCAGTGTATAAGTGGCCTGTCACTCAGTGCAAAAAAGTGACAGTACGAGCGTATGCTGATTACGTTTGTATTATCTTAACAGAACCATCCGACAAAGAGCGAACTCTAATATCATTCACGAATTTCAGTAAGATTCAGGATCGAAGGTAAATAAGAAAACGTCCGGAATGCTGCTTCTTGTCCAATATCAATCACCTACGCCTAATAGATCACTGCCCATTGCAGCCAAGTTGATGATCTTAGGAATTTTTTTCCAACAAAATTTTAAATATACGCTAACCGAGGATTGGACATCGATAACTAATAAAGTTAGAAACATCTTAATTCAGCAGCATACTAGGTCTCTGAATTTCATCCAAAAAGTAATGCATATTAGCGTGTTTGCTTTATCAATAACATGGTACTTTGCTAAAATTCTACCTACACAAAAACAAATAACACAGCGTATAGAACTTTGTATAGGCCACTATCTTTGGAGAGGTTCTCTGTTCTGGGTGAGACGTGATCAACTGTACTTTCCGATTACACATGGAGGACAAAACCTAATTTTTGTAGACCTGAAATGTAAGGCTCTACTGGGAATAACGATACTTAAATCACCATCAGGTTTGCAAACTCGAACATAACTGGCATTTCTTCAACCTCCTTAACCTGACGTAAGAGGTGGCCATCATCCTTTCAGAACCATCATTGGTATCCTTGTCAGTATCCCGCAAGACCGAAAAGAAAGAAAAGAACTTCACTCGACGAAAAATTTCTACACGTACCTGCTGAAAGGATTACAGAACCGGTACCGACTGAACATAACTTCCCTCAAATAAAATGGAAAATGGTTAGGTCAAATGCTAACAATAAACAAGTACCAACACAGTGAACATCATCAGTCTACTCAGTAATTAATGACATCGTTCCAACAGCAACAAAGCGATCTCGTCAAAACTTGTCTGAAGATAATAAGAGTGGACATTGCGGCGAGCTCGATACCACAGTGCACCGAGTTACATCTTGTCGGAAAGCGCAACCTGTCTGGACATGGACTGTTAATACAGTGCGGAAAATATAAGGAGGTCTGTCTTCGTTATCGAATGAACAGTTAATGATTGGAAAATTTCAACTGGCGGAAAAATCAGAAGTGAATGCTGTAACTTGGTTGATAGCGGTGGCAGTGTATTGGAATCTGATATCATACGATAAGAGTGGATGGACGCTGGTGGACTTTATCAGACCAATAAAGACTTCTCGTTGGGAAATGGCGAATGAAAACGAAATATAGAGAAATTTGCGAAACATTTATTTCATTAGTAAAAGTCTTTATTTTATTTTATGTATTTTACACGGTGATTTAATGAGAATCGACAATAATGAGATGGCTTTGTATTTTTTCAAAAGAGTATTTCTAATATTTTATTTCTTTTCTTTAAATTATAAAGTGCAGCTCGTGTTTTATATTAGTCTCAACACTCTTACACAATTATACAGGTGTGCTTATGGTTTTTATCTCACTACATTTCTTTAAATTGTCATTTTGGTTTTTCTTTTAATTAATTTGATATGTTATTTTTAATTTTGTAATTTTGGGAAAGTGAATAAAAAAGTGATGATTAATACTTAAAACATTAAATAAGACATGCGAGTTCTTTAGTATGGTTTCTACATAGCTATGTTCCAGGCCAGCTATGTTCGATGGCACACTACATGCACATATTAATGATTTTATATACGTCTTTTACTATAGCCTTTACGTACCTCGTGCATCGTTTAGTCATAGTGTTTCATATTTAAGAAATAAATACGTAAATTCTAAATTCTAGTTCCATTCTGAAGTGCATTACGGAAACACTGACAGGTCCGGAAGTCAAGTGAGAAATGTCATATGCGGCCGGTGAGCCATTCGCTCACCCACATCAGTCAATTAAATTTTGACTTGTGTGTGGTTGCCCGCAGCGCGTAATTATTGTTAGTGCGTAACAGTTTATTATTTTGAATTTTGTAAGACAAAAAGTTGCCAAGAGATTATCCCAATATCGAGATTTGATGAAACTATCGCACTTTATTTCAGAACCTCATATTTCACAAACGAGTGAGTGATATTAAGTTCAATAATTTTGAGTAGTTAGAAACTGACAGTTTACAAATGGAATTGATTGTATTTCAAGAAAGCAGTAAATGGGTGAACAAAATCGTACATTCGTGAAAATCTAATGTGCTCTTGATGGTGAATACTCTCTCTTGAAGCCGCAGAACTTAATATTTGAGCAGTGAAACAGCCTCCCACAAAAGTTTTCGGCCATGAAGAAACTTACTTCAGCGCTACTTACTTTATTTGGGTCATCGTACGACTGCGAGCAGCTATTTTCTACAATGAACGTTGTGAAGTTAATAGTTACACAACGTTTTGGTTCAGACAGAAGTGCTTCTTGTGTGTTATTGAAGACAAGTTATGAACCTAACATAAATGACATGGCAACAAATTTCACACTGAAGTTGAGAACGATATTTCACATAAAATACTTTGGCTATATTAGTATTTTTGATTTCAATATGTAATAATACTTAATGAAAATGAAATGTCGTATGGCTTTTAGTGCCGGGATATCCCAGGACGGGTTCGGCTCGCCAGGTGCAGGTCTTTCTATTTGACTCCCGTAGGCGACCTGCGCGTCGTGATGAGGATGAAATGATGATGAAGACAACATATACACCCAGCCCCCGTGCCATTGGAATTAACCAATTAAGGTTAAAATCCCCGACCCGGCCGGGAATCGAACCCGGGACCCTCTGAACCGAAGGTCAGTACGCTGACCGTTCAGCCAACGAGTCGGACAATACTTAATGACGAAGTGTGTTACAATGGGTGCTTACTATATTTGTTTACAAATAATGTGTTCTTAAAACATATTTAAATGTGTATTTTTGCGGTTGTAAAACATGCAATCAAATGTATTATTTTACAATATATATCTAACAACGTATTATTAAACATAATTTGGCATTAGGGATAGAAGTCGGGGTTTGGAGGTGGGGGGTTGTACCCATTCAAAAGAAAATAACAAGTGGCACATTAGACTGTTGAGAATAATAAACCGTGCTTTAAATGGCACGCTAGTTGGAAAAGGTTCTCCATCCCTCTTCTAGGCTGTTAAGCGTTAATGACAGAACAAAATTATACTACTTTTTCACTTCTTCGCGTTCAGATTCTGTCAAAATTGACAGAAGAAAGGGTACGTTTTAGAACGAACCAGGATGTTGTTGTTGTTGTTATTATTATTAGGGGCTACCTAATCGAGAGGGCAAAGGTATATTCGGTTCACTTGGAACGACGCCTGTTTCATTCCCCATCAGAAAATCGGAAAATTCAGAAAGGATATTTTCATTTTTGGAGAGGCAGATAGTTCTGAGTTTCACTCATCCTGCACTAAAAATGAGTATCAGGTTAATTCCGAGGGGCAAAAGCGGCCAGGCATACACATACAGGTCAAAATTAGTGGAACTAACGATCTGCACGGAGATGACATTTATTATTCTTATTATTATTATTATTATTATTATTATTATTATTATTATTATTAAATATCACAGTGCCTCCGTAGCTCAGGCGACAGTGCGCAGGCCTCTCGCCGCTGGGTTCCGTGGTTCACATCCTGGTCACTTCATGTGAGATTTGTACTGGACAAAGCGGAGGCGGGACAGATTTTTCTCCGGGTACTCCAGTTTTCTCTGTCATCTTTCATTCCAGCAACACTTTGCAATATCATTAATTTCATCTGTAAGTCATTTATCATTGCCCCCAGAGGAGTGCGACAGGCTTCGGCATGCGGCACAATTCCTATCCTCGCCGCTAGATGAGGACAAACAGTGATAGGTAATCCTTAAATCACTATAACAGTAATTTATTATGAAACAGTATCACCCTTATTCAATACATTATGGTATAATGTAAATTTAAAGAACTTAAATTTCACATTTTTCACATCTATGCACATTTTGATCGTAATTGGACGATATGCAGTAGATTGCTAAAAATTGACATATACATGTCGTAGTTAAAAGCATTAAAAACTGAAGCAAGAATGGTGCTATGAATTTTAAAATACCATTAATGAAAATTTCATGCTCTTAAAAGGTCATAGCCAACGGCCGCAGCCGTGTTGAAACACCGGATCCCGTGAGATCTCCGAAGTTAAGCAACATTGGGCGTGGTCAGGAGTTGGATGGGTTGCCACGCGCTGTTGGTGGGGGTAAGGGAATGGAGGAGCGGAAAGGAACTGACCACCCTACCGCACGTAAACTCCGGCTCAGGAACACCTCTGCGGAGGTTCGGACCTGCCTTCGGGCAGAATACACCCTTACCTTACCTTAAAAGGTCATATTAAAATCTTCAGTGTGCACTGTTATCCACTTAATAATAATAATAATAATAATAATAATAATAATAATAATAATAATAATAATAATAATAATAATAATATTAACAAATACATCTCAAATGGGAAATATCCCGCTGGTAATGGTCACTTACAGTAGTGTAATAATAAAGTAAAGTTAACATACTTACCCAACAAAAACAAACAAAAAACAAACAAACAAACAAACAAACAAACAACAAGAGTACAACAAGCAATTCCATGGAAAGCAATTATTACAAGAAATACTACTAGTTTAACATTCTAAATCCAGCATCATCGTATAAGATTTCATACGCAATTCAAGTATATCCAGTGCTTAAAACTACGGCTTAAATTACTATAGTTTGAGCTTTCTACTAGCTTAACATTACAATGATAATAAAGTAAAGTTAAAAACATTGGTAATTACCCAACAACAACAACTACAATAACATGAGTACAACAAGCAATTCCCTGGAAAGAGAATACCACAAGATATACTACTAGTTTCACAATTTAAACAAGCAGAAAATCACAAATTCTAGCACTAATGGTCTTCTTAAATGACTTGATACCGGAAGGGAATCTATCAAAGACTGCTGCAGGTAATTTGTCATAATATCCACTTGATGTTTCATTGTTAAAAGTCTGCTAATTTGGACCATGCGGTATCTGATTATTAATTGATATTTCGTGATATGGTTTACTGCCAATAACGCTTACCGTAACTGCATATATCTCGGTGGTGTAATTGCCTTCTTGGCCCAGTTGAACGATGTGTTTACGTGCGTGCTTTAGTGCATTGAATAAGGAGGATACTGTTTAATAATAAATCATTGTTACAGTTTTTAAAGATTATTAGTTTAGCTGTCAATAGGGAAACATGAAATGTATCATTTATTGTGTGACTGGAAACAGGCTGTAGATTTTTGACAGTATTATTAATATATAGGGGAGACCGGGGCAAGACGACGAACGGGGCAAGATGACGAATCAACCATAACTTTTGTAGTATTCTGTTCACTAAGTTGGCTACCATGTGACCTTGGGCCCGATATCTCACAGGAATAACTTACACATAGAAGGAAATTCCATTCAGTCTGAGACATGCAGTGGTAGGGGGGTGTC
The DNA here is from genome assembly GCF_040414725.1 of Anabrus simplex. NCBI lineage: Eukaryota > Metazoa > Arthropoda > Insecta > Orthoptera > Tettigoniidae > Anabrus > Anabrus simplex. Next base: position 611,813,784 of record NC_090265.1, on the reverse strand, counting down.
TGTCTGGCGCTGTCACACTAAAATATCTGAGGTATGTGCAGTAAGCTTCTACTACTAGTGTGCTCACAATACGAATTAACTGTTTTATTTTCTTTAAATGTCAACGTATTTCTTACTTACTTCAGTGTTAACTGAATCTTGATTGTAAGATGTCTGTCGATTATAAAGACAAACCGCTTTCTAAGCAACCTGGGGCAAGATGACGGGGGCAAGTTAACGAATTCGTCATCTTACCCCAGGCCAGCTATAGGCTACACGTAGTCACCCGTACCTTACGCTAATCACAGAAATGCCTAGAAATTATCATCGGAAGACGGGCAGACCTATCACAACGAGGAAGAAACAGCTAGGAGGTCAGCATCCATCATAACCAGCACACCCATGAAGGACATGCTTCAACAAAAATAAGTGCTGAAGAAAGAGTAGGAATGTAAAACCCAGAGAAGAAAAGTAGCCAGGCAGCTGGGCTTCATATCCGAATCTGACAATAATCGGCTGCAAGAAAATTCTGCATGTCCTGTGTGTGAAGAAACGTATGTTCATCCTCCAAATGAAGACTGGATTCAGTGTGATAACTGTAAAGTGTGGTGGCATGAAGACTACTCAAGTTATGAAGGCAGTGGACGGTTTCTCTGTGATATGTGCGGAGTATATTATTCTTATTCTTAATCTGTTTACCCTCCAGGTTCGGTTTTTCACTAGGACTCAGCGAGGGATCCCACCTCTATCGCCTCCCTTAAGGGAAGTGTCCTGGAACTTCAGACTTTGGGTCGGGGATACAACTGGGGAGAATGACCAGTACCAGTACCTCGCCAGGCGACCTCACCTACCATGCGGAACAGGGGCCTTGTAGAGGGATGGGAAGATTATATAGGACAGGCAAGGAAGAAGGAAGGAATAGGCCGTGGCCTTAAGTTAGGTACCATCCCGGCATTTGCCTGGAGGAGAAGTGGAAAATCACGGAAAACCACTTCTAGGATGGCTGAGTTGGGAATCGAACCCACCTCTACTCAGTTGACCTCCCGAGGCTGAGTGGACCCCGTTCTAGCCCCCGTACCACTTTTCAAATTTCGTGGCAGAGCCGGGAATCGAACCCGGACCTCCGGGGGTGGCAGCTAATCACGCTAACCACTACACCACAGAGGTGGACGCGGAGGATATACCAGTTTAAAACTGTTTTCTTCAGAGTTCTTGTATTCAGTGTAGTAATTTTAGCAGGAACTTCTAAAAATTATTTTTAATTTACTTTAAATTATTTTAACATTTTTCAAATATATGTTCTTTAGAAATGTATGTCCTTGTGTAGTACATAATTAAAATCAAGTTACTTCAAATTTTCATGGCGTGTTTTACAAATTTCAGTGAAATTTTATGTTGAAGCAGTTGAGAAGAATGCTCGTCATCTTACCCCAATAGGTTCGTCAACTTACCCCGGGCACGGGGCAAGATGATGAATTTACATAAAATTAAACTTTACTACTTTATGAAAAAGCTATTAAAACTAGAACTTTGAAAATTGCTGTACTGTTGCATAAAAAGGCAGTAATACACACGTCATTACAGGCGTAAAACACGCCATGTTCTGGCGGAATATTGAAACGAACCTTATCATCGTCAACTTGCCCCCGGTCTCCCCTATATATTACCTTGGAAACCTGCAAAGCAAAACTGGATAATTAAGGGAATTTAGTACAGACCTCTCTTTTGAAACTAAAAATTTAAAACTAAACTGCGCCATTAATCGATTCTGCTGTTTTCTCACAATTCCCGAGATTCAGGAGCATCCCGGATCCACTGTTACTATCTCTATTGTAATTACATGTACTGCTCTAATGCTCTGCGAACCGATTATTAATCAGTTGTTTATGAACTGAACATATATATTTAGTTATGCAAGCAACAAGAGGACAAAATGTCAGCATGATTAATTTTCAGCTCACTGCAAAATTAATTAATGAGAACATGACCCAATTATAGAGTCATCAAACCAGAATACATTAAATGGAGTGTTCTGATAATTTTAGGTCAATTTCCAACAACAAGCCACGCTTCAAACTCAACGAGCTTTTGCCTGTGCACTTCAGATTTATATTAGGGTTGGAGGAATTACCAAGCACGATTTTGTAAAACGGTGATATGGAAATATAGTCCGTCCCCTAGAAAACATTGATTCAGGAATATATTTGATTAGAAATAACCTACCAGTTCAATATATCAATATAAAACTGCGTAATACTTCTATTTACATTAATTTTGAGTACCAAAGTGCGTAAAAGTAGATTGCAATGATTAATCCTAACTTTGTATTATTGTTTTTATTATTATTTTGATTATTATTTTCATTATTAGTAGTAGTAATGATAGTATGGTCACACATGCCAACCGGGTGAGTTGGCCGTGCGGTTAGAGGCGCGCAGCTGCAAGTTTGCATCCGGGGGATAGTGGGTTCGAATCCCACTGTCGTCAGCCAAGAAGATGGTTTACCGTTGTTTCCCCATTTTCACACCAGACAAATGCTGGTGCTGTAACTTAATTAAGGCCACGGCCGCTTCCTACTTCTACCCCCTTCCTATCCCATCGTCGCCATAAGACGTCTCTGTGTCGGTGCGACGTAAAGCAAATTAAAAAAAAAAGCACACACACATGCCGGTGTACACGCCTGAAACCACCTAACCAACTAGGATGTAATTTCACGCCAGAGAAGTTAACTTACAGTGTGTAATCAGTGTGCTCCTATCAGCTACTACTACTACTACTACATTTTTTCATTCCTCCTCTGAAGGGGGAGGTGGGCCTCCTAAACGGTGACGCCGTCCCTCAGGCCAGGCCGTGGCCTCTACTAGGAACTGTCCAGGCATTTGCCTTAGTGCAAGGGAATGGCAAAACCATTTTGGTACTACATCAAGAATGGTACTGTGTGGCATAGCTTTTCCCGTGTTCACGAAACAACTTATTTAGGACGCGATCCATTGCGTAATCTTGGTTACAAGAACCTACAACTCTGAACATTAGACTACCGGCACCAGAATACTTAAAATGAAAACCCACAGCTCGCTTCCAGTTTCAACCGTGTAAGGAATGGAATGAATCAAGCCCGCATCTAGCGGATAGGGTAGGACATGTGCCGGCTGCCGAAGCCTAATGCACTCCTCTGGGACGATAATTACTTACAGATGAAGCGATATTTAAGAGCGTTGCTGTAATGAAAGATTACAGGGAAAACCGGAGTACACGGAGAAAAACCTGCCCCGCCTCCACTTTGCCCTGTACATTTCTCGCATGGAATGACCAAGATTTGAACCAGAGAACCCAGCTGTGAGAGGCCGGCGCGCTGCCACCTGAGCCATGGAGGCTCCCAGCACTAGAATATTACAGTGATTAATTTTATTTTTTCACATTCTGGTTTAGTGGATTTTTATTTTGCTATGTGTATGTACACTCAACCGCACAAAAATGGCTGGCAAAGAAATATTTAAAGAAGTGTTGGTCTAGTGGTGTTCAATTGATTCTTGAAATCTGAGTTCCTTGATGTATTGTTTCATCAGAAATGATTACAGGCTTAGAAAGTTGCCATATATTTCGTACAAATAATCCTGTAGAATTTAAATTTGTGAATAAAGTTACACTAGCATTGGTTTTTAATGTGACGTTATATAGCGGAAAATCACTTAACTCCAAAGTGTTACAAATTGTAAAGGAAACGGAAGGATCTCCTTTCCTTCATCAGTTTACTATGATGTATATCTTGTTTCTGATACAATATTGATAATTTAAGCATTGATTTCTTCGCAGTTTTCATTCTAAGAGGCAATAATAGTAAACTTGTAAAATAGTTCGTCATTTGGAGATTTAAATTATCTTCCGAATATTTCTGAAACAATATTTTCCTCCGCTATTATCCCGGATGGTAAATGTGTAACGTTAGAGATTTCCTAAGATTCGTCCTTTTAAGTCAGGGCCTCTCAAAAGCGCAAAATCGCACGCGTGCAAACCAAGGCGCAGAGGCTCTGAGCACTGTGCATCGATCCGACTGAGCTGAACTCGGCTTGACTGAGATGGCGTAGTGCGCTGAGAGTGACGAAGCGTTCGGTGACAGACGGATAGATAAGCGCAAGGCAACAACATAATAATGGAGCAACCTGTTTCGAAGAAAGAAAAGACTTCCGAAAGCCCATTTCGATCTAACTGGGAACTTTCGTATTTGTTATCTTGTCAGTCGTGACAATATATCCAAATGCTTAATCTGAGGGACAAATTACGTGATCACCAAAATGAACTATGGATGTTGCCATTGATGCTTTCACGGCCCCTACTTAAAGACATGATACTGTATAGGTTCTTAGGCTTACGCCGTGTGAGGAATTAAGGTGAAAATCTTTACGTTTCGCACATAACTGTGCTCTGCGTCAGAAGAAAATCACGACTATCCACGAGAAAGGCTCTGTTTTAAGTGAAAGCAATCCTCAGCACCACTTTTAGGTAAAAGAATGGAGGACTATAATTTATCTCTTTTTTCCATGTGTTTCCAAACAACTGAAAGGCATGATTTTACATCCGTATCACAGTTGAAGAAATTTAATAGAATCTTGAATCGTTGTCTCTTCCAGCCAGGGTCATGTCTTACAACCCTAAACTGAAACAAGTTTGTATCAGATATGGATATATATCTGGCTCTGAATTTTGCTGTATAGGCTACTAGAAGAAGACTTTAGAAAAGAAATGTATATGGGACGAAATTATACTACAGTGTACTTCATCAATATTGCCATAGAAAATTAAATTGCAAGTAATAATTTGATTACCGTTGCGTGAATCTCTGTTAGGTATCATTTCTGTATGCTCTACAAGAATGATCATAAAATAATTGACTAGTGCAGTGTAATTTATCTAACATATATATACTCACTGTCTAAAGACAGTAAAGTTGTATTTTCCATAAGGGTCACTGACATTAAAGTCCGCATAACTTTCACATTATTTTTTTCGACTATGATGCCTGTCAGTATTGAATAAAGAATTGGATAAAGATTTGAAAAATCAAATTTTCGTCACTTAAAAGGGCAACAACATGCAAATCGATAGCTAAAATAAACTCACAGAATGTTACAACTCTTGTAGTTTCTTAGCGATTATTTATGTAAACAGCACGAAGTAAACGCTGAAAAGTAAACCAGTTACCGGAATACAAGGCTACAAACAGAATCTGTGTGTAAAAGCAACGTATTAACTTCACAAAGGACTTAAAACTTTGCGCGCTTGCTAATGATTGTTTTTATTTACAACATGAAGTACATTGTTAAGTAATACGAAAACTAAAACGCTGAAATTACGTGAAGTAGAAGCACCAAGGTTTTCTGAACTCAGGTCGGGGTCATAACATCGCATTTTCAAGTCGTTTTGCGAACACCTAATGCTGAAAAATAGTTACACAGCAGTTTGCTTTTGGAGTTAATTGCAGGAAATATATTCACAATGGAACTACACTGAAGAACCAGGAGATAAAGTAACAAAGAACAAAGCCGTCAGATGAAAAATAAATACAATTTCAAAGGATGCCGATGAGAGTCCAAATCTGAATAAATACTGAATACGTGGAAATAGACATAACCTTATTGACATAGTGTTAACTTTAGACCAATCGGTGAACGAAGTAAATAGTAATGTGCCATTATTTTATGTTAAAAACGACAATTCGTGGTCATTAATCAGTCAAAATGTTGTAATCTGAAATCTGTAGGCTAAAATTTTTAAGGAAAAAATACGTAAATCGGTTCAATGAAAACGGAAATTTGTCGTAAATATTAGATTTTATTTTAAATATATAGATAATTTATAACAGTATTACGTTGATTACCGTGTACCGGACCTGATATTTAGCCTCCTGCGCTCCAATTTCGCCCACTGTCATACCAGCATAAGCCTGCGAATCTTCTTTTCTTACTACATAATTAATTGAAGACTTTAAATATATTAAAGGCCAAGTGATGAAAATATCACTTTTCGCTCGTTTTATTAAAATATGTTATGAAATAACCTTTATTTGAATATATAACAGGCCATGCGACGTGAGAATTTCAAGCAGTTCATTCATATGTCGAAGGATTACGCTCGTGCCATGCATTGCAACTCCAGATACTTTGGCCTTCTGCTGTCAGCGAGAACAGCTGTAATGCAAGAAATGCCTTCGATTTTATCGCGTGTTAAAAATATTAATTTGCCCCCACCTTTATGATATTACAATGTTTCATATGTGATAATGGAAAAAAGAAAGAGGGAAAGTCACATCGGAAAGAAATGTGTTTGCTTCAGAACAAGCATTCACAACGAAGCCCATATAATGGTGCAGGCAAAACAGCCACCTTTATAAAATTTATGTTTGTTCTTGTTTGTTCTCATGTTATTAATGTCATGATTTATTAATATACCGATAGATGTTAACATATATTGCGATGGTTTTGAGGTTAAGCGTGTATGGGCAACCAGTAAATAATTTTGACTAATTGGAATACAAAAGGAAGTATTTAAATTTTCCTTTGCACTCTTACCTTTCAGATAAATTGGAAAAGCAAGAGTATTATTTCACGAGGAAATGAATAACTCTACAGGAGCAGTGGCTCTTGGCTAAGGCGGACTTCACGCGTACCACTTCTCAGGCACAAAACTGAGTGGTTCAGCTGCGACTACAATCGGCCACTCTCAACCACAATTGAGTGGATCATTGTGGTTGTTTGAAGTTCGCATCGGCCACAATCTTTCCAACCACTTTAAACCCGTAAAAGGTACACAGTACTGAAATAGATTTCGAAGAGTAAGCATTGCTGTGGCTTGTTACTTCGACGAATACGAAATAGAATGTATTTAATTCATCCTATTATAGAAAAGAGGAGCGAAAATCAGTTTCACTTACTGTATTATTCTTTGAGAATGTACGATAACAAGTTTTTAAATTTCTTTAGAATGGTCAAAGATATAATTTATTACTTTTTCTTCCAATTCACAACGGCAGAACACACCTATGAGTGAAAGTATAACGCCAGAACTTCTCGTAATCACAATCACAGGTGTGCGCCGAGCTACAGCGCTGTTACTGGCGTGTGGTTGGCGTGTTGCTCGTGTGAACAGCGCTCGACCACGGTCAGCGACATTTTTGTGGGTGATATCCTCCACAGACTGCGACAGTGGTTGAACATGACTGCTGCGTGTTCAGCAATACTGCGTTTCTGTAAGAGCTTGAGGACGCCCACAGCTAACCACTGTGGTGTAGTTGTAGTGTGATTGCGAAGTGGTACGTGTGAAGGAAGCCTAAAGATAACCCATTTCATTATCATAATTATCCTTTATCCCATCATATGGGAACGCTAGGTTGTTGACTTTCATACTGGTAAAAAGCAAACTTCGTTGATTTTTACTTTCCCAGATGGCTGAAGGAGAATATGAAAAGTGTGTAATAAAACATTTATACCAACTTATACAGTGATGGAAAGGCATATTGAGACTCTTAAGACCCACAAAAACTAAGCAAAGTGACTTATGCGGAGAATCGAGGCAATAAAGGGTGCAACTACAAATACAAGAATGATGATGATGATGATGATGATGATGATGATCAAGGAAAAAGTGAGCACGTTAATTCATTTCCCGTAGAAGAAAGCCATTGTTTTAGGACCAAGACGGGAAAGTAACAGTGAATCCAAGATCTTTACATGCTTCGAACTCAATGAATTCAATGAAAGACATTTATAAGTTTTCCAACAACTTTTATTACCGTTCGGAGCTCTTGAGGGAAATTTACCTAAAAGATCGGTTACGTCAATACCTGCGATTTCTAAGCTCGTAATACAGAAAATATCAAAATAACAAAATATTAAATCAAACCTTGAACTCCATCATCGAAAGCCTTAGAAGGTTAAACAAATGACTGCAAAGTGACATATTATGCACTTTCAGTTTAGGCTCGCAGGAAGTCGTATCACTTATTGCACTTATTCCTAGTAAAACGCATTATTCCTTGTTATAATTTTTTCGTTCATGGTTCGCCTGGAATCCATCAGCATTAAGGCGTCATGTCTTTATGGTCTGACAGCATGTTTAGCTGGTTCGGTTCCCGCTGGTGTAAAAAAATTTCACCATCAGAATGTTATCCAGCAGGGCAGGAGAGGTGATGGCATACAATTTCCAATCACTAGATTGCGTGCCAACAACCTCTCTGCGGTGTTCATATGGAGCGAGTGCATATGACGGTGTTGATGGTGATTTGTCCTACGGAACAGGACATAAAAAGCTTTGAGCAGACCCATGGGTTTATTCGATAGGCGAAGGCTATGTGCAGATATCGCTTTTCACCTTGTCCCTACCTCATTAAATTCATTATCACCACCACCATCACACAAGCAAACGCGCAGGTTGCCCATTGACATCAACTAAAAAATCTAATTATGTTGTTAATGTTATTTGCTTTACGTCCCACTACTACTTTTTTACCGTTTTCGGAGACGCCGAGGTGCCGGAATTTTGTCCCGCGGGAGTTCTTTTATGTGCCAGAAAAACTACCGATACGAGGCTAACGTATTTGAGTACGTTCAAATACCACCGGACTGAGCCACGATCGAACGTGCTAAGTTGGGGTCAGATGACCAGCGCTTCAATCGTCTAAGCCACTCAGCCCGGCTCTAAAATGATCTGTATTAGGCCCCTCCAGAAGCTATAGGATAACAGTGTTTACACCCTGATCTGTCACGAAGGAGAAACTTGAGTGAATGGTAGTGAAAATACTTCAGATTTATTAAAGGCAATACAAACGAAATTTACACCAAAGCGGAAATGAATCATTTGCAGTAATAACTACAACGTCCAAAATAAAATAAAACAGACACTTATCAACCTCTGTTTTTCTCTTATGAAAGAAAGTTATTGACGAGGTTGGCAAAAAGTACCTTGTTTCAGTACACTCATTCTTAAGATGTGATCAAGATTTCACCCAAATTGAAAAACGTAATCATAGATGTACGTATAACTGCTAAGTGCCATTAGATAGAATTAAAGTAACAGTTTCCTCGTGTATTAAAACTTGAGCTCTAGGACTTTAAAACTCTTGCTACAAAAACTCTTATTACAATTAACCTTTAAATCTCAAAAGCTCACTCGATCAGAATAATTAAGGACAAACTTGGAGAAGTCAACATTCAACAACATTGAACAGTAGATTGAAAGTTTCCTGAAATAATGTAAATTTGAACAATATTACTTCCTCTCCACAACCTTTGAATTTCATCGCCATATTTTTAACTCACCAGATATTCGATGGCGGAAAAGAGTGACTTACAAGAAATAATTGCCTAAGGGATGAAAAACTTTCATACAGACCCCCAACGATTATTTCAAACGTAGCGCATTAAACTTACACGAGAATTATATATTCTAAAGAATTTTTAAAAGTAATTTATTCTTTCCCTTACATAGCGAAAAAATGTATTCATGATGGAATAATTGCATGTTATTTTAATCGATTTTTTATTTACAGAGTTTGCTTTACGTCGCACCGACACAGATAGATCTTATAGTTACAATGGGATAGGAAATAGCTACGATCGGGAACGAGGCGTCCATGAGAAACTATATTAAATTTCATTTTTAATTTCTTTCACTTTACTCCACCCATTATATGCAGTATAAGACTTTTCATATAGCCCATTATATTGTGTGACTCCAAATAAGTTCCCCGGAAAGAAAATGATTTAAGAAGTCACCAACTGATTCGAAAATATCATAACCGACAGAAGATGTTAACATGCCTATTATTATTATTATTATTATTATTATTATTATTATTATTATTATTACCACAGAGTTTCCATGGTTTACAGAGGATTAGGAAGCACTTGGGTTGAATGGCTAGACAAGGGATTATTCAGAAAAACTTTTTGCGGTCAACAGTATTATGTAAGAAGGTAGTTAGCTCCCGAACGAAACTATCTTTACATCGGTTGTTTACACACCAACTTTGCTTTACGGGAGCGAAAGTTGGGTGGACTCAGGGTACCTAAGTTAGAAGTAACAGATATGAAAGTATAGAGAATGATTGCTGGTACAAACAGGTGGGAACAATGGCAGGAGGTTACTCGGAATTACGAGTTAAAGGCTAAATTAGGAATGAACTCGATGGATGAAGCTGTGCGAATAAATGGGCTTTGGTGGTAGGGTCATGTGAGGTGAATGGAGGAGGATAGGTTACTTACTCTTATGGAGGGTAAGAGAAGTAGAGGGACACTAAGATTACGATGGTTTGACTCATTTTCTAAGGATTTAAAGATAAGAGGTACAGAATTAAATGAGGCCATAACACAAGTTGCAAACACGATTTTGGCGACGTTTAGTAAATTCACACAGACTTGTAGACTGAACGCTGAAAGGCATAACGGTCTATAATAATGTATGTATGTATGTATGTATGTATGTATGTATGTATGTGAATTGCTGATATCGATTCGTTAAGTTTGTACATCTTTTCTAACTGCAAAATTATTCATTCAGGGTCGTATGATAAACAATAAAACATGTCACACTATTAGGAGCGTAAATGTAGCCTATAAATTCCTCTGAGTTCCAACCCTGGAGCAAGCCTCATAAAACTGACCATGAGAGAAACACGGGTCTCTCAATTAAATCTACAATGATGCAGTACAATCTTATAAACCATCTTGGGAGGCCGACACTATCATTAATCCACAGAGAGAACTTTACGATATCACATCAGGCAATTGTAAACCAATTTTGTCGCCGAAAGAAATATTGAGTAAATTCCAGCATGTTTATTGAGGATCAGTGGTATTTTACTCCTGTTTGCATCAATATGTACGCTACTGTATAATAGTGTTCGAAAAGAGGAACAGTTTATCGTTCTTTTAATATTGTCACTGCCGGGACAAAACCTATGTGAAATATTTTAGCTTAGAACTTTGGCCGGTAAGGATCTGTCATCTAAGGTGTCCGGCTCCATGGCTAAATGGTTAGCGTGCTGGCCTTTGGCCACAGGGGTCTCGGGTTCGAGTCCCTCCAGGGTCAAGAATTTTAACCATAATTGGTTAATTGCGCTGGCACGGGGGCTGAGTGTATCTATCGTCTTCATCATAATTATTTCATCCTCATCCCGACGCGCAGGTCGCCTAAGGGAGTCACATCAAAAGGCCTGCATCTGGCGAGCCGAACTTGTCCTCGGACACTCCCGTCACTAAAAGCCATACGCCATTTCGTCTAAGGTGCAATATTGTGTGAATATTGTCAAGGCATTCTCGCTCTTCATAATGTGTGTGCTGCGGGTCAGTATATCTCCAAAAATATTATCACATAGGAAGTTTTGCCCCGGCAACGACGATATTCTGATAGATGTAATATACCTACTACTAAGCATGTAATTATGATTTCCCCTAATGATAAGTAGAGGTGAACGATTCAGAGGAGACTTTCCAAATGCTGCAGTCTGCTACTAAACCGGTGTCTTTACAGGTTGGAATACACAGAATCAATAAAATACGTAATAAAGGCATCGTTTTAGAAAAAGGAAACTAATAGGAACGCAAAACTATGGTACATACGATTGAAGCAAGTAATCCGCACCTGAAAGATATCATGTGCAAGCACTTTAATTTGACGCCATCTGTGTCTGTTCGTCGATTCGATTCCGTTTTGCTATTGAGCTACGAGAGTAAACCGAATCTCTCTTGGGCGTCTATCACTGAATTTAAATTATTTTTATCGGGTGAACTCCATATGTGTCACCACACATCTTTTAGATGTCATTATCGAACGACATGGAGTGTAAAATGTTCTCTCCACCCTTCCAAATCCCGACTACCTCTGCCGGGTTTGAACTCGCTATCTTGGGATCCGGAGGCCGATACTACCACTGATCCAGAGAGGAAGTTTTATGATATTAATGATATATATATATATATACTTTTTTTTTGCGTCACACCGACACAGATAGGTCTTATGGCAACGATAGGAGAGGAAAGCTCTAGGAGTGCGAAGGAAGCAGCCGTGGCCTTGATTAAGGTACAGCCCCAGCCAATGCCTGGTGTGAAAATGGGAAACCACGGGAAACTATCTTCAGGGCTGCCGACAGTGGGGTTCGACCCACTATTTCCCGGATTCAAGTACACAGCTGCGTACGCCTAACCACACGGCCAACTCGCCCGGTTGATATTATATCAGGCTACCGTAAACCAGTGTTGTTGCTGAAAGGTTGTGTAAATCCTAGCATGTTTATTTGGGATCCAGCAGTGGTATCTTACTCATTATTACAACAAAATGCAGAGTACTGTAAAATGGTGTCTTGAAACGAAGATCGGTTTATTAGTTCTGTTAATATCCTGATAGAAGTGATATAACTCATACAGTAATAATGTCACTAAACTGAAACCTGAATGTCTGTTAATCAAAGGGAAGATATATTCTTAAAAAGAAACCACTTCCATTGGACGCCAAAGTCTGAGTGTTGCTTTAAGCATTACCTCGATCTTCCTTTCATTACACGTACATCCTCCCGGCCTGTTTCAAAATGCATGTGGTATTAAAATATCAGACGAAGTAATTTCGTTTAAAAGCGGTGCTAATTCCATCAAGTGGTGGTCCATGACTTTCATTACATTTCTCTTCACTCTCGGTCGGGAAAGTGCTTGCACAGACGCACATACATTCCCTCTTCACTCACACTAGGCTCGACAAGCTTGTAAGTTTTTCAGAGAACTCAGCTAAAAATTCTACATTCAACACTCCAAGTGGATTCTTGTGAGCAGCGGGGTGGCTCAGCAGACTTCCGTACGGAAATATTTTGCTGACAGTCCACACAGCTACATGGAGATCACGCGTTTGATTTGATTTGCATTGTACTGGCTGACAGAAATACACGTCTGGTCATTATCCTATGCTCTGAAAAATTCAGGTGAACTTTAACCACAGATTACGACGCAGCCCCTTCACTGCAACTAAACCAAACCTGTGCCGGACATACTGAAAAGACTTCTATCTCACATTTAAACTTCGAATGAGCGTCGGTCTGTCACGGTTAATTGTTCATGAGTTCAGAAGTAACCCTCAAAACATAAATATTCAGGAATTGAATTGGTTTAATAATAATAATAATAATAATAATAATAATAATAATAATAATAATAATAATAATAATAAAATACATTTTATTATTAAATATTTCATGTTACTGGTAGCACCCGTTCAAAATACGCCGGGCTGAGTGGCTCAGACGGTCGAGGCGCTGGCTTTCTGACCCCAACTTGGCAGGTTCTATCCTGGCTCAGTCCGGTGGTATTTGAAGGTGCTCAAATACGTCAACCTCATGTCGGTAAATTTACTGGCACACAAAAGAACTCCTGCGGGAATAAATTCCGGCACCTCGGTGTCTCCGAAAACCGTACAAGTAGTTGGTGAGACGTAAAATCATTAACATCATTATCGTTCAAAATAAAGACCCGGGCAGCGTTGGCCGTGAAGAGGGAACAGCTTGTTATTGTGGTGGAGGATAGTATTGTGTAAGGTGTGTTAGCTTCCCCCATATTGGGACAGCACAATTATGAAGTCCCCGAATGAAGGGAATTCATTGTTAAAATACATCGACCCGGCCGATAATCGAACCCAGGGCACATAGGAACTGTGGAGACGGGCCTTTCCATAATTAACTTATAGAATGTACTGAAGATAATATACCTATTAAATAAACTTCGTCATCCGGACTGAGTGACTCAGATGAATAAGGTGCTGGCCTTCTGACCCCAATTTAGCAGGTTCGATTCTGGCTCAGTCCGGTGGTGTTCGCAGGTGGTCACATACGACAGCCTCGTGTCGGTAGATTTACTGACACGTAAATGTGCTCCTGCAAAAAAAAAAATCCAGCACCTTTGCGTCTCCGAAAACCGTCTATAGTAGTTAATAGGACGTAGAAAGTAACATTATTATTACATTTCGTTGGAGATAGTTTATTGTGAACGCTTGGATTCGCACAAATTCCTTAACATTTAGCCTCTAAATAATAATAATAAGATAATAATGTAACGTGGCAGTGTGGTAAATAATGGCACAACTGGTAGCGTTTAATTCTGTGACTAAGGTTCATTTTAATTACTACTTACACAGTAACAGGCACACAAGTTCCACAGTCTGCACTCTCTTTACTCAGGCTAACTCAGTCACACCGGCTGTTCACTTCACTAATTATAATCACAATTATGCACTACTACACAGTTTCCCATCAATGCACGTCGTGCACTGCCTTAATGGCCACCAGCACTCTTCCTCGGTCGTACACTCTAACAGTCCTCGTTTAATGTAACTTGACTCTAACAGTCCTCGTTTAATGTAACTTGCCGATTCTCGTCCAACTCTCACACTGCACACTAGAGACATGTCGCTCACTTCACTGCAGTCAGACACGAAGTATCCTTCTCCACGAAACTATAGGACAGAACGACAGACACCACAGACCGAACACTTACTCGACTCCGCGGCGACTGACAGACTGACAACTTCATGGTAGCACTCTCACACACATACTGGCAGTACTCCACAGCAGTACCCTCACACAGTACTCTGGACGGTGAATATTCTCGGTTAATAGTCTCGGACCTTCAGCAGCGTTACAGTGAGACCGACACTAGTCCCTTCTTCCTGTGGCGGCGGCTAACAGTCCAGTTGTGGCGTTGATCATTCTTGGGCGGGACCACTCGCTCCCCCTGGCTTGAATCCACACGCCGGTCATTCCGCCACAATAATATGTCCTGTCGGATCCGAACACTTTGATTTGACGTCATTGAGGCCTCAGTCCCTACATTCTGTTTTACTCCAACATATAGCAGAGGATTGGAAACACTATTGGACGAACTTTCACAGATCTTTTATTTTCTAGTGAACGACAAATGTTACACCAGGGATATTTTACATGCCTACACCATACGACATGCAGCGTCATATGGACCCTTTCCACCCTAATCTGTGCATATCTCTGTGGGTTTGAACCAGCGATTTACGGATCCAATGGACAACATTCTACCACCGATCCACAGGGAAGCTTATACAGTGACTCACATAATTATTCGGACACGTTAATTATAGCCTTTGCTACACACTGGCCCTACGTTTCAGAGAAAATGCTGGACAAGCAAACTAGTTTCTGACAGAACCCAGTTTGACATATTCAACACGGCGTTTAAATATGTACTTTTAGAAAACAGAAAAAACCAGTGACCCTGGAAACTCAGAACGCAGTTAACGTGCTTCAACAAAATTATTCGGGCACGTCAGTTACCATACAGAGGTCGTGTGTAGAAGAGCCACGGACAGTATGAACGTAAACATTCAGTGAGTTAGAGTACTGTGTACAACTTAAGAGAAAATGGGCTGCAGAGGAAGAGAGAGCACAATCGAACAGCGTAAGCTAGTAAGTCTTCACCATGCTAAAGGTAAAAGTTGTCGTCAAATTGCTGAAATGTTACAAACATCCAAGTGTTTGCTCAAGGTTTAACATCACCATCCGACGGGTGAATCACTATCAACAGAATCATATTCCCTCACTCCATACGAACACTTCGAAGAAGTTTCGAATTGAAGTCAGACTTTAGCACGCAATCTAATTATTATAAATTGTACACCATCACCTCTCATACCCTGCCGTCCATCATTTAGATGGTGAACTTTTTCCGCCAACGGGACTCGAAAGGTTAACCTCAGTGTAAGACAATTAATAACTTGACGCGTCAACGACCATGGCCACAGTGCGGGCTACACACGAATAATATACCGCACATTTGATTAGAAAGGCGATCCAGAACAGCAGTCTTTCTTTTACTAGAGTAGGAGTCATGGTCATCTCTCTCACCACTAGAGCACTGTTTCAGACTGACAGTCTCGGATGATATCAGCCATACTAAGGGCGTTTGAAAAGTCCGTGCAAAAATAAAAACTACTTACGTGTTTGGGGTAAACCTTTTTTATTTTTCGACATAGTCTCCTTTTAGGCTTATACACTTCGTCCAACGATGTTCTAGTTTGTTGATCCCTTCCGAATAATAGGATTTGTCCAAGTCTGCAAAATATTCATTAATGTTTGCAATCACCTCCTCGTTTGAATAAAATCTTTGTCTCGCCGGCCATTTCTTCAAATTGGGGAACAAATAGTAGTCCTAGGGAGCCAAGTCTGGAGAATAGGGGAGATGTGAAATGATTTGGAATCCTATTAATTTTGCAACCACAACTGCTGAGGTGTGTACTGGTGCATTGTCGTGATTGAAAAGGACTTTCTTGTGGTCCAATCGCGGGCGTTTTTCTTGCAGCTCGGTTTTCAAACGGTCCAATAACTATGAGTGATTTGCACCTGTAATAGTTTTACCCTTTTACAGATAGTCGATGAGGATTATCCCTTGCGAATCCCAAAATACATTCGCCATAAACTTTCCGGCCGAAGGAACGGTCTTCGTTTTTTTTTTTTTTTTTTTTTTTGGTGCAGATTCCCCCTTGGAAACCCATTGTTTAGATTGTTGTTTGGTCTCAGGAGTATGGTAATGTATCCATGTTTCATCCACAGTGATGAAACGACGCTTAAAGTCCTCCGAATTCTTCTGAAACAGCTGCAAACCATCCTTGCAACACTTCACACGATTCCGTTTTTGGTCAAGCGTGAACAATCGCGGCACCCATCTTGCGGATAGCTTTCTCATGTCCAAATGTTTATGAAAAATATTATGTACCCGTTCATTCGAGATGCCCACAGCACTAGCAATCTCACGCACTTTAACTCTTCTGTCATCCAGCACCATATCATGGATTTGATCAATGGTTTCTGGATTCGTAACCTCCACAGGCCGTCCTGAACGTTCAGCGTCACGTGTGTCCATATGGCCAGTCCGAAAATTTTGAAACCACTTATAAACTGTTCTAATCGAAGGTGCAGGGTCACCATAATGTTTATCAAGCTTCTCTTTGGTCTCCTGAGGCATTTTGCCTTTCATACATCAGAAGTTCTATGCAATACATGAAATACGCTCTACATATAAGGTAGCCGGTTTTGTTCTTTGCTTCGAAAAAGCAGTTGATTACACTGAATGGTAAACAAAATACAATTATGTATTCATATAATGGTCAGTGTGGTGGTATTACAGATAGACAGAACAAATGAATAAGAATTGAGGGTATGACAATCCCATTTATTTGCACATCAGCACTTACTTATAAATTAGTTTTCATTATTTTGGGTTCATGTCACAGATAATTCACTTTTCCCTGAGACTGTCCTAAAGATTCAAAACGAAAAAAATAGAATTCAATCGACCCTTGTTTTATTCATGAAATATTAGGTACTCCCATTCCTCATCAGATGGCTCATTTTGTGACGTTATATTGCAAGGGGCAGGGCACGTGGCAATGTTTACACCAAGTCTGATATTTCCTCAACCGTGATTAGGCACCCTACTGAATCCGAAAAGTACTCTAATATGATCGAAATATTCAGGTCTTATGCTGCTCCTATAATTCGTACGCCTTGCCTTCCCTAAAACAAATTAAAATGTTATATCAGTCTATTTATTCTTCTGGTCTAATTTCACCGAATCGTTCCCCGCTCACCAACATTCAGCATATCTGTTTGTGATTGGATCTACTCGTCTACCCTCCCAAATTTAAAAGATTCTACTCTTTGTGCACTGGTCATTGTTCATTTTTATACGGTGTCATGCTGAACGCAAATATCTACAAAAGCACCTTTGCTAGAGGTGAGCAAGTTTCTATTCTTAAACAACGCCAGTCTATAGATTAATCCCCTTTACCTTAAACTTCCATTTCCTGTATATTTGTTTATCTTTGACGATATGTCTACCTCTACGAACCCTTCAAGTGCCTCATGAGTCTTGGTGAAAATCTTGGTACTGATCAATGGAGTCGTGTAGGATTCCAAAGTTGCCCAAATTCATTCGACTGCATTTGAATTTTCGTTTCCTTGTTTTAGGCGTGCATTGATATTTCACTCCTTCTCCAAGACAGTGTTCAAACTAATCAGCTGTTTCCCAATATATACTGCAAACTCGTATAAAATGAAGATATTTTCGTCAAATTTTCTTTTGTTGAACTGTGACTCATTTTCCAATATTCTCTTAGTTTTCGTTTCGAGATAAATATTAGAATGCAGGTGGACAAACTGCTACTCCTTCCTGGATTCCTCGATCCTTATCAATACAGTTCGACTTCCATGACATACTGTAGATATCCCGTTTTCTCCGTATTTTATGCCAATCATTTCCAGAATATCAAATATCAGTCAGGGTTATCAAATGGCTTTTCCACATCAATGAATGTCATATACAGTACGTTGATAATGATATCCTCTAATGTCAGACTTATATCGAGTATTGGTTCATGTGTAATTACAACAACAGAAACAACAGTATTAATAATAATAATAATAATAATTATTATTATTATAATAATAATAATAATAATTGCATGGACTTAGCGATCGGTGGTTGAGAGGAAGTTGGATGAACACCAGTGTGGTTGCAGACCACAGAGAGGCTGTCAGGATCAGATTATCAGTATGCGCCAGGTAACTGAATAATGTTACGAGAGGAATAGGCAGTTGTGTTTATGTTTCATAGATCTATAGAAAGCGTATGACAGGGTACCGATGGAAAGATGTTCGCCATACTGGGGGAATATGGAATTAAAGGTAGATTATTAAAATCAATCAAAGGCATTTATGTTGATAATTGGGCTTCAGTGATAATTGATGGTAGAATGAGTTCTTGGTTCAGGGGTACTTACAGAGGTTAGACAAGGCTGTAGTCTTTCACCTTTGCTGTTCGTAGTTTACATGGATCATCTGCTGAAAGGTATAAAATGGCAGGGAGGGATTCAGTTAGGTGGAAATGTAGTAAGCAGCCTGGCCTATGCTGACGACTTGGTCTTAATGGCAGACTGTGCCGAAAGTCTGCAGTCTAATATCTTGGAACTTGAAAACAGGTGCAATGAGTATGGTATGAAAATTAGCCTTTCGAAGACTAAATTGATGTCAGTAGGTAGGAAATTCAACAGAATTGAATGTCAGATTGGTGATCCAGAGCTAGAACTTGTCGATAATTTCAAGTATTTAGGTTGTGTGTTCTCCCAGGATGGTAATATAGTGAGATTGAATCGAAGTGTAGTAAAGCTAATGCAGTGAGCTCGCAGTTCCGATCAACAGTATTCTGTAAGAAGGAAGTCAACTCCCGGACGAAACTATCTTTACATCGGTCTGTTTCCAGATCAACTTTGCTTCCATAAGTTAGAAGTAACAGACATGAAAGTAGCGAGATTGATTCCTGGTACAATAGGTGGGAACAGTGGTAGGAGGGTACTCGGAATGAGGATATAAAGGCTAATTTAGGAATGAATTCGATCGATGAAGCTGTTCGCATAAGCCGGCTTCGGTAGTGGGGTCATGTGAGGCGAATTAGGAGAATAATGGACTCTTATGGAGGGTAAGAGAAATAGAGGTAGACCAAGACGACGATGGTTAGACTCAGTTTCTAACGATTTAAAGAAAAGAGGTGTATAACTAAATGAGGCCATAGTACTAGTTGCAAATAGAGGACTGTGGCAACGTTTAGTAAATTCACAGAGGCTTGCAGACTCAACGCTGAAAGGCATAACACACTATAATGATTATGTATGTATGTCTGGACTTAGCCACTGCGTGCAGGCATTTTTATTTGACGCCATTTAGGCTGCATTTTCGTCAACTTCTACGGTATGCTTCACTCCATCAGATGGCAGAGTAACACGAATGATTTATATTTGCTACCAAAGCTCGCAAATTCCGTCTGGTACTACAGTGAGTTAAAAGAAAATCTGAAGGAGAAAGAAAAGGCTAGGAAATACTTTCGTGCATCGGCACAGCCAAGCGATTACATACGTTCCTCCACTTTGCATAAAGAACTCACAGCACTGCAGGCCTTTGAATATGATAAATCAGTCCAAGAGGACATACATAACAGTCCCAAGCAGTTCTGGAAGTATATAAACAATAAAAGAAAGTCAACTCTTCTTCCGTCTGGGACGCTTAATGCCGATAAAGAAGTGCGTAATACTCAAGACATCCTGAAAATGTTTGCAGACACTTTCAGTAAATACCACGCCCCTCCATGACCTGTAATCCACCGTTCGAATTTCTCAGCGATTCTGCGCTAGAAACCGCGGTGAAGTCTGCCAGTGAGGTTATGGAATTACTTTCGACAGTTTACAACAAGGCAATTGGACCGGATAATATTCCTGGTTTTGTGTTAAAATCGTGTGCTCCGGAGTTACCTATCCCACTAACCAGCCTACTGAACAAGTCTTTTCAAGCTGAATATTTCCTCTTCGAGTGGAAGACAGCCTACGTCGTTCCAGTGTTTTAAAAAAAGGGAATAATCGTAAATTTGATAATTATAGGCCTGTTTTTTTGCAGTCACTGTTGTAAAGTTGGCTAAGAGAATAATGTATAGGAGGCTATACACCTTTTTTGAACTAATATCTTTCGAATGAAAGCGTTTCACGTTGTCTAACCTTGTAACTACACTTCCTAATCTTTGGATGATGACTCACAGATAGACTCCATATATACTGATGTTTCGAAAGCTTTCTGCGCAGTACAACACAGCGCCCTCATTTCTAAATTATCTGCGTATTGGGTGCATGGAAGGATCCTAGAATGGCTGAAATCTTATCTATCCGGTAGAACTTCTCTTGTAAAATCTGAAGGATTTCTACCTTTTCCGTACCACCCAAAATCAGTTGTTCCACAAGGTTTAATACTGGGGCCACTTCTATTCATTTCGGCGATTAATGATTTGCCTTCTATCTTTCAGTCGAGCAAGTGTCTCTTATACGCAGATTATTTAAAAAATTAAGGTAATAGACTCCGAAAACGACTGCAAACTTTTAAAATCATATGCTCTTTGTATGAGTGAGTGGTGTAGGAAGTTGATATTGCACGTCAAAATTACGAAGTGCAATGCAATCAGATTTACTCATAAAAATCCCCTCTGGAGTATGATTATGCTTTTAGTGGCGTAAATTTAAACCGTGTAGATATGATCAATGATTTAGGTATCATATTAATCAATGCAAATGGACTCTGCTTCCAGGAAATCTCGTAGGTTTCTGAGTTTTCTTAAGAAAAATTATAGGGATTCTGTTTCTGCTCGAACCCTAAAAACTCTATATTTCCTATATTAGGTCAGGGTTAGAATATGGTACCGAGGTCTGGATATCAACCCAACAATATTTAATTGACTCACTAGAGAGAGAGCAGGTAATATTTATGTAGCGGGTGAATTACAGGGGCTTCGGAATTAAAATGAATTCTTCATCATACGATGAGCTTTGCCAACATCTTCAAATTGAGAATTTACTGCTGCGTCACATATGTGCTAACGCAAAGTTCACAATAAAATGCATAACAAATAGAATAGATTATCTGGAACTCCGGCAGCTAATACTACTTCACGTTACGGCACGAAACACAAGAGAGAGTCACCTTTCACGACATCAAGGTCGAACTGAACACCACAGGAGTTCGTGGTTAACACAGTCACTGCGGACACTGAACAGTATTGGGGAATCTGCGGATTGCTTCTGTTCCGATATAAAGGCAATTACAAAGGCAGTATTAAATAATATAGCAAAATAATAGATCGCTGAATAGTATTGTAAGACGTTTATTTTTTATTATTATAGCTTGCGGTTAACCAATGGCCATAGCCATGTTGGAACACCATATACCGTGATATCTGCGAAGTTAATCACCATTGGGCGTGGTGAAGATTTGGATGGGTTGCCACGCGCTGTTGGTGGGGGTAAGGTAATGGAGGAGCGGAAAGGAACTGGCCATCCTACCTTATGTAAACTCCGGCTCAGGCACACCTCTGCGGAGGTTCGGACCTGCCTTCGGGCAGAATACACCCTCTCCACCTTAGTTTTTGGTTATTTTTAAATGGTATGTAATTATATGTAAATAATAAGTTAGTTGCAGGTGTAGTAAGCCATCTGTAATTGCGAATAGCCTGCAGGTGGTTAATAAAACTATGTATCTATCTATATATCTATCTATCACTTGCCGACATCGTACGACATGGACTGTTGAATGGACTTTCTTCCACTCTTCAACAACCCGACTACCTATATCAGGTTTGAACTCGTAACCTTGGGATCCAGGGACCAGCACTCTAACATTCTTCTACACAGGGAACATTCCCGTGTTATAGCCTGAAATATTCTATATTCATAACATTTACCCTCCGGGAATGTACAAAAATGTGCCACGTCGGACTCATGATTCGAACTTGCTGTGATCCAGTTTTATTTAACCCATATGCGATTTCCGAGTCTTTTTTTTTTTTTTGCTACGGGCTTTACGTCGCACCGACACAGATAGGTCTTATGGCGACGATGGGATAGGAAAGGCCTAGGAGTTGGAAGGAAGCGGCCGTGGCCTTAATTAAGGTACAGCCCCAGCATTTGCCTAGCGTGAAAATGGGAAACCACGGAAAACCATCTTCAGGGCTGCCGATAGTGGGATTCGAACCTACTATCTCCCGGATGCAAGCTCACAGCCGCGCGCCTCTACACGCACGGCCAACTCGCCCGGTCCGAGTCTCTTAATGGACCATTCGTACACACAGCTATGAGAATCAGTACAGAGATATATTCTCTAAATATTACTATGGCTACATTACAATTACTTTTTACCGGACCTGTACTTCATTAGTCTACAACAGCACTGCGGAAACAGATTTTCACATTTAACATCAAACAATTAAACTTCCATTAAGCTGAGTCGGATATGGAAATCACAGGGTTTCTAAAAGTGCGTTAATGTATTTCGGTGGTTGGAAACCAATTTACGTTTACATTAATGGATACGACCACCGCCTACCAAACTTTATAAAGTTTTGGTGAAGCCATTACTTTTGTGACACCTCATCTTCCTGTCCAATACACATTAAAATTTTAATGCACAGTTGTTTGTTTGGCAGCATGAAATATATCGAAATAAATGTGATTATATTGGAAGGCAAAATATATTATTAACGATTGCCAGAATTCTATTACGTATTGTCAAGGGGCTGTGCCAGTCTTATCTCGATAATGTTTAATTACTCATATTCACAATACCCTTTTTGCTAATCCATGGGAGGTAATTGCAAGCACTGAAGGTATCGTCAACATTAATACAAATTTTATCAAAATGTTGTAATGATAAAGTATTATAATCATTATGCAATATCGAAGCCGTATTAAGAACACTGCTCATGACAGTATGTATTATTATTAGAGGACCCTGTGCTGCTCCGCGGCATTCGTTTTAAATAAGTCCGATAACTGGTCTTGATATGCCTGTCGTAATCATATTGCTTTACTTGCCCTTTTCAATGGTTTTTTGAACTATTAATAATAAGCGCGTTATGGTATGCCACAGTTCGTAGTCAGAATTCATCCATTCTGGCGTCATCACGCCGTCTGTTTGGTAAACATCTATGAATATAGATTTTTATTTTATATCTTGCAGTTCTTGATGTAAATCTTGGTATTGTGTTGTAGAAGGCAGTGGTATTTTTAATCGCAGTTCTTCTACATAGAACGGTTGTCTTATGAGCTCATAGGTTTGTCTCGCAGGAGCCTTTTTTGCCAGGCAGAGAACATTTTTAGGATACGTGGCCTTTACTCTTTCTAGTGTAGCTAGGTTATCCTACAGTTGGTGTTCCCAGATAATGTCTAAGGCGTATGTCATGATGAGGTCTGTTTGTATGTCAACTTTTTTCTCTTAGCAGCATGATATTAGGAACGCTCTGCCATCTACTAAATATGTTTGTAAGCTGGGAAAGGTTAGAGAATCATATAGTATGTAGCAGGGAATAGTATTCTTCCGTGATCAGAGGAAGTGTGTACTCTCTGGTTTGACAGGTAATAATCAGTAATCAAACACGGCTGCATGCAATGACATTGCTAAGGATGAAAAATCACAAAATTGATATAATAATATTTATGAGTGGTAGTCGCTTAGCAACCTCCTAACTACAGAATGTATTGCGGGTTAGGATAACCCTTCGCCTGCAATTAATGGAGTGTTCATTTATTGATTTGATTTTTTGATTACTCAAAGTTCGCTGAACTTAGAGACTTACCAATGTCTCATGATTCACCATTAGGTAATTCCGGACAAAATAAAACAAAACTGAAGCAACGAGGTACAGTAGAACAGACGGACGGATTAATTACAAGAGTCGTATCAGCAGACTATTTGATTCCATAACCGGTTTTCGGACTCAAAGGTCCATCTTCAGTGTTAAAACTATTTACAACATTTAAGTCCACATGAGTGTGTCGTCAAACTGAATTAAAAATGAGTTAAAAAGGAGCCGTGTGGAGATCAAGAGTATCATAAAGAAAAAGAAAGTGGGACAGTGTGAAATAGGAAAATTATAGATTTGAGTTTAAACACCCGCGAAAACATCGAGATATTCTTGTCACAGGCAAAGGAACCCGAAAAAATTATAAATGAAACAGTATCAAGTAACGTCTTATTCAAAACTTTGAGATGACGTACTGTCACGCGCCTCTAGCTCACTCCGCACTTCAAGCTGAACGTCCGTTTAGTTCTACATGAACAGCCTTAGCACCAGGAGCAACCGACCGTTCCTATGGTATGTCGCACCTTATATAACAACATTGTGTATTTGGCATGTATTATGTTCACACTCTCACATTCGTTCGTTCTTTTTCTTTATCCTACAGTTGATCTAAACACGGCTCTTTTTTAACTCATTGTTTAATTCAATTTGACGACACACTTATGCGGACTCAAATGTTTTAAATAGTTTTAAAACGGGTGATGGACCTTATAGTGTGAAAATGGGTTATGCAAAAAATAGTGTGCTGATACGACTGATGCGATTAATAATAATAATAATAATAATAATAATAATAATAATAATAATAATAATAATAATAGTAACATGTTATTGCATTTTTATAGGAAGATCTTTACCTACGTGTGTGAAATTTTGTATAGCTATTACATAGTTATGGCGTTATTGACATTTATTATTTGTTACTAAATTAATCAAGGAAGTTACCAAGAATTTTTATGGTAAAGTATGGGGACAATTTAGTGTACTGTTAAATAGAGAAAATAAAACTTTCACTCGACATTAAAATAAATAAGTCACTTTATTGGTCAAGCATGTATCGAGCGTCGCATAAGAGTTCAACCTTGTAAGATTGATAGTTTCTGGGAAAACGGCGGTCCAATTTCGTCAATATAACACTGCCGGTATTGGACTTACAACCTCCAAGTAATATTTTCAATAATGAATATTTAATATTTAAAAGTGGTATATTTCATTTTAATGTAGATTTTTTGAAGGAGAGACTTGTTTTTTCCAATCCTCAATATTTTTCTGAGTTTATAGGGGTATAACATGAACGCAAAAGCCCAGGCAGTAAAGAGTATTCTCTATGAAACTCTGAGGAAAGCTTTCTATCTCGTGGCTGTCATCGTGAAAGAACTCGGCATTGCTGAAAATGAGATAGATGACATCTGTACGAATATTTTGTATTACAATTTGTATGTCATTTCTCGCTCATAATTTGCCATCAATGGCATTTACACGGCCGACAAAATCTGCGCCTAATGGTTCCATCAGATGCGTCCCATTTGGAAGAATTCCTATGAATGCAATGTTATGTTCTCCACAAGCTTTCAGAACACTCAAGGTGATGTGAGAACTGAGGTTTTCACCATTTAGGATTTCTTCCCATTTTCCCTTCTTCGCACTGGCAACATGATTGAAAATAACAAATCCTCAAAACTGCAGCTGTCAAACCAGCCACTTTTGGATCTCTAGTACCTCGTATTTCGGGGTTCTCCTTCGGTCCATTATTCCACATCTTTTCGGCCCTATAATTGACATGTGGTGGGCATAACTCTCCGACAGCATTTCGGTAAAGCATAATGCTCACAGCAGCATAGTATGAGTTGTTGATTGCCTCTGGACATTTTATACCGGCGTTTGCAAAGGATTTCTACAACGTCTACCATCATATTCTAATCTTATGCTACAGACCCAGAAGGATGTGCAATTTCAGACCCATCATAAAACATACTGACATGACAAGGAAGCAAGAACAAGGAACACGAATTAAGAAGAGAAAGAAAAAGCTTGATGGTGAGCCAGGTAAAAGTATTTCAGCAGAACAAATTGAAAATCTTGCCTTGCCATCTATGCCTTCAGTTAGATTTTTTTCAAATAAAAAGAAAATTCTCGCAAGGCGACGGCAATAGAGGGTTTTACAGAAGAAAATGAAGACTGATATTCCTTGGCTTCAGATACTTCATTGAACATGACGAACACTGAATAGGCCTTTGAAGACACAACCCATGAGATCATGAAGGGTGTTTACCTCCCTGCAAGTGATGCATTTGTAGTGGTAAATTATAAAGACGAATACGTGCCTCGGCAAGTCGCGAATGTGGGGAACAATGAGGCATATGTAAAATGCATGACCGGGTCTGGTAACCTATGCAAATTGTCAGATAAAGATGGTGGTTACCAGCCTTCTGTGAGAGGCAGCACCAGAAGGAAAATAATTAGTTTACTTACCATCACAGGTATTTTACTCCTAATAATATACTTTCAATGTAGCCTACCTTATTACTTTGGGAAATATTTTCCCAACTGGGTGCAACAAATTCATATAGTTGCATATTTACGCTGCTTTGCTTCTAAGCACCAGTTTCTAAATATAGCCCCTTAACATCTTTCGAGAGTTTTCGGGAATAGTCAATTTCTGCAAAAATATTGGCAATATCAGGTCCTGTTGTGCCAAGGTATTTGCATTTTAAGATTCTATGGTGTCCAAAACTACCTCACTGATTGAGGTCTACGTTCATTTTCATGCATCAATACAATGAGTTCCAGTTAGTTGTATAGGTTACCACCTCATTGTTATTCCTAAGTTTTATGTTGTATGTGTCCTCCGCGCTCAAGCGCCGCGTCTACAAGCTCTGCAACCCGCTGCTTCATCGATGTTTCCAGAGCCTACGAGAGATTGCACTGCGCCTGGCATGCTCGTCGGTGACGTCAGCCAAGCGCTATATAAGGAGCGACATTCCTCGCCTTACCGAGGACTACCCCAGTGTCCGACAGCCAGCCCACACCGCAAGTCAAACACGGAGGCATTCCTCTTAAAAACGTGTCTTGAACAGGGGGACATATTGCTGGTTGTGAGGTCTCACCTACGGACATTGTCTCATCTTCCCTGATTCCCGTAGCCACGTCGAGCCCCGAGTCAAGCATTCTGCTACACTCTCAAGTCCTCACCAGTGCTCCGACGACTATCTTAGCATTCTGCGAATTAAGATATTGATGCAAGTTCCTTGCAAGCCTAAGTCCAATACTAGCATTTACGCTTGTTATCCCACGACAGATATTTTTCGACTATCTAAGGACATTTCCCTGTGAAATAGACTATCTCCTCAAGATAGGTGTAAATGTGTACATAGGGCTCTCCCTTTGTAAATATATATTTGTGCCACAGATTTTCAGTCTATCGTTTAATAACAGTATTAACTGCGTGCATTCAATCAAGCTTCAAGACAAGCTTCATTTTATTTCTTGTAAATACTGTATAAAACTCTTGAAGAAATAAACTTTATGTTGTGTTACTGTATACCAAGTTCCTTGTATACAACATTTTCCCTCCCCACTGTCTGCAGCTCTTAAGACTGTTGTCCGTGGTTTCCCGTTTTTACATCAGGCAAATGATGGAGCTGTACATGAATTAAGGCCACGCTTGCTTCCTTCCCACTCCTAGCCTTTTCCTATTCCATCGTTGTCATAAGACGTACCAGTGTTAGTGCGACGTAATCAAATTGTGTGTATACAAGTTGAAACTGAACTCCAAGGACAAACATTGCAAGGTTGTTCAGGGATACCTTCTAAGTATATTGGTATAAGGGATCCGTGGTCTCCGGTAGCTCGTTACAGATTAATGATGTAATTATGATTAATTCTATTTGTTACCCCAATCATCCTCCTTTGTGTGAAAATACCTTTACGACAGTGCCCAAGCCTACAACATGCTTCTAAAAGGTGTTCTAGTGGTAACAACTCCCTGTCGTTGGCTTCTAGCACGTTAAAGAACTCCTGCGGGACAAATTTAGGCAGCTGAGCGTTTACCAGTAACTAGTATTTTGTACGGACGTAAATAAAATAACATTGCAGATACAAAGTTAATTGGGACAAGAACCCAAATAAAGAATAAGAATATAGCCTTCTAAATTTTCTCAGGGTTTGACGTTAAATGTAAGTTTGAACTTTCGGAAAACTTTTAAGCGAATGCAAACTATGATTATGATAAAAGTTGTATAGTCTCAACTACCCTATGCAAGCAATTTGATCAGCTCTTTCAGGCTGCCTGCTTATCAATTTCGACGTTCCTCTTTACTCTCTCAAGTGGCAGAGAAACGGATCTCTCTTGGACGATATATTGCTGATTTTAAATTATTTTTTCTGATAAACGCAAAATTTATCACCAATACTTTCCATTCCGATATCTAACGACACGGTGTGCCAACGGACGTTTTTCCCCACCTTTACGACACCTCCACTGTGTTTGAACCTGTGGTCTTAGAATCCAACTCAAACTCTACCACTGATCCACAGAGAAAACTAGGATCATTCTTGGGAAGAAAGTTTTCCACTGTTTGAAAAATATAACTGAATTCTGAGCCCTAACATCGAAACATCATCACTTCTCCAAGCTCGACCCTCATCAGAAACATTGAGGATTTTAGTTTCCTTTTAGAGAACGTTAGGCAATCAGTTTCTCCGGTACAACTTTAAAATTTCTAGGGCACCCGAAAGTATCTCATTAATTCACGCCTAGTTTCTTTATACGATGCACACTTCGACACCTATCCATTAGTATACCAAGGTATTTTACCAAAAATACGCTACAATAGTAACAACAGAAACACGCAATAGTGATTACATCCCTCCATATAGGGTTGGCGGAAGGAAGGGCATCCGGCCCTAAAACACGGCCAAATACGCATGTGCGACGCCGTTTGCACCCGTGTCCCCACAGGTATGGGAAAAGCGGTAGGAAAAGAAGACACTACAATGGTAACACAAATTGTTCGTCATAAAACTTCCTGACAGAGGAAATACTCATATCACAAAAGTTTACATAAAATACGTCACAATTTAATGTTCAATTGACTTCCGAGACTTCTCTGTAATATGTAAGAAACAGCAACCAATTAAGCAGTTTATGGCTGAAGTAACTCATCGCCGTCCGACTCGTTGGCTGAATGGCCAGCGTACTGGCCTTCAGTTCGGAGGGTCCCGGGTTCGATTCCCGGCCGGGTCGGGGATTTTTTAACCTTCATTGGTTAATTCCAGTGTCCCTGGGGCTAGGTTTTTGTGCTGTCCCCAACATCCCTGCAACTCACACAGCACACATAACACTATCCTCCACCACAGGAACACGCAGTTACATGGCAGATGCCGCTCACCTTCATCGGAGGGTCTGCCTTACAAGGGCTGCACTCGGCTAGAAATAGCCACGCGATATTATAATTATTATTATACTCATCGCCAAAAAATGACTCCGAAATCTATGCAATGTGTATACAGGGTGGTCGGAAACAACTTGAACCGGGTATATGAGAGTCAGAGTGCTGGTCATGCTGATAAATAATTTGATAAAAAATAATTCGGTATCTCGCACAATGTCATCTGCTGGAGTTCGCCAATCAGACCACTTCGCGGGTGAATTCAAATGGGCTTTGTGAGACTGTGTTGCTAAACCTGTACGTGGCTTCAAACCGGTATCAGAGCACCACTCGAAGAATGGAACTTCATAAAGGGAGGGATTTGAATATAGACCTCTGAGTTGACAAGATCACGCCAAACCACGTGCGCTGCGGTGACACTTGCTGAAACCAATGGTGCGATTGTGTTTGGTGCTGATTTCTTGGCATAGCTCTCAACTCGTTCTTAATTCACGTGTGGACCTAGCAACACGACGGCGCAAAGCCCATTTGAATTCGCCCAAGAAGCGATCTGATTGGCTAAATTGAGCAGCTAATGAAACGACAACGGTGAGAGATATCGACTTAATTCTTTGAAATTATTCATCAGCATGGCCAACACTAACACTCATATAGCCCGTTCACGTTGTTTCCGACCACCCTGTGTATACAATCAACCATATCTTGTACTGAAGTAAACTAGTTCACTGCCTTCCAGGGACTACATTAGCCATTTTGGCGGTCGGAAATAGATCAGGCACTAGAGAATTTAGATGAAAGGAGATCTCCTCCCCTCTTCATCTCATCCGCACTGCCCACATTAATCAACTCCCAGAAACTTCTTGTTGCCCGTCCGGTAATGACTCCTTATCTTTGAGCCAGATGAGCAGCTGTTTCAAAAGGCTTGCCAACAGATTTAATCAACAGGCAGTTCTCTCTACTGCTGTGAGTATGATAGATAAGTTTCAGATAGAAATTTGGAGTCTTGAAAACTAACTCTGCTCTGCTCAAGAACTCATTACGTAGTGAATGTCTTAAAAATTAGAGGCGACCATAGGCAAACTTGCAGAACTATCTGATCATTCGGATAGTCCGTAGCCAATACGTTTAACACATATTGTAGGAATAACACACCACAAATAGCAAACTAAACTAACACATTGTATTCCAGACTAAGTTCTTGTTAACACGTAAAAAATAAGAAGAACCACCAGGCAAATATGCCCCCGTTGTCAAGGGTCAAAGGACCTCATAAGGTCGGCTGTCCCACTTTTCACACATTTGTGTGTTCCCTTGACTGTGACAGGCAGGGACATATACCCACTTACGTGCCTCAGAATCTGGAGGACAATATGAGGGGTGGACAAAAACGAAAATGCTAAGTGATTGTCCCATCAATGATGTGTACTACATTGTTAAGCGTTGGATTGTATTTCATTTTATTTCTAATTTAATCGCATCAATAAGTTTTAAACTACGATGTTCATGTTATCCTCCCGTCAGGTTCTCTTAATTTGATATAATGGAGAATTAATCGCGAGTCTTATATCATAGTTCAATATTGGTTCCACTTTCTCGGCTAGGTTTCCCGATTTCTTCTATCCTACCTTCCTTGACAAAATGTTATCTTCCAAACCCCGAGTGTTTCCGGTGTATGAATCCTGGGGAAACTTTCAGTTTCACGCCCTACACGACCATTCCGTTTTGTCTTCTAATGCCTTCAAAGGATCGGTCTTGTTTAGATTTCTCCTCTGATAAGAGTTAAATTATACTTCCCATTGGAACAATAATCGCCACCTCTGCCTTAGAGCAAGGTGTGTTGTGAAGAGCAGGTCTTTTTCTTTTTAGTCACCTCCTCTCGAGAGATACCCCAAGCGTACCTTAAAGGAAAGTAAGACCCTTGATATCTTTAATAATGAGAGGGTCCTGTTATTAAATGTAACTCATGAAGAGCAATAGAAAAATTAATTGTCGTTTTAATCAGTTTAATTGATTATAACCGACTCTCAATTAATGACAGTCAATCAATCATTTACTACTGACCTGCATTTAGGGCAGTCTCCCAGGAGGCAGATTCCATATCTGTTGCTTTCCTAGCCTTTTCTTAAAGGATTGCAAAGATATTGGAAATTTATTGAACATCCCTCTTAGTAAGTTATTCCAATCCCTAACTCCCCTCTCTATAAACGTATATTTGCCCCAATCTGTCCTCTTGAATTCCAACTTTTTCTTCATATTGTGATCTTTCCTACTTTTGAAGACACCACTCAAACGTATTTGCTTACTGATGTCATTCCACGCAATCTCTTCACTGACGCTCCGAACATACCACTTAGTCGAGCAGCTCGTCTCCTTTCTCCCAAGTTTTCCCAGCCCAAACTTTGCAACATTTCTGTGACGCTACTCTTTTGTCGTAAAACACCCAGAACAAATCTAGATGCTTTTATTTCTATTTTTCCAGTTCTTGAATCAAATAATACTGGTAATACACTGGAACCATACTCTAGTTGGGGTCTTGCCGGAGATTTATATGCCTTCTCCTTTACATCCTTTCTACAACCCCTAAATACCCTCATAGCCATGTGCAGAGATCTGTACCCTTTATTTATGATCATATTTACGTGATTATCCCAGTGAATATCTTTCCTTATATTAACACCTAAGTACTTACAATGATCCCCAAAAGGAACTTTCACCGCCTCAAGGCAGCAATTAAACTCAGAGGACTTTTTCTGTTTGTGAAACTCACAACCTGACTTTTAACCCATTTATCATCATACCATTGACTACTGTGCACCTCACAACATTATTGAGGTCATTTTGCAGTTGGTCACAATATTTTAACTCATTACTCTGTACAGAATAACATCACTGCAAAAAGCCTTATATCTAATTCCACTTCTTCACTCATATCACTTATATACTTATATATAAGAAAACAAAGGTCCAATAATACTGCCTTGAGGCACTCTCCTCTGAATTATGACAGGATCAGATAAAGGTTCACCTACTCTAATTCTCTGAGTTCTATTTTGTAAAAATATATCCACCCATTCAGTCACCCTTTGGCTAGTCCAATTGCACTCATATTTGCTAATAGTCTCCCATGATCCACATTATCAAATGGTTTAGATAGGTCAATCGCGATAGAGTCCATTCGACCTCCTGAATCCAGGATACCTGCTATATCTTGCTGGAATCCTACAAGTTGAGCTTCAGTGGTATAACCTTTCCTAAACCCGAACTGCCTTCTATCGAAGCAGTTATTAATTTCACTAACATATCTAATATTATCAGAAAGAACGCTCTCCCAAAACTTACATACAATGCATGTCAAACTTACTGTCCTGTAATTTTCAGCTTTATGTCTATCACCCTTTCCTTTATACACAGGGGCTGCTATAGCAACACTCCGTTCATTTGGTATAGCTCCTTCATACAAACAATAATCAAACAAGTACTTCAGATATGGTGCAGACATCTTGTAGGGATTGAAGAACTACAGAAGACGTTCAACAGATGTCATACCACAAGGATGCAGAAAATTAAAAATACTGGGAGCCATCATGATGTTACTCTTGATGGTCCATACTTTTTATCGGACACATATGAGCCTAGGAAGTGACAGATGAATTGAAATGAAATGTCGTATGGCTTTTAGTGCCGGGATATCCCAGGAAGGGTTCGGCTCGCCAGGTTCAGGTCTTTCTATTTGATACCCGTAGGTGACCTGCGCGTCGTGATGAGGATGAAATGATGATGAATACAACACACACACCCATGCCCCGTGCCATTGGAATTAACCAATTAAGGTTAAAATTCCCGACCCGGCCGGGAATCGAACCCGGGACCCTCTGAACCGAAGGCCAGTACGCTGACCGTTCAGCCAACGAGTCGGACAGTGAGAGATGAGTAAGAGTAACAAGAAAATACATTTCACCAGCGATTAATGAAGTTGAATTAGGCTGTGATTTTATAATTTTTAAGTGTTCTGAGATCTGTTTTAGACAATAGAAATGTTTCATTTAAGTTACCCGCTTCACCAAATTATTCTTCAAACTTCCACTGCTTCTACTGGTGAATAATAGTCCAAATTGAACTTAAAAACCAAAACCTATTGTACCCGCTCAAAACCTGAGTCCCAACCAGCATTTATCTCAGGGAGTGTTACGGTCCGAATCCATCGCAACTAATACTCAATAAAAAAATATTTTGAGATATAAGATCTCAAACTAAATGTAAGGGCGCCATCCAATCAGTACTACAGGGTTGAACGGGACACTCTAATCTTTAACTTTAAGGCTCATCATAAAACACACAAATTATATATATATTCAGATCAAAGGGAAATTATGAAGGCTCCGTCCTAGGAATGGGGACGGATATTTAAACGGTCACCAAGGGTTTACTATTCTACAAGAACAAGAACCTGGAACTGTTTCCTTGCAAATGCTAAAGGAGCATTTATTTAAGGAAACAAATGAAATTTTACACACAATCAAAATCTGTTGACCCTTGATTTGCCGGTAACTTGGCAAATTATTCCTGAAAATGATTACATAATATTTGTCACTTTTGACCACCCTTCCATTTGGGTGGTGGAACCTTTGATATCTGAAGGTATCAGATTTACCTTCGTTAACACCATGACCATATTTGATCATGGACCAAATACCTGTTGGCTAAGTAGGCGCGATCACATGGACCATGTTATCGCCTCCACTTTGATTGAGATGAGACCAACCCGGGAAACTACAAACTCTCCCCGGGTTCCTAACCAAGATATGCTAATCGTTAGTTGAAGGAATACGACAAAGGGACTCTAACCTAATGGTCCAGATGTAAGGATTTGCCTTCATTTTACACATATTAACTTAGCTTATTATTTACATCCAATTGACATTATTACGTTAATTCGCCAGCTGACTTCCCTAGTATCATCCATCATCAGCATCCGAAATAATAAGAAAAATAAATAAAAAATATTTTATTAAATATTATTATTATTATTATTATTATTATGTTTTGTGGAGATCATGATTATCGTAACCCATAATCATCCTCTGACTAATATTTCAACTTTTCGCGATTTTATTTTATTTTTATCTGAAATAAATAAAAGTACCTTCTTTGATTATTCTTCTTCTCCTTCTTCAAATATTCTCATTTTTATTATTATTAGTTAAAAATCTCAAATTTTTCATTTCAACTCCCAACATCATTATTATGTCCAAAATATTATAAAAAGTAAATTCTTCTAAAAAAAAGAAAAGTAGTTTTTTTATTATTACTTTTAAAAAAAATTAATTTCGCCTGTTACACGGTAGTCCACTCTCAATATGTTTAACGCATAACCCCTTTTACAATTCCTATTTATTTTGGCACTAATCAATCCAGATATGATTTACTTGGAATATTATTATTATTATTATTACTTCTTTCGAGAATCTTTATTTTTATTCCCCATCTTTATAATTTGGTCACATACGTTCTCTCCCAAACAGAAATCACCAAGATCCGAATTCACATCGGTCGGGACATACTAGTGTTCGAATCCGCCACCTTATTTTCGTACTGCCGTTAATTCATGGAGACCATATACTCCTAAGACAATTCTCAAATCCCATACACCTCGCAGTTGGGCAAATACCTCCAATCTCTGCAAGTGTTAAATTATTCCTTCCTTTTCCATTTTGAAGTCCATTTATCCATTGGAACTCTTCAAAACATTTTCACAAATTAACCCTCGGTGTGTGAACTCTATTCTGCCACTCAATACACCGGTATATAAATACAACCTCTATGTGGGCCTTAAGATCCATCTATTTCTTCATCAACATCAGTACAATTCACTTTCATTTCGGGCCGGATTTCTGTCCCACAAAACTCCAAATCTCAACTTTTGGCTCAAATCCCTCTGGATCTCAAACATAGCGTGACCATATTATAAAAGTGCCTATCTCGTTTCTACCAAATTTATTTATGATTATTATGGAGTCCAAAAACGTTAAATCTAAAATTGGTGTTAAATCCGGATTCACTGCACAAATTATAATTATTCACGGCACATGTGATCTCCACATTTAAATTACTTTAATTTGCAATCATACTATCCAACTAGGCCCGTGCCTTTATTCTCAAAGATTATTATTAAACACGCCTTTATACATTACCAAATTTTAATGTACTACGACACTTGTACAGATTATTATTATTTTGTCCACTGGCGAATTTCGCGATATTTACAAACAAATCAATGGACTTCATTCCGTCCCACAACAATTTAAATCACTTGACAATCCTACCTCTGGATTATCTTAACAACATGCCTTAATATCTATAAAAATTCCGATAACGGAAAAACACTTTGGAAACACTCCGAAATGAATATTTACATTATCTTTACGTGAAACGTGCTCCATATTATATCAAACAACTCAAGCACTTGAATGAACAACTCAACCCTACTATACTCTATTTAATAATCAAAATTATGATGAGTGCTCGATCTAATCTACATATTAATTTGTCCCTTTGTCTATCTATCTTTGAATTTATACGAGCCGTAACGGCTCGTTTCACAATCAAGTTACCATGATAAAATAATGATTTCCTCCCCCTAACGATAGCAATCTATAAATACATTAAAAGGTACTCAACTCTGCCATTGTAGTCTGCTAAAACCGGACGAGAAGCCATAGCCCCTCCGGTTTTCAGCAATGCATTCCACTGGTATTCATGCCAGCTTGAAGAATTAATCCTTGACCCTTTTCAACTTTACACATTTTGAATGAAAACAAATAAATTAACTGTTGCACTTTGGAATAATTTCCACCCTAAATTCTATTCACAAATTTTACACTCTCGGCCTTGTATCTAGCCCACTTAATGTAGATATACATTCTTTATTCCTTTCCCGGACACTAGGAACATGGGATACCTCGGGTTTCCCTTTACAACGGCCCGTACGCGCACTTGAATTTCCCGTCTCACGTTCGTGTAGCTGACCAGGTATCAGTTTAGAATGGACTGTTTACTAGGTGACATAAACACTCGTGACCGTTCTCATGTAACGCACTTCCTAATCTGTTGGTAGAATCTCACACTCCGTAAGTTATGATTTACTGAGTCCTGTCTATTTGAAACACTTCATACTAGTAGACTGCTCAAGACTGTAATATGAGCTACAACACGTCATGAATCACTGTACTATGTAACAATATAATACTTTGAACTCTACTCCACGAGTAAGTACACACTCGCACCCCTGGCGTAATCACGGCTCGAACGCTTTGTCAAAAGTAGTTACGACCACTGGCGTGGTGACCGCTCGGACACAATATCAGAAGTACTTGCGCACCCCTAGCGTGGTATCAGCTCGAACACACTGTCAAAAGTACTTGCGAGTCCTAGTATACGACCTCATATTTATACTTGTATCCCCTCTCTTCCGAGTTCAACGGAGGTCATCTTGGGATGCACAGTCCCGATATCTTCATACGCCAGTTTGCGGTTTGGCCCGTGGCTTTAATATATGATCCAATGATGTAATTATGTTCTCAAATGCTCTATACCTTCTCAACTATTATCGTTCGCTGGTAATGGATATATTCGCGAATTTAGCTGCCGTATCCCGGCTCGGGGTTTCGCGCTCTATTGTGGCGTCCTTTGCCTTCAGCCAATCAACGAATAGCGTCCATGAATTCTCAGAATTACACCATGCAATCTCCCGCAATTATTAACTTTATATGAGTTTTATGGTATAGTAAGGCTCCTAAATTTCACTTTATTCTGAATCGATATTTCACTTCTTTCTATCAGTTTAATCCACGGAGTTAGCCTCGCTAGTGCTTCTTACAATACGAAGTTGTCGCCTTGCTTTGGTCAAGTGAATTTTTCCATTGGTCCACCTTACCCACGTGACCGGGAAGGCTCATATTTTTTTCTTCCAGTGCCAACCCCGTGTTCCACTCCCGCTAGTTACATGGAGATACCTGGCCATCATTTCTCAAAAATTTGCACCCGGCTCCCTGCGCTGTTGCTACTACCAAGACTGCCCGGGGCTATGAAAACTTTGGCAACAAGTTATCCTCTCTCTTTCCCCGTTGCCACAAGTTCTGAGAAACCTAATTCTGTCCCTCATTGTGTTTGTTAATCTCACTGGAGACAACATTCTGTGGTATGGTGAAACCTGCCATCTCGGCCTGGCCTGTTCTTACTGTAGGTACAGTAAGATACTATTTATTCTGAAAATGAAATATATATTCCTCAATAATTCATCATAATTACAATTGCATGACGCTTATCACACCCCCACCAGGGTGCACTATACACTTGTTCCTTTAAAAAACTTCCTTTTACAAATAAAATGTATTATTATTATTATGTTATTATTATTATTATTATTATTATTATTATTATTGTTATTATTAAGAGGGATGATATTTTAAGTGATTGTCAGTGGATTTTCACAAGGAAGACCGTGGTTTTATTTTCGGTCAATGTTCATAGGAATTTTTAAATTGGATGCCACCTACCTGTGGTTTTGATTTCATATAAAGAACACTTTTCATAGGGGTTCGTGAACTTTAATTATACTATTATTTTACAATGTTTACGCTGGACCCTCATCATTAACTCCTAATGTGTGTCACAGAAAATAAATACATTAGATTGTGATACTCGTTAATGACTGATTCTTGAAATTTCTATTGGAGAGAAGTTTAAATTGATCTTCAGAAATATTCTAAACCCACGCTCTTGTATCATATCGATACTTTCCTTTTGCAAACTAAATGATGGAAAATATCTGTGCAGGCCATGAATGGAAATATCGAGGGCGGGGCAGAACAAATAGAGACAGGGCATCAAGAGAAAACTGTTTCGCATTATGCGGTCTGAGTGAGGGAATATCAGAGTGAGAGATGAAGGGAAATAAAAGTTAAAATGTTATGAGTGTAGTCATGAAGGCACAGATATTCCAGGCCTGGAAATATTCTTCAGTGGAGTGTTATATAATTAGAAATGAGCGACGCACAATGAGATAGCAGATTTCGAGTTTCGTTAAATATTATGTATATGAATACCATTTCATAAAATTTATAATGATTAGTTGCGTATGAAGTTTTGTTTATGATACTGAAATGCAACATCTGTTAGCCGCAAGTCTAATTTTCTCAACAATTTTGAATAATTTCGTAGGTGTTGCTCCCATTCGTCAGTACTGTTTTACATAGACTAAGGTAACCGAGCACATCTGATTGATGAGTATACGTAAACTTGAAACAATCAGTACAATATAAGGTAATAAACATAATTTAAAATCACTGACGTATGGTGTTATAAAATATGCTGTCAAGTTTCCTTTCAAATTATCAAAAACATTTCTTTATATATAAGTGGAACTGAAATTGATAACGATGATTTATTTGCATCTAACAAGTCGTTTTCGAGAGACATCTCTATGGAATTTACAGTCGACAAGTGTAGGATTCAGTACATCGAAAGGGGGGAACTGACCCAGGGCCGGTGAAACTACCACTAATGAAAAAATATTATCTACAGCATGATCAGATGAGATCTATTTGATAAAACATCCTTATACTAGCTGTTACCCACGGCTTCGCTCGCGAGGATTTCGTACTTTGATAAATATTACTTGTTCCTCGGTACTGCACTAAGACATTATCTGTAAATTCCTAAAGTGTAAAAACTCACCGAAAAATTGCATTTCATTGACCACAGAACCTCTTTGTAAACCACGTTTGCGGCATTGCCTTTTGGGGCTAAGACGACCAAGCTACTGGCAGACCTAAGTCTGGAACACGAGACATGGAACTCCATGTTTGAGAAACAGTCCTCTTTTATGTCGAAAAAACTTTTCTTTACTTCTAAAGGAGACTCCAAACACCAAATTTCACGTCTGCTTAGTTTTCGAGATATAAGTATCCTCATAAAGAGATTTCAACTCCTCCTTCACTTATTTTCGATCTCCAGCTTAAGTTGATTTTTCAAAAAGAAAAAAAAGTGTTTCTTTATTTTTAAAGGAGACTACAAATACAAATATTCACGCCTGTAACATGTTACCTTTATGAGCAGATATACTCATTATAAAAACTGCCCCACTCCTTGGCTGAGTGGACAGCGTTGAGTTCTTCGGTTCACAGGGTTCCGGCTACGATACCGGGCTAGGTCGGGGTTTTTAATCGCGTGTGATTATTGCTCGGGGACAGGTTGTTCGTGTTTGTCCCATCATTCTTCTCTTCATACTCACTCAACACACCACATTACCAACCACAACAGGTAAACACAATAGTAATTATATCCCTACAGATAGGTTGCTGTCAGGAAGGGCATCCAGCCGTAAAACAGGGTCAAATCCACATGTGCTACGCAGTTCGCACCCGCAACCTCACAGGTGTGGGTAAAGCGGTAGAAGATGATACTCGTTTTTAAAATTCACCTGCTTTCTTATTCTTTTCACCCCCTTAAGTGGATTTAAAAAAAAAAGTGTGTTCATTTTTCAAGGAGATTCCAAGTACCAATTTTAACGTCTGTTACATCTTCATTTTCTGAGATACATGTATCCTCATATAAATAACTCAACTCCTTCCTCACTTATTTTCACCCCCTCCCCACCTTAAGTGGATTTTCTGAAAACGAACCTGTGTGTTCTTTTATTATAAAGGGGATTCCAAATACCAAATTTCATGTCTGTAATATGTTATATTGTAGATAATTTCGTTGCTGTAGAATCCTCGACCTGAAGTTGCCATGGTTACAGCAGTTCATTACTTTATCCGATTCCTAGAGAAGGGATAGTGTAGTGGCAATATCTCCGTAACGGTTGGTTTTAGGGCCTTAAAACATGGAAGATTGCGTAGGGCACGTAGTACAAGTGCTGGCAGTATCTACGTTCAAGACACGTTAAAAATATTTAAAGGATAACGCTCTAAAAAAGAACTTCAATGAAAAGTGCTTATTGCCAGTGTAATGGATTGCATGGTTTTATTAACAGGGGCAGTGTCCTACACTTCATACCGAAACTACCTTGATACTTTGGTGACATAACATATGTGGTGGAATCTTACGTGGCCCGATGATAACGCGGCGCAGTTGTAGATCCGTGCCTTACCGACCACTTGTTTGGAACATTACTCACAGTTTTTTGCTTGCCGTTCTACTTCTCGCTTGCCCAAAATTGGGAATGGTCAATCCAACATGCAGCGATTAGTATAATTTTAATACTGCTGGTATGTGCTATTGAGCCAGCCCCGTGGTGTAGGGGTAGCAAGCCTACCTCTTACCCGGAGGCCCCGGGTTCGATTCCCGGCCAGGTGAGGGATTTTACCTGGACCTGAGGGCTGGGGCGAGGTCCACTCAGCCTACGTGATTAGAATTGAGGAGCTATCTGACGGTGAGATAGCGGCCCCGGTCTAGAAAACCAAGAATAACGGCCGAGGGAATTCGTCGTGCTGACCACACGACACCTAGTAATCTGCAGGCCTTCAAGCTGAGCAGCGGTCGCTTGGTAGGCCAAGGCCCTTCAAGGGCTGTAGTGACATGGGGTTTGGTTTGGTTTGGTTTGTGCAATTGAGGGATCTTCTCGTAGGTCGTCGGTTATATCACTAAAATTTCAATGTAGGTTTCAGCATAAAGGGTATCATACTTCTCCTGTAAGAAACATTATTTTTACTTTTTACAATTTCCCTTCCGTCGCGCCGGCACAGATATTCTAATGGCGAGGAAAGGATAGGATAGGATAGGATAGGATAGGATAGGATAGGATAGGATAGGATAGGATAGGATAGGATAGGATAGGATAGGATAGGATAGGATAGGATAGGATAGGGCTGGGAGTTGGAAGTGACCGTGGTCATAATTAAGGTACAGTGTGAAAATGGTAAACCACGGAAAATCATCTGCCGAGCTGCCGACAGTGTGGTTCGAACCCACTATCTCCCGCATGCAAGCTGATAAGTAAGAAACAGACGAACGAATACATATATATGTATGTGTGTGAGTACATAATTAATGTTTGCTGCTAGTTTAACGTCAGGCTAACGCATCGAAAGTTTTCGGCGACGGAGTGGTGGAAAACGACTGGGATTAAGGTACAGACACAGCATTTGCTGATGTGTTCATGGGAACACACTATCTCCCGAATGCAAACTTACATATATTCATTCGTTTTCAATCAATCACTACTGATCTAAATTTATGGCAGTCGCCCAGGCGGCGGATTCCCTATCTGTGGTTTTCCTAGCCTTTTCTTAAATGATTGCAAAGAAATTGGAAATTTTTGAACATCTCCCTTGGTAAGTTATTCCAATCCCTATCTCCCCTTCCTATAAACGAATATTTGCCCCAATTTGTCATCTTGAATTCCAACTTTATCTTTATTTCTTTGCCATACATTTAGTTATCATTTGTATTGTTGTGTCAAGAGATGTGCTTATTCCTAAGGACAATGTTTCAATGCAATGTATGCCAAGTAAGCCCTACCTGGCTAATTGTCATTAATATTGACATTTATTGATCCAGACAGCAACGACTCAGATTAATCTATGTTAATGATATATATATTTGCTTTGTACCACGTTCATTGCAGGTCCCCTTGCCTATTGTCAACTAATGGATTCACATCAATCGAGCATCATTTGTCGATCAATAAAACATTTCTAACTCCAAAATATCTCAAAAATATTATTTAACACTTTCTCCAGGTTAGAGTTAAAAGATATTTTGGGCTTAACTTTCACATCCACAAATAAGTTGGAAAGAAGATTCCCAGTGATTGAAAAAGTGTATACGCCAGCGTATTTAACACAGATTTATTACTGAGCCCTAATTTTGAACCACTCCTCCACACTACAAATTGACTTAGATTTTTTAGCAATATTAGAGGCGTCAAGAATATTTCTCATATCAATTTATAACTGTCTGTTATACCTGGAATTAACTCATTAATTCATATCTATCTTAATATTTTGACCTTCTTCTATACATCGCTTTAAATTCCATGTGTACCGGGGGTACACCTCCACGCCGCTAATTCAAACATTGCGCCAGTTGAAACTCCTCTACTGGAGGAAGCCTGAACTTTAACAACCATGTTAATTCTAAAGTTTCTCAGAAGATGTCGCTATTGTAAATTTTGAAAAGTTCTGAACTGTGTCTTTTTCGATTTATATTTGTTTGCTCTGTAGTAAGTGTGAACATTCTCTTCTAGATGGCACTACTTAAGAACTACAATTGTGCAGCCTAGTGCGAAATGAAGGAACTTTTTTTGAAGAAATTTTGTAGTCATAAGTTTGTTCTTTGTTAAATTTCTTTCAGTTATTTTTTGGGTTGGCAGTATAACACTACTCTTTCCGCTTGTTTTGAATTTAGCCAATCCTGAATTTCTCTAATTAAATTTTGACCAATAACGTATGTCTTCTCCGATATGGAGATGTTGCTTTATGCTACCCAATAAAATTGAGGGGGTGTGGGTTCTCATTCTTGAAAGGTCTCGAATGTTCCACGAGGGTATTTAAACTGCTGATTTTCTGGTCTCCGGGCCACTTCAGTAACATCTATCGTAGTGTGATTATGTAGCAGGGGGCGGGAAGCGCCTCTTTCTTCAGGCAGCAGTTCATCCATCAGGCAATGGCCTTTTAATAACTTCTTTGCTCGCTAGCTCTGCAGTTTAACCCTCGGGGCAGGTTCGAAACTTTTATCATGTAACTTTCCTTTAAAATGTAAAAGACACTTGGTATAAATTCTGTCTCTAACTACAAATTGGGATAGAGAGTGCCTAACCCTCTCGAGCTCCCACTCATATCGTTTTGAGGTGACTACTGTTTTCATAACAGTTTCCCTTCTCTTCGTAATGTAATAAAGTTTTCCTATCGTGTCACCTCCGTAGTATGGGATTAGCCCTTGCATAAGCGGCCTAGTGCCAAACAGGTTTAAAAAAAAAGTGTATTAGGAGTGCAAGTTACGCCTCCACTCAAGTTGGTATTTTGGGGCCATGTAATTGTCCTGTTTCTTTACTGAACAGGCCTCAGTAGGTTGGGTATTTTTACCCCTGTTCTTGTGTGCCTGGAGGGCAGCTTGAAGGTTGAGTTTGGTGTGGCCTTTGAATAGGCTTGAACTTTGTGAGCAGGTTGCCCTTTCTTAAATTTGGTTTCTGTGTGCCTCGAGCAGGCTTAACTGGGTATTTGGGAGCTAGTGCTCCTTGGCATGATTGGGGTTTTCTGCCCCTTTGTTGATCTTGGTACATAGGTAAAGTTGGGCTCATTGCTCAAGGATTGCGTGTCTGGGGGCTCGAAGCCCAAATCCATTACCAAATTGCAATTGTACTTTCTTAATTTGTTGATATGCTACTGTGTACCTGTCATACTTGTTATTTCTTGATCTTTAAAATTTAACAAAGGTTATATTTTCTTTTCAATTAACTTCAATTTCGTAAGTTGAGACCTATTCATCCCAGCACCTTCTTTCACCTCTGCTGTTCCACAGATACCGCGGAACACCATGTATCACTACAGGTTTTTCACATTACAAGCACGACTACATGTAAAATATATATGATGACACATTCCATGTTAACCCGACAAAATTAATTAAAAGCTCAGCCCATAGATTACGTAAGAGGGGTCCATTTCTCTACCACCAGGCATTTTAGGTGGCGTCCATTAAAATGATTA
This sequence comes from Anabrus simplex, assembly GCF_040414725.1. Classification (NCBI taxonomy): domain Eukaryota; kingdom Metazoa; phylum Arthropoda; class Insecta; order Orthoptera; family Tettigoniidae; genus Anabrus; species Anabrus simplex. The sequence goes on along the minus strand of NC_090265.1, from coordinate 611,769,480 downwards.
CTAGGGCTCGGAACTTGAGAATCTATTAATCGCCTACAAAAAGATCTATAAAAAGACCTATATCAATATAAAAAAGGACCTAATAGCTGTCAAAAAGGACTCAAAATGCGATCTAAATTAATACCTTTAGCTTTAATTATATATTTAATGAAATAATGTTACCTTTTAAAATTAAAATGCTAGTGGTATGCAACATAGAGTGCAAAAGTGAATGAGTGAAATACTTCTTTTAGGCAATATAAATTTTTAGACTAACATAATTGAAGAAAGTAAGTAATTCCAAGATTGTTAAAAAGTACTTGCAGGATTTAGAATGAAATATTTTTCCACTCAGAATGAATTCAGAGAACCCGAAATGGGCATTCTGGAGAAAGAAATTGAAATTAAGTTAGTATAACTGGAATCATATTTGGCTTTTAGATTAACCAAACTAGGGTTACAGAAATCGGAGTTCGGAAACCTTACCTCAGTTGGCTTTGCAGTATATCACAGTAGGAATCTTCACGTTCTTAGGTGTAAAGGACCGAGAAACATCGAGAAACTTCGAGAAACTTCTCCCTTCATCAACGGATGTTAAAGGTTCATACCTGAAGCAAGCGAGATCACCCTCTTCAAAAACACATCAAAATTTTCTCCTTTCAATATTTCACTTCTTCTGCAATAATTTGATACCTCTTGTTTTCAAGCACTAGTTTCATTTCTCATTTAATTTCAAGTATATGTGTTTACTAAAGCAAAAATGTTTAAGAGGTAATGGATGAACTAATGACCAATCGAATTGAGAATGGGCAGTAAAAATGTAGTCTAAAGACAGTGAAGATGCAAAAAAAAATCCGTTAAGATCTACAAAGGCTAAAAAAAGACCTCTAAGTCCAAAAAGCCGACAGAAGCAAAGAGAAAAGGACAAGTAAATCCCACCGTTTTCTGGTCTGCAATGATCGAGAATGAATTGATATTATGCTGGTCCTCGTCTTCGGACACTCGGAAAAATATATCTATACTTTTCCTCAGCTTCTGAGCCCTAATGATTACACACGATCGCCAAGGCCATACGGTTATATAATATAATATAATATAATATAATATAATATAATATAAAAAAACTTAACATGTTACAGAAGTGAAAAATGGTATTTTTTATCTCTATTAAACATAAAGAAACGTGTATTTTTAATTTCCGGAAATACCACTCGGGTGGAAGGGGTGGGGGGTAAAAGTGACTGAAAATGGTGTTGAATTCTTTTAATTAGCCTACTGATATCTCAAAAATGAAGATGTTACAGACGTGAAATTTGATATTTACAATCTGCTTTAAAAGTAAAGAAACACGTATTCTCGGAAAATCCTTTGAAGGCGGGGGGGGGGGGGGTGAAAGAATTGAAAAATTAATTGACTTAATTCTATGAGAATACATACATCTAATAAATATAAAGTTGTTACAGACGTGAAAATTCGTATTTGGATCTCCTTTAAAAACAAAGAAAAACGCATTTGTTGGGGAAACCATCTTGGAGGGCGGGAGTGTAAAGGAGTTGAATTCCTTTGATGAGGACACAAATCAAAAACTCTGAAGAAGTTAGAGTCGTGATAATTGGTATTTAGAAGATCCTTTACTATTAAAGAAACAAGTATTTTTTGAGGGGAAAATTCACTTCGGGGGGAGGGGGGAGTATTGTGAAATGAAGTGAAAAAAGTAAATTATATCTCAAAACTGAAGGTAATAGACGTGAACATTGGTGTTTGGAATCTCACTTAAACATAAAGAAACAAGCATTATTTTAATATTTTTTTTGGGGGGGGGGGTGGCGGTAAATAAACTTAACGGCGGTGGGGTGTAGAAGGAGGTGTATCCAATTGATTTTACTGTTATTAATGTACTTATAAGTATCCTCCGTTGCTCAGGCGGCAGCGCGCCGGCCTCTCACAGCTGGGTGCCGTGGTTCAAATCCTGGTCACTCCATGTGACATTCGTGCTGGACAAAACGGAGGCGGGACAGGTTTTTCTCCGGATACTCCGGTTTTCCCTGTCATCAGCCATTACAGCAACACATAATAGTAATAATAAAAAAAATAATAATAGTATTCCGGACCGTCGTCAAATGTGCGGACCACGCTGGTAACGGCTCCTGGACAAATGACTAAGAATGCAGTCCGGCCGCGGGTTCAGTGCCGCCAAGGCACCCAATATGACACCACGCCGGATCTCCTGAAGGATTTTATCCATATTAAAAATGATTATAGGAAAAGATGGCAAAGATTTACGGATCCAACTGACCGGGAGGAATACCTGAGCCTAGCCCGGGAAGTACGAAATCAATTGCTGGAAAGGAAGATTGAAAAATGGGAGGAAACGTGCCGTGAAATAATAGAAAACCAGTCAGATCGAGAATTTTGGTGGATTCTCGCAGAAAACGAGTCAGTTCGCGAATTTCGGCGGATTATATATCTAAAACAATAAGCATTCAATTATAAATTTCAGTATAATACCGTAGCGAAGCACGGGTATCTTGCTAATATAATATAATATAATATAATATAATATAATATAATATAATATAATATAATATAATATAATATAATATAATATAATATAATATAATATAATATAATATAATATAATATAATATAATATTATTATCATCATTGGAGCCTCCGTGGCTGAGACGGCAGTGATCGGCCTCTCATCGCTGGGTTCCGTGGTTCAAATCCCGATCACTTAATGTGAAATTTGTGCTGGACCAAGCGGAGGCGGGACAGGTTTTTCTCCTGGTACTCCGGTTTTATCTGTCATAATTCATTCCAGCAACACTCTCCAATATCATTTAATTTTATCTGTCATTCATTAATAATTGCCCCAGAGGAGTGAAACAGGCTTCAGCAGCCGGCACAATTCCTATCCTCGTCGCTAGATGGGGGCTTCATTCATTCCATTCCTGACGCGCTCAAATGGCCGGAAACAGGCTGTGAATTTCCATTTTCGTTATTATTATTATTATTATTATTATTATTATTATTATTATTATTATTATTATTTCTCGTGTAAGTCCACTTTTAAGTTTCGAAAATATCAGTCAGTTTCTGACATTGGCCGACAGAGAACAATCAAGATTTTGAAAAGTCATTTCTGTAGCAATACAGGATGTAACAAACTTCCAGGATACATTGATCACAAGTAAAATAAATAAAAAATACGCTATATGGACGTGGCTCCAGAAGCTTTTTATTTCCATGTTATAACTCGTTTCATCCAAATCTACATAGTACATTAATCGTGGCAAACACACAGGAACAGAACGTACCAGCATAGCACGTGAAACCTTCTTAGATGAAATGTTCAAAAATTCCCTCCGTTGGTACTGACACATGCATCAAACCATCCCAGTCGAACCAAGGACATCAAGAGGGACCTAATCTGCAGGCTTTCGGGAAGAACAGGAGTCGCCTAGAAATTCAATGTCCATCAGGGCTGTAGTGCCATGGGGTTTCTTTGTTCGCTAGTAAATTTTAACTACATTCAATTTTTATGGTACGTTCAGAAAGGGAGTGACTTTATAAAATGGCTACAGGAAACTAACGTTGAAACTTGTTAAACATCCAACCAGAAGAACAATCACTCAATTTATTTAGAAGATCATGTTTCTGTGTTTGAGAGAAACATTAAATATAAACCGAATGAGTAAATTTATAATACTAATATAGTTGTTCTGTTATTGGACATTATAAATTTTTCCAGCTAACTCATTCTTGATTGCCAGCGTTTCGCCCCAGTATGCTAAGTTGGGCTCATCAGTTGGTAAACAGCACACCTACCAAGTCGCATGGCTACTTGGAGCCACCGGCAGTGCTATTTACCAACTGATGAGCCCAACTTAGCACACTGGGGCGAAACGCTGGCAACCAGGAATGAGTTAGCTGGAAAATTTATAATGTCCAATAATTATTAATCGAGTTGTACAGATTACATTGTAGCATTCAGGAACACAAGTTGCTAATACAAATGCAATTATCTGAAGTTCTCCAATTCATTGTATTAATTTGTAGAAATGATTCGATCCTGCACGTCACAGATACATTGCCTACAAAATATGACAGATTAATTAAAATCCTCTCAACTGCAAGCTCATAACTGTCTTTCCCCAAAAATGTATTTCAACCTCAGCCAGTGGTTGCCTTTTTTTCCTTTTTTTAAATTCAGATGTACGTAACTTCCATGTCGATACACACTACGAACGAGATCTAAGTTTCGATATGCTATCACTGTCGTATTACAACGAGACATTATATCGGCGTGTACGCTTACAGGATAGATCATCGCTTGTGATTAAAATTAATTGAAAATACCGACAGTTAACCAGTTGCGATGTTGAAGGAAAACTTTGCCATCACTTCAACAACAGTCTCTGTCATACTTTTGTCCTGAATTAGGGGCATTGTTCTACTCCAATGTGTCTCAAACATTTTGACAATTCAGAATGAAAACCGATTTCACAACGATTCGATCCCACAAACCATAAACAGAAAGTATAACCAACTTCACTACTCATTGATCAGCCCAGAAAATATTATTATTATTATTATTATTATTATTATTATTATTATTATTATTATTATTATTATTATTATTCCGGGGTATTTGTGGATCACAGAGGTGAAAGAAGATGCCGGGGTGAATGGGTCTAACTACAATGTCAAGAATTGAATTTAAAACTTAAACTGAAAGTTATATTTTTGATAAACCACAAACTCAACATTTTTTCACTTAGTGAAACAACCATGACATTTCAGGGTACAGATAGCAATTTAGAAACAAGACTTAGAAAAAAACCAAGATTCAGAACCTTAACACTTTGGGCTTTAAGCCCCTAGTTTTACATTTGCTGAGGTACAAGCTCAAAATTTACCAAACAGCACCGATTTATACCAGGGCAGAAGTCCCCTAATTCAAAGAGCACTTGCACCCAACATTACAAAGTCTAGCCTTCAAGAGGATGGGCTTCAAGAGCTAACCGGCTCTCAGTTTCTCCAAGCCTACTCAAGGCAACGTAGCATGAAAAATAATCTCTGGCCTTACAAGGCACTATTTACAAATAAAAATCGAATTATACAGAGGAATCTAGTACCCAACCTGCAGGGCCTTAGTGAAAAAGAACAGGTTAAATAAACGGCCCGAGTACAATTGAATGGAGTCGAAGACCGCACTCCCAAAAAAAATTTGAACCTATAGGGCGCTTGGCCGACGAAGCAGGGGCTATTCCCAAACTACTCGGGCAGCACGAATTGAAATAACTTTAATACATTGCGGAAATGAAAGGTTACAAAAACGTGGCACCTCAAACCAAGATGAAAGGGAGCTCGAGAGGGTATATCACTCTCTATCCCCGATCTACAGATAACGTTTTATGAAGTTTTTACATTAGCCGGCTGAAAGTTACATTTTTAGGGAAACTGGGTTACATAGTTAATGATTCGGACTTTTCCCCTCAGGTTAAACTGCGGAGCTATCAAGAAATAAAGATGTGGCCATTACCTTGTCGACTGCTGGCTGATGAAGGAGGCCTCCCGCCTCCTGCTTTGACACACACACTTAGTAATCTGACGATCAATTGGCCAAGAAACGTGAAAATCCGCAGTTTATAAACCCTCGGGGAAAGTTCGAGACCATTCCAGATAAAACTCTCACGTTTATTAGGTACTTTCAAAGTTACACACAAACACGAAGAAGAAGAAGAAGAAGAAGACGAAGACAGTGATTGGTCGAAAATTAATTACAGAAATAGGGATTGGCAGGATTCAAAACTGACAGAAGGAAAAATAAATATTGCCAACCCAAAAATAAATGAACATCAATTAGAAAAAAATTATGAATACCAAACTTCTTTAAATCAAAAGTTCTTTCACTTCGCACCAGGATGCATGAGCATAGTTTTTAGTAGTGACATCTATGGAAGAATGTCAACACTTCTTGATGAATGGCAAACAAAACAAGTAGAAATACAGTCAGTTCAGGAAACTTCACCATAACAAAATTATATCAGATTTCTGTGGTGACATCTTCTGAGTAAAGTTTTAAGTTGATCTAGTTTAAATTTCCCACTTTCACCAGTAGAGGAGGTTTTTAGGCGCTAGATTTAAATTCGCGGCGTTGGGGTGTACCTCTCGGTACAATTATTATTATTTCTCACGTCAGGTAAGGTATGGGATGGATGTTTTCTACCACCCCAATCCACATGGTGGAGATATGGAACTAGTTTGCTTACAGAGTCTTCTTTCTTTCTTAATCCCGGGTTGGTTTTTCTCTCGGACTCAGCAAGGGATCCCACCTCTACCGCCTCAAGGGCAGTGTCCTGGAGTGAGAAATGTTGGGTTGGGATACAACTGGGGAGGAGAACCAGTACCTCGCCCAGGCGGTCGTGCCTGTTGTGATGAACAAGGGTCTGGTGTGAGGGGATAGGAATATTGTAAGGGATAGATAAGGAATAGAGAAGGAAGCGGCCGTTGCCTTAAGTGAGGAACCATCCCGGAATTTCCCTGGAGGAGAATTGGGAAATCACGGAAAACCACTTCGAGGATAGCTGAGGTGGGAATCGGACCCACCTCTACTCGGTTGACCTTCCAAGGCTGAGTGGACCCCGTTCCAGCAATCTTACCTCTTTCAAATTCCACGGCAGCCCGGGAATCGGACCCGGGCCTCCGGAGGTGACAGCTAATCACGTTAACCTGTAAACCACAGAGGCGGGCTGCTTATAAAGTACATAAATGAATTACATTTATATTGTTTGAATTCGGGAGATAGTGGGTTCGAACGACACTTTCGGCAGCCCTGAAGATGATTTCCCATGGTTTCCTACTTTCTTAGCAGGCAAATGCTGGGGCAGTAAATTAAATCCACAGTTCTTTCTTTTCCACTCCTAGGTCGTTCCCATCCCACCGTTGCCACAAGCGAGCGACGTACAGCAGATTATAATAATAAAAATCTTTAAACAATTATTTATTGTCGATGAAATACTAGGACTAGCAAAAATAGACTCGAATGATCTCTCTTATGTGGAGGCCTTCTGAATTATTCAGATTGAAAAGTGTCTGTTGTAACAGTCTTCCATGTTCTTATTTTATTTCAAACTCTAAAAGTGGAATACACAAAGTTTTATAAAAATCATGGTTGAATTTCAGTATTGAACTACAGGCACCGAAATGTAGATCACTTACTGGCCAATAGGATATAAGGTTCTTACCATTTTTACTGAAAAAAATGTATACAAACCAGCTGCGCCACTGCGATTGCGTACTGAAAGGAAATCGGACATATTTTCTGAAGGACTATTTGGAAATATCCCGGTGACAATGTATCCTGTCACTGAATTATGTTTTGATGTACTGTATAAATGCGGCCTGAAAAGTAGGTTTATTATCTTGAACGTAAATTACTGTAGAGAAAGTTCTGTACTTACGTTGTGCCATTAAATTTTTTCAGCGTTAATCCTAAAAAACGGTTTCCGGAAGGTTAATTTTTTATACAACTGCATGGGAAAAATATGAAGATAAGCAGTTCTTCTTTATCGTCTTCCTGGTATTTTTGCCAACTTATTGGTGTCGATAAATAATTTGGTTTATTTTTACGGGCAGATGCCTTATCTGCCACCAGGGTGGAGGGATGTATACATTAGTTCGAGTTTCTTTGGTGGTCGGTAATGTGGCGCGTTTTATGTAGATGAAAGTGAACTGACAAACACTCAGTCCCTGAACAAAGACATTCAAAGTTCCCAGTTAAAATTCCCGCCCACTGGGGAATCCAACCGGATACAGTCTGAACCGAAGGCCAGTACGCTGACCACTTAATCAACTGGACAATAAAACGTATGCATTTATGATGGAATAAAATTAATTCTGCTGGGCTGAGTGGCTCAGACGGCAGCAGCGCTGGCCTTCTGAGCCTAAACTGAAGGCTTCGTTCCCGACTCAGTCCGGTGGTATTTGAAAGTGCTCAGATATGCCAGCCTTGTGTCGATTCACATATAATTATTGACGTGGGATGAAATTCCGGGACGTCGGCCGTAGATGTAGCTACTTTATCATATATCAAAATGATAGTAGTAATTTACGAATACATTTTCCTCCAAAATAACATCTTATCTATTCAGGTACAAAATAATAAGCAGTAGAAAATCATCTTTATTTTGTCTCCCAAACAGATTGTATAATTAGAAGTTATTTAGTAACCTTCTCCTAGCCAGCTATGGATGTTATACTTCGATGTATGAAGTATCATACTAGTCGATTTCCTTGGAGGAAGATGATGCAATGAAGGATATTGACAAAGCTGACTCTTGGGATGTTGTTCATTTGTGTGTATAGACAGAAATAAACATTGCATTTAATCTGTGTGTTCGAAAGACTGAAAAGCTTTTAAGTTCCATTTCTCTTGGGTTTGTTCTTCTGCCTTTAGACGATGGTGATGAGGGTTGCCAGCATAATGTATGCAGAAATGATGAAGGGGAGTAGGGAGAGATGTCTTGAAGCAGAAAATGGAAGCAAAATACACAATGCACTGAACTTACACACGCTGTTACAGAAAACGACAGTGAGCAACCACTACCTGCAAAGAGTCCACGTCACTGATTATTCAAAATAATTTCATTTTTTTTTTCATCTTCACCTTCTCAATCGTACATTAATCGTTTGCATGTCATTCGTAATTACAAGACTATGTAGCTGAACTTGCTACAAATTGTCGTGTGAAGCTGAAAATTTTACGACCGGGCGAGTGGGCCGTGCGGTTAGGGGCGCGCGGCTTTGAGCTTGCGTCCGGGAGATAGTGGGTCCGATTCCCACTGTCGGCAGCTCTGAAGATAGTTTTCCGTCGTTTCCCATTTTCATGAGGCAAATGCTGGGGCTGTACCTTAATTAAGGCCATGGCCGTTTCCATCCCGTTCCTAGGCCTTTCCTATCCCATCGTCGCCATAAGACCTATCTGTGTCGGTGCGACGTAAAGCGACTAGCAAAATTCTGCGCGTGGAAAAGTACACAAGTGAAACGGAAAGAAGGCTCCTCGGTAAAAATTGAAATAAGACGAAGCAGAACGGCCAGGGCGATACCCATCTTATATGGTCATACATGGTGGTCGGAAACAACATGAACCGGGTATATGAACTTACATGATTTCTAAAGCAGAATTTGTTGAAATATTTAATTCCTTCACAGTGTTAGACTTAAGAGAAGAGCAGCATCAGCATAAGCTATAATAAGTCTTCAATGTTGGTCATACTGACATTGTTTTTAATAATTCGATATCTCACGCCGTTGTGATTTTATCAGCTGTGAATTCGAATGGGATTTGTGAGGCGATGTTGCCGACTCTGCACGTTGCTTACGACTAGCTCGAAAAAAAATCGAAAAAGGAAAACTTCTCCAGGGGAGGAATTTGAACACGGACAGGATCGCGCCATAGTAAGTGCGCTATGGTGACACCGATTAAAACTCTCCGTGTGTGTGTGTTTGCTGCCGAGTTCTCGGTATGGTTCCCAAGCCGATCTTAAGCCACGTGGAGATTTTGCATCACCGTCTCGTAATGCTCATTTGAGTTCTAATTGGCTAACTTCAGCAGCTGAGTAAACTGAAAACGGCTCGAGATCGAATTATTTATTTCAAATTATATATCAGTATGACCAACGCTATAACGCTCATATACCCGTTTCACGTTGCTCCCGACAACCCTGTATAACTAAATTATTTTATTTTCCCCAGTCAAACCTGGATGAGAATTGTACTCTACAGAGTTGGTTCGCACTCCCATTTTGATTGTTCTGATATTTTTCATCAAAGCCTGTGATTACAGGATGGCATATTTCGTACACACTGTAAAGACTTCAATGTTAAAAGATAGGAAATAACTGAATTCTTTCCAAGAATTCAGAAATTGTACTTAACAAAACTGCAACTGCGAATTGCATTAGGTTTTATCGTTAACTACTTCCCCTACCACGACATTAAAGAGATATAAAAGATTTCATGTTCTCGTACGTGTTATAATCACCAGAACCACTGGAGCATTTGATATAAACTATGGCCTATATATTAAGTGCGATTATACTTTGTTTAAAAAATGAAAATTTATTGAAATGCATTGAGCCGTTTGTACATGATTCGCAAACAAACACATATACTCGTTGCATTTCCCGCGTTTGCTTCACGAAAAACGTAGATAAAGAAAAATTCCTTAATTTCTCTAAGTTAAATGGAATGTTAATTTATTCGCATATATCACGCATCCCAGGAAAGAACAAGATAAGTTAAAAAAAAAGTTCTCGGGGAAAAAATTACCGTTTCTTAAACAATATGAAATCGCCGATTAACCAAATGTTGTTAAACCATTCTGCGTCATATGAAACAGCTTTCTAAACAATGGCTTCGGTTTGATTTTGTTTAGTTAAGAATATTAATGAAGTATGTGTTTTGGAACGTGAATGAAAGTGACTTGACCGGGCGAGTTGGCCGTGTTGTTAGGGCCATGTAGCTGTGAGCTTGCATCAGGGAGATAGTGAGTTTGAACCCCACTGTCGGCAGCCCTGAAGATGGTTTTCCGTGGTTTCCCATTTTCACATCAGGCAAATGCTGGGGTTGTACGTTAATTAAAGCCACGGCCGCTTCCTTGCCACTCCTAGATTTTTTCCTATCCCATCGTCGCCATAAAGCCTATCTGCGTCGGTGCGGACGTAAAGCCAATTGTGAAAAGGAAAAAAAAGTGACGTCCTATATTCACCAGGCATTATTTTCCGCTGTCGAACAATCAAAACTAAAGTGGTATAAGTCACATTTGTATATTGTTAGTTGGTAAGATTTAAGTTATCTTTAACAAAGGCAGCTGTGCAAGATCACTACCAGTTATTCCTTTACAAGGTAAACAAGACAATAACGTCCACGTCCATAACAACATCAGAAAATATACTACACACAAGACAAACTGACTTAACTGGTTGATTGAAGCCACTTTTATTAACAATACTCAGAATATGAACAAGATAACTCAGCTTATCTGGTTCTTGTCCGTAATTGTTCTGTATTCTTAAATAATCTGGACCGGGCCAGTTGGCCGTGCGGTTAAGGTCGCGCAGCTGTGAGCTTGCATCCGGGAGGTAGTGGGTTCTAACCCCACTGTCGGCAGCCCTGAACATGGTTTTCCGTGGTTTCCCATTTTTACACCAGGCAAATGCTGGGGTTGTACCTTAATTATGGCCACGGCCGCTTCCTTCCCACTCCTAGCCATTTCCTGTCCCATCGTCACCATAAGGCCTCACTATGTCGGTGCGACGTAAAGGAAATTCTAAAATAATAATAATAATAATATTGAAGTACAATTTGGCTGTTTCTTCAGTATTATGGCGAAATATTGAGGACAAAGGATAGAGAGCATTGACCTAGTAGGTACCCGTAAAATATAAAAAATAAAAAATTACGTGCCTGGTTTTCCCCCGGGATGAATGATTTTATCTCGAAAGCAGTAACATAAAATACGAACTTCGTTCATTTCACTACACACCACGAAGGGCTCGATATACATTCTGTTTAGGGGAATATAATAATCATTTTCATTTCCGTGTTGATTATCTAGTTTAGCTGAAATACCGGGATGTTCCACCAATCAACAAAATAAAGGTACTATATCATAATATTTTAATGAATGAGTACTAGTTCGAAGACGAACACGATTTTAGTGGAACACATCATTTTTGTTATATTACTTATATCATGTGCGTTTGCGAATAATGTTCTTAGCTAATTTGTCATATCAGAAACTTACGACCTTCAAAACTTACAATATTAATATACCGGGCAAGTTGGCCTTGCGGTTACGGGCGCGCAGCTGTGAGCTTGCATCCGAAGACAGTGTGTTCGAACCCCACTGTAGGCAGCTCTGAAGATGGTTTTCTGTGTTTTCCCATTTTCACACCAGACGAATGCTGGGGCTCTACCTTAATTAAGGCCATGGCCGCTTCCTTCCCATTCCTAGGCCTTTTCTATCCCATCGTCGCTATAAGACCTGTCTGTGCCGGTGCGACGTAAAGCAAATAGCAAAAATAAAATTAATACCCAGTTTGACCGGTTCATAGAGACGATATCCGCAAGTATTTTAACAGGCTCTAAACGTCAAAGTGTAACCACGTATGAGTGTATACACCCCATTAGCCTGATGATTACGAAAAAGTGTGATAAACAGTTGCTCAACTTATATCTCAAATTTTGACTTATATCACAGGCCAAGTACCATTTTACTATTTTTCACCGAACACTCGGTAGAATTTTAGTCATGCAATTCTCACCGTGTTTTGGAATTGAACTTATTCAATCGATTAATCACATAGTTTCACAGTATATTTTTGACACTAAGCATGTTCATTTTAAAGACTAATACCATTTTAGTGAAATGTATAATATTTAAAGTTACATCATGTGTATTCTTTTGCGAGGGGTGTTTCTAAATTATTAATTCACGTATTTGTGAGCCGAAGATGGTTCCAAGTTGAGCCGAAAGTAATACTCAATCATTAAAATACTATAATACTACCTTTACTCTGTTGATTGGTGAAACAACCTGGTAATATTTCTGCTAAACTAGGGGAATATCCTTACAAGTTAAAAAATGAGAAGTAATTTGCGATTGCACTGTTCAAGCGTTTTTGGTAATAATCCCCGAGGTGGCAGACAATTGTGGTTGGAGCAGAAGCGTTAAAAAAAAGTGTTACTTTAAATTAAACGGGAGGTGTGGTGCAGTCTCGGAGGAGCTGTACGGCTTGGTGACCACAAGGTTGTTGAGAAGTTGGCCCGAGTGGACGCCAGGGACAGCCTAGTCGGCAACGTGTATGAATGTTAGATACAATAAAGCTTGTCGCTCCTCTGCTCATGAGCAACACGAATTAACAATGCAAAAGCATTTGGGAGTTCAACATAACAGATGAACTTCAAAAATACAAGTGTCGTCTTAACTGATGGTAGTAAGTACGAATTTCAGAAGAATCAAAAGCAAGAAAGATTGGAGTGTTATCTGGTTGTTAATTGTGTCCTGTGATCAGAAGCTATGAGACACCACAAGTGTGCGTAGAACCACATGACTTTCCGTTTCGAAGATCCTACATAAATTGGATGGGTTTCGAAGAACGGCGCCTTAATTTCGGGGAAGGTGGGAGGGGAAAGGACTTTAGGTGTTATTTAAGTATTTGTCTTTCTTTCTTTCTTTCTTTCTTTCTTTCTTCCTTTCTTTCTGTCTTTTCTTTTGTTTCTTTCTTAGTCCGTTTACTTCCCAGGATTGGTTTTCCCCTCTGACTCAGAGAGTTATCCCACCTCTACCGCCTCAAGGACAGTGTCCTGGAACCTGAGACTTTGGGTCGGGGGATACAACACGGGAATAATATTAATTTCGTGTGGCTATTTCTAGCCGAGTGCAGCCCTTGTAAGGCAGACCCTCCGATGAGGAAAACTCGTGTCCTCACCCCGAGATGGCGCAGCTCTTTTCAGGCACACCCCCATTGGAGGTGAGCTGCATGTACCATTTGGACCACATACCAGCCCTCCTGCCAGTCTTAAATTTCTGGCAGTACCGGGAACCGAACCCAGGCCTCCGAGTACGGCAGCTAATAACACTAACCGTTACGCTACGAAGGTGGACAACACGGGAAAGATGATGATGATGATGCTTGTTTTTTAAAGGGGCCTAAAATCTAGGTCATCGGCCCCTGATGGTACAAAATGAGACGAATGCAATGAAAAAATAAAATCCAAAATCCTCCAATGAACAGAATTCAAAGCGCGAGGACGAAAAATGAACGGATGGATATGAATTTAAAACAATCAGTGGAGCCGACCCGCAATGCCTCAGTCTCTGAAACTGACGGAAAACAATAGTAATACTGACCAAGGGACTGCTTCTATAGCTTAATACTGAATCGGTGATGCTTGCATGCTAAAAGGGTCCAAAATATAGGTTATCGACCTCTCATAATGGTACTTATAGCTTGGAACGTAGAACCACGGTATTTGTCATGGTGCGGTACTAATCAAAAGTATCGTAGACTCGCGGTATCCCACACATTATGGTACTACTGACAGGTTATGAAATTCGCACATGTAATACAGACCTATGGTATTCCGCACATAGCGGTACCATTTACAGGCAACGCAAACCTATGGTTTTCATCACATAAGTGTACTGACCACAAGGACACGTACTATCCCGTGGTGTTCCTTATATAGTGGGTACTAATCATAGGCAAGCCAGAACCCTGGTGTCGCCCATACAGTGCTACTAATTACAGGTACCGTAAAAGCATGACCGTGCGGTGCTCCTGCGTGATACTAATCCCAAACCTATTTGGTACCTAACATAGTGGTACTACGCGCAAGTAATAGCGACCCATGGTGTTCCCCGCGTGGTGGTACAAATCACAAGTAGCTTCATGGTTTTAATCCAATCATCCCTTGGTCGCCCCTGTTAGTCGCCTCATACGACAGGCAGAGGATACCGTGGTTGTATTCTTCGTCTGCGTCCCCCACCCACAGGGGGTTGTGTGTTTGTTCCGCGAGAGGTAGCCTATTTTGTTTTCCTCAAGTCCGCCGGCAAGCCGGTTAGGACCTCCCTATCCGCCACCTGGGACGCGCCACGTGGGAGTATCACCTCTCCCCCTGCTACGCCAGCGTAGTAGGTTCTTGGACACGGGAAAGAGGACCAGTACCTCGCCCAGACGGCATCACCTATGCTGAACAGGGGCCTTGTGGGTGATGGGAAGATTGGAAAGAATAGGCAAGGAAGAGGAAAGGAAGCGGCCGTGGCCTTAAGTTACGTACCATGCAGACATTTTCCTGGAGAAAAAGTGATAAACCATGGAAAACCCTGTCTAGGATAGCTGAGATGGGAATCGAACCCGTCCCTACTTAGCTAGCCTCCTGAGGCTGAGCGGAACGCGTTCCAGTCCTGGTACCACTGTTCAAATTTCGTGGCAGAGTCGGCAATTGAACCCGGACTTCAGGGTTGGCACATAATCACACTAACCACTACACCACAGAGGTCGTCTTCTGGCATTTGTTTGGTGTAAATATAGGATACCCGTAAACCCGATAACCGATCGTATTGTGTTGGATGTAGAACGCCGCCTAGCAGAGGCAGTAACGATTGCTGAGTTACACTCCCCGTCAAGAATTCGAAGAATTTGCAAAGGATACTTTCACTTCTAAAACGTCACATCTTCCAAATACAAAGGTAGTCGGGAATAAAGCTAATCACTCTATATCACGTACCGTGACCATAGACAGTTAAAGTATTTACCTTCCACTCATTCATGGGCTTTCATGTCCAGTACAAGAATGGTTTGGCTTTGATTTCATGTGATGGTTATAATAGTGTGTGTATTTTGACTATAGTTATTATGAACGTAGTTGCCCCTGGGCTTCAGAAGGTGTACTAACTTAGTGGAGAGTGCAAAAATTTGGAAAAATCCACATAAAATTAGAGTATTATGTTGTACGTTTTAAAGTGAAAGTTATCAAAACTAGTATTCCATTGGTTGAACAGGAATATCTCATGCTACTAAGGAATGAACTGAAGTAAAAATTTGTGTCAAATTTACCTATGGGAAAATCAGATGATCATAAATTTGTCTTCTGTATCTCTTGGTCATGACCATCCGTCAACGGTTGCCAATTTGAAATGACCGCCTGCCTTAAGACACCGTCTGCACGGTTGCTATGTTACACTTCCGTCACACATTTTGTTACATGACACTATTCCGTTACAAACTTTCTCGGATGAACCCCATTTCTAAGAGATATTTCTGTCAGAATTTCAAAACATTTTTCTTCAATCTTTATAATATGCAAATGTTACGAAAAACCGACCGATGCTTTCGAGATACCCTAACTCCCTCCTTCATTTAAGAATATTTTAATGATTTGCACCCTGTGTTTCTTTTCAGTTATCCACCTACTCAGAAGCCGACATCATGCCAATTATTTCGGAAGATTTGATTTGATTCCTCCACAAACAGATAAGAACAAAGCCGACGGACGATATTGTTCATTGTCTCCTTCGACGATGTGTATAAAGTATGTGACCGAAATCTGAAATGATCAGAGAGAAAAATATTTTTTATTGTACATACATAGTATAGTTATTGCGTTTGCGGCCACAACGTTTCACTGTGGTTTGCTGCGCTGGATAGGTTATACCACAGGGTGGTGCTATTACAGTTCTTCGCTCGCCCCAGCCTGAGGCAGTTGCATGCATACAGTTTAAGCAGATCTACAGTTTCTGTTGTGAAGGGTAGCTGTATTCGAGCGGTGGAACGCTAACAAACAGACAAACGTCACATTCTGTCAAAGATCAGGAAAATCTGCTAGTGGAAAATGTTGATGAAGTAGCCGTGATGTACGAAACAGCGGCAACACAATTCAAAAGTTAAAGTTGTGTTTGAAGTTGGGTTTTGATTGAAAGAGTATTGTGCACATGACGTTCATCCCACAAGGAGCAACTACAAATAGGAAGAGCTATAAGAGATAATTCAATCTTCATGTGATTCAATTCGTCGTAAGCGTCCTGAGCTTTGTTGTAGATAGAACCGGTGTGTGTCGCACAACAACGTCTTTGCAATTCACACTGTGCTCATCCAGGAGGAAATGGCAAGAAAACAGGTCACTGTTTTCTGAAGCCTCCATACTTACCTGATCTAGCCCTATATGATTTCTTTCTTTTCTCCACGTGAATTTCATTTCGCCAAGGAGATCATTACTGACATACAGTATGTACAGTCGTACAAGACCATCCTGCCAATACTTTTCAGCAGTGTTTCCAACATCTGCAGCAAAGTTGTCAGAATTGCATAGCAGACAAGGAGACTATTTTTAGAGACGACGTGAGGTTATGTAAGTGTACGTTATGCTGTGTGCCTACTTACACTCCTAGACGCCAGTCCAAGAATGTATTGGCTGTGGTAGTAGATGAAGGATCATTGAAGTGCAGGAATGTTGGGTTTATGTTTGCTTTTGGTGGAGAGTGTACTTTAATTGCTCCGATAGAAACGACACATCCAAAGATAATTACGACTGTATATCTGCCTATTGGGTTGAATATTGATTAACACTGGGAGAATCCCGGAGGCCTGATCTGGTAATATAGTTGTAGGCGATCAAAAATGACCAAGCCTAATGTCGCCTGCCAAGCTCTGAGCATATTTTGCGAAATTAATTGGAGTTTAATTAGCAATTGGGTCCGCCTACATTGTGACAGTTCATTAGAACTGTTGTTAGGGTTCCGTCCGACGCAGGGGAAACCAAATGAGTGCCTCTTCTCTTACGAACTGTCTAGTGTTTAATATTTTATTTTCTACCCAGATGACCCGTTGTCGCTTCCTGACCCAAGGTTGGTTGATTAAAATCTTCAAATGAGATGAAAAAGGGGTACGTTTATGACAACTCTGAAGTGAAGATAGAATCGAATACCTCTTTCAACAAGACCAGAAATTAATTAGTTGGAAACTTAAAACCAATAACGAAACAAGATTTTGAAAAAGGTTTCTTATTTATCGCGTTCATATTGAGAAGACTGTACTTAACATGGGGGACACAGCCACTTTCTCCCTAATAAAAAATTTAAAAAAGAACCAAACCAAACCCCATGGCGCAATATTCCCCATTACCCAAGACCCACCAAGAGACTGCTGCTGAGGCCGAAGTCCTGCAGATTACGAGGTGCCATTTGGTCAGCACGACGAATCCTCTCGGCCAATATTCTTGGCTTTCTAGACCGGACTTCTCTTCCAGTACCAACTCTGAATAATTTCAAATACCAATATAGGCAACATAACCACAAAAGGTTATCAGGAAAGGGTTTTGTTTCTCTTCGAGAACCTACTCAAGTACATCTGTTGCCATTTCTTGATTGATGCAGAATTTTTGCAACTCTCTGCACATTGCCTACAATAAAATTCAGCTTCTACTGAAGTCAGCCTTATTTATGGCTGTGACAGTTACCGAGGTATATTTTGTGCTGAGTAATGACATTCAGATAAAGTCGAATGTGTTTGGATAAAATATTAACTTTTACTGATAAGGTCGGTTGTACAGCAAAAATCAATGCTTTCTCACTTAGTAAGGAAACTAATAGCAAATTAACTGGTCTTACGAGCACACAGTACATACTAACCAAAACTGAATTTCACGCTGAATATTTTTTTCTGTATCAAGATTACATTTGATGATGATGAGTATGATGATGATGATAGTTTTTTAAAGGGGTCTATCAACTGGGCCATCGGCCCTTAATGATACGAGTTACAACGAAATGAAACAATAATTAAAACTCCATCATGTATCCACTAAATAGAATCTAAAACGAATGATGAAAAAATGACCATTAATACAAAACAATCAGTGGATCCGATGCATAATGCCTTATTTTCTGGGATGATGCTTATTTGCAAAAGGGGGTCCAAAATCCAGGTCACCGGCCCCTCATACTAGTACTAATCACTGGTAAAGCAGAACCATGATGTTTATCCTATAGTAGTACTTATCACATGTAACGAAGTATCAAGGTGTTCCTCCCATGGTGGTACTAATCACAGGTAATGTAGACCCAAGCTATGTCACACATAACGGCACTACTCACAGGCAACACAGACCCATGGAGTTCTTCATATAATGGCACTACTCCCATAGAAATCCTCCCCCAATGATACTTATCACTGACCCAGCTGGAGGCAGTAGCAGCACGTGTTCCTCTAGTAGTAGTGATTATTGCCCTAAGACGGAGCACAACCAAGCACATGTACTACTAATCGCAATAAAGTCAACCCATGGTATTCATCGCGTAATAGTACTAGTCACAGATTGTCTCATGGTTCCAAAAGCATCATCCCTTGATCACCCCTTTTATTCGTCTCTTACGACAGGCAGAGGGCTGTGGGTTTATTCGTCGTCTGCGTCCCTCACCCACAAGGAGTAAGATAATTTCTACTTTCCTCCTCTTTCGCCTTCATAAACTGGGGCCAAAACAAACGTTTTAATAACACAAATGTTGGTTTTTTTTTTGCTAGGGGCTTTACGTCGCACCGACACAGATAGGTCTTATGGCGACGATGGGATAGGAAAGGCCTAGGAGTTAGAAGGAAGCGGCCGTGGCCTTAATTAAGGTACAGCCCCAGCATTTGCCTGGTGTGAAAATGGGAAACCACGGAAAACCATCTTCAGGGCTGCCGATAGTGGGATTCGAACCTACTATCTCCCGGATGCAAGCTCACAGCCACAAATGTTTTATTGATCATTTTTCAATCTAATGCATACATGGAATGAATACTTCCAACAATGGCGATAAAATGGGGGAATGTAAGAAATAGAAGTAAAATTGTTGCCGTGATCATTTTCGTCACAAAAGTTTTTAAAAAAAAGTCGTAAGTGTTGTTAGTTTGTCACCTGGAAAGCTGGCGACCCTAAATGTAGCATTGTTCTTGTTTCTATCTAATGAATTCCTTTTGTTATTGATCACCTGCTAAAAGTAATTTATATTACTACCAAGTGTTGACGGAATATACCTGGAAATAAAAAGAAATACTAAGGGGTTTCCTTTGTCAGTGGTCACAACAACTCGGAGAGGTTTTTCGTGACGATACAATATGAAAGGGACAGGACTGGAAAGCAAGCAGCCATTGCCTTAATTAAGGTATGAAAATTGGAAACCACGGAAATACATCGCCACTGCTGCTAACGATTGGGTTTGAATCCACCATCTACCGTATGCAAGCTTACAGATACGTGGCCCATACTGAGCCAACGCACCGTTTTAAAGTTCAGAAGAATGAATCAATAAGGACAGAAAAGGGGGATAACTTATTATAGGAATATTTGCGGAGTTATTTAATTCAATGTTTTTTTTCGATTTTATAACCTGCATAATTTTTTTCCTAGCTGTTGTAAGTTACAAATTTGGAAGTAAAAACAATATTGATGCAAAAAATATATTCATCGATTATAATACCTTTTCATTATAGACTGCTAACACTTTTAGTGTTCAGTCTTTAAGCGTTTGTGAATTGACTAAACCCCTCAACAATTCTTTGTTTGCAAAAAAGCTTGTGGCATCGCTTAGTTTCAGACCTGTTACTTTCATATAATTTGAAATTGAATATATCCGTCCTCTTGGTATCCTTTTTGTTTTCCTTACCCTCCAAAAGTCCAGTCCGTTCTTCTCCTAGGCAACCTATTTTCCTCGACCCTTTTTACATAGCTTCACCACCGAAACCATCTTCTAGACTAGGGCCTCTCAAACGCCCAAAATCTCACGCGTGCAGATCGAGCCGCAAGAGCTCCGTGCACTGTGCATCGGTGCCGCTCGGCATGGTTCGGATCAACGCTTCGCCTCTGGGCTAGTCGGCTACGCTCGGCTCTACTCGGCTATACTCAGCCCGGATTCGGAGCACTACGGCGCAAGTGGGGCAGCGGGAGACAGGCGGAGCGAGCGAGACAGGTGTGAGGAAAGAGAGAGTAAGCGCTATTGCTCCATATCGAGGAGAGGGGGGCTGCACTCTGGTCAAGCAAGCGAAGTCGTATTTTGCACCGTGCACAGTTCATGCACCACGCACATGCACCCTGAGATGCCCTGTTGTAGACAGACATTTATCCTTCGTGCTCATTTATCTCCTCATTCCGAATATCATCCTGCCATTATTCTAATCCGTTATTAACAGTAATCATTCTAGCTACTTTCATATCTGTTAATTCTAAGTAATTAATTAGGCATTCAGAGTCCATCAGATTTCATCCCTGTGTAACATCGTTGTGAGAACAGAGTAATGTAAAGATATTTTGTCCGAAATCTTACTTCATTTCTTCTTTTACAGAATACCACTTATCGCAACTGCAAACTCACTGTGTTAGCTTTTCGATACCCTGTTTCGTTTTCACTTACAATAATACAAGCCTGGGAGAAAATCATGCCATTTTCCCACGCTATTACACAGAGCTCATGGCCTATATTTAACCTGCTGAAATCCTGTAAAGGAACACTAGCGGTTAGAAGGAAATTTTTTAATAGTAATGAACGACATACGGTATGTTAAGTGAGGATGAGAATGGCTATAGAGTTTTTAGGATGAATGGTATAAGACTAGTAACCTCAGTAAGTTATTATTTTTAAATAGAAATTTATATAGAAGAAAAATTGTAAGATCCTGTAGTGCAGACATAGCGGACTACGGCTACAGAGATAAGTTTGAGCCATGAATCTGTTAGTCAAGAATCTGGCGATAATGGTAATTAATATAGTGAGTATTAGTATTATTATCGTTGTATTGTCGTCGTTGTTATTACACGTTAATGTAATTAATTGTTGAATTGCATGTAATGGGCCAGGGTCCAATAGGTGGAATGTTCTTCCTCAGCTGCAGGCCTTCCTTAACCGTAGGATGGAAACATTCATTCATTCAGAATGGAATATTATCTCCGTAGCTGCTGGGGTTTCGTAGCAATATGTCGAGTGAATTCATACATTCATTTAAACATTGATTCATAAATTCAAGTAATAACATTATTTGCTTTACGACTCACTAACGAGGGAACACATACATGTGTTTCACTCTGATTCGGTTGAAATTTGGTAGGAATATTCGTGGGAGGCAGTAGAATGGTAAGGTGAAAACTGCATGTCCCCAGCGCAAGTTTATACGCCAAAATAGAACAAATAAATAGTCGTAAAATTAGAAGTGCCGCGGGAGTATGTGGGTGTGGCGGAGAGGGAGGGAGGAGCGAAGCAGCGGACGTGAGCAGCGTATAGTCGGGCTGCTCGCTCGAGTCGAATGAATGACCACCCACCCCCACCCTCTCGGCCACTCTTCTTTACTACACCGCACTTCGCACATACCTCGTATCTTCCCGACTAGAAACGTCAAAGACCGAGCTCGATAGCTGCAGTCGCTAAAGTGCGGCCAGCATCCAGTATTCGGGAGATAGTTGGTTCGAACCCCACTGTCGGCAGTCCTGAAAATGGTTTTCCGTGGTTTCTCATTTTCACACCAGGCAAATGCTGGGGCTGTACCTTAATTAAGGCCACGGCCGCTTCCTTCACACTCCTAGCCCTTCCCTGTCCCATCGTCGCTATAAGACCTATCTGTGTCGGTGCGACGTAAAGCAAGTAGCAAAAAAAAGAAACGTCGAAGCAGATCAAGAGGTGCACATTGATTAGTCGTCCGAGGAGACAACGTTCTTACAATCACAGGTAAAATCTGACGTTCTTATAGTCATTTTTATGAATGGTGACTCTGTATTTACTTTAACCATGTATGGTAATAATAGATTTTTTTACACCTAGATAAAAAAAAAGCCCACTACAGAAGTCATTCAATCCATAGAATGTAGTAGTGTGCCTTCAGAATTGTTTTGCAGAGTGTGACAAAAAAGACACCACCATTTTCTGAAGATGAAAGGTATTTGGGATTGGAATTATATCGTAAGTAGATCAATGTATTTATATATATTTACTTTTACGAGAAAAACAAGCGTTCACAGGAACTGCGTTCTTGTCTCCGTTTTACAGGTCTAATTGCCGACAGGGTTTTGGATACCGATATGACAGTGGAACTGGGTGGCACATTGGATATGTCAGATGATGACTTTGATTTCGAGGAAGACAATATTGAAACACCGTTATTTGACCTCGTCTCCAAAAATGTTGCCCCTAATCCTACATCCACAACAACGGCTGAACGATGTCTAATCCCAATAACTTATAAGAAGAAGGTCGTCGAATATTGGAGAAGCAAAGGTGGGAAACAGAGGAGCTTCGCATCAGTGAAACACAGGTTTTGTAAATTAAAGTTCCGGCAAGAGCTTTACAGGTGGGAGCAACACCTGGAATACGGTGGCACAATGGGAGAAAAACAATAAATTTGTTACGAAGAGGACTTATCAAAAGTTCCACGAAAGTAGACAACGAAACAAAATTGTTCACGATATAAATATTAAAAAAATGGGCCTTAAAGTACGCTCGTCTAGTCAACTACGACACGCTTCGAGCGTCACATTCCTGGGTAATGAGTTTTAAAAAGAAATTCAAAACTGGATCAAGAAAAATTTCCAAATTCGTATCTAAACGTACGAATTTGAACAAGAAGATACTAATTGTAACGCGACACTGTTTGTTGAAGAAGTGTCGCAATTAATAGAAAGTCACGGCCCAGAGTGCGTGTTTAATACTGATCAGTCTGGTTTTCATGAAGAGCTCCATTCTGGCAGGACACATGACGAACGAGGAGAAAAAGTCGTATTAGTGGAAGCAAAATCTATGAATTCACTAACTCATAGCTACACAATACAGCCAATAATTTCGGCAGATGGACAACTCCTGCTGAAGTTGGTAGTGGTGTTGAAAGAAAAAAATGGCAAATTTGGTCCTAATATAGAAAAAAACTATTTACCGCGCCAAATGTGTACACTTTGGCTTCAAAGTCTGGAAAACTGACCGCAGAACTTGTACAGAAATGGTACGGGATGTTTATTGTGAGCTAGTACCAGAGTACAGTGTTTTAGTTCTCGATTCCTGGACCGGACAGAAAGAAGAAAATATTTTAAATGCTAAAATTGGGAGTAAGAAAATCAATAATGTTCAAACAATTCCGAAAGGAGCCACTGGACTTATCCAGCCGTTAGATGTTTTGGGCTTCCGCATCTGGAAGCAATTTATACGTATTTTGCACGATTTAATTTTCTTAAACTCGTTAGACATCAAGGTACATTTAAGGAACAACATTTTAAAAGTACAATCTTTGACGCATAACCAGTTCTTCTCTTCGCGTTTTCGTAGCATGCGGCAGTACAGTTGGTACAAATGTGGCTATGTTAACAAAAAGTCTTCAAAATTTGTTAATCCAGTCGATTATTGTTTCAAAGAAGAGCCTTCCTATAATCAATATAATGCTTGTGAAAGAGACAGTGCTGTAAGATGTGCATGGCGCACACAGTATCTGTGCCTTGTACACTTTTTTGTAAACAATCACTATTGCACTAATTACAACAAGTAACAAGAACTCGGGCGTGAATTCTTCAAACCTCATTGGCATCGTTGTTCAAACATCGTCCTTTGTACACTTGTTTCATGTGCTGTTTTCATATTTACGTTTTGCACATCTAATCGGGAAGTTACGGGGAACGCGCTAACTATACGCTGCCTGGCTGCTGGCGCAGCTCGACACAGCCCGATTGGCTCACGACCGCTGCTTCGCTCCTCCCTACCTCTCCGCCAAACCCACATACTCCCGTTGCACTTCTAATTTTACGACTATTTATTTGTTCTATTTTGGCGTTTAAACTTGCGCTGGGGACATGCAGTTTTCACCTTAGCATTCTACTGCCTCCCACGAATATTCCTACCAAATTTCAACCGAATCCGGGTGAAACACATGTATGTGTTCCCTCGTAGTACTTTTATGGTTTTCGGAGACGCCGAGGTGCCGGAATTTTTTCCCGCAGGAGATTTTACGTGCCAGTAAATCTACCGACACGAGGCTGACGAAATTGAGCACCTTCAGATACCACCGGACTGAGGAGGATCCAACCTGCCAAGTTGGTGTTAAAGGCCAGCGCCTCATCCGTATGAATGAATCTGCACATCCATTCATCAATTCATTCAATTAGGAATGATGTCTGCCAAGTTGGTGGTTATCTGTGACTGGGAGAGAAATGTTCATTCATGCATGCATGAATACAATTCAGTCATGCAATCATTCATTCAAATAATTCGTGCTTTGTGTCTGTTGAATGTGGAGGAGAACTCTGTACAGACTTATGACAAAATAAATAAATAAATAAATAAATAAATAAATAAATAAATAAATAAATAAATAAATAAATAAATAAAATAAATAAATAAACCATGAAGTGCCTAGGCATACTTACTGAATAAACCGTGATTTTATAGTGTGACTGAAATGAGTCGGATTGTTTTACAATATATCTAATGTTTTCCTGCGGCACATGCATAGATTCAGTTTCCTTTTAATGTATATTCTCTAGTACGAGACCAACTACTTTGCTGAATGGTCATCATAGTGGCCTTTGATTCAAACGGTCACGGGTTCGGTTCTCGGTCAGTTCGTGGATGTTGATCGCATCTGATTAATTATTCTGGCCCGAGGGCTGGGTGTTGGTGTTCATCGTAACACACAGTACATCAAACTATGAACCACCACAAAGACACGTAATGATGAATATATCACTACACACGGCGTTGGCGTCAGAAAGGCCATCCAGCCGTAAATCTTGGCCAGGGCAACTTAAAGAGACTACCGCAAATCATTGGGAAATAGCCAGGAAGAAGAAATTCATTTAATGTGTGTTTTCTTTCAGGCTATTACGTTTGTGTTACTTATTTTATCACTCAATCGTCTTTGTGTCCAGTGTTGCCTAACGTACAGTGTTACTCTTGTTCTTAGTTCGTGTATACTTTAAAATGTACCCAGAATGTTCCCTTTTTTCAGAAAGCATATCGCGCGTGGCTCGAATCAAAGAGAAACAAAATGTTTTGGAGACTGTGATGAGATTGTGGTGAAGAACTAGAAATAATAAAACAGTACCAGAGAAGTCGGTATGTATAGTAGATGCCATTGGTCCAGAAAAAAATTAAGAGCATTTTAATATCATTAATGTTTTGTTAATCACATTTCCCTCTAATGCATACACGGAGTGAATACATCCAGCAATGGTGTTAAAATGGAGAAATGTAAGAAACAGAATAGATGCGGTGTTTCTCTTCGCTCTGCAAGGTAAAATAAATCATAGTGTTCCTTATTTGTCACATGGAAATCTGGCGACGCTGCATGTATCATTTGTCTTGTTTCTATCCAATGAGTGCATTTTGTTATTAATCCCTGTTGGTAGTATGTTCATTTTTATCACGTCTTGACGAAAAAGCCCGAGTTCGTATCCTACCCCTACCTACGTAGCTTCGAAATAAAACTTCATCGTACCGAATTCTACCACAGCTCCACTCCACATTTCAACAGTGGCTTGTTCCTTTTCGGAATAAATTAGAATATGCATGTGTAATTTGGGACCCGCGTTCAAAGGAATAAATACATTGTACTGAAGTTGTTCAAAATATACTTTTGCGGAATCTGTATTATAAAACAAATAAGAACTTTTTCCTTTTGATACATCAACACGGTATTCAAGAAGTAATTTTAACTTCACGTCGCTGCGTGACAGAAGAATTATTATTTTGTTAATAACATTAAACAAAATTGTAAACAATAAGTTTGATTCCCTAGCGCTGTTGATGTTATCTCCTTTCATGGTCCACAAGTTAGGGTTCACAGGAAAATAGTATTTCACGTTCAAAGACCCATAACATCTCATCACTTGATCTCATCATTTTTACAACACATTTGCTGAAGTAATAGATTCATTTTCAGAATTACAAACTGCATTTAATAAACATTTAAAAGCCTCTTTTTCTAATTTATAAATTCAGATGTTATACTCGTTCGCCCTTGATAATTGGTACTCCTTAAAGTTTTTATTATTTTAGTCACTTATTACTTTAATTCCTTTTTAATTCCTGTATTTTCATAGTATATAAATACCCCTGATGTACTTTGGGTCGTTGTTCTTTCTGTATATGTATTTTCTCCTTTTCATTCTCCTTCCTTGTCCTTATCATCCTTATTTTTATTTTGTACTAGCTGATGTACCCGTGCTTCGCCACGGAATTCTACATTGTATACAGAATTCCAAGTTAGATAGTGTACACGTTGTGAGCAAGATTGTATTAAATTGTATAGCTCTTAACGCTACGCTAGAAACGCGACGGGGAAGTCGCCAAACGGCTTTTCTCATATGAAGACTGGGTTAGGGAATTTTCATTGTAATGGTAGGCCCGCTTGCCTACCATCAGTCAGAATCTGGTTGGGGAGTTTTCATTATAATTGTAGACATTCATTGTCCACCTGCCCCTTTACACCCTCAGAAAGACTGTTTTAATATCTTTCCCAAATGAAAAAAGCATAGGTCATTACAATGACGTCAGTAGGAATGGCGCGATTAAAAGCAATGCATTCATATGAAATACTCGATCAAGTGAAAACCACACATTTTCTCACTTTTAACGAACAGTACTACGCTCCTATTGTAACAGTCCAATGTTCCAAAGCTGGAAAAATGACCAAGCCGCCGACAGTCGTGATACGTGAACACTCCGTCTTCTTTCAGCGGGCGGGGGGAGGGGGTGTCGAATAGTGGAGAGTCCCAGGGCAAAAACTATGCTCTTTTACTAATTCCTTTCCTGGGTGTACCCGATGAGTCGGAAAATCTCAATTCACTACACTGGCGGTCGAATAATCTATCTGACTTGAAGGCATTTTTTTTCCTCCAAGCCAGAGGACAAAACCCCTCTTCACTGCTAATCTGGAATAAAATGAATGATGAATTTAACAAAAGTGAAGAAGAAGAAGCCTTTCTTAAGAAACGGTTCTTTTCAGAGTTTATTTTTGGTTATTTAGTGAATTGTGGTAATATAACTTGGAATAGGTCTAAATTGTAATTCTAGACCAGGACATACTACTACTACTACTACTACTAAGTGAGCCTCGGCCGTAACTGTGCACACTACTCATTCAAAACAGCGCGTCAGAGTAGGGATCGAATAGCTGGAATATTATCATGAACCACTGTGTTACGTACCAGCAGTATCAGAAAATGTATGAACCAGAGGAATAGCATACTAAAGAAGAAAGTTTTCTAATTCTCCAGCTATTTTCCGCCAATATTCAGTCAGGTTGTTATACTCGGTGCGCAGCAGTAATCCCATCTATCGGAGTTGAGCGGCAGCATAAGAGACAAACAATGGTCAATGTAATGTTATTGTTGATCAATGTTATGCGCTTTCGATATTGTAGGCCTTCACATTTATATTTCTTCCGACTCTGAAATACCACTCTTATCATAGTCGGTACAGTAAAACTGAATAAAGCATAAATGATCGCAAAATGTATTCTCTATAACTTTTGTTATGAAGTACTTTTCGATAGGACCAATAACACAGGTATATAAAAATTAAATTATAGACGCCTTCCCCTAAACTACAATTTCATCCAGGGTGAATTAAATTGTTTATAGCGTACACTGTAGTTCCTTATTCCCCGACTCTATATACCGATTTTCATTAAATCCTGTTAACCCATTGCCTCGTGCCTTGGCGTTGATATGGACTTAGCAACAAAAATACTAATTCATAAATATCTGTGTTTAATAATATAAATATTTGAGAATTAAATGTTAGGCCTTACTCTAAACTACCATTTCACTCAGCGTGAATAAAATTATTTATAGCCTAGATTGTAGCAGCTCATCCCCCGACTTCACATACCGACTTACCGGGCGAGTTGGCCGTGCGCGTAGAGGCGCGCGGCTGTGAGCTTGCATCCGGGAGATCGTGGGTTGGAGCCCCACTGTCGGCAGCCCTGAAGATGGTTTTCCGTGGTTTCCCATTTTCACACCAGGCAAATGTTGGGGCTGTACCTTAATTAAGGCCACGGCCGCTTCCTTCCAACTCCTAGGCCTTTCCTATCCCATCGTCGTCATAAGACCTATCTGTGTCGGTGCGACGTAAAGCAACTAGCAAAAAAAAAAAAAAACATACCGACTTTCATTAAATTCCCTTCAGCCGTTTTCTCGCGATGCGTGTACAGACACACAGACAGACAGAAATTACGGAAAATTCAAAAGTGTATTTCCTTGTTCCTGTGCACATGACCGATACAGAAATACTGATTTTTTTTTTCAAATGCTGAGCAATGTACACACAAAAGCCCTATTTTGAGTATATACAGTAGATTTATTTTTATTTACATATGTATTGTAAATATTGGACCTACTGCTTGGGTACTTTCAAAGAGACAAATAAGTAAATGAATTCATTCATTCATTCATTCATTCATTCATTCATTCATTCACTCATTCATTCATTCACTCATTCAAAATTGGCGGTACGCAGTCACTATTGTAAAGGCTGCAGGGTTTGGAAGATTTCGTTGACTTATTTATTCTTCCATCATTCACTTTTCTCGTTCCAATTCTTTCTTTTGCTTGTTATTTGCCGAATTCAAATCATTATCTTCTTATCCATTATGAAATTTGTTATTCTATACAGCTGACCACGATGTATTTAGAACGACAGCTAACCTCCAACTGAATGTGCGAGTCAACACAGCGCCATCGTATAACAGAGTATGAGTGTGAAGTCACATTTAGCATAATTTTTGCCTTATTTTGAAGTGCTATTTCATAAATCTACGTTTCGCATTTTCAATACTTTTTTTTCAACTGGTAGCCTCCTATTTAGTGATACATTAAACATAATTGTAAGTTAAGGTTCCTCGGCGATATACGCATTCTACCCAAACACTAAAAGAGTCTTAAAATTCGTCTTTCCATGTACCCGTTGTCGAGGAACGTAGGTCTACGTTAATAAATAAATAAATAAATACATAAATAAATAAATAAATAAATAAATAAATAAATAAATAAATAAATAAATAAATAAATAAATAAATCTCTCGAATGCACGTGGAATACTAATCTGAAAAGGAGGAGAACCTTCTAATATACATTGTGCCCTGCATGTTTCTATTCAACAACTCATTGCGACAATAGCTGCGACCTGAATATCGACCTCCATGTCTGTTCCAGCTCTTGTTTCCTTTTCCCTTTTTTTTCTTTACGCTAAATTTTCTGACGCAATATACGATTTCAGTCATGCATATTGATCCTAGGTCCTCGTCAATACGTAGATGGTAACATTTCTTTCCGTCACATGCAGATACATAATCAAGCATCGACGATCTTGTGACACCGAGCTCGGTAGATGCAGTCGCTCAAATGTGGCCAGTATCCAGTATTCTGGCGATAGTGGGTTTGAACCCCACTGTCGGCAGCCCTGAATATGGTTCTCCATGGCTTCCAATTTTCACACCAGGCAAATGCTGGGGCTGTATCCTAATTATGGCCATGGTCGCTTCCTTCCCATTCCTAGCACTTCCCTGTCCCATCGTCGCCGTAAGACCTATCTGTGTCGTTGCGACGTAAAGTAACTTGTAACAAAAATAAAGATCTTGTGTCGTTTTATCACTGAAGAAACAAGTTTTCTATCATGCATTTTTTACTATAGATATTCTTATACACTTCGTAAATATCGAAATTATGTTTCCAGTCACTCGTGAAAAGAGACGTTAAGAAATACAGACTTCATAGACACATGGAATGACGTTGATCTTCATTATACAGTAAGTTTCCTACGTACCGCAGTTGTTGGGGATATACTTCACCCTGCATTATAGCTTAACCGTGGTATATCGAAAGATGGCCGGTGTAGTGACACATTAAGGGGCGGAAAAGCACAAGAAAAAAATACAACAACACACTACTCTTGTGAAAAGCTTGCCTTCGACTCCCCGTTCTTCACGTTGTCAATAATTTTGAGTTTAGCACTCACAAAATATGCTTTCCTTCCCTGCTACATTACACACATGCAATGAACTTGGAATTCAACACTCCGTCCGATAATATTGTACTTCCCATGGCAAGAATTCCAAGAATAGTGCTACTTTTTAATGTAAATTTAACAACAA
This sequence comes from Anabrus simplex, assembly GCF_040414725.1. Taxonomy (NCBI): domain Eukaryota; kingdom Metazoa; phylum Arthropoda; class Insecta; order Orthoptera; family Tettigoniidae; genus Anabrus; species Anabrus simplex. Next base: position 611,738,833 of record NC_090265.1, on the reverse strand, counting down.
CAACAACAACAATAATAATAATAATAATAATAATAATAATAATAATTGATTTTAAGTCCAACTAACTACTTTTAAGATGTTCGGAGACACTGAGATGACGGAACTTTTCCCCGCAGAAGATATTTTACATGCCAGTAAATCTACCGACACGAGGGTAACGTATTTGCGTCCTTTCAGACAACACCGGATTGAACCCGCTAATTTACGCCCAGAAGGCCAGCGCTCTACCGGCTGGGCTACTCAGCCAGCAAATAGGTTTTTTTTTCTTTTCAGAATGCCTGAATGAAGCGAGACATATAGAATTCTAAGTTCCATTCTCCCTTGCAGTTTAGGGTTGAAATTTGAATGTCGAAACAAAGTACGAGGTCTGGAACTTAAATAGTGGCAACACTACTGTGGAGACGCTATGCAACGGATCCTAATATTGTCGCCGACAGCACACCTTGGTTACATACCTACCTTGCCTCAGAGCAAATGGACTCGCCCTTCTCACATCACCCGCGTGCGCACAAGCGAGAGAAACACAGTCACGTGGGAGCTAGCGGTCTAACGTAACGTTGTCACTATGTTTTCCAAACAGGAACAACGGATTTGGATCAAGATTGAATGTGCCAGAAGTCGTACAGCACGACAGTGTCATCAGGTCTTCAAGAGGCTTGCTGGGAATTAGCATTGGCTTACAGAACAGTGGCACGTTGGGTAAAAACCTTCAACGATGGTCGGCAAACTGTGGCGGACATTCATCGGGCAGGTCGTCCTACGAGTGAAGAAGTGCATGCTCTTGCCGCGTTACTGGACAATGATCGAAATCGACGATTCGTGAGCATTCGCTTCAGAACTGTCGCAGAGATTCGACAGGCAGTAGACCGCTCCATTCGCACCATGAACAGAACAGGCTCTGCTAAAGGTATACTACTACTTCGACATCGCTGGCAACGGTTTATACAGAAAACTAGTGACTACATTGAAGGACAGTAGAGGATTCTAACATGTAACTCTTTTGTATCTGTTGTAAATAAATAGTTGCCACGATTTAAGTTCCAACCTTCGTGTATCCTTATACGCAAAGGCGATACTTCTCTATTTTTTGGAAAAAATCATCATTAAAATGTATTGCCTTGATTTCACATGATGCGTATATTGTACATACATACATACATACATACATACATACATAGACTACATAGTTGTCGGCAACTTGAACCAGATATATCAGCGTTGGAGTGTTGGTCATAATGATAAAAAATGTGAAAAAAGTAATTCGATTTCTCGCCCCGTTGTCATTTTGTCAGCATTTGAAATTAGCCAATCAGGTCACTTGGCGGACGAATTCAAATGGGCTTTGTAGGGCGGTGTTACTGTATCTGTACGTCACTTAAAACCGGCTTGAGAGCACCAGTCGAAGAATGAAACTTCGCCAAGGGACCTCCGAGCTGAAAGGAGCACGCCAAAGCAAGTGCGCTACGGTGAAATTGGCTGAAAGCAATGGTGTGTTCGTTCTGATGGTGATTTCTCGGTATAGCTTTCAATCCATTCTTGAGTCTTACGTAGATTTAGCAGCAGTGCCGGGCAAAGCCTATTTGTATTCGCCCACGAAGTGATCAGATTGGCTAAATCCAGCTGCTGGTAAAATGACAATGGTGCGAGATAGTGAATTATTCCTTTCAAATTATTTATCAGTATGACCAACCCTCTAACGCTGATATACCCGGTTAACGTTGTTCCTGACCACCCTATATACGGTATAGTTATAAAAATTAAAAATAATGCTATGTCGTGTTTACTCATACTTAAAGACAAGGATTACTTGATTATGACGCAAGAAGAGTCACAATTTCTTGAAATGCAAATCGTCGTTGAAGAAACCAAACTTCGTATGTCACAATGCTCTTCCTGCCCATTCTGTTCCTTATGAGTGGCCACGCCTCCCAGCCACATGTGGATATGCAGTCCCTCAGAACAATTTTTGTTGTGTTGTTACCGAACCGTACTCTAGGAATGAATGTTTACGTGACGTATTTACGCACTCCTGCAGTAAACTGAACATTGTATTTAAGGTTAATTTTTCTTTACACTTTCGCATAGGAAAATGAACACAACGAACATCAGTCTGATGGACTACATGTCCATATGTGTGTGGGAGGTGTAGCTAGTCTTAAGGAACATGCTGGATAGGAAGTGCATTGCGATATACAGGGTTCGGTTACTTCACAGACAATATTTCGTCGCTGCCGGGACAAAACCTCCTATTTGATAATATTTTTGGGGACATACTGACCCGCAGCACATACATTATGAAGAGCGAGAATTCCTTGAAAATATCACACAATATTGCACCTTAAATGACGGAACCTTACGGGCCAATGTTCTAAGCTAAAATATTTCACATAGGAGGTTTTGTCCCGGCAGGGACGATTTGTTTTTATTTATTATTTAAGAACACTAAATTGATGTCAGTAGGTAGGAAATCCAAGAGAATTGAACATCAGGTTGGTGATACAAAGCTGGAACAGGTAGATAATTTCAATTATTTAGGATGTGTGTTCACCCAGGATGGTAGTAGAGTAAGTGAGTTGAATCAAAGTGCAATAAAGCTAATGCAGTGAGCTCACAGTTGCGATCAGCAGTATTTATTTATTTATTTATTTATTTATTTATTTATTTATTTATTTATTTATTTATTTATTTATTTATTATTTATTTAGAGTATGGCCCATAAAATCAAGCTGAATACAGAAATAAATTATGAACATATTTACATAAGAGGAAAACAATGAACAAGAAAGGACTCCTTACAATTGAATGCCAAGATCATTAATCCACTGTATTGCTTCTGGAGTTGCCATCAGAAAATCCACTTTGCAGCCTGTGTATGCCCACGTTTCACAGTCCCTGACAATGTGGTGTATGGTGTGTCGTGCAGTTCCGCAGTCACACGCGGGTGTCGGTAACTTGTTCCATTTAAACAACATGTCTCTGCGTCTGCCAGGGCCTGTTCTTATTCTGTTCAGAGCAGACCATGTTTTACGTGGTAGTTGGAATCCACTTTGAAGTTTGGCATTCGAGAACATACTGTGCAGATGCATCTCCGTTGCTGCTTCCCACCGTCTGTTCCACTCTGTAGTGAGGTTGTTGGAATCTCTAGCAACCATGTCTGATGCGTTACGTCACGTTGGATGGCGTGAACGTAATCTGTTTTGGTTGGTGGTTCGTAGATCTTCATGTACAGGTGGATCGGGGTTTCTTAAGATTTTATTGATTTCCTTGATGAGAGCGGTGGATCTGCGTAAATCAGATGGCATTATTCCAGACAAAAGCGGGAGCCAATGAGTTGGCGTAGATCGAATTGTACCAGTCATTATGCGCGTAGTGGAATTCACTTAAGTATCAATGTCTCGTGTGATGACTTTTCATCCATATTAGAGCGCAGTACTCAGCACCTCAATAGACCAAGCCTAAAGTTGAAGACCGTAAAACGCTTGTCGAAGAACTCCAGGTAGTTCCATAAAGCTTATGAATGATGATGTTACGTGTTTTCAGTTTCTGTGCGGAGTTTAACATTTGTTCCTTGTAGGGTAGTGTTCCATCCAAGGTTACTCCAAGATATGTTTGGGTTCCAGTTGTGGTGAAGTATCCCGCGGCAGGAACTCACGTTCAATTTAGTATTTGCTAAGTGATTGTTTAAATGGAAACAAGACACCTCCCTTTTATTGGTGCTGGGCTTAAGTCTTCAGTTCCTGAAGTAAGTTTTCCAAAATGGACAAATCCCTTGCTAATATCCCTTCAGATTTCTCCAGTTCTTTGTGTTGCACAGCTAATGCGTAGCAGAATTTCCGTGATGTAACTTCAGGAATATGAACAGGACTGGCGATAGGACTGAACCTTGAGGCAAACCAGTTTTAAACTTCCTCTCCTTGCTCAAATAGTTCTCGATGATAACTTGATGCCTCCTATAACTCAGCGTATTGTTAATAGGTCTTGCTCTCTTTCTGCATGGTATGGCCCGCGGAAGTTTATGGACCATACCTTCCCTCCTCACGGTATTGAATGCAGCAGTGAGATAAACAAAAGCAATAGACCAATAGATTCAATTTTATTTGGAACCCAATTTCTATGAATTTTGTAAGTGCCAAAACTTCACCACAACAGCCGCGACCTGGTCTGAAGCCCCGATCAACGGCATTCTGTAAACAGGAAGTCAGCTCCCGGACGAAATTATCTTTACATCGGTCAGTTTTCAGCTCAACTTTGCTTTACAGGAGGGAAAGCTGCATTGACTAATCTTATTCAAAAGTTAGAAGTAACAGACATTAAAGTAGCGAGAATGATTGGTGGTACAAACAGGTGCAAGGGAAGATCCCAATGTATCGATAACACCAAATAGTTTCTAATCAGTAAAAGAAAATGCCGAATTGAGAACAGAAGCCGTGGTAATCAAAATCTCCAAGAAGCATTCCACAGTAACAACACACAGCGCAGTGGAAACAGTGCTTAATAACATTAAAAAATTAAAGGAGAGTGTGAGGAGGAATAAGGGACATGACGGATGAAAATAGATGAGAAACCATGATAAAATTTGGAAACAGATATATTGAAATAATTAAATCGAAACTCAAGAAATTTATATGAAAAGAAGAATATACAAATATGGAATTTTCCCAACCACATATACAAAATGCAAATTATCACACAAAAATAAGATATCCACGAGAAACAAAGCAAATAAGAGAGAATAAAGCAGGAATGGAAAGGGACAAACAAGGAAAGGATAAATACGACTATAAGAAGAGAAACCCAGAATAACAACAAGAATTAAAAAAAGATGTTCACAGTTACAAAATCAGAGTATACCAGCAGGAAATCTTCGAAATAAAGTTCGAAAGTAATATGCAAGTCATAACACTTCAGTTACCACCCGAATTGACACTATGTAACGTTGTCATGCAGGCAGAAATCACTACATAGTTCAAATGAAGCAGTTTAAAGACATTCAGAAACACAAATGGGGAAGCACTGATTAGATACGAGTGTGTGTAGAAGTCACAGAGTTGCAAATATACCACACGCACAGTTAGAAACAAAGTTGACACTAGGTTCGACAATAGAGATTTTAAATATTGAAAAGACGAGTGAAATCTCGGCCTGGAAATGCCATGCTCCCTGTGAGAATTCAAAGGAAAGTAGCTCCCGATGCAACTAGAAGTATTTACAGAAAAGAAATTAAGCGTTTGTCATACCTCATCATGAAACAGGTGGTACTGCCCGAAAATGGAGACTCCTGGGCACATGTCCCTAAGGACGGAGACGACGTTAGATGTTCTTCCCTCCACACAGGCCAAAGTCCATCTCAAAATATCCAGAGAGAGGCCAGGTATTTATAGAGTGGAGTAGAGGGGATATAATGAGAAAAAATATGTCTGGAAGATTCCAGAGGTTACTGGAGCATGCGCGACAAACCTGGCGATGTCGTATGACGTCAGCTGGCGAGAAGGAAGTCAGTTTATCGCAGATTGTAGAGATGGATAGAGCAGAGTTCATGCAAAGTATGATGTGTCCAAATTCACTGAAGTATGCAAGTCCAGTTGGAGAAAAAGTACGGTTTATATCAAGATGAGGGTAAGTCCACATTAATAGTAGAAAAAAGGTATGTGCATGGCGATTTTCATAGCAATAGGTGCCGGTGACGTGAGGAGTCCGTTACAGTACTCGGAATGAGGAGATAAATGGTAAATTAGGAATGAAGGCTATGGATGAAGCTGTACGCACAAACCGGCTTCGATGATGGGGTCATGTGAGGCGAATGGAGGAGGATAGCTTACCTGGGTGATTAATGGACTCTGTTGTTGAAGGTAAGATACATAGAGGAAGACAAAGACGATGGTTAGACTGAAATTCTAACAATTTGAAGATAACAGGTGTAGAACTAAACGAGGCCACAGCACTAGTTGCAAATAGAGGATTGTGGCGACGTTTAGTAAATTCACGGAGGCTTGCAGACTGAACGCTGAAAGGCATAACGGTCTATAATGATGTATGTATGTATGTACGTATATATGTATGTATGCCCATAACGCGTCCAGGATAGCTGACGTAAAGATATCACTACTAGATCTCAGGTTTCATCATTTTTGTACGTGCATTACTACGCCTTTATTTCTTTATCATAAATATTTTATTTCTGAGTGCTTGTGGGATTCAATCAACGCTGATACGATATATATATATATATATATATATATATATACCTATCATGGGAATTGATGGACGTCTCCATCTGACGTATCATAAAATTACAAGAAAATTGATAATTCTGCAGGTTATATCTAAGTTGATCTGTTTTACTATGAAAAACATCCATGACACGTCATATTAACCTTAATTAATGTCATTTATTCAAGAAAGCAAGAATTAAGTGGATGAGAAATGTAAAATGTGAGAATTAAGTTTAACATTTGATAAATATTCATTCTCATTTGTAATAATCATCTGTGCTCATATAATCGGCAACAATTATGCTATTTGCTTCACCATATTTACAATATATCATAATTGAAATGGATTATTAATTATATCCAATAAAATATCCATTAAATATCTATATATATATATATATATATATATATATATATATATATATATATATATATATATATATATATATATAAATTGAATCTTGACATGGGAAATTTTTAGATGTATCGATCTGCAGGATCATTCTGTACATTATCATATCGTTTTTTGTTCAAGAATCTCCTAAATCTCAACATGTTTTACACTAGTTTTCATTAACTTTGGATAGGACAAGTTTTGTTAACACAGGATTGATATATTATTTCGTAGCATTTGAACATAAGCTTCTGAAAAAGGTAAGTTTCTCACTCGACAGCACAAATCTGCTTCTATTTAAATTAAAATTACCATGTTAACCATTATCACACTTTATATCAATTCATTTTAACTTAAATAATCGTTGGTTGTGTCTATCAAAATGATAAGGTTCTCAAATGTGATCAATTATATTAATAAATGACCTAATGTGCGAGTTATTCTAAGCATCTTTCCTAGGGAAAATCATTTTCAAGACTCTACATAGTATCTACTCTCAATTATATTTATCACACAATATGACAGTAATTATCCTTGTTAATCTCCGTTATGTCATCATTATTTGGGAAAATTTGGATTTTAGAATAGTACTATAGAGTTTAAATATCCAAGTGCATATCCAATTATTCTTATTCTTGTAAGAATTCCTTTTTTATTTTTTTATTTACTCGTGTCAGAAGCATACTTAACCATACAGTTAAAAATAAAGTAACAATTAAACTATTTACAAAAATTAACAGACAAAGGATATTGACCAAATTTACTGTACATCTAGATGGTGTTTTTCCAAAACTGAGCCACACCTAGGGCGTTGTCATCAGCAAGCGTTAAATTTTGCTCTGCGCATGACATTGATACATACGGCTCACTGTTCTTCACCACAGTCGCACTTGTGGTGCCGACACCAGTCCTTAATCGGTTAAGGGATCTTCAAACAGTCCAGTCTTCATTGTAGCGAGCCGGAAGTTGTTCACGTGACTCCATCCATTCTTGTTGCTTAGATTTCCACAAGGAAGGTCTTGCCTTATCTGGTGGTCTTTCAAGGGCTTTGATGATCTCGACCTACAGTGACATTCCAAAAGTATATGTATATATAACCACGTCACCATTAATCTAGGATATGGATTCTCGGACAATATACTGCTACTGTATAATAAATATATATATCAATCACTACCGATCAATCCATACTGATCTGCATTTAGGGCAGTCGCCCAGGTGGCAGATTCCCTATCTGTTCATTTTCCACTCTTTTTCTAAATGATTTCAGAGAAATTGGAAATTTATTGAACATCTCCCTTGGTAAGTTATTCCAATCCCTAACTCCCCTTCTTATAAAATAATATTTGCCCCAGTTTGTCCTCCTGAATTCCAACTTTATCTCCATATTGTAATTTTTCCTACTTTTATCAACACCACTCAAACTTATTCGTCTACTAATGTCATTCCACGCCATCTCTCCGCTGACAGCTCGGAACATACCACTTAGTCGAGCAGCTCGCGTTCTTTCTCTCAATTCTTTCCAGCCTAAACTTTGCAACATTTTTGTAACGCTACTCTTTTGTCGGAAATCACCCAGATCAAATCGGGCTGCTTTTCTTTGGATTTATTTCCGTTCCTGAATCAGGTAATCCAGGTGAGGGTCCCATACACTGGAATCATACTCTAGTTGGAGTCTTACCAGAGAATTATATGCCCTCTCCTTTACATCCTTACTACAACCTCTAAACACCCTCATAACCATGTGCAGAGATCTGTACCCTTTATTTACAATCCCATTTATGTGATTACCCCAATGAAGATCTTTCCTTATATTAACACCTAGATACTTACAATGATCCCCAAAAGGAACTTTCACCCCATCAACGCAGTAATTAAAACTCAGAGGACTTTTCCTATTTTTGAAACTCACAACCTGACTTTTAACCCCGTTTATCAACATACCATTGCTTGCTGTCCATCTCACAACATTATCGAGGTCAAATCCTTTACTCATATAATGTATATATATATATAAGAAAACATGAAGGTCCGATAATACTGCCTTGAGGAATTCCCCTCTTAATTATTACAGGGTCAGATAAAGCTTCGCCTATTCTAAATCTCTGAGATCTATTGTCTAGAAATATAGCAACCCATTCAGTCACTCTTTTGTCGAGTCCAATTGCATTCATTTTTGCCAGTAGTCTCCCATGATCCACCCTATCAAATGCTTTAGACAGGTCAATCGTGATACAATCCATTTGACCTCCTGAATCCAAGATATCTGCTATATCTTGCTGGAATCCTATAAGTTGGGCTTCAGTGAAATAATCTTTCCTAAAACCGAACTGCCTGCTATCCTGCTGTGCGTCAATATTCCTTTCCTTACTCTTCAAATAAATAATTTATATCTAATATCTCGTCGTAGTATTACATATTCATTCAATAAATTTTTCATTCATGACATATAACATTGTTATGTTTTCATCATAACTCATTTTACCTTATAGAACTTCATATTCCTTCAGATATTTCAACTATAACCATATACTATATATATACTATATTTCCATTTACTCCCAGAATCGGATCAATATCCTACCAAATAACGTTAACATGTTTTCAATCTGCCAATATATCCATATTTAATGCATATCTTAATTTATTACGGTGACATATTACCTCTACACATCATAATATTACTTGGCATTGCGTATCTAAGATCCTCAAATTATGCCTCTTATTAACATTTCACACATGGCAATTATATAATTGGGTTCCGTTTAATATTATTTCGAATAATATCAATGTTTCTTTTAGATCTCCAATATGTCTGCAGATACTTCAATTTGTTATAGCAAAGAATGGCTTTAATAGTTGTTAATCGCCTCTAGCGCTGTATAGTGCATATTATTTCTTGAAATAACGGCCTTGTCGTTGCTCTTTTGTTTGCCGCTGCGAATCAGTTTATGTGGCGTATTTTATAACTTTCCGCGTATTTGTTAAATCTTATTATATCATCTTGTGCTGTAGGCTTATATATGTCCTATAAACAGCTATTCTTTATTTCCTTCACTGTTTCTGGGAATTTGACGCGATTTTTCTATTTCTTCGGAATACGTTCCTGTACTTGAGTTATGCTTTCATTTGTATTTTTAAACAGTGTCGTCCTTAACAATTGAAATATCTATTTTGTCTTAGTCACTGCCATCGCGATTTTATTCATTCCGACTTTGCGTTACTCTCAATTTCTTGATAACTGATGTAATTTACTCATTGTGTCTAACTTCATTACTAGTAATCGCGTCCGTCTTAATTCGATTGAGCTTAATTACTGGAATAGTGGAATGGCACATATGTATGTATGTATGTATGTATGTATGTATGTGAAATTGATATGCTACGTTTTAGTTACTGTCTGCTATTACTGTGTGCCGGCCCCGTGGTGTAGGGGTAGCTTGCCTTCCACTTACCCGGAGGCCCCGGGTTCGATTCCCGGCCATGTCAGGGATTTTTACCTGAACCTGAGGGCTGGTTCGAGGTCCACTCAGCGTACGTGATTAGAATTGAGGAGCTATCTGACGGTGAGATAGCGGCTCCGATCCAGAAAGCCAAGAATAACGGGCGACCACACGACACCTCGTAATCTGCAGGCCTTCGGGCTGAGCAGCGGTCGCTTGGTAGGCCAAGGCCCTTCAAGGGCTGTAGTGCCATGGGGTTTGGTTTGTTTTATTACTGTGTAACTATATCATCGGCTATCAACAATCAAATAAATATACAAATTACAAAAGTAAATACATATATAAATATTTTATTACTTAAAAACACATATTTCATAGGAATGACAGATGGTATCTAACAGCTATTAACTACCAGTCTACAGTATACGTTATTACAGAACAAAAGAGGTTAAAATGCACGATGCAACTCACACATCATGTGAAGCTATCCCAGACAGACCCGCGCACAAATGGTTGGATCAGGGTGAGATATAAGCCCTTACTACCAGAGACCATTAAAGTAGAGGGTGATCATTATTGGAGAGACGGGCTGCTCCTTCCATGCCTCTCACGTAACATCACGCCCAGACACAAGTCGCCACCGGATCACTGCAAGAAACATCACACTGTACTTTTTAAAAGGTGCCGAAACCATCATGTTTCGTAATAGCAAAATAGTTTACTTATTAACAGGTCTGGGATGTCTGTGTAAATATATACTTGTTTGTTCATCAGCTACAGTTAAAATTCTGCCGTATCTTTCTGAATTAGGATATTTAGAGTGATTTAAAATTATTTTATTTTCCATCCTTGTTCCTGCTTTGGTACGGGGTTTTACAAACCTGAGGAAATTCTCATATATTTAATTTAAAATTTTAAATACGAGAGTCGAATCATAAGTCATGGCAATTATTTTTTCTCGCAAACAGGAGACAACACGGAAAATCTAAGGTATGTATTTGGAAATATAGGGCAAGTACTTATGCATAGTGCCTGAAGACAAATTCTGACTTCAGGAGATTCTCGTATTAAAGTGAGAGAACAAAGGCCACTGGTACTCATTGTTTTATTATGGTATAGGCAGTAAATACACAAGACTACGTACAAATGACAGGTCTCCACTGGTTACAGACCTTCGACCTTCGAAATAATCGAAAGGTTTCCACTGTGCGTTGCCAGCGGTGGGGCAGGCGCAAATCGGCAGTTGATACTTACCCCGTTTGAACGTCTCCACCCACCTCACCACTGTTCTATAGGGCATGGAATGCACACCTAATGCTTCTCGCAGCTCTGCATGGCATTGGCGTGCATTTCTGCCGCGGAGAACTGCTATTTTAATATACGAGCGTTGCTCCTGCTTGTTGACTTCCATTTTGTGACGCTCTCACTCACACACTGGACTTGGGGGCATGCTTAGACCCACACCGTTGTTTTCATACTTCATCTAGTGGCGTCATACGCAAGTAAATACCATACGTTTCCAAATGCATATCTTACATTTTCCGTGTTGTCTTCTGTTCACGAGGAAATAAATCATTGCCATGACTCGACCTACGTAGCTTTTATATTTTATAATTTCAATGTTCTTCTCCCCAGAAAATAATTTAAAATTAATTTTTCTAGCATCAATAATTCAAGTCTGCATTCTGGTACAGTATTTCTATGAAATATGGAAAGAAACATCTTTTTTTTTTTGCTAGGGGCTTTACGTCGCGCCGACACAGATAGGTCTTTTGGCGACGATGGGATAGGAAAGGCCTAGGAGTTGGAAGGAAGCGGCCGTGGCCTTAATTAAGGTACAGCCCCAGCATTTGCCTGGTGTGAAAATGGGAAACCACGGAAAACCATTTTCAGGGCTGCCGATAGTGGGATTCGAACCTACTATCTCCCGGATGCAAGCTCACAGCCGCGCGCCTCTACGCGCACGGCCAACTCGCCCGGTAAAGAAACATCTGCACTAGGCACATATTTTTTTTCTTTTTCGATGTATTTGGCCTTGTTACTAAACCCACCGCTGTGACCATAACAGAAAGGTCAGACTCTTGTTCTGCGACTTTAATTCTTAGTTTTGAGGCTTTCCTGTTTTAACCAATAAATCATTAACTATATTATTTCTTTATAAGAATTAGAATTTGATACAATGTTATTCCTTATATTATTTTTCACCTACTTTATAAAAGTCCATATTTCACACCATATTTAGAATTTTTTTTAGCCCATTTGTATATACATATTTACCTATTTTGTTACATATAAATCCTAGCTTTGCTTATTACATACCGGGTGTCCACAATTAAAGTTACGGTACTCAGCGCGGTACAGCACGGGATGTAATAGTCATAAGAGTCTGAAATTTCGTAGATATTCTGACTAAGCACTGCGCTCACGAATTATGTCACAAAAGTTATTAGTTCTAAGTTTTTCCACCAGGCGAAAATATGGCACTGTGAGCGGTCAGAACGTGCAATATTCTGTAACTCGGACGTCAAAATGTTCTTCCGTTCGAATTGCCTTGTATCATTTTCTTGGTTGTTGCTTCCTTTTGCAACGTAAGAAAGTTGAACTTTTCTGTGTGAAAAGTAGTGCCTATTGGGAAGAGAGACCGTGCACTAGAAGTGAAGTGGTTTTATCGGTATGACAGCAATAGCAACGCTGCATTGCAGTAATATCGCCGACAGGAACAGTAGAGAAGAGATCCTATGGCGAGTAATGGGCTGAATAAAGTGATTAATAAATTCGCGGAAACAGGTGTGAATTAGGTGTCGTACCCGAGAAAGGACGGCGGGGCATCCACAGGGATGTTTTTGATGAAGTAGCTGTAGCTGTATCTGACCGTGCAGCACACTCTCCCTAGTGTTCGAAGTATGTCACGTGAATTGTCGCTACCCAGGTCAACAGTTCACAAGATTTTTGGGCGTATTTTACACTGGTATCGCTACAAACATCATACTGTTCACAAATTGAAACCTCAAGATGTTGCACAATGCCGTGACCTTGCCCTTCAGTTTCTGGCGGTGGAAGTGGACATCATGTGGCCGGGGAATATTCTGTGGACTGACGAGGCGCATTTTACTCTGGAGGGTGCAGTGAATGCATAGAACTGTCGCATATAGGGTTCGACTACTCCTAACATAGTGCAGGAACAATCACTGCATTTAGCTTACGTGACTGTTTGGTGTGGTTTTACAAGCTGCTTCATTCTCGGTCCGTTTTCCTTTGAGGAGATTACCCCCTCACATATAGTTCTCCGACTGAAAGAATTGCTTCGAGCAATCTTCAGTAATAATCGCATTATCTCTAGGCATTTTCCAGATGCGTGGCCTTCGAGGTCCCCTGACCTAAATCCATGTGAATTCTTGTTGTGGGGATATTTGGAATATCGCGTCTATCAGGGACATGTCCGGTCTCTGCCTGATCTGAAGGCTAGCAAAGGACGACATGTCGCTCTGATTTCACCCGATACGCAGCGGGCAACTGTTGACTATGCCGTGTTATGGATGCAGCACTTTGCTAAGGTCGGAGGCCTTTTTGAAGAGTGTTTGTAACCATAAATGTTAACAAACCTCCCGGAACCACCGTTATCGTGTTTGATATTTCCTGCCTGTTTTTCTGTGACCCCTACCATTGCGCTATAGTCTCGCCTGGAGGAAAAACTTAGAACTAATATTTTTTGTGGCCTAATTCGCGAGAGCGTTGCTTAGTTAGCATCTCTACGAAATTTCAGACTGCTACGATCATAGCCCGTGCTGTACCGCGCTGAATACCATAGCTTTAACTGTGGACAACCCAACTCGATAGCTACAGTCGCTTATGTGCGGCCAGTATCCAGTACTCGGGAGATAGTGAATTCGAACCCCGCTGTCGGCAGTCCTGAAGATGGTTTTCGTGGTTTCCCACTTTCACACCAGAAAAATCTGGGGCTGTACCTTAATAAAGGCCACAGCCGCTTCCTTCCCACTCCAAGCCCTTTCCTATCACAGCGTCGCCATATTAACTGTGCGACCGGGAGAGTTGGCTGTGCGGTTTGGGGCGGGCAGCTGTGACATTGCATCCGGGAGAGAGTGGTTTCGAACCCCACTCTCGACAGCCCTGAAGGTAGATTTCCGTGGTTTCCTATTTCCACACCAGGCAAATGGTGGAACTGTACCTTAATTAAGGCAACGGCCACTTCCTTCCCACTCCTCGGCCTTTCCTATCCCATCGTCGTAAGAAGACCTACATGTCGGTGCGACGTAAAGCAAAATGTAAAAAATTTACTTTGTGTAAGGTGCATCATGCCTCATACCAAATTTTCTTGTTGATACATGGTACTGATTGTTGAACATTGTTCTTCTCTATGAAAAAATGTTTCATTCATATCCAGAGCAGAGCTCGGAAGGCAAGTAAGTGCTTATTTATTTTTTATTTTTTTTATTTTGAGGTTACGCTAGTTCTTTATTGTGCTAAGGAGGCTGTTTATCACCTCCAATGTTCACAGCATTTCCGGTAGGCTGGCTATAATCTCATCACCTGATCGTCGAAGGCTCTAATCGCCCTATGCCCAAGAGGACGTACATTATCTACAAAAGCAGTATTATCTGGAGCTAAGCGGGCGTGTGAACAAGGTGTAAGCTTACTGATGGTCGCACCGTCCCTCACTGCATTATTAAACGGCGGCCGGGGAATGGATCTTAATCTGCAGAGGAGGATTTACAACGGTTGACATCACTCGGGGATTGATCTTCGTTAAATAGCATGCTCTGTATCGATTGTATAACCCAACCAATTACTGGCAGGATACACATCGATTTAAATTAGTATGTCGTTTGCTATTCATGTTACAATACAGGAAGTAGTCAAAGTTGTTAACATCAATGTTTCAAACTCACAAGGCTTTATTCCCATAAAATTCCACAGGCTATCAATCCCTACAAATTGCAACTTCGTTTGTGTTCGTAAGTGTATGACTGAAGCGTTTCAGACATTCTGTCCACCAATTCTAAATGACTTCATCGTGAATGTCTCACCAATCAGCCGTGGTTCAAAACTCTATTGGAGATATTCAGATTTTCAAAATGATATACCATGCCCCAGTGGTTCGAACCCAACGTAAAATTGAAGGTATCATAGCTTCGTCATACAAATGAATAAACTTGCCTTTATATACTTATAATTAGCCTGGCTCCTTGGCTGAATGGTCTGCGCTGAGGCTTTCGGTTCAGAGGGTTCTGGGTTCGATTCCCGGATTTTAATCGAGTCTGATTAAATCCTCTGGCTCGAGGACTGGATAATTATGGTTGTCCCAACACTCTCCTATTCATATTCGGAACAGCAACGCATAAGCACACAATAGTATTTACATCCCTCCATACAGGTTTGGAGTCAGGAAGGGTATCCGGCCGTAAAATAGGGTCACATCTAGATGTGCTACACAGACCTCACCCGCAACCCCACGGGTG
Organism: Anabrus simplex; assembly: GCF_040414725.1. NCBI lineage: Eukaryota > Metazoa > Arthropoda > Insecta > Orthoptera > Tettigoniidae > Anabrus > Anabrus simplex. The sequence continues at coordinate 611,723,307 of NC_090265.1, read as the reverse complement.
TGGGAAAAACTGTAGAAGAAGAAGTTATACAAACTATGTGTTCCTATATAAGTGCGCTAGTGACTTGACATGGATAGAATGAACGGATTGTTTTTTCTTTCATTTTACAATAGATTAAGTGCTGGGTGAGTCCCACAAGGGTTGCCATCCTTATTGCATACAGAATGTCGGTAAACGAGAGCGCGGTCGCCGTTAAACCACTCCCGCATGCCCGTAGAAACTTCAGTGAATAGATAATACAGTAGAACAATAAAACGTACTTCGTTATAATAATAATAATAATAATAATAATAATAATAATAATAATAATAATAATAATAATAATAATAATAATAATAATAATAATTGTTCCGAGGTATCTGTAGAACAGCAGAGGTGAAAGAAGGTGTGGGGGTGAACAGGTCCCAAAATACGAAATTAAAGTTAAGATAAAATTTAACAAGGTTATATTTTCTTTTAAAGATTAAGAAATAACAAATAGAACAGGTACTCAGTAGCCGAAATACAATTCGAAAATGTACAATTACAATGATTACAGGATTTGGGCTCCGAGAGCCAGACACCTAATTCTTGAGCTATAAGCCCAACCTTACGATATACAGAATTCAACAAAGGGGCAGAAGACCCCAATCATGCCCAGGAGCACTTGCTCCCAATTACACAGTACAGCCTCCTCGAGGCGCGCAGAAAACAAAATTTTAGAAAGAGCAACCCGCTCTTAAGTTCCAGCCTATCAAAGGCCACACCAAACTCCACTTTCAAGTTGTCCTCCCAGGACATGAAAACAGGGGTAAAATACCCAACCTACTGAGGCCTATTAAGTAAAGAAACAGGTTAATTACCTGGCCTCTAAAATACCAACTTGAGAGGAGGCGAAGCTGCACTTCTAATACATTTTGTTTAAAACCTACTTGGCACTAGGTCGTTAATGCAAGGGCTAATCCCATACTAAAGAGGTGACTTATATGAGAAGACAATTTACGTTACGCTAGAATGGAAGAAACGGTTGAGAAAATAAGTTCACCTCAAAGCAATATGAGTGGGAGCTCGAGAGGGTTAAGCACTCTCTATCCCAATTTATAGTTTAAACAGATAGAATTGATACCGAGTGTCTTTACATTTTAAGGGAAAGTTACATGGTAAAAAGCTTCGGACCTGCCCCGAGAGTTAAACTGCTGAGCTAGCAAGAAAAGAAGTTATTAAACGGCCATTACCTTGTGGATTAACTGCTGCCCGAATAAAGAGGCGCTTCCCGCCCCCTGCTACGTACTTTACGCACTGAAAGATGTTACTGAAGTGGCCTGGAGACCCGAAAATCAGCAGTTTATAAACCCTCGCGGAAAGTTCGAGGCGTTTCAGGAATGAGAACACCCTCCCACAAGAATTTTATTGGCTAGGGTTAAGCAACATATCCAAGTTGAAGAAGATACACCTGATTGGTCATAAATTAAAGAAATTCGGGATTGGCTAAATTCAAACCTGGCGGAAGGAAGGGGTTAATATTGCCAACATAAACAATAACTGAAAGAAATTTAACAAAGAACAAACTTATGAACAAAAAAATTCTTCATAAACATAGTTCTTTCACTTCGCACTAGGGTGCATAATTGTATTTCTTCAGTAGTGCCATCTGGAAGAGAATGTCCACACTTCTTACTACAGGCAAAACAAAAATACATCGAAAATGACACTGTTCAGAACACTTCAAAATTTACAAGTAGTGACATCTTCTGAAAAACTTGAGAATTAGCGCTGTAGTTAAAGTTCAGGCTTCCTCCAGTAGGAGAGTTTCAACTGGCGCAAATTTTAAATTAGCGGCGCGGAGGTGTACCGCCCGGTACAATAATAATAATAATAATAATAATAATAATAATAATAATAATAATTTTACGTCCCAAGAAATATATTTACGGTTTTCGGAGACGCCGAGGTGCCGGAATTTAGTCCCGCACGAGTTCTTATACGTGCCAGTAAATCTAAACACACTAGGCTGACGTATTTGAGCACCTTCAAATACCACTAAGCCAGGATCTAACCTGCCGAGTAGGGGTCTGAAGGGCAGCAACCGCCTGAGCCACTCAGCCCGGTATACCTCGTTACAGTAAGTGTTTAAAATTCTCTCCCTCAGCCTCTAGAAAAACGCTGTGGTCTGCGATGATATTCCCGTCCACTTTACAATTCACTGTCATTAAGATTCAGGATTTCAGTGCGAATTGCACTTAAAAATCAACAAAAAATACGCAGTTCAACACTTAATTTAGAAGCCATGAAATGCACTAAACCGATCGGTTACTGCTGTATAAGAACCAATCACGCTGTACGGAAGCTTATCGCAGACTAGCTGACTACGAAATCCCTGGGTGAGCTCAATGTGTCAGCTGGATTATGCATCATCCACTCCCACAGACACGGCGCAGTCAGTAACTAGTAACTCCTCTTAGGATCGCACAATAATATTGTTTATTATTTGTTTATGTAATTTAGAAGCAACATTTGAAATTGAATTTCCTCTGCTTGAAAATCTTTAATTTGAGAAATATCTTAGACAAAGTTCGTATCCTCTTCCTTTCCTTCTTCTACCGCGTTTTCTACACTGATGACGTCGCAGGTGCGAACTGTGTCGCGTATGTGGACATGGCGCCCTTCTTCGGCCGAATGCACTTACTGATGCCAACCCTACGTATTTACTATTACGAATTTCTGTGCTGATTGGCATTATTGTGTGCTATGAGAATATGAAGAGTAATGTGTTTGGACGAACACAAACTCCCAGTCCCAAAGCCGTAGGAACTAACCAAACACATTTTAAATCTCCGGCCCTAACGGAAATCGAAGCCGGAGCCCTCTGAACCGACGACCAGTAGATTTATTCATTTATACAAGGAGCCAGACTCAAAATTCGAATGTATATTATATATAATAAATATATTATGTACTTAATTTCCTTTCGTCTGAAACGGTTGATGTTCCTAAAAATAAATTCTCATAACTCAGATTATAAAATCTATTTAAACCCAATGAAGTATTAAAGGGCAGATTTGTCATTCATTGTGCCTTTTTAAGACGAATTGTAGCCTTCATGTCTTTAATGATAAACATCCAAATACTTAAATCTCTAAATAACCTGCCCGTCGCAGTGTTAACACTAGAAAAGTAAAGCACCAGTTTACCCTTCGAACACACGCACTGAGAAGTACAAACCTAATTCTTGCTTTACAAACATGGACCTACCATCAACAATGATGCCTGTACACGAATGCACAGAAATGGTGTTCCGACATAAGCAATCAACACTGCCCCACTCCAGTACTGAAAAGTAGGGCGGGAGTGATAGGGTAGTGTTAAGGGCCACTCCAGTGCGGAAAAGGAGGCGAAGGGTGTGTATTGCTATACGCCCACCATTGTGCCCAATTCGATCACAGCAGTCTTATGCGGGATGTCTACCTGCAGCTATGAGTTAAGAGGGGAGGTTGGAGGAGAGTGTTGGACGACGACATGCATCGTTTGTATCCGGTGAACATTCCTGTGCTTGCGTGTAGATGGTGTCTTATTTATTTCCGTTCCCAGTCAGATTGAGATAAAAAATTCGCCCTCTCTTCCAGCTAACTCTGGTGGAATACAACATGATGGTGGATAATATTTCTGCTTGGTTTCTCGGCTATTGATCCCCTCTTACACTAAATACACAAGTCTATAACCTCAAAAGCTCTCGTTCCAATTTTATCCCTTTTTCTTCCGGCTTTTTCAAGTCACTGAACATCTTCGTGTCCTCCACAATCAGCCCTCAGATATTGCCTTCGCGTCCCCTTAAAAGTTTCCTTTGAAAGGCATTCTAATTTTATGTAAAGTAGATTGTTACAGGGTTTTAGAGATATCCTCACCGATCGACTGAAATGTTCCTTTGAATCTGTTCCGCCGTTATTTCTACACTTGTAAGGATTAATGTGTTCCATTTAGAGGCAATAACGTCCTATTGTGGTTGTATGATGTCGTTATTGTTATTCCTGTGGTTTAGGTTCACCCAGTTATGAAACGAACATGAACATATAGCATCTATTTATTGCAAACGAAATGGGACATATTGAACCACACTCCCTCTAACAGCCATGACCTCCACGAGTTCTTACGAATAATATCCATAATAAAATTCACGTTTTGTGTTTACCTTATAAAAGTAACTTCGTTTGACCTAACAGATATGCCATGCCATATAAAGACCTCAGAGGCCACCGATGAAATTTCTGTTCGTATGCATATATATATATATATATATATATATATATATATATATATATATATATATTATACATCGAGTTGAGCCTCTATGGACTGCGTGGTAATAATAATTTCGTGTGGCTATTTCTAGCCGAGTGCAGCCCTTGTAAGGCAGACCCTCCGACGAGGGTGGGCGGCATCTGCCATGTGTAGGTAACTGCGTGTTATTGTGGTGGAGGATAGTGTTGTGTGTGGTGTGTGAGTTGCAGGGATGTTGAGGACAGCACGAACACCCAGCCCCCGAGCCATTGGAATTAACCAATGAAGGTTAAAATCCCCGACCCGGCCGGGAATCGAACCCGGGACCCTCTGACCCGAAGGCCAGTACGCTGACCATTCAGCCAACGAGTCGGACGACTGCGTGGTAACAACCAACTTCATTTCAGTGTCTAGGTCTTGTTCTTGTTCCGGCTTTGACTTCCTGTCATTATCTTCTGAGCCCAGCGACGAGTGCCTGGTAATGCTCTTCACACAAAAGGTCCTTTCCGTCTTCTGGAAGTTGATGCCATTTGGAAACCTTGATAGTTGTTCAGCAACCTTCTGAATGCGTTCCTGTCAGGAATTTCTTGGTCTGAAATACCAACCTGCCTCAGATCTTTTTCGCATTCCTGGAACCATCTCGGCCTTTTTGCCTTGGATTGAATAAAATTCCATATTCTTTTTTGTTAGACGATCATCAGTCATCCTCAACGGATGACCATAAAATAATAGCCGTCTCTTCTTAATTTACGCTGTGAGGGGTTCTGTCTTGCTGTACAAATCCTCATTTGGTCTCATTCGCCACTGTCGATCAACCCACCTATTACCTAGGATTTTTCTTACTATCCTGCGCAATTTGACAACTTTAGTTGCTTTATTTTATCAAATAAGCATTGTTATAGACAACTAATTCTAAAATATTTAATCATTATCAACGACCAACGAATATTTCACACTAAATTTGACGTACTCTGTTTACTAACTGGTCACTGGAGGGCAGTATAATTCAGAAAGCTGCTTGACATTCAAGGAACTTTGGTCCAAATATCTCAATTTTGGAAAATATCGACACGATGTTCACCTTCTTTAAATTTGCTTTATGTCGGACGAACACAGATAGGTCTTACGGTGACAATGGGATAGGAGAGGGATATGAGTGTGAAGAAAGTGGCCGCGTCCTTAATTAAGGTACCGCTATAGGCCCAGCATTTGCCTGGTGTGAAAATTGGAAAACACGGGAAACCATCTTCAGGGCTGCCGACAGTGGGATTCAAACCCACTATCTCCTGAATGCAAGCGGACAGCTACGTGACTCCTACTGCGCTGCCACCCGTTCGATAATTTCACTCTTAGGTGTCAATATATTAGATGATGGGTTGATTGGTACTGCAATATCACAAGGAAGATCAGGGCTCAGATCTTTTCTGGTTCATATTATGAAAACAGACGTTTCCAGAAATACTTCAAATAAATCTAACATGTAGGAAAGGTGGAAATAGTTCTTTTCTTTTCTCGAATGTAATACTTAATTTAGGTGACTGCAACAGCTTTGACAACTTGTTCTATCATAAACGAAGCAATAACATCACGCTTATTAATTATTGTTAACTGACGTGTACGCTATGGCCCTTTGCTGCCTCACATCTTCTTTAGAACTAGTTTTTCTTATGATGATGATGATGACGATGATGATTTTATCCACCCAATTGAAGCCAAATCCCAAACATATTACTGATCAAGGCACGACACGTGTCTTTGTGTTCCCGTAATGATATTTTTCAGTTCATGTATGTGCATACTGGTGCTTCTAATTTGTGAAGCCACTCCCACTGGCCACCGCAATTCACTGAATACTGTTGAATGCTGCTCTGAGCTCAGAGTATTAGCTTTATTATCAGGTCTTTGTGATACCGGATCTTCTTCAGAGGGTTTCATCACCCATCCCTCCATTTGCCGGTAAACTCCGAGTCTTCATTAACACAGGCGTCATCCGATCTCTACACCTTCATTCTTGCCTTCTAACCTTTCTAGAATAGAAAGAGAGGCCTAGGGTGAAGTAGAGGGTCATGGCTGTGAATGGGCCGGCTTACATGCTACCGGAAGTCCAACAACAACAATAAGGAGGCGATATCAAATTAAAAGCATTCGGATGGGGTCACATCCGTAGGTTTTGACCTAAAGTACATACCGCATAATGGGTATTGTGAAAATTAAATATCTAATAATAATAATAATAATAATAATAATAATAATAATAATAATAATAATAATAATGTTCCGTGCGATCAAGGGCGCGCGGCTGTGAGCTTGCATCCGGGAGATTGTGGGTCCGAATCCCTAAAGATGGTTTTTCGTGGTTTCCCATTTTCACACCAGGCAAATGCTAGGGCTGTACCCAAATTAAGGCTACGGCCGCTTCCTTCCAACTCCTAGGCCTGTCCTATCCCATCGTCGTCATAAGACCTATCTGTGTCGGTGCGACGTAAAGCCACTAGCAAAAAAATTAATAGTTTTACGTCCCACGAACTGATTCTGTGGTTTTCGGAAACGCCTAGGTGCCGGAAGTTCGTCCTTCAGAAGTATATTACGTGCCCGTAAATCTACCGGCACGAGACTGACGTAGTTGAGCACAGTCATCTGCAACCTGACTGAGCCATGACGGAACCCCTCGAGTTGGGCTCAGGTCAGCGAACTACCATCCGATCTACTCAGCCCGGAGTAGTAGGTCATATTCGTGTGTCACCTAGTGGCACGCGTGTCATAGGTTCGCCACCCCTGTGCTCGACTACTTGATATTGTTAACGTCTAGAACAAAATAAAGTAAGTCCGCCTATGTGGTGTAGTGGTTAGTGTGATTAGCTGCCACCCCCCCCCCGGAGGCCGGGGTTCGATTCCCGGCTCTGCCAAAATTTGAAAAGTGATGCGAGGGCCGGAACCGGGTTTACTCAGCCTCGAGAGGTCAACTGAGTAGAGGTGGGTTCGATTCCCACCTCCGCCATCCTGGAAGTGGTTTTTCGAGGTTCCCCACTTCTCGTCCAGGCAAATGCCGGGATGGTACCTAACCTAAGGCCATGACCGCTTACTTCACTCTTCCTTGTCTATCCCTTCCAGTCTTCCCATTCCCTCACAAGGCCCCTGTTCAGCATAGCAGGTTAGGCCGCCTGGGCGAGGTACTGGTCATCTCTCCAGTTGTATCCCCCGACCCAGAGACTGAAGCTCCAGGACACTGCCCTTGAGACAGTAGAGGTTGGATCCCTCGCTTATTCCAAGGGAAAAACCGACCCTGGAGTGTAAACAGATAAAGAAGAAGACAAAATAAATAAATAAAAAGTTTAGTACAGTAATAGTCAAATAATCGTAAGGAGAATGTAATGCATGTATGGAATTTAATGACTTACGATAAACGAATGCTCCCTCCTCGGTTTCAAGCGATCCGGAACTAGAGGGAGGGGGTGTTCTATTCCATGTATTGCATTCTCCACTTTGGGGTGTACTACCACACTCCGATTACTTCTCACATGTTTGAGAACACCCTGTACAACGGCCACTGGTACCCCCGTGTGAGTGGACATGAAACGTTCACTCTGTGAAAGGTTAAGAGTTGCTGTGCCTCTGCGTTTGGAGGCCTCAGCAGTTTGATATAACAAAGCTCTAGCACCTAACGCATTTCGTAGTTCCATGTAACAGTGAAGTGAATTTCTTCCACGGAGAGCTGCATTTTTCATGTATGACTGCTGCTCAACTTTACTTACATCTACCTTGGAGCACGGCTGACTGCACAGTAGCATTTCGTGCGCTTTAACTAGCCAGCAATGTAGGCCTATACAAACGCCATCTGTTAATGGTATAATTTAGAGCAGGGCCTCTCGAACGCCCAAAATCTCACGTGTGCAAATCGAGGCGAAAGAGCTCTGTGCACTGTGCATCGGTTCCCCTCGGCTCGGCTTGGACCAACGCTTCGTCTCTGGGCTACTCGGCTAAGTTCGGCTCAACACGGCTCAACTCGGTTCGGATTTGGAGCGCTATAGAGCAAGTGAGGAAGAGGAAGATAGGGGGAGCGAGCGAGACAATCGTGGGTAAAGAGAGAGACAGCGCTATTGCTTCAAATCGAGGAGTGGGGGTCTGCACTCTGAGCAACCAAGCGAAGTCGTCTTTTGCACCGTGCACAGTTAATGCACCTGGCGCATGCACCCTGAGAGGCCCTGCAATAGACTATCACACAGGTTTTCGAATAATACATACTGGACTTATCGTTATCCCCCTAAAATTGTAAGAGATTACACTTTCACAACTTACAAATCACCCTCGTATAACAGTCAGAGGTATTGGTGGTGGTGATTACTTTTTTAAAGGGGAAGCAAAACTTGGTAACCATCTCTTAATGAAATGAAATGGCGTATGGCTTTTAGTGCCGGGAGTGTCCGAGGACATGTTGGCTCGCCAGGTGCAGGTCTTTCGATTTGACGCCAGTAGGCGACCAGCGCGTCATGATGAGGATGAAATAATGATGAAGACGACATAAACACCCAGTCCCCGTGCCAGAGGAATTAACCAATGATGGTTAAAATTCCCTACCCTGTCGGAAATCGAAGCCGGGACCCCTGTGACCAAATGCCAGCACGCTAACCATTTAGCCATGGAGCCGGACACCATCTCGTCATCACCAAACAGAAATAAGAATGATGTATGGAGAGAACAAAGGCAATGTCCAGAAAGGGCGTGAAAGAGAGAGTAACTAGGCCTATCAGACCTAATACTACCGAAGTTGGAAGATAACCAAAATTGATTAAGGGCATTCGGACAGAAAATATGAAAGGTATACGTATGTGGGAGCAATACTAGAATCATCTAGAGACTCGTGGTCGCCATCCCGCACTCCGCACACTAAGATCCCCTCAGTGTTACCCTTTTAGTCGCTGACAAGTGGCTTTCTGCAGCTCTCACCCATACGAGGCGAGATGATCTTCTTCGTCTACTCTCAAGTTACATTAACTGGCATACAAAGCAGCACACACTAGACCACAATTTTGCGTACTCAATCCACACAGCCGCTAGGGACTAATCCAATGGAGCGTGAGATAACAATCACAGCACCCTATCTTGAAGATTATGTTGTGCTAAATTAGTTCAAAAGTCTTCCTTAGTTGAGCATAACAAATCAAAAATAATTAATAATAATAATAATAATAATAATAATAATAATAATAATAATAATAATAATAATAATAATAATAATAATAATAATAATAATCGTTTTGTGTTCCACCAGGTACTTTCACGACTTTTGGAGACACCACGCTGCCGGAATTTTGTTACTCAGAAGTTATTTTTCGTGCCTGAAAAATCTATCTATAAGAGAAGTGCGTACCATTGAAGTGAGCAGGTGTCGAGCCAGTCAACATGGACGCGGAAGGAGAGAGCTTATCTGAACCACCCATCCCGACAAAGATAATGTGTGCCTTTAATCATTCAGATGGTTGTGAATGTTTGCAAGAATACTCGAAGAGGGCTAGTATGATACAGTTTGTCATAACTCTATCACGATCATTTCCACATCGTATTTAAGGAGAATTATAGCTCTTATATACTGCTAAAAGCCTGTCGTATCAAATGGAGATTACGATATAAGCTCTGAGAGCTCAAGGTGGAAGTACGGTCTCATGAAATCAGAAAGATAATCCTCAATTCCACAGCAGGAAAATAACCAGATATAGTCGTAATATATTTTTTTTCTTTTCCCCAGGCCTTCGCTGAGCATTACAAATCAAAAATAATAATTAATAATAATAACGTTCTACTTTATGACATATAAAGTACAAAATAACACACCAGCATGCAGTATGTAAGTTCATGGAGATCAGGCTATATGGGAAGGGAAATCACTACTCCAATATTCTTTTTTTACGTTTTCACAACAAAATCATCAATGAGCATTCAGTATATAAGACCATACCAGCTACTAATGAAGTTCTTTAGGGACTACTATCATGCAGAGTACTTCGAGTGCTTCACCTTCAAGTGGAATATATGGGGTATCTCGCACTGTACTCTAAGAACACTCAACTGACAGAATCTGTGAATTTTCAAGAAGGCTTGATGAATACTTAGCAAGAAATGCTACGTATCCTTACCAACCCGTCGAATTGTACAGAAATCTACGAGTTGATATTTACAAAAACTTCAAAACACCCCTTATATGACAGGTTCTGAAAATGAATTTAACCCGCAATGAAAGATGGATATTCAGTTGATTTTAAAGAGGGGAAGAGCGGTCGGGTGAGAACCTGAACCTTAGTGCGTTAAAGCCGTTTTGAGGAGAGATTTCTCTCCCTAAAATATGATTTGAAAATGTTAGATATTTGAATATTTTGCCAAATCGATTTCCCCTAAAATCCAAGGTGTGACAATACTAACGTATTCCCATGATCGCTGAAAGGTGGGTGAAGGTAATCTGAAATTATGGCCTTCATTTTAAATAGTTTTTATTAATTCGTTTGGCAAATTAAGTACACGGAAATTACTTTTTAATCAAACTAGTAAAGATGCAAATTCAGTTAATACATTAACTAACATATTTCATAGAATTTTAAATTGACAGTAAATACGAAACCTCAGTGTGTACGCTAAACTTTAGGTCGATAATGATAACATTCAGAATCTAACTTTATACTGACATTCTATGGCATAAAATATCTTTATGTATCTAAATGGTAATTCATTTATTTCATTGAAATAAGAAGTGATAAATAAGTAGATCAGAGATTGAAGTGATTCTAATAACTTACACTGGTTTTCCCGTGAAGAAGCTAACGATTTTCTTGTTCTACGATACTGACGAGACCAGCTCTGTGGTATAGTGGTTAGTGTGATTATCCGCCACCCCCGGAGGCCCGGTTCGTTTCCCGGCTCCGCCACAAAAGTTGAAAAGTGGTACGAGGGCTGGAACGGGGTCCACTCAACCTCGGGAGGTCAACTGAGTAGAGGTGGGTTCCACTCCCTCCTCAGTCATCCTCAAGTCCTCCAGGCAAATGCTCGGATAGTACCTAACTTAAGGCCATGGACGCTTCCCTCCCATTTCCTTGTACATTCCTTCCAATCTTCCCATTCTCCATAAAGGGCCCTGTGCAGCATAGCAGTGGAGGCCACCTGGGCGGGGTGCTGGTCATCCTGCCCAGTTGTATACTCCGACCCAATGTCTCGCGCTCAGGACACTGCCCTTGAGGCAGTAGAGGTAGGATCCCTGGAGGGTAAATAGATTCTGAATGAAAGAAAGATGTATTTTTGAAATGCACAAATTCATTCCGTAATTATACAAATAAGTGGACATTCGCTATACAGTATACCGTATGGTTTAGCTCAACCTATTCACTCACTTTCGCAGTTTTTATCAAACCCGCGGATATAGTCTTACCTATAGATATTGACCTTGGCTATTCTGGTCTTATTACGATTTCTAAAATTTGTTCGTTCTTGCCAACCAAATGAGCATTAACGATAAAATACCAAATGATGTCCCAGAATCGTGAAAAACCTATGTCACTTAAACGTAAAAGTCGTGTACAGGGATCGAACGGCAGGCTGAATAACTAAAAGTACTACTGATAAAATACAGTTCCTTGGTAACTCGTGATTGCCAAATGTGCTAAAAGCTGGAGTAGTAAAACAAGTAGTCCTTGGCCGGAGGTTCGAATCCGACGTACGAGGAATATTATTTCGTAGTGAGGGTTCGTGTGAATTGCATTGATGAAGACAAATGTAAATCTTGGCCAGTTATCATATTGCAGGCCAAGTCTTCCTTGAGCAACCGAGGAGTGAAGTCCCGTGGTGCAGTGCGTGCCGTCAACATGGTGGGTATTGAGCAGTACCGGGCCGCGATTGGGAAATGGCACTTGAAGCAGAGGAAGGAGGCCAAGAATGGGCTGGTGAGAAAAGAAGAAGTTAAAATGGGTGAAGCGGTGCCGGTGGTGACAGTGATAGCTGTGTTGCTGGTGATTGGGGGGATGGAATTAAACCCAGGCCCAAATTCCAGCGGAAAATTCAGCATGGAGGACTTGGCAGCACTTAAGGTGGTAGTGAGAGAAGTATTACAAGAAAATTGACAATGGGATAAGGTACAAGAAATAAGGGACATGATGGAAGAGCAGAGAGAGGAGTTAGGGAACATGAAGGAATGGTTAGAAACGAAGACGGAGGAATCGAACAGGAGAGTGGGCAACAATGAGAAGGAAATGGAGTTATTAAGAGGGAAAGCGATACATCTAGGAGAGGAGGTGTTGATGCTGAAGAGAGAAGCAGAGGTGTATAGGCAGGAGAGAATGAAGAAAGCCATATTTATATATGGTTTGGAAGAAGGTGAGAGGAAAGGCAAGATTGAACTAATTCACAAGGTGGCAGAGGTCATACGAGATAGGATGAAGATGAACTTCAGTGAAGTGGACATAGACGATGTGGAGATAGTGGGAAAAACTAAAGGGCGGAGGCCTATTAGGGTAAAATTTTTCTCTACCCTAATGGCAGAAATTGTGATAAGAAATGGTAAAAATTTCCAAGGCCAGAAAGTAGGAGTGAAAAGAGACTTGGGAATAGAAAGCAGTGAAATTATGAAGATATTGAGTAGACACCTTTGGAGAGCGAGACAACAGGGTCTTAAGGCCCGAATAAGAGGTCAGAGGCTAGTTGTGACGAATGGAAGATGGGTAAGATAGTACTCAGTGGCGAAGCTGAAAGAGATGGACGAAAGCGTGAGTGCTGAGGGGGGAGAGATGGCAGTGCAAGATAGAAGGAAGGAAGAAGGATCAATGCGGAGTGGAGTGGAGGGAGGAGAGGAGATCAACCCAGATGGATCTGGACAGTGTCGTGTGGATACAGAAGATCAGAGCAATGAAGGGGTGAGTGAGGGTGAACAACAAGAAACGGCAGGAGCTGAGCGCAGTGTTTTAGTGAACAAGAAAGGACATGGGAAGAGTGATCGACAGGAAGGTTATGAGCAAAGTAAGAAGTAGGAGTTTGAAAGACTTATGGGGTAAAGTAACTAGGGGGATGGAGGATATGGAGGGCATGGAAAGGCAAAGGTTGAAAAAAAGGAGGAATGGAGATAGGGGATGAGGGGACGAGAACTACATGGAGTAAGAATAGGGGAGGAAATTTAGAAGGGAGGGAGGGAAAGTTATAACTATATTGGAAAATAGGATGTGTGAATATTGAGGGACTTATAAGCAAACTAGGAAATAAGAAGGTTCGGGAAGTCGTAGAAAGTTTCGACGTTGTGGCACTCTTGGAGACGTAGCTGGATACAGGGAAAGAGATTACATGGAAGGGGTTTCTGATTAAATATAAATATAGAAGGAAGGAGAGGACTAAGGGACGAGCCCCAGGAGGGATCGTAGTATTAATTAGGGAAGAAATTAGTGAACTTGGAGGACATCGTGGCAGATATGGAAGAAACCATATGGGTGAGATTTAGTATGGGATGGGAAGAGGGAAGGAAGACAATAAATATAGCGTTCGTTTATTGTCACCCTAGTAGTTCAGCGTATGCTAATAAGTATCTTTTTTGAAGAGCTATTGGTGGAGGAAGAGGAAGAGGACCGAGCTCGATAGCTGCAGTCGCTTAAGTGCGGCCAGTATCCAGTAATCGGGAGATCGTGGGTTCCAGCCCCACTGTCGGCAGCCCTGAAGATGGTTTTCCGTGATTTCCCATTTTCACACCAGGCAAATGCCGGGGCTGTACCTTAATTAAGGTCACGGCCGCTTCTTTCCAATTCCTAGGCCTTTCCTATCCCATCGTCGCCGTAAGACATATCTGTGTCGGTGCGACGTAAAGCAAATAGCAAAAAAAAAGAGGAAGAGGATATGTTGCTTGGAACGCGAGAATAGGGGAACAGTGCCCAGTATATAGAAGGGAAGATGGGAAGTATTTTTTGAAAAGTAGAAGAAGTTAAAATTGTAAACTATGGAGAGAAGCTCCTAGAGATGTGCGCGGCGGGAAAATTGTATATTCTGAATGGATGGAAGGAGGGTTACAGTAGGGGAAATTGACCAATGTTACAGATAAGGGAGGTAGTGTGATAGGTATGGTTTCAAGCTCGGAGGGAGTGTTGGAGGATATTGCAAGGATGGAAATAGGAGACTGGATTGAATCTCACCATTTTCCAGTATGGGTTATGTTAAAAAGAGGAGAGCAGCACCATATAATGAAGGAAATTAAGATGAACGATGAACAAGGGAGTGGATATAAGAAGTACAAATGGTCGGAGAAAGTGGAAAGGGACTGGGATAGGGTAGCAAAACAGGAATTACAAATTCTGAAATATGGATGGGAAGGAGCGTTAGAGGAGAATAATATTGATAAAGCCTTGGAATCACCTCAATATCCAATAAAGATGATAGCCCGGGAGGTAAAGGGTAGAGAGAGGAAAAAGAAAGAGGTGAAGAATGGTTTAATTGGGAGTGTGAAGGTATGCGAAAGAGGGTGCTGGGGGCGTTAGGTGAGTATAGAAAAACGTGGGAGTACAGAAAGGGAGGTCTTCTGTAAGTTGAGGAGAAAGTATAAAAAGAAAATTTGTGAGGTAAAGAAGGAATGGTTAGAGGAACAAACTGAAGCCATAAATAAAGGATGTAAGACTAACAACATTGGAAAGGTTTGGGAAAGGATTAACAGAATAATAAAGGGTGGAAGGAGTCTAGTAGTAAAGAGCATTGAAGATGTACAGTGGGTGAGCTACTTTAATGAATTACTCGGGGGTAAGGAGGAAGAATGCTGGAGGAAGATGGGGGGAGAAGTAATCTGGAGGAATAGAAGAGTGGCAGATTACGATCTGGACAAGGAAATTACGAGGGAGGAAACCTTAATAGTGATAAGAAGAATCAGGGACAGATCGGCGGGGGGTTGTAATCGGATCAATAATAAGTTTTCGAAAGAAATTAGCAAACATGAGACAATGATAAGAGGGCATAGTGAAACTATTTAATAAGATCTTTGATCAGGGGAAGTACCCGAAGGAATGGGAAACAGGAATTGTATGTCCATTGTATAAGGGAAACAGTTTGAATAATTATAGAGAAATATCTCTGTTAGATTCCTTAAGTAACATTTACACAGGGGTGTTGGCGAATAGGTTGAGTGAATGGGCAGAAAAAATGAAGTATTGTCTGATTTCCAAGGAGGATTTAGAAGAAAGAAAAGAACAGTGGATAATATAATGATAGTAATGGCAGTTCTGGAAATGTATAGGAGCCTGTCAAGAAGGAAGGTGTATGTGGCGGCAATTGATTTTGAAAAGGCGTTCGATAAGGTGGATAGAAAAGCTCTATTAGAGAAACTGGAAAGGTTGGGGTTTACGGAAATGATGATGAGGGCAGTAGAGGGGATATATAGGGTAGTCAGGTTCTGTGCAAAATTGGGAGACGATAGGTTGAGCAGACCATTAGAGTCCAAGGTGGGTTTGAAGCACGGGTGCAAATTATCGCCAATTTTGTTTATTTTGTTTATTTTATTTATTAACGATATCTTGGAGGGGTATGGGGCAAGCAATTGGGCAGTGCCGGTAATTAATGGGGTGGAGGTACCAGAATTGATTTTTGCTGATTTGATTTTGATGAATCTAACCCCAGGAGGGATGCAGAAGACTTTAAATGCAGTATCGGATTTTGCGAAGAAATGCGCCTTGAAAATTAATGGGAATAAATCTAAAGTGCTAATAGCCCAGGCACACAATGGAAGAAGGGATGACGGGAAATAGTTTGTGCAGGGAGAAGGTTGGAACCGGTAAGCAAGTTAGAATACCTAGGAGTCATTATTAATAGTAAAGGCACCTGGAATGATCATATTAGGAGGGCGAGGAGCAGAGGGTGGCCCGCCCTAGCCTCAGTCAAAAACTTGCTAGCAAAATATCTGGGTATCAATTATAAAACCCTGAGGTTAGTTCTAAGATCCGTGATTTTCGGGAGGGTATTATATGGCGCGGAAATATGGGGGTTGGATGACAAAAGAGTTGAATTAAGACGAATTATTAGTAATTTCGGTAAGATGGTGATGGGGCTCCCGAACTGCACAGCCAATGCAGGGGTGGAATTAATGTGTGGGGTGGATTTGGAATCTTAGCGTGTGAAAAGAATAGTTAGATATTGGGTGAATTTGAAAAGACAGGAAGGAGGGAGGGTATTACAGGCGGCGTACGAACAACAACGTAAGAGTACGTATAAGGGATGCTGGCTAGATAAAATTAAGGGATACTTGGAGATGATAGGCCTGGCGTACATGTGAGAAGAGGTGTGGACGAAGACGGAAGCTAGAGGGATGAAGGTACTGGTAAGGAGGATTAGAGATTTGGGTAGGCAGAAGATATTGGCCGAAAGTAGATTAAGAAGTTACCTTAGTGTTTTTAACAAAGTTGAGGAAGTAACGGGGGTAAATATTAGATACGTTGATAGGTTGAGAAGGAGAGGGTTGGTATGGTAGTTGTTGGGGATACATACGAATAGGGGTTGGCTAAAAGGTAGAGACAAGGCAGTATGTATACTTTGTGGGGTGGAGAACGATGATTTTCACTTGTTAGGTGTGAAGAAACGAGTAAGATTAGAAATAGTTTACTGAGTGCCAAATATCGTAAAATTTTAGGTAAAGGGGATGAGCAGGGTATTATAAGGTGGATTATTAAGGAATGGGAAAACGGAGAACTGAACAGGTATTTATGTGCGGTAAAAAGTTCCTGTATGAAAAAATGGAAGAGGAAAGGGCATAGGACGATAAGTCAGGATGAAAGGAGAAGTGGTTAAGAGTATGAGGATATTCAGTCGATGGAGTTAGAAAATTTAGAAGCCAGTGAAGTGTGGGTGATATGGATATAGTGAAGTAGTTTGAATTCGGGACTAGAGGCTAAGTAGGACCTAGTGATAACGAAGGTCGTTGAGGTGGCGAGGTAGTTGAGTGAGTAAATGTTATGGTATCTTGGAAATGTAGATGCCTTAACGAGTGCGATACTGAGGTTTGTAC
This sequence comes from Anabrus simplex, assembly GCF_040414725.1. Taxonomy (NCBI): domain Eukaryota; kingdom Metazoa; phylum Arthropoda; class Insecta; order Orthoptera; family Tettigoniidae; genus Anabrus; species Anabrus simplex. Next base: position 611,706,059 of record NC_090265.1, on the reverse strand, counting down.
GCAATTTTTGTCATTTGGATTACTTGAATGCAAAGGAATTAGGTCATGGAACAAAGAATGCGGACTAATCAGTAGTGATTACAAGGGAGTGAGCCGAAACTGTTGTAAAGTACAGTCAATGGTTCTTGCAGCATAATCTGTTGTAAAGGTCATGTGGAGTGTACAGTCATGTGGTGAATGCAAGGTCAGGGCAGGGCCAGATTAGTTGTTTTGAGGTAGATTTTTGTTTATTATTATTATTATTATTATTATTATTATTATTATTATTATTATTATTATTGGTACTTGGTTGTATACATTAGGGCATGTGCTTTTATCTCACTATTCACGCATGGTAGGAGCTGGTAAGGAATGATGGGCAAGGGAGAGTAGGACATACCCGTAAGAAGACGGGGTAGGACGGGCCCACTCCAAATAAGTAAAAGAGAGAAATGTGAGAGGTAGGTTATGGGAGGAGAGCGGCTCCAGTTTCACGTGGCAGGCCGCAATGGAATGGTGAGAGAAACGCATTGTCATCTGGTGGTATTGTTGGGGTCTTCCTTAGGGCTCCACAGATAGGGCCGGTCGTGTCATCATCGGGAGGGCGGCCTTCTTCTCACCAGGGGTGATGACACGGCCGGACAGTAGCAGTAGTCACCAATATTATTCCTTGCTTTATTTTATTATCTTTATTGTTCATTTTTATTTTGTGTCTTAATATTAAGTGGAGACGATGTGCGTGGCATGAGAGACTGAGGATGACTGCCGTGGTGATTGTACCTTAGGGGTGTCACGTTTCTGGAGTATCCAATGAACCTCATGGCATGCCCAGGGAATCCGGTATTTCTTTCCTTTTATTTTGACGTGAGTTGTCCAAATGAGCATGTATCAGGGAAAATTCGCCTGTTATGTTCAATGAATATCTATCATCTTGCAGGTATTCTGTGTTTGTTTTTAAGTAGCTCTTAAAAGTTGTTTGCAGTAAAGTAAGCTTTTACCGACGGAGGTGTAATGGGCTTGTGTACGGTCATTCGATTAAGAAGCGAATTTATAAAGTGACTGTCTCCTTCGTTAAAATAAATCTGAGCATCGTGGACGAGATACAACACATGTGGTGCAAGCTGCCTGCAGGCTTCCATATATCGAGTCAAACATGCATTCTTACTTTGGTTGAATTAATGTGACATAACGTTGACAGTAAGTGCAGTGCGCTTCGTTCATTATAGCCGTTTACCGTATGAAAAACACAAGTTACTCTTCCTTTCTTACGTATGCTTTCCTTGTAAAGGTGAAAAATGGCATTTGAGACTTACGAAGTTAAACCTTAATTACGAGTGCCTACACGAGTATAATATAACACAAATATAATACACTTGGAACTAGATTCGAACTTAGAATCCCTGGACAACACATATGTTGGCTGCGATTATTAACCACGAAGCCATACAAAGCGACCAGAGCAGTTCTCATAATGATGTGCTTACGGAATTATCTCTGCTATCGCTTCGAACCTAATCTTGAATGTTACGAGTTGTGAACTCGAATATGCTGCAAACACCTCAGTGTGCTGAAGAATCTTAACACCAGATAGTCGCAACAATTCCTTACGCGTGAAGTATGTGCCCATTAGTAGTAGTAGTAGTAGTAGTAGTAGTAGTAGTAGTAGTAGTAGTAGTAGTAGTAGTAGTAGTATTTTCAATGCGTTTGTCCGTAGTCTCTGCTTACGTGGCGATATTTATTATTTACATTTATTATAACTTCCTTGTAAGGATAGGCCTACTTCAGAAAAGTCTTCGTAAAGGATCCTTACCAGAGTACGAAATGAAATGAAAATGGTGGGGATGAAGGAAGGTTTGAATCCTCATTCCTGCGAGCAGCGAGATATAGGTAAGATATACCACGCGTCTACTTGAAGCGTTTAAGAGCAAGCAATTTAACAGCATTCACGAGGAGAGCGAGTTTTCGCTTCCGAAGCTTACTGACGTGTTAAAACCTTATGGCGTGGTTGTAAGCATATATTGTACGTCTGTGATTTCTGAAGCCATCCATTTTCGGTTTGGACTCAATGTATAACTGTTAGGTTCTTCAGTCTGACAAAGCAAATTTCGAATAAATATATAAACTACCCACAAAGGAAACCTATCTTAACAGAATTATTGAACGCTCTAACGATATAAATTACAAGGCGTAAGCTGCCCTATCTACTGTATAGCATTTACGTGCGACAGATCATAAAATAATGAAGCTTCTGTGGCTCAGGTGGCAGCGCGTTGGCCTCTCACACTGGGTTCCGTGGTTCAAATCGCGGTAACTCCATGTGAGGTTTGTGCTGGGCAAAGCGGAGGCGGGACAGGTTTTTCTCCGGGTACTACGGTTTTCCCCGTCACCTTTCATTCCATCAACACTCTCCGGTATGATTTAATTTCATCTGTCAGTCATTAATCTTTGCCCCAGTGAGTGCGACAGGCCTTGGCAGCCGGCACAATTCCTATCCTCGCCACTATATGGGGGTTCATTCATTCCATCCCTGACCCGGTCACTGACTGGAAAACAGGTTGTATATAGATATATATCAATTTCGATGTGATGAGACTGTACAAAATGGTCCTAACCATGTTTGTATTGCAATTTGTTTTACATCGCTCCGACACAGATAGGTCTTATGGCAACGATAGGATAGGGAAGAGTTAGGAGGCGGAAGGAAACGGCCGTGGTCTTAATTGAGGTACACCTCCAGCATTTGCCTCGTGTGAAAATGAGAAACCACGGAAAACCATCTTCAGGGCTACTGAGAGTGGGGTTCGAATCCACTATCTCCCAAATGCAAGCTCACAGCTGCGCGAACCTATCCGCACGGCCAAATTGCTCGGTGGTTCTCACCTGTCGCGTTTTCTATCATATCGCTACCGTCCTTTCTAAAAAAAAAATGGCCTCTTAGGCCAATGTGGTGCACAATTCTGTACCGATAGCTATAAGGATGGATATGATACAGTACAACAGGGCCTCTCAAACGCCAAAAATTTCACGCTATCAAACCGAGGCGCAGAGGTTCTGTGCACTGTGCATCGGTCCGACTCGGCTCAACTCGGCTTGATTCGGACGGTCTACTGCGCTGAGGGAGATGAAGCGTTCGGTGGCAGATGGCTTGTTTTTCAGTGAAATATATAAGCGCAAGATAACATAATAATGGAGCAACCTGTTTCGAAGAAAGCAAAGACTTCCAAAAGTCCATTTCAATCGAACTGGAAGCATTCCTACTGTTTAACAGTCGCGAGGATGAAACCAAAGCTTAACCTGTGGAACAATAATTACGTGCGTAAGAAAATCGTCTACTGAAAAACAATACAACAGACTACATTCGGAAAATTATGATGAAATCATAGGAAACACCAGAGAGAAATAATAAAGGAAGTTGAAACATCTTGAAGAGGATTCTATATCCACAAATGAGGTTTGTTCCAGTACTGTAGCATTAGCTCCAGCATACAGCAGAATACCATTGTCCGTTATGACAATAACTCGGCGAATCAGCGACATTGCAGGAAATTTGCATGAGCAATTGGCAGCCAAACTGCAAACATCTTAGCATACCCGATCGCGCTTGATAAGACAACGGCTCAGAAGATTGAGGCGCTGGCAGGTTCGATCCTGGCTCAGTCCGGTGGTATTTGAAGGTGCTCAATTAAGTCAGCCTCGTGTTGGTAGATTTACTGGGACGTCAAAGAACTCCTGCGGGACTAAATTCCGGCACCTCGGCGTCTCCGTAAACCGTAAAAGTTGTTAGTGGGACGTAAAACAAATAACGTTATTATTATTATAAGTCAACGGATATCAGCGACACGTCCCAGTTAGCCATTTTTTACGTGGCGTAGATGACGACCTACGCGTAACAGAAAAGCTCCTAGATTTTCCTAAGCTGCATCGAGAAGCAGATTGTTTCTATGTTTGGTTCGACATGCATACAGTATGTGAAAGGTTTCTTTCTCCTGTTTTGACTTGTACGAAAACTACATTGCGTGCGAGTATTTCCGATCGTAATTCAAAGTATGCTGTCAGAATTGCTGTCAGTCGATCCCGTGTTCCAGACAGTACTGGTATAAATGCACAGAAAAGGAAAAGAAGAGCTAGAGGAGATCCATTGTCTGCTCAAATCAAACTGAAAGAATAGGTTTTTGAACACCGGTAACCTTGTCCCGTACAAATGACCGTCTCCGCTCACCGCTCGTAAACATTTTGCAGTGAGGAGAGAAACGGCGGGGAACGTGAGGTTGGCGGAGACAGTCCGAGCGTGTGAGACAGGTGTAAAGGAGGAGTGGGGGTTTGCAGTCTGGTCAACCTAATGAAGTCGTCTCGTGCACCTTGCACCGTGCAGTGCACTGGCGCATGCACCCTGAGAGGCCCTGAAGTACAGTAACACGTTGAAAAAATGATTATAGAACCGGACTCCGCTCTACATAAAAGGGTACTGTGTTTTTGTGATAGGCCTCACTTACTGCCTCTTGTACGGTTTCGGCACTGTGCGGAGAAGCGTATATCTGAATAAGCGTACATAACATTGCTGTAAGATATTGCGGACGATAACACTAAGAGATATTTAATTTCTAGCAGGTTGAATTTGTTCGATAAAAAACAGGCGCAACTTTACCACCCGATATAAATCAGCGCCATCTGGACTGTGCTGAAATAATGAACATTGAAGTTAAAGCAGATATGTGACCTGATTTGTATAAATGAAATCAAGAGAAAAATACAACAGGCTATTATTTACAAAACTTGAAGACGAAGTAGGAGATGATGAAGCAGTACTACCTTAGAGATGCTTGAAGTAACATCAACAGGATGAAACACCAATACAGTCAAAGGTTACAGAGCCCGGATGTTGCTATGCGATTCTCTACAGTAGAGACTGAGGAATACCCACATATACTATGCAGAAGAGGGATATATTTTAGTTTTAATCGATCAACATCCATTTTTCTCATGGTAGAAATAGTTGCAAGTGCTGATTTTCAGGATATCTGTGATATGAGGACATATTTTCGTTGACAGACAAAATTAGGACTATTAGAATGCTTATAATGAGATGGTCGCTACCTATAGCAAACTGCCTAGCAAAATGAGACAGGCATTGGGTTTAAAACCCCAACACTCATCCTACTACGTTTACATATTCCATTAGGACAGTTCATACACGAAAAGTGGAACTTCAGTTTGACCCTTATTGCTTTAAACAGCTGACTCTGTAGTAGAGATGTTGTAACTGATAGAATTTAAACATTGTACAATACTACAAATCTGCGCAATGCTCCAGTTGGTTGTCTACTTGTGTTTTATCTTACAAGAGCTACCTCTGCGGATCAGCGGTACAGCGACCGCCTCGGTTCGCAAGATTTCTTGTTCGAAGTGTGAGAAGAATCCATTCCACTATCAAGCCATATAGTACGATTATTATTATTATTATTATTATTATTATTATTATTATGTGGCATCTGGAGAGGACTGGTGCAGGTTTCTCTAATTTATGTCAATGGGTGACCTGCGGGTCTGTGTGGTTTTGATGATGATTATGATGATGACGATGTATGGAGGATATGCTATCAGGTATCGGCAGTGTCATATGCCCTCACTCCACACGAACACTACGGGGAGAATTTCAATTGAACCCAGGCTTTTGGTACACAATCTAGCGATTAGAAATTGTATACCATTACCTCCCCTACACTGTCGGCCAACACACACTGATGGCGAAAAATGTTCCGCCGACGAGACTGGAACCAGCTACCCACGGTGTCGATGTCTATCATGAAGACTTTACACCTTAACGCTCATGGTAACCAGACGAGTTTGTCTACGATATCGGCACGTGAAAGCTCTTCAATGACGCATATAGTGCTTATCGGACAAAAAATAATTAAATTTCGTCCGTAGATCCTGCAATGTTGTAGATCCATTTTTCTGCTATCTGGTAGGTTAAGGCAGAACGACGAGACTGAAATTCAGGCAACCTGGACAGCGTCAAATCAAAATGCCCCGACATTGTAGCCAAGGCCTTAAGATTATTATTATTATTAGCCTTAAAGCGATTATTACAACTTCCACAATCATAAATAAATTGTCCCTCTGCCGCTTATGTGTCAAATTCCACAGGTACGAAAATGAAAATTTCAAGTTTGAGTCTTCAGTAAAGTCACAATTGCAGCTCTCTTGCCTGGAAGAGGCAGGATATTTTTCGGTCGTCGCAAGAGAGAAGGTATTCTGGTTCCTTGAACACATTCCTCAAAGGAAAAGTAAGAATACAGTGTATGATTTCATGTCTAGAACAGCATCGTGATGGCCGCATTTTACCACAAAATACAATCATCGGGTGAGAGATACGCAATTATGACTTGAAAATGAAAATGGAAACGATGTACAGAAAAGTGAAATAATTAAAAGCGAGGAATTTAAATTACACTGAAAATGAAAATTCAACCGGGCCAGAAATGGAATGAATGAAGCGTCTGTCTAGCGACGAGGTTAGGCTGCCGAAGCCTGTCCCACTCCTCTGGAACAATGATTAAATTACCGACAGATGAAATGAAATGACATTGAAGAGCTTCGCTGGAATGAAAGACTACATGAAAAACCGGAGTACCCGGAGAAAAACCTGTACCGCCTGCGCTTTGTCCAGCACAAGTCTCACTTTGAGTGACCGGGATTTGAACTACGGAACCCAGCGGTGAGAGGCCGGCGTGCTATTTACTGAGCCACATTACATTACATTAGTAACAGGAATGGAAGTATTACTAATAAGAATCATTCTACTTCCTACTTCCTGGAAATTTTCCAATTTGTCAGGGTCGAAGGTTTGTATAGTTATGGCCCAGTTTTACAAGTGCATGCTATTCCTGACGTGCCTGCACTATGTGAAGATATGTAATCACTATTGCGTACCTCTGTGATGATTGGTAGGGTGGTGTATTGCTTGTAAATAGAGAGATGTGTATTGAGGCGAACGCAAACAACCAGTACAAGAATCAGATAAATAAACCCGATTTGTATCAAATCCCCGACCAGGCCGGTAATCGAACCCGAGATCTCTGAACATAAAGCCATTACGTTGACCATTCAACCAAGGAGCAGTAAAATGGGAATATTACATATCACTACATCAAATGAAACCTTAACCCAAGAGACGCACTTTGGTGCAGCGGTAGAATCCCAAAATTTCTTGTAAGTGTCCTTACTCTGCAATACAAATCTGTATGGAGGCTTGCATAAAGGCGCGGGGTTATGAGCTGCTCCTGGGCTGCTAATGTACTGAGCTGTTAATCTTCTCATGATGAGAGTTGTCTAAATATGTATGAACGATAACAAATTTAAGTACCTCCTCTATACTCGTTCCTTTGTACACGCATACTTCCCACGTAGACACCACATCAAACAGCGATCTCTCATGTGGCTACCTCCCAAACATTTGCTTTTGTAAGATTTATCAGACTTAAACGCTTTTACCTCATAATCACCAGGATCATAAGCTCTCTTGCACGTTGGTGCTCTGATCCCATTAGGCCACGCCTCATAGATTAGTGAAAGAGTGGAAGAATTAATCCGTCTCGGCGAAGAAAAAGAGTCAGCTCCCAGTGGGGATAATAAATCTCCAGCGAGATTTTATCGAGCTGACCACGGTGGTCGCTTTCATTGTTCAAGTCCTGCTTCCAATCGACTACGAACGGAGGCCGTTTACTTTTCCAAAGAAAGTAAGATAATTCTGAATCTATGTGTGTACTTAATCAGGAAGAGTGGCGAATGAAATTATTCACGTTCACTAATTTAATAGTTTAATAGTAGTAACTAAAACTAATTCGATAACAGAGGAATAATAATAGAAAAAACATTTTACGAAAGGAATAGAGAGTTATGTTTATGTTTCATAGATCTAGAGAAGATCTATCACTGATTACAGAGGAAACACACATGATGTTTGTTGTTTAAAGGGATCTCCTAACATCTCTGTCATCGGCCACTTATGGTACGATATGAGACGAAATTTAATAAGAATTAAAATTCCAAAATATATCCACTGACTAAAATTCTAAAAAAAAGACTACTATGAACAAAAATTATGAACTTAAAACAATCAGTGGATTCGACCATCAATGCGCTGCCTTCCCATAAAATAACTAAAACAACTGTATAAACTTAACAAGGGACTGCTTCCAAAGGAAGATTCTAAATTGTTGATGCTTGTTTTCTAATTGGGTCCAAAATCCAGGTCACCGGACCCTCATAATGGTACTAATCGCTGATAAAGTAGAACTATGTGTTCATCGTGTAGCGGTACTAGCCACAAGTAACAGACACACGGTGTTCCTCACATAGTGATCCTACTCACAGGTAATACAGACCTATGATGTTCCTCATACAATGGCACCACTCACAGGCAACGCAGTCCCATAGTGTCACACATAGTGGCACTAATAACAGACAATTAGTCGTACTGCGGGATAACTATTCATTGCAGAGTATTAAAAGCAATCAAAGGCATTTATGTTGACAATTGGGCTACAGTAAAAGTTGGTAGAATGAGTTCCTGTTCAAGGAATTTGCGGAGGTTAGACAGAACTGTAATATTTCACCTTTGTTCTTAGTTTACACGATCATCTACTGAAATGTATAAAGTGGCAGGAAAGGAATCAGTTTGGTTGAAATGTAACACGAAGTTTGGCCTAAGCCGACGACTTGGTTTTGATGGTACACTGTGCTGAAAGCCTGCAATGTAATATCCTAAGACTTGATTTTTACTTTTTGTTTTAAATTTTAAGTTTCCTTACCCCGTATCGATACAGATAGGTCTTATGGCGACGATGGGACAGGAGAGGGCAAGGAGTGGGAAGAAAGTGGCCGTGGTCTTAAGGTACAGCCCCAGCAATTGTTTGGTGTGGAAATTGGAAACCTACTTGAAAATAGATGCAATGAGTATGATATGAAATTTAGCATTTCAAAGACTAAAGTGATATTAGTAGGGTTCGCACCTACAAGAACTGAAGGTCAGTTTGGGATTACAAAGCTGGTACAGGTAGATCATTTCAAGTATTTAGAATGTGTATTCTTCCAGGATGGTAGTACTGTACACGGGATTGTATCAAGTTGCAACAAGACTAATGCAGTAAATTCGCAGTTGCGAGTTGCAAGAAAGAAGATAGCTCCCGGACGAAACTATCTTTACACAGATTTGTTTTCGGACCAACTTTGCTTAACGGGAGTGACTCAGGATATACCATTCGTAAGTTAGATGTAACAGACATGGAAGTAGCATGAGTGATCTCTGGTAAAGAAACAGGTGGAACAATGATAGGAGAGTACTCGGAATGAGGAGATAAAGGCTAAATCACGAATGAATACTAATTTATGAAGCTGTACGCATAAACCGACTTCGGTTTTAGATCATGTGAGGCGAATTGAGGAGGGTATGTTGCTTATAATAATAATGGATTCGTTCTTGAAAGGTAAGAAAAGACGAAGATGGTTCGACTCGGTTTCTAACAATTTAAATAGAAGAGGTATGGAACTCAAAGAGGCCATAAAATTAGCTACAAACAGAGGCTTATGGAGGAATAGCAGTCTTTAATGAAGATGGAAGGACCTGTAAAAAGAAGAACATACGTCTTCAATATAGCCTTTCATGTAGTTCAGCGCTCAAGCTGCAATCCTCAGTGAATTAATGTACGGTTTCCACAATATTCTACTTGGAACTAGCTCTGTAGTTTTGTTTAATTCCACACGCCGTACATATAAATAATCAGAAACTGAGTCCGGTTCCATGGCTTAATGATTAGCGTGCTGGCCTTTGGTCACAGGAGTCCCGGGTTCGATTCCCGGCAGGGTCGGGAAATTTAACCATAATTGGTTAATTTCGCTGGCACGGGGGCTTCATCATCATTTCATCCTCATCACGACACGCAGGTCGCCTATGGGAGTCAAATCAAAAGACCTGCATTTGGCAAGCCGAACTTGTCCTCGAACACTTCCGGCACTAAAAGCCATACGCCATTTCAATTTTTTTCATAAGAAACCGAGTCTAGTCATCGTCAACATAGTCTCCTTCTGCTTCTCCAACCTTCCATGGCCGAAGTCATAATAAATTCTCCAAGGTAAATTATTTTCCTCCATTACTTTCACATGACCCAATCTCCAAAGCTACGTTACATGCACATCGAGATCAATTTCAACATAAGCTTTACATTCTCTTTCATAGCACCCCACTTTTATTGTTCCCAAATGTTCTACCATCAAGTACGTTTTGCTACTTTTATGTCTGTTACATATGAATATTATATCGTGGTTTTACGAGCAAAACATATTTGTTTTTTGTTTTTGAGTTCTTTACATTTTCACACTCCGCTAAAACGCTATTCTACGAGATATTGAAATAAAGTAGTGACAACGTTGTCCAGACACTCGCAGGAGATCGGGCATGCGCAAATAGCATACAGGAGCGCTCAGTTGGCACTGTTGTAGATCTGTAGTGCGCATTTGACGGGCATCCAGTTGGGAGTGTTGTTGCTGTGTGTCGTTGAAGTAAGGCGTGTTGATTTCCCCGTTCTAAAACATGTTTTGAAAACGTAATCAGCGTTCGTGGATTAAAATAGAGGTTGCCCGTGGCAAAAATGCATCAGAATATTATCGAGGATTACGTGAAGCCTGTGGCAGAAATATCTTATAGCACGGTTGCACGATGGGTCAAGGCGTTTCCTACGGTTCGAAATAAGACTGAGGATTTGCACTGCTCAGGTCCGCCGTCCATTTCTGAAGATCATGTTGACATCGTGAGTGGTCACGTTTCCGTAGACCATTGAAAGGACTGTGTGGTAATTATCCCTAGAGGATCGTCTCAGTCATCAAGAGGTGTGGCACATACTGACGAAATGTCTCAACATGAGGGAAATTGCCTCCCGTTGATTTCCATGTCAACTTACCGACGTACAGAAATGGCACCGGTAGGTACTGGCTGGCTGGCTGGCATGCACTTAGACACATACCGCAACAATGTAGACGCATTTCTGCAGCCATTGATGAGACGTGGGCGCAAGCCTACGGGCCTGAATTAAAGCGTCACTAGACCCATATACTCCACGTCCACAGAAATTTCAACAGGAACCCACTGGGGTGAAACTTATGCTATTGTGGCGTACAATTTCGAGGGTGTTACACTATTGTTACGCATGCTGTGGCTGAGGGACAAACCGTCAACAGTGACTACTATTGCAGATTTCTGGAGTGACACCTGCGTCCGTGGTTTCTACGTCCACGTTTATACGCCTGACGTGTTGCATGACAACGCACGTTGTCCTGTCACTAACAGTGTGAAGCCCTTATTGCATCGGTGGCATTGGGAGATCTTGGAACTCTCTCCGTACTCACCAGACCAGACATGAATCTTTGAAACTTCGGCCTGTTTCCGAAGTTGAAGGAACCCCTCCGAGGCCGCCAATTTCCTTACGTGGCATCTTTACTACGTGTATTTGAGCGCTCCGTCACTGCCATCAACAAAGAATGCCTTGCCAACGATCCCCAACGGATTTCAGACATTTGACGGAAGGTAATAGACTTTGCGGGTGACTACATTGAAGGAATGTACTGCATTTGTACTTGTTAGTTCATTCAATATGGCCTTCTATCAATATTGCACTATTTTATTTACAGCACTCGTAGATACTGTAACAAACTCATCGCATAATTTTAAATATAAATATATAATCTCTAGGCCTAGGGTAGAGAAAGTTAAATCTGTCTGCTAACGAATAAGGGTAGAAAATCTCCAGGACGAGGAAATTAGACAGAAGTACATGGATATGATTAGTGAGAAGTTTCGAACAGTAGACAGTAAGCAGGTTCAGGATATATAAAGTGAATGCGTGGCATACAGGGATGCTGTTGTAGAAACAGCAAGGAAATGCCTTGGAACAACTCTGTGTAAAGATGGGAAAAGGCGAACACCTTGGTGGAATGATGAAGTGAGAGAAGCCCGTAAACGTAAAAAGAAGGCTTATCAGAAATGGCTCCAAACAAGGGCCGAGGCAGACAGAGATTTGTATGTAGATGAAAGAAACGGAGCGAAACAAATAGTTGTTGAATCCAAAAAGAAGTCATGGGAAGATTTTGGTAATAACCTGGAAAGGCTAGGTCAAGCAGCACGGAAACATTTCTGGAGAGTAATAAAGAAACTTAGGAAGGGAGAAAGAAAGGAAATGAACAGTGTTTTGAGTAATTCAGGTGAAATAATAGATCCCAGGGAATCACTGGAGAGGTGGAGGGAATATTTTGAACATCTTCTCAATGTAAAAGGAAATCATCCTGGAGGTGTTGTGAACAGCCAAGCTCATGGGGAGGAGGAAAATGATGTTGGTGAAATTATGCTTGAAGAAGTGGAAAGGATGGTAAATAAACTCCATTGTCATAAGGCAGCAGGAATAGATGAAATTAGACCTGAAATGGTGAAGTATAGTGGGAAAGCAGGGATGAAATGGCTTCATAGAGTAGTAAAATTAGCATAGAGTGTTGGGCAAAAGCAGTAATTGCACCTATCTATAAGCAAGGGAACAGGAAGGATTGCAACAACTATCGAGGTATCTCATTGATTAGTATACCAGGCAAAGTATTCACTGGCATCTTGGAAGGGAGGGTGCGATCAGTGGTTGAGAGGAAGTTGGATGAAAACCAATGTGGTTTCAGACCACAGAGAGGCTGTCAGGATCAGATTTTCAGTATGCGCCAGCTAACTGAAAAATGCTACGAGAGGAATAGGCAGTTGTGTTTATGTTTCGTAGATCTAGAGAAAGCATATGACAAGGTACCGAGGGAAAAGATGTTCGCCATACTGGGGGGCTATGGAATTAAAGGTAGATTATTAGAAGCAATCAAACGTATTTATGTTCAGTTAGAATTGATGGTAGAATGAGTTCTTGGTTCAGGGTAGTTACAGGGGTTAGACAAGGCTGTAATCTTTCACCTTTGCTGTTCGTAGTTTACATGGATCATCTGCTGAAAGGTATAAAATGGTAGGGAGAGATTCATTTAGGTGGAAATGTAGTAAGCAGTCTGGCCTATGCTGACGATTTGGTCTTAATGGCAGATTCTGCCGATACTCTGCAGTGTAATATCTTGGAACTTGAAAATAGGTGCAAAGAGTATGGTATGAAAATTAGCCTCTCGAAGACTAAATTGATGTCAGTAGGTAGGAAATTCAACAGAATTGAATGTCAGAATGGTGATACAAAGCGAGAACAGGTCGATAATTTCAATTATTTAGGTTGTGTGTTCTCCCAGGATGGTAATATAGTAAGTGAGATTGAATCAAGGCGTCGTAAAGCTAATGCAGTGAGCTCGCAGTTGCGATCATCAGTATTCTGTAAGAAGGAAGTGAGCTCCCAGACGAAACTATCTTTACATCGGTCTGTTTTCAGAACAACTTTGCTTTACGGGAGCGAAAGCTGGGTGGACTCAGGCTATCTTATTCATAAGTTAGAAGTAACAGACATGAAAGTAGCAAGAATGATTGCTGGTGTGAACAGGTGGGAACAATGGCAGGAGGGTACTCGAAATGAGGAGATAAAGGCTAATTTGGGAATGAACTCGATGGATGAAGCTGTACGCATAAACCGGCTTCGGTGGTGGGGTCATGTGAGGCGAATGGAAGAGGATAGGTTACCTAGGAGAATAATGGACTCTGCTATGGAGGGTAAGAGAAGTAGAGGTAGGCCAAGACGACGATGGTTAGACTCGGTTTCTAACGATTTAAAGATAAGAGGTATAGAACTAAATGAGGCCACAACACTAGTTGCAAATCGAGGATTGTGGCGACGTTTAGTAAATTCACAGAGGCTTGCAGACTGAACGCTGAAAGGCATAACAGTCTATAATGATAATGTATGTATATATGTATGTATGTAATATATATAATCTTATTCATATTCTGAGAGCAGATATTGGCAATTGAAGACTGAAAATTCCAAACATCCTTTTCCCGCGGATGAGATATTTAATTAAAGGGCAAGGATATTCGGAGTTTACCATGCTTACACTCCCGTACAGTAAAGAGAGTCAGCAAACGGACTGATTGAAAGATAAATTCGTCCGAGAGCTCACTTGTTCCCTTTGATTATACTATCATCTTGGGAGTACACATATTCCAAGTACTTCAACGATCCACCCGTTCCAGTTTTATATTCCCCTGACACACATTTCACATCATTTCAGTCTAATAAATGCTCATTTTCATACCATTCTCGCTATTTCGGGCTTCAAAATAATAGATCGCAGACCTTCAACACAGTCTGTCGCTGAATACAAGTCGTCGGCGTATACCCGAAACTGCTTTGGGCGTTTCCATCATAATGAATCCCTTTCCGCTAAATAATAATAAATAATAATATAGTATGCAAGGATTGTCAGATATTTTCAGCAGCGAAATAACCAACGTTTCTCCCCAGTGTGATAGTGGGATTCTCAGATGAACTGTCACACCTTCCACGACGCTGGCGACTAATGCGCTATTGAGACAGCATTGTACGTCGCCTTTGTAGGTCAATGCAAGGACACTTCACTAGGACGGATATGTATCTCCACTTGTATAAATTCCTACCTTAGACACTTATGTGGAGTGAATAAAAATTCTATATGCCTACCTACTCAAATTTCTTGGAATGATATAAAAATCAACATATTTTTTTATAAAATAACAATAGGTAGGAAATCAATTGATGAAGTACATTTTGAGAAGGTTGAGAATGAAACCCTCTTTCTTTGTTAGACCCGCTTAAAGGGCGCGTTTGAATTGTATGGCTTCTTCTTCTACCAAAATATCTTCATGAAGTTCCTGTGTTGTTTCTTGTGTTCTTCCGGCTACTGTTTTCCAGTGGTTTGACTGTCTCCACGAACGTGTTATTTAAAACCAGAATTCCAAAAGCTTTACGATTTTTTAAAGTATCGTCTGTAGCGTTGATGTTATATAAATCTTTCTTAATTTATTCAAACTAGTTGATCATCTTTTAACTGTTTATTTATTTATTTTTTTGCTATTTTGCTTAACGTCGCACCGACACAGATATGTCTTATGGCGACGATGGGATAGGAAATGTCTAGGAAGTGGAAGGAAGCGACCGTGGCCTTAATTAATGTACAGCCCCGGCATTTGCCTGGTGTGAAAATAGGAAACCACGGAAAACCATCTTCAGGGCTGCCGACAGTGGGGCTCGAACCCACTATCTCCCGATTACTGGATACTGGCCGCACTTAATTGTTTATATTAAATAGATTTTTAGTAGATCTATGACTGTCCACTGTACCACAGAATCTGAAGCGTCTCGTTCGTATGGCATCAGTAAATGTATCTGTGCTGGGTACATGTCTGGAACTTTTCTTTCAGTCCGTATGTCACTTACATGAGTAGGGCGATTTTCCTAAGAATTTTTCGTTCTTGCTTCCCAGTTCCATTAGTTTTAGAGTGGACTTCCAAGATATATATACGTAGTTCCTAGGCATATAATACTCTTGGCAAAACAACTGTCTTGTAATGGTGCAGTTTCGCATTACGAGATATCACCCATTTATTGCAATGATGCCACGCTACTTTTATACGAAATTATTGAATGACAAAAACTATTCAAATTTGTTTTATCTTGCTGTAATACACGCTCTGCCACTGCCTGTCTTACACTTTCGAAGACCTCCGGCATGTGCTGTAGAGAGTACGTAGCTGCAAGCACCGGAGCGATTCAATTGGAGTCTCAAACACACTCTCGCTCTGATTTAAGGAGAGGTTATAAGTCATTTTAGGTTGAAAATACCCATTTTTTATTTTCATGATTTTGATATCTGGAAGTTTATTTTATAATGTGCATGTGCTTTTGGCTGAAAAATAACCCAAACACCATTTAACGTCCATTTAAATGCCTCGTGGCATAAGAGAGCCATGCCTCCTTACAAGATGTTCCTTAAGGCCTGAGAACTGCAGTATTTTCTGTTTTATGGACTACTTTCTTTTCTTTTGGGATGTGTGTGTTCTAGGAAAGTTCTTTGCGTTGGCCAGCATGATAAAAAGATACTGTGCTGCTTTCTGTAGTTTATCTTGGGGTTACATTTGCTGGTCAAAGTTAGTTTTTATCCTCGTATTTGTGTGATTTGCATGCAACTCATTATGTCCAGACCAACAAGAATTTTCAAGAAAAGGAAAGTTCCAGAATGGTTATTTGTGGGGTAGCAGACTGATAATACGTGTTAATATTGCAGTATTGTCATTGAGTGAGGAAATGTGGAATGTTTTCCCAAGTGCTGCAGCAGATAAATATTCAACCTGGAAGGAATGCAATGAAGTTTTTGCAAGATCTCGACAGGGCGCGGGTTTCTAAAGCTGATTTATATGAATAAAAGCTGAAAAAGATGCTACAAAAATGCAAAGGTCTAGAAAGGGAGTCAGAAATGACTGGGTCAACAATAAAAATCAAGGATGGCATGCATTAAATTTTCCGTCAACATAAAGTCGATGTTTCTGAACATGTTATGATAATATATTATGGCATTTTGCAATTATTCCATGCTTACCTGTGTTGGTTCTTCCCTAGAACTCAGCGAGGGATCCCACCACTACCGCCACAACGGCAGTGCCCTGGAGCATGAGACTTTGGGCCACGGATACAACTGGGAGGGAGGATCAGTACCTCGTCCAGGCGGCCTCACCTGCTATGTGGGGGGACGGGAAGATAGGACGTGATAGACGCGGAAACAGACAGGAAGCGGCCGTGGCCTGAAGTTAGGTACCATCCGGGAATTTGCCTGGAGGTGAATTAGGGAAACCACGGAAAACCACTTCGAGAATGGCTGGGGAATTTCATCCCCCTCCCCAAACACACACACCTTACTCAGTTGACGTCCAGAGGCTGATTGGATCCCGTTCCAGCCCTCGTACCACTTTCCAAATTTCATAGCAGAGCCAGGAATCAAACCAGGGCCTCCGGGGGTGACCAGAGGCGGTTTTATTGGAAAATATGGGGAAAATTTGATGTACCATTAAAAAGAAATACAGAAAAACGTTTCACTCAGCATTAAAACAAAAAAGTCACTATATTGACAAAACATGTATCGATAACCGCATAAAAGTTAAACCTCATAGGATTAACAGTTTCTGAGAAAAGCGCGGTGAAATTTGTTCAAATTAGCATTGCCAGTATAGGACTTAAAACCTCCCCTTAAACGAATTAAAACGTACTGCGTGTTATAACAGCCCAGATATGGCATTGTGACGACATGGCATGTTTAACAGGATGTGTAGTATTGATTGTTTTTAAGAATGAGAGCCATATTACGGTACAGTTTCTGATTTTGTCAATGAATTTGCTTCCAATCCATAGTTATTGTTTATCAAAAACACACAAATATTATTTTCTATCTACTCTATCATCTCCAGACATTGAGAGTATTGAACTTTTACACACTGCACACGAAATTAAATTCTTAAAAATAAAGGAAAAGTACCTAATATACAGTATTTTCATTGACTGCGAATTTAATCGCTTTAGTGGCAACCTTAAGATAATTTCTGTGGTCCCGACCTGTTCCAGTGTGCCGCCGAAGAGTACAATCGATTTTGTTGCATAAATGATTTCACTTTTCGGTCCTGACCTGGTCTTCTTGTGTACCTGCCTGTTTATCTGTACTTTCGTAAGCTTTGTCGACCAAAAACTGGGTCACATTCAACTAAGCAGCTTCAGTTCTGATTGACTTACGCAGTTACATTTAACTGTCAGGTTCTTCTGTCCGTCGAAAGTCATATTAAATAAACAAATTCATGAACTATTTGAAAAAACGGTAACAGAATTATACCTGAAAAACTCAAAATAGAATGACATGTTTCGTTATTGAGAGAACATCATCAGATTCTACCAAATCACACTACAGGCATTTAGCAATGTATACATATTTCTGTTTATTTCTCTTTACATTATTTAACACTAGAAATTTAAAACATATTTTAATGAAGTCCTCACTTCCCTAAACTCGCATTCTCGTAGATTGAGATCTCCAGTGGGTTCCCTTATAGTCGCCTCTTATAACACGCAGAGAAAACGGCGGATATATTTTTCCGCCCCCCACCCGATCCACCGGAGGGAAGGGGTTTTTCTTAAGTAATGAAGATAGTAATCTTTGTTTGGATGATGTCTAGCTAACTATACCTAATTAATTAATCTAATCTATATATATAAAAGCAAGTCGGGCTGGAGCGATGTATATATAAATATTTAAAAATGAAAAAAGACGTGAATTAATGAGGCACTTCCAGAAATCTCAGAAATTTGAAACTTGGTACGAGGGAAACTGATGACCCCAGGATCCCTAGAAAAATCGGAAATTCTCAAAATTCCCTGAAGGGGGCACGCTGGGAGGGCTCAAATTTTGGGCTCAGCGTAAGAACACAGTCGTATAGTATATCCAAAACGATAATCTATAGGTTTCGTGGGCTTAAAAATTTTCGGGAATTTCCTTATTTTTATCCCCCATCCCCCCAAATCAAGATGGCGGCACAACCTGCCAGACGAGGTAGACAATTGAAATTTGGTGAAATTATAGCTTTTGGTCCCTAACCGACGGGAAAATTCAAAGATGTTCAAATTTTTTACTTTTTATCCCCAAAGATATCGAAATATGGAGGCAATTTTAATGACTGTGCAGACATTCCTTTTGAGCTATTTTTTGGCTAAACGGTAAGTCGTATCACAAAACGGATGGCACAATGTCACTTCAATTCGGAGTGATCTACAACTTTGGTCCTGTGACATTTTGTCGTATCTCTCTCCCTTATACGTTAAATTTGGCCCTATTTCTGGATTGTTCGTAAATTTGGTGATTTTTACAAGTATATTTCATTGTTTGACACACATATAAGAACAATAGGATCATCGCGTTAGGTGCGCACAGTGGCACGATTAAGGGACATGTGTGTACCAAATTTCATGATTCTAGCTTATACATAAGTAGGCAAAATGTAATGTGAAATGTTAAAAATGCACCCAAATTTCACCCTCTTCAAAATTTGAACTCAATTTACCCCCTTAATATGGGAGATACGAGGATATGGTTTAGAAACAAACATTTAGAGCGATAAATGAGACGTCTGATGGCGCAAACCGTTCCTTAATATCATAAACCGTTTAGGAGATATGAATCTCGAAGTGGAAGTCTGCACTTTTCAACGTGCTCATGCTTATCCGTCATCTATATGTATAAAACAAGTCGGGCTGGAGCGATGTATATATAAATATTTAAAAATGAAAAAAGACGTGAATTAATGAGGCACTTCCAGAAATCTCAGAAATTTGAAACTTGGTACGAGGGAAACTGATGACCCCAGGATCCCTAGAAAATCGGAAATTCTCAAAATTCCCTGAAGGGGCACGCTGGGGGGGCTCAAATTTTGGGCTCAGCATAAGAACACAGTAGTATAGTATATCCAAAACGATAACCTATACGTTTCGTGGGCTTAAAAATTTTCGGGAATTTCCTCATTTTTATCCCCTATCCCCCAAATCAAGATGGCGGCACAATCTGCCAGACGAGGTGGACCTCCCCATGCTATTTCTCGGATAAGGCTAAGAGACATGCAATTTTAAAACAATCTCATTTGCTGCACGCTCAGTATTTACATCGATATCCGTATACAATGTAGAATACCGTAGCGAAGCACGGGTACATTTGCTAGTTAACTATATGTTATGTTTCCATCCGTAACTTAAAAATCATTCAGAAAATTCTGCATATGGCACTGAATTCATCTCCTGCTTACGTAAGTTAGGAATATATAGTGTGTTATTCTTCAAATTCAAGATGGTTACCTGATGAGATATGGGGCTTGACTTTGTAATCATACAATATAACAAAGGAAAGAATTAGCGGATTTCGAATATTTTTTCCTTACACTTATCATAGCATCCACCGGCCCACCTCGTTACATCTGCTTTATGATATAGTCGGTCAGTGAATTGACTGAAGTAAGTTTTCTGTAGGTAAATGGCATTGATGGCTCTACTAACAGTGGCACACAAATCTTCACTCAGAAAAGCAGACCCAACGTGTAAAAATTGGTTTCCCATGAACAAGAGCATTTCTCGCTTATGGCGTCCATATACCATTTTTTGCCTCATTCACACATCGGTTACGTTTTTATTAAGGCTTTGCTAAAATTTATCAGATCATTATATTCGGGTTACAGTCTCATCCTCGTTTGAAGGCTACCTTCTGTATTTATAGAGTGATGTTACTATATCTATATATCACATATCTATACCTTGCAGTTCACAAGATTGAGAAGTGTGGTGATTTTTCTGCTTAACCTCGACGATCCTTGAAGAGAAACACAGCAAGTGGTACTCATTCAATCGCTCACTTCACTTTTTTGTATAGTATGACGTCAGGTTGATCAGAGGATTCACCACACTTTAGTTTCACTTTATAAATAATGAAAGTGACCTTTAAATGCGTAAGGAATACTGTATATTGTATTGTGTTAAAAGACCAAGATGGCTCTTTCTTTCTTTCTTTCCTTCTATGTCTCACAAGGTCCTCCACGGTCTTTCAACTTAGCATAGAATGGTAACCACAGGCTCCAAGCGGAGTATAGAATTTATTTCATTACTTCTCAATTTTCTTAATAAAACAGCAGATTTTTAAAATGATATATGGACACCATAAACGAAAATGCTCTTGTTCATGGGATATGAATTTTAACATATCGGCCCTGCCTCTCTGATGTGAAGAGTTATGCGCAACGGTTAGTGGAACCATCAGTGTCATTTATCACCAGAAAATGTATTTCCGTCAGTTCAGTGAACTACTATATAACGTAGTGTTCGTTAACAAGGTGGGCTGATGTATGCTATGTCCATGTTACAGGATGGGACTAATGTATTTAAAATCTATTTAACACGATTCTTAGTAATTTTGTGTGACTACGACAAAGAAGAGCCCTGAATCTGATTAAGTCACTAACAGCAATAGAGAGAATTTGTATCCCATGACGGCCATGATAATTTATGACTCCCAGGCATCGGGAGCCTAATACTGTCACAATTGGAAGAGAAAGAATGTCGGCCAAAAATGGTTGGATGGAAAAGATAATCGTGAGAAAATTTAGAAGTAATGAAATAAATTCTGTACTCCGCTTGGAGCCCGTGGTTACCATTCTATGCTACTTTGAAAGACCGTGGAGGACCTTGTGAGACATAGAAGGAAAGAAAGAAAGAAAGAAAGAAAGAAAGAAAGAAAGAAAGAACTACACCAGACATTATATAAAAAGAGAAGCCTCACTGTAATATTTATGTTACTATGGACAACACTCACTGGGCAGATCCGTGACGGCACAGTATAAATATAGACTAAATTGATGTGAAGTAATCCCACATTCCCTAGCTGTATGGCGCGTACTATATATAACCATGAGTGGTCAGTTGTGAACCTTCGTCGCACAAACTGAAAACTAGGTCCTGGTCACGGCTGGCTATTCTCTTTACAAAATCTAGTAAATTAACGCCATTGTATGTCAGCTCTACTCTACGTTTTGCAAACCCTCAGATATCATCTCAGTTGACAGATATGAAGTTTATTTCACGCTGAAACACATCGGTCCTCGACAGTGATTTATGTACACTGAACACAACAATATTGCATTGCCTCGGAGATTTAAACATATCAATGAACTGTATGAACTTTAGGAGAATTAAAGCACCGTTTATATTAAATGCAGTCAGAAGGTAGCCGAGAAAGAAGTTAGGCGAGTTTTTCCATCATAACCATATCTATTCAACTTATTCGTAAAATATCCTGTGAATGAATTTAAATCCAAAAATAAGGGAATTAAAATTAACAATGAAAAATTCATACAATGAAACATTATAAAAATATCGCTGTACTGTTTGAATCAGAAAGGATTATAAATGACACTGTATTAACCCTAGAACTGCCAAACGTCCCGCTTGCGACTCAATATAATGTCACTGGAATGCTTACGTCGCACGCGCGACGCATTGTACATGCATTCGCTTAATCAGTTAACATCATTTATCGTTCACTTACGCTATTTCAACAAGTTAGACATTGAAGAGGAAGCTTCAAGTCTTTCATCATACATTCCTCACTAGCCGGAAATGACTGTCAAGGTCAGGGTAGGTATAAAGTCAGCTAATCTTCCCTCATCCCCCTGTCGTCTCATTTACTATGTAACTTCGCGCTCACTCGCTGTTCCTGAGAGTTTCTGTGAATAACATTCTTTATCTTTCAACACAATACTGAGTTTAGTTTTAAACTTTCTTTTGAAGTGTAAACTTCCATCATGGATGATGAGCTGCGTGATGCAAGTGACATTCGCGAAATTCTTGAAGATGATCTTCTAGGGACATATTTTCTTAAGCTGATTATTCTTCTGACAGCGGGGAAGATTATATTCCAGAATCTGAAGTTGAAAGTGATTCCGATGAAGAGAGCGGGCCTGACAAAATACTGCTTCTGAAACACAAAAGTGGTGCAGGGTTTATCCACCCGAACAGGAGTTCGATGTTTCCGAGAAGTTCCGCGTAAGGAATCCTGGCATTAGGAACTGTTCGCCGCGAAAAAGTACACCCATTACGTATTTCTACTTTTTCTTTACCGATTTTATTGGAAAACTCTTGTTGAAAGAGTGGCGAAAAAAATTAAAACTTAAAGAGATTCTGAGGAAATGAAGGCCTTTTCTCGTACGCGATCCTGGTTTGATGTAACTGTCCCCGAGATGAAAAAAGTGCATTTCATTTCTAAGAAATATGAGGTGCAACGTGAATGTTTTCATAAATTGCAGCATTTCTGGAGATCTATGAGGCCTGGCAGGAAAAGAAAACTCTCCGAGAATGACTCCCAGTAGTGCTGGGCGGCTGACGGAACTGTGTGCAGCTCGGAACTTAATTCATATGTAATGCTTTTTCTGTGTTTAAATTTCAGAACGCCGGCTGAGTGGCTCAGACGGTTAAGGCGCTGGCCTTCTAACCCCAACTTGGCAGGTTCGATCCTGGCTCAGTCCGGTGGTATTTGAAGGTGCTCAAATACGACAGCCTCGTGTCGGTAGATTTACTGGCACGTAAAAGAACTCCTGCGGGACTAAATTCCGGCACCTCGGCGTCTCCGAAGACCTTGAAAAGTAGTTAGTGGGACGTAAAACAAATAACATTATTATTATTAAATTTCAGAACTTAATATTTTTTCAACTATAATAAATTTCACGTGTTTTGTACATAGTGATTTTATAAAATAAGAGTTTATTTTTTAACTAATGGTGAATTTGAAAATATGAAAAAAATTAATTTTCCAAAACCTTGATCACATGATGCGTACCAGATTCGTAAGTAAGTAATCTGTTTCTTATGTAAGCACGTAAAATAAGGTTTTCTGAGTAATATGGTATGCTTCATATCTAACTTATACCTGTCTAAGCGTGCTTAAATTTGTTATAAAAATATAAATGTGTAATCCATGCGAAAATGGCCTGGCATTTAGGGGAAAACACTCGGCACTTCTAGGGTTAACAAACGAAATCAATGGAGACTTCAAATAAGTACCCAGAAAATAAAGGATTTATTAGCAATCAAGGAAACGGAATTATTGACATCAAACTCATAGACCCAAAAATCAATTAAATAGATCGCTTTTCTCTTTTTATGGAGCTTGGTTATGAGAGACAGAAAAAAGAGCATAAATTAAGAGAAAGATAATGTTAGTAAGAAACTACATTATCAATATATTTTATTTGGAGAGAATGTATGAAGTTTGGATCTGGACTCTTGTAAAACAATATGTCAAACGGATTAAAAGGCTTAAAATTATATTTTTGTAGAAGCATGCTAAATTTAGGTTAAATGCAAATAACTCAAATTAGTAAAATTTGCATTTTTTTGTTTTGACTAGTTTTCCAACATTGACTTGCCTTCAGCACTGTTCCAATTCTTACAGGATAGAGACTTACTGTAGAATAGGAGGAAAAGCAAGCATAGTGAATAAAAGTGTGCTATTGCACGAGCCCGCGAGACAGCCGATAGATTGTGACAAAATTAAGAATTTCTAAATTTGACTTTCGCTCTGCTTCAAATAGAGGAATGTTCACCACTTTGCTTGAAGGAAAATTAAATTCCTAGGCCAAATAATTAGACTTCAAATCCTACATTATTTCTTTGAAAGTAAAAATTGCGATAAAAGACAAGCGGACACTCTAGAAAGTATGTTTT
This sequence comes from Anabrus simplex, assembly GCF_040414725.1. NCBI lineage: Eukaryota > Metazoa > Arthropoda > Insecta > Orthoptera > Tettigoniidae > Anabrus > Anabrus simplex. Next base: position 611,681,805 of record NC_090265.1, on the reverse strand, counting down.
AAAAATATTAGCAAAGTTATAGAAACTAAGATTTGATGAAGTGAGAAAACAGAAAATAATTATTTCAGTGACATGGCAGAACCTTTAGTGAATTATAATGATGAATATATTCTTTAGTATACAATAATAATGTGGGTATAATATATTAATTATAAAAAGTGCAGGACAGCTAAGGAAGAATGGCCGAAAGAGAAGTGCAAGGATGTTCAATGTTGTATTTCCTTAGGAAAGGTAGGTGCTGCATACAGGAAAATCAATGAAACCTTTGGTGAAAGGAAAAGTAGGTTTATGAATATTAATACCTCAGATGGAAAACCACTTTTAGGGAAAGAAGACAAGTCAGAAATATGGCAGATACATATCCAACGGTAGTATCAAGCGAAAGAAGTAGATGATACTGCTCCGGAACAAGAAGAGGCTGTTGATGCTGATGAGATGAGAGACCCAATTTTGAAGTTACAATTCGATAGAGCTTTAAGAGACCTTAGTAGGAACGAGGCACAGGGAATTGATGACACGCCCTCAGAATTTCTGACTGCCTTAGAAGAAACCAGCAGGAAGAGGTTTTCCCGTTTAGTGTGTAAGATGTATGATACAGCAGAAGTACCATCTGACTCTCGGCATAATGTTGTTATACCTATTCCAACAGGTCTGGTACTGACAAGTGTGAAAACTACTGCACCATTAGTTTAGTATCTCACGCCTGCAAAATGTTAACACGTATTATTTAAAGAAGAATGGAAATACAAATTGAAACTGAGTTGGGAAAAGATCAATTTGGCTTAAGAAGAAATGTGGGAACACGTGAAACAATCCTGACTTTACGTCTGATCTTAGAGGACCGAATAAGAAAGACAAGACCACGTACATGGCGTTCGTAGATCTAGAAAAGGCATTCGATAATGTTGATTGGACCAAGCTCTTTGAGATTCTGAAGGTGATCGGAATCAGATACCGAGAAAGGAGAACTATCTACAATCTATACAAAAATCAGTCTGCAGTGATAAGAATCGAGGTCTTTGTAAACGAGGCAGCAATCCAGAAAGGAATGAGGCAAGGCTGCAGTTTGTTCCCTTCCTTTTCAATACTTACATAGAACAGGCAATAAAGGAAATCAATAAGGAATTTGGAAAGGGTATCAAAGTTCAAGGAGAGGAAATCAAAACCCTGAGATTTGCCGATGATATCATTATTTTATCTGACTCTGCGAAAGATCTGGAGAAATTGCTGAATGGTATGGACAAACTCTAGTCGAAGAAATACAAAACAAAAGTAATGGAGTGCGGTCGAACAAAGTCAGGTGTTGTAGGAAATATTAGATTAGGAAATGAAGTCTTAAAGGAAGTAGATGACTATTGTTACTTGGGTGGTAAAATAACGAAGGATTGCAGAAGTAAGGAGGACATAAAATGTAGACTAGCACAAGCAAAGAAGGCCTTTCTTAAGAAAGGGAATTTTGTCACCTCGAATATTGATATAAGAATTAGAAAGATGTTTCTGAAGACTTTCGTCTGGAGCGTGGCATGGTATGGAAGTGAAACTAGCTCAGAAAGAAAGAGAATGGAAGCTTTTGAAATGTGGTGTTACAGAAGAATGCTGAAGGTGATATGGGTAGAAGAGATACTTAATTTAATTGGTGAGAGAAGATCGATTTCAGTAAATTTGACCAGAAGAGATAGAATGATAGGGCACATCTTAAAACACCTAGGTCTTGTACAGTTGGTTTTCGAGGGAAGTGTAGGTATTATGAACAGTAGGGTTAGAACAAGGTACGAATATGACAAGCAGATTAGAGCAGATATAGGATGTAGTAGTCATGAAGAAATGAAAAGTTTAGCACAGGTTAGGGTGGCATGGAGAGCTGTATCATACCAGTCTATGGACTGATGACTCAAACAACAAAAATATTTAAATTATAAAATTCACTTAATTGGGTACTTATATATTACGTACCTAAGATCTTCAGTGACTAGACAGGAGGATTTCCCGAGGAGTTTAGAAAGTTTATGAACTTCCACATGGACTGAGAAATATCTTCTCAAATGGGTACGGATAATTTCTAATGGCCCTGATATGAACCATTATTCCGTTTTCAATGAAGCTTGTTCATGAACACGTGTTTGGCACGAAATTTCGTAGAGATGTACGCTTAAACTGGTATTCGGTTTTGATTAAGACTGAGTGAACCTTAGCGCCATAAGCATCTTCAAAAGTGGGATAATCGATTCTAAACATTTTGGTTCCTGACGGGGAGAGCCCACATCCTTCCAGTCGCTCTGAACACGTCCGTGCCATCTAGAACATACTGCATATCCCCTAAATTTATGTGACCACCTACATTTAAGGAAATAATAAATATCGCCTTAAATATATATTAGTATAAATTAAACAAGTGTATACCTTACTATCTTACCGTCCTGTCTTAATACATATTCTTTCAAGAACTTTGAAGTCATGGGACTTATGGTCGGAGTTAGAGTCACGATTCAATTTTATTTCGACGATTTCTTCAACAAATTGAGTGTCATCAAAGATCTTACTCACTCCTTTGGCCGATGATACCATCCACAATCTTCATGTGAAGCTACTCGCTGCGCCGCAAAATACAAATCTCATTTCTCTTTGTTGTATTAATATTGCAGTTTCAGTGTTCATAACTGCTTTAAGCTGTTTATTTAAACGTTCTGGAACATTTTTGATACCTGCAATATCAAACAGATACATAAAATATGTAAAATTCCACGAGTGTTCATCGACAGTCCAGAATAGCCTACAATAAATTGTGTGCCAACCTGTGCGTCTCCGTCTCCAGTTGCGCCGCTAATGGGCGTCGATCGATCCTTGTCTGTTTGTCTTCACTTTCAGCAGACAGCTGAGTAGGCTATTGTGTGCGTTCAGAAAACGTGATCGCTTTTGGTTGCTTTTCTGGCTCTTCCTGGCCATACGTGCTATACAAGACAAGCATTCTATGTTTCTCAATAAGATGTTCGTGTCATATTTCATAAAAGGTCTTGGTGAAAGCTGAGAAGACTCAGAATATCTTATTCATAACCCATAATAACAAACGCGAATGTAACACGTATTTTACGTCGCACCGACTCGCACAAGTCTTATGGACACAGCAGGATAGGACAGAGGCTGCAAAATGTGTGTTTCGAACCCACCATCTCCCGAATGCAAGTTAACAACTACACAGCAGGAACCGCGTAGCAAATGGAATCAGCTTTGATACTAATAGACGGAATAATACCAGCAGATCACTCGCTAAGTTAGGAATGAATTCAATGGATGATTTTTTCACAAGTTGCTTTACGTCCCACCGACACAGATAGATCTTACGGCGACGATGTGTGTGTATGTTGGGTATTCAGCCCGAAGGCTGGCTTGATCCTCTGCAGCTCCGCCAACAGCTGTCATAAATAGCTTAGGCGTCACTGCAGAGGCGTACTAGGGAAATGAGGAGTGAGGTACATTCCCGTTGCTTTCCTCACTGAGCCAGCCGTTGCCATTACATGTCAGTCTGCCAAGCCCACTGAAATGCATGCACCAACCGACCCTATGAGCGATATTTTCACACCATTCATAACAGGGGCTGGCTGCATAAGGAATGGTATTACTAGCATCACTCGTACCTCAGTCACTTTCATATTGTCAAAGCCAAGGATGAGACTGAGAGAGACAGGTCAATGGAAGTAACAAATTTGATATAGCCCATACCAGAAGACAGAGCACTGTAAACACTACATCTCGCCAGCAAAGGCATAACGTTGGTATTATCTCCCGTTTTATTTTTGTTATTCATCAGTGATATATTGTTTGGGCATGGAAGATATGAATGGACGTGACCAATTTTAGTAAATTATGAAATTCCAGACCTAAATTTTGCAGACGATGACTTAAACGGCCGGAGGAATGCAAAGGTATTTTGAAAATTTTAATATGATTGCAAACTACTATATTGGTATGAGCATTGATTCTCGTAAATAAGAGGGGATTATGAAGAACCATCCATCTATTATCAGTACCGAGATCGCCAAGTATTTTGTACGTAGGATATCTTATTATTATTATTATTTGTTTTACTTCGCACCGACACAGAGAGGTCTTATGGCGACTATAGGATAGAAAAGGCCTAGGAGTGGGAAGAAAGCGGCTGTAGCCTTAATTAACGTACAGCCCCAGCATCTACCTTATGTGAAAACGGGAAACCACGGAAAACCATCTTTAGGGCTGCCGAAAGTGGATCTCGAACCAACTATCTCCCGGATGTAAGTTCACAGCTGCGCGCCCCTAAACTCACGGCCAACTCGCCTGGTACGTAGGATATACTGTCCACTAATGTATTCTTCACTCAAGTCTCTGAACTCCTTTAAGAAATTTTACAACTGGCGAATTCTGATTAATTTGAATGTTTTAAACGAAATGAAAACGTCCTGGTTTGATATTCTTACGAGGTATTTCGCCTCTTTCAAATCTGTCAAAGTCATCCCTTCTGCGAATTTTTGCACCTGAATCCAACGTAAGCAAAGTATGGACATGCCGTGGCCCTCGTTTCTTGAATTGTATTACGTATAATCTTATAATAGAAACACATCCGGATTTTGTTGCTACAGTTCTGTAATATACAATGTGTACCCAAATATGTGACTTTAAGAAAGCTACTAAATACTATACTCATACGTTTTCCTTCACACTGTTATTTCCTTTTACAAATCTGTTATGTTTTAAATTTGCATTCTGTGTGTTAGATATTAGAACGAAGTATATTAAATTCTATTTCAATATTTTCATTTCATATCTCCGTTACTCTGAAATTTGTGTCCGGCTCCATGGCTAAATGGTTAGCGTGCTGGCCTTTGGTCACAGGGGTCCCGGGTTCGATTCCCGGCAGGGTCGGGAATTTTAACCATAATTTGTTAACTTCACTGGCACGGGGGCTGGGTGTATGTGTCGTCTTCATCATCATTTCATCCTCATCACGACGCGTAGGTTGCCTACGGGCGTCAAATCAAAATAACTGCATCTGGCGAGCCGAACATGGCCTCGGACACTCCCAGCAATAAAAGCCATACGCCACTCGATTCTGAAATTTGAACGAAGTTGGTGTGAAGAATTTTGTGATTAACCTGTTGTCTCTTTTTATGGTACCAATGAAAAATATATCTTCAGAATTCAATGGTTGTGTTTCTGCACATTTGTGACATATAGTGTTGAAATATGATTGCTGCAAATGAATGGGAACTTGCTAATATAACTCGGTCAATATTGTCTCCAATCTAATTAACACCGAGACCCTCACACACTAATGTACCCCTACCTTGACCCCTAATGGCAACAGTCCAGTTTAGGTCACATAGACCCACAGGGTAGTCTAACACAGCATGATTAATGGGCTACCAGGTGCTCCTTGAGCACTGTATCACTCCTTTGGCAAGACATGCATTTTACTCAGGCTGTCTGAAACTGTATATTCGTACTCAAGAAATGAGTTTTCCACATTTCTAATTCCTGTAGGTGATGACGAGCGATTTATTGCTTTATTGTGATACATTGATGTAGTAAGTATGATATTATAGCTGAATATTTCAGAAACTAAGAATCAGATTAACGCAACGTTTGGTATAAATACGAGATAATTTAAAGTAATCTAGCAGACATGTGTAAATACCGGGGGGAAATACTCCAAAAAAATTAAATTCTACTCTCTCTCTCTCTCTCCAGTTAAATCCTTACAGATGAATAACTGAAGATTTTTTTGAAATTATTTATTCTTCGTGTTTCATATTTCCAGTTCGAAATATATAACATGAGAAGAAGAGGAGCCCACTATGTCGGAATAAAATTAGCTAGTCATGAATTTGACCCCTTCATCCAGCACGTGACAAAATAGGGAAGGCTATTATTTTCAACAACAAAGGTATTCATAGGCTCATTATTCCTCCCATTTCGAAATCTGAAAAGCACGCTGTTATCAATATCATTGATAGCGTAACACAGAGTCACGCTATATAAATGGTAATGGAAGTCCTTGTTTGTAAGAATGACGAGAACTTACCTTTGAGTGATGGTGAATCGCATGCCCTTGAAAAGGAGTGTGATCTGTAGACAATGAAGTGGGAAGTGAACATCTTCAGACTTCAATAAAATCAAAGCGGAGAGTGGAGGAAAAGTCTCAGGACTAATCACAAAACTTCACTCCATCTAAATCAAACGTGAACTCATTTGGTTTCGTAAACAACCATGGACGATGAGATATGTAAAAACCTCTTGAAGAACACTTATTTAATTGTATTTGCATAGTGTGGTGAGATTTCATAAGTGATGAAATACAAAAGAAAACGCATATCTATCTCATTTACATTTTATTGTGAAAATGACTCGTATTTAGCTTAGCTATAGATAGGTTAAGTTCATCTACCGTGTTACGCTCTGAAGACTAACACTTTGTGAAATACAACATCTATAGACCATTTTCCTATTCAGAGACAGATGTTTCTCACACCACCCGATGAGAAATTATCCATTGTCTTCCCGTGGACACTGTTGACAGTGTTCAGCTACTATTATAGCACACATGTGTACCTTTACGTTTCCCTAAAGTGAAAATCTAATGAGATCGGAATGTATGTGATTACCGGCAGCGAAGTTAAACAGTTTAAGTGAACTTATGCCACAGAAGTCCAGAGTGACACAATAGCAGAATATAAAGAATCACGATGGCCGTGTAAAAGACAAAGAAATGGGATTTGGATTATTGAAACAAGACAACCCTAGAGAGAAATGAATGATTTATTGATCGGCAATTTCGATGTACGGACACACTTAAGCCAAGAGGAGAAAATATACTGACAAAAATTCGCCCGGAAAGAACAAAATTGATCCAGAAGAAGATCAGTAGTAATACTTTGTCAAGTTATGAAAAGACAACATAATGAGAGAGAACGCCTAATTGCATCTAAACTGCTAAATGTGATCGGAAGTAGTCCAGAGCGCTATACGCAAAGTCAATCAAGCCACCTAAAGAAGAGAAAGATTTGAACTACGCATTAATAACGCAATAGTCCATAAAACAATCCACTCTTCATAAATTTCATTAAACACTGCAGAGATATTTGGAGAAATAATTATAGGAAAACTAGAGAACAAAGCAAGAAAATTATATGAGTCTAATATTTATTAAACTAGAAGCCTTTGAGAACGTCATCACCATGTGTTGTCCGATAAAAATTGTATTTAATAATTGCATGAACGAGCTTGTCGTCGTGGAATATTTCTAACAAGATAAGGGAACGAACTGCCCAGGATTACCTAAACCAGCCCAAGATGACCAACCGAGATCACAGATGACGACCGCAGAATCAGCTGCCAGCCATAAGAGTCGCAGAGTTGAGGAGACTTGACAATCCCAAAAAGGTGGAAGAATCGAGATAAGTTTCTTGTTCTTTAAAATTGTTATTCAGTTTGGTAGGAAATAACTTTGTAAGTTACCTGCAAATGAAAAATAATCGTTGTGCCATATGAGATCTTCACAAATTTTGTGCCATATGAGATCTTCACAAATTAACTTTATATGTGGTAGAGACTCGTGAATAACTTATGTACCAATCAATTTATATCAGAGTAGGAAGTGACCTATGTGTAAAAGAATTTCAGATCCAAGTAATATGCCATAGATGAATGTTTTACGAGAATATATGTAGACCCCCAGATCATAATTAAAGTTAATGTACCGGGCGAGTTGGCCGTGCGGTTAGGAGCGCACAGCTGTGAGCACGCATCCGGAAGATAGTGGGTTCGAATCCCACTGTCGGTAGCCCTGAATATGGTTTTCCGTGGTTTCCCATTCTCACACCAGGTAAATGCTGGGGCTGTACCTCAATTAAGGCCACGGCCGCTTCCTTCCCATTCCTAGGCCTTTCCTGTCTCATAGTCGCCATAAGACCTATCTGCGTCGGTGCGACGTAAAGCAATTAGCAAAACAAAAGTTACTTCTAACAATATACTGTATATTCATTCATGAATACTTTTAAGACTCGTAAGAATACAACGCAGTCTATCGACTGCTGCTAGCAGCCCAAATCTAATCTTGACGAAGAAGGTTGTTGGCTGGTTCGTGATTGGCCACCTCCTTCTAGCAGCTTGTTACACTCTGGTCTACATGTAATTTCGTGGGGATCAGAAGAGTCAGCAAGCTACTTTGTATGTAAAAGGAGACTTGAGGATTAAAGGGCCGTTACAGGTGCTCTGCTGCATACAGAGTGAAAAACGTTCTCTCCGCTGTATTCCCCATGGACGCTGTTTATGTTTCTCCGCCTCGCTCTGATCTATTTCTTTTATAACAAGAAACACATTTTATCACGATGAAAGCGATGCACTAGCTTTTGTTTTATCCTTAAAGATAGAGTAGATTTCTGCAAGGGATAATGGAAATTACTACACTTTCCACACAACGAAGAAAGAGCCATACAACTCATTATATACAAGGTGGCCGTAATTAACTGAATCCTCGTCATTTGAAGGACACGGTTGCTTGTTGAATTCCAGTGTACATCGATTTAACTCAACATACATTAGTACACATTTTAGTACAGTACTTACTCGAATCTAATGCGTCATCTAGGTTAATGAGCACGCCAAATTTAAAAGCCCTGGAAGCAGGTGCTAATTTAAATTTTCGCCATACAGTAAGTTCCATTTATGTACTTCCAATTATTACTATGCAGTTTAATTTATTGCGTGATTCATTACGATAAAAGAAAAGCAAAGGGATAACTGAAAATAAAAAAAACCTATCTTTACACGTTAACATCAATTTCCGTGCATCAAACACACACCATGACTGGTGTGTTCACCGAATTTAAACGTGCCACAATTACTTGGCACCTTGGCCCTCAACACAGGATTCTTTATCATTCCCCACCCCTACAGCCTTGCTCATCCTGCTATTTATCCACCACTCTAGTCCATGGTTTTGTGATCTAGGTGCAGGCAGACGTATATGTTGGTCCCTCATGTATACCATACAACATCTTATTTTCTATAATCTTGTATGATTCTAGGTACTTCGATTAAAGTTTTAGGCTTGATCTCATCTGTGTCCTATTGATCACCACCATTTCTCCGTCAAGATTCTTCCAATTCCTTCTGTGCCATTCAACTACCAGCAATTAAGCTCAATCGAATTAAGACGGACGCGATTACTAGTAATGAAGTTAGACACAATGTATAAATTACATAACATATCAACGAACTGAGAGTAACGCAAAGTCGGAATGAATAAAATCGCGGTGCCAATGACCAAGACAAAACAGATATTCGAATTGTTAAGAACGACACTGTTTAAAAAACAAATAAAAGCCTAACACAAGTACATGAACGTATTCTGAAGGAGAAGAGGAAGAAGTAACATCGCGTCAAATTCTCAGAAACAGTGAAGGAAATAAGAAAGAAAAGCTGTTCATAGGACATATATAAGCCTACAGCGAAAAAATATATTATAAAATGTAACAAGTACGCGTAAAGTAATAAAATACGCAACATAAACCGATTCACAGCGGCAAACAAGAAGAGGAACAACGAGGTCGTGATTTCAAGAAATAATATTCACTATACCGCACTAGAGATGATAAACAACTATTAAAGCCATTCTTTACTGTAACAAACTGAAGTATCTGCGGACATATTGGAGATCTAATAGAAACATTGCTATTATACGAAGTTTTATTAAGCGGAACCCAATTATATAATTCATGTTAGAAGGCTTTGAAACTGTGATAATGTCACAGCTTATCTCATTATAATCTATATTATCACTCGAGATTTTGAAGGAAATTATAGCTTACTAAAGAGATTGAGAGTCGACTATCTGAGTCATTCCGAACTGGACTGACATGGCTGAGATGACCCCTGGCCCACGATGACACCAACGATGCCGGCAAAGCACAATGACCAGAATCCCCAGCTGTAGAGGATGACCAAATGATAAATATCATTCCGGAAAGCGACGGATAAATATAAGTTTTCTAAAAGAGGTTAGACAATAATATAATGTAACCATGTGTATAGATAAACAATAACAAGGTTAGGATGTCTGTAGTTAAAGCCTAAATTGATAGAGAAGTGTTCAGAGTCTTCAGAATGACTTAAGTCACATTATATTCTCGCGAGCAATTATTTATACCAATGATATAAGGGGATAGGTAGTCTTCAACAAATAAAAGACAAAGGAAGTATAATGAAGTGTTAATAGTGTTCTAGTGAAAACAAATAATCCCAGTTAGCCATGTTATACGGTACCATATGTGAAATGTTCATAAGGGGGATAACGGTAGGATCTTCCATACGCAATGCCAAGTGATAATACGATGTGTAGATGTTACATGTTACCGTAATAAATTAGGATATGTATTAATTATGGAGATAATGGCAGATAGAAAACATGTTAACGTTATTTGACAGGATATTATTCAGACACTGCGAGTAAATGGAAATAAGGTTATTTGAGAGTCAGATATGTATAGGTGAAATATATGAAGGAATAAGAAGTGATATAAGGTAAAATGAGTTAGGATGGAAGCATAACAATTCTATATGTTGAGAATGAAGAATTTGCTGAATGAATATGTAATGCTACGACGAGATATGAGATATAAATGATTTATTTGAAGAATAAGGAAAGGAATATTGACGCAGGGCAGAATCGTATAATTTATGTTTACTATACAGTAGCAGTATACTGTCTGAGAATCCATATCCTAGACTAATGGTGACGTGGTTATACATACATATACTTATGGAATGCCATTGTAGGTCGAGATCAGCAAAAAAAGAAAAAATGGTTATGCACTTTGATATTTTAACTTAATGTAACAATTTTTTCCAAATAATGATGTCATAAGAGATATTAACATGGATAATTACCATCATATTCTGTTATAAATATAATTGAGAATAGATACTATGTAGTGTCTTCAAAAATGATTTGCTAGATAGATATATATGGTTTATTTTAACCGGCAAAGTTAGGGACACGTGTCCTTGTCTTACACTTAACCAATGAAATACATAAATACCATAAAAATACTCATAAATGAAAAAAGAGACTGAAACAAATTACTATGGTACTATGCTATCATACTGTACATAATAATATATATTATAATACACAATATAAATTAATATTTTGCTTCCTAAGTACAATAATATAATACCTAAGAAGAAATGAAGAAAAAACGAATAATAATAATAATAATAATAATAATAATATGGATAAACCTACTAATATTTAAAATTAATTTGTCCCACTCCAGAAATATATCACATTGACGAATGTTGCAGTTTTCGTGTGTTTACTGTGGGTGAATAACATTACAAAATGGGGATCGGCATAAGGATAACTATGCAGGAAACGACAACTGAGTACTCTCGAACAATATTTATGAATGATAGAAGAAGAAGAAGAAGAAGAAGACTGCGAGCTCATTTCATAGAGATATTTTAAGTACCTAGGCAAGATACTTAGAATAAATCGCACATTAGGTTATTTATTATTATATTTGGTCACATTTTAGAATCTTATCACATTTTTAGACACACCCAATGATTATTTATGTTGAAATGAATTTCTATAAAGTATGATGATGTTTAACATAGTAATTTAAATTTGAATAGCAGCAGATTTATGCTGTCGAGTGAGAAACTTAATTTTTCCAGAAGCTTACATTGAAATGGTACGAAATAAAATATCAGTCCTGTGTTAACAACACTTGTCCTAAGCAAAGTTAAAGAAAACTAATTTAAAATAAAGACATGTTGCGATTTGAACAAACGATAATTATGGTAATGAACAGAATAATACTTCAGATCGATACAACCAACAATTTCCCATGTCAAGATGCAATTTATATATTTTAATGGATAATTTATTGTATATAATTAATAATCCATTCCAGTTGTGATTTATTGTAAAAATAGTGGAAGATAGAAGAGGCAAGAAGCCAAATAGCGTACTTGATGTCGATTATATGAGCACAGATGATTATTATTAATAAAATTTTAAGATTAATTCTCACATTTTACCTCTCTCATCCACTTAATTCTTACTTTATTGAATAAATAACATTAATATGATGTATTACTGATGTGTTCTATAGTAACAAAGATCAACTTAGGTTCAAGTTGTAGAATTATACATTTCCTTGCAATTTCATGATAAATCAGATAAAGACGTCGATCAGTTCAGATGAGAGATAGATTTACATAGCGTATCAGCGTTGTTTGAATCCCGCGAGCACTAAAACATAAAACCTTTACGAACGCACGTACGAAAATAATGAACTCCGAGATCTAGCAGTGATACATTCAAGTCAGCTACCTTGGACGCGGGATGGGCGTGTAGATAATTTTGGATCCCAACGTGGAAGCAGAAAACAACATGGGGCATAAAAAGGATCAAAACTGACATCATATCTGGCACCAATTAAAAAGAAAAATTAACATCCCAACGTGAAGGCAATGATATAATGCCAGCAACGAACCACGAAGTAATGGATAACAGATGTCAGATATGCACACGAAGAGAAAGATTTATTACAACAGTAGACAACATTGGAAAAAAATTAGAAGAGTATGGTACGATAAAATATTAAATATTGTTAGGCCATAGTAAGATGGTGGAAACGTAATATAAAAATTTAGTAATTATCACATTGAAATGGATTAAATTTTGGTAAAATAATTAGGACAAAGATTGTTAGGAAGGTCCGGAATGGTAGATGTCTTTTAGTGAGGATGACTCCGGGTAGTCGACTTAATTGATTAAGAAGTACAAAAAGTGAAGTAGCATTTAGTATAAGTTATATATACAGTATATAAGCGCAGTGTAAGTAATTAGAGTGAGATAGGAACCTGAACGAATTATAAACAATTATATTAACATTTGTAAATATAGAGATGGCAAATTTAAATCAATTAAGAGCGCAATTTGAAGAATGTCGGAAGGATCAAGGTGAAAAACAACAAAAACGGAACGAGGCGATAAAGAACAGCTCAGAGGAAATAGAAAAGAAAGGAATACCAAAAGGGAATGCTGGAAATCCTGAAAGAAATTATAAACAAACAAGATGAAAAACAACAGGAAATTATAAAAAACACGATAAAAACAAGAGAATGTAATCGAATAAATGTGAAAAGAAAGTGCAGAAAATCAGCAACGACAAGAAAAAATTATGGAAGAAATAAGAAACATACAGGGTAAATTCGACAAGCAAGAATAGAGTTGGCAGAAGCAGAAGGGAAAGAATAAAGAATTCCAGCGAAAGCAGGAAGAACGAACAAGGAAATAATCAGAAACATGAGAGAAGGACAGCATAAGCAAGAGGAAATGGTAAGGAATATGAAAGAAAGGCAGAAAAGAGGCCATTAGAACTGAAGTACCAAACGTTAGGTCAGAAATTACAGGGGTTAAAACAGATAATAAACCTACAGGGCGATATGAGAAAAATAATGGAAAATAAGAATAAAGAAATGCATGAAGAAGTTAATAAAGTTAGGGAAGTGTTGTCACAAAATAGAAATACTATACAGAGTTTGAAAGAAGAAGAGATTAAGAAATTAAATGACAATATGGAAGCATTGAAGATAAATTTTCAGGAGAAATGGAAGGAATGCCAAGAAATGATAAAGAAAGCAAATGATGGAGTAGAAATCACAAACAGAACAATGCAAGTAAATTTTATCACAACACGAGACCAAATTAATGATAAAGTAGAAATTATAAGCGAGAATATGGTGAGAAATAAAAGTAAGGCCAACCAAAATATCGATAGAGAGAAGAGAGCCTGAAACGAATACAGAAGGAAATTCAGGAGATAAGGAAAGAAAATCAGTCATATCGACCTGCAATGAAAGACAGAGATAGAAATGCAAGTAAACGAGAGATGGACAACACGTTTACAACTGAATCAAATTAGAACAACGACGTAACGATGGGCAATACTAACGGAAATCCCGCGATAATAAATATTATCAAAACATAAGATGACTGATCAAATCATTTTTATAATACAGCAAGCATGTCGCCAAAAAGATTTGAGAGGGATTGAATAATATTTTAAAGAGAATAGGATTCCTGAAGATAAGAAATTACAAACAGTAGAAAAGCACCTGGATTCGAATCCTCATTTGTGCTACCAGGCCTCCAAATATAGTTTTCATGATTATGATGAGTTCAAAATCGCTTTCGTAAGAAAATTTTGGAATTCTGAAGTTTATCAGAAGCTGACACTTGAACTGCACGCAAAGAAGGACGCATCTACAGGCCGAACAAGATTCAGTGATTATTTTGCATACCAATTCCATAGATTCCGATATTTCCACGCAGCACCCAGCGATTGAGAGGCAATAAAAACTATACAAAAGCAATTTCAACCAGACATACAAAGATTGCTAGTGGCTGCAAATGAAAAGGAAATCATATTAAGACATGACCAGACATGACCACAGTCCATCCTTCAGCCAGGATAACACGTAACCATAATAATGAAGAAGCAGTAAACGTATTGACAGAAGAAAACTCTGGCAGGAACACACCAGTCGAGCAGAGAAATAACTCAAGGAATTATGGACTAAAAGAGAGGAACGAACGCGAATAAAGAACAGAAGAGATCTGATACCAATGTGGAAGAGGTGACCAACAATATGAAGGATACAGCGAGAGTAATAGATACGTACCATATTACAGACATGATAACAGATATATGGTAACATGGTACATGGTAACAGATGGAAATATACGTCGTATACATTTTCGATCGATTACCGACCACAAAGAAAGAGCGAAAATATATCGTAGTAGTAGTGGACATATTTTCCAAATACTTATCATTGCAACCAATCCAGACAGCTAAACAGAAATAGGTACAATTATAAAGGAAGAACATCATTTGGAAAAAGATAAAGGAATTATGAAGACAGAGGATACAAATAGAAAATACGTCCAAGATCTAAGAGATGCGATCTAAAATAACGATGAGAACGAGCTAGCAAAGATCAAGATATGAATGTTACTTAGAAGGTGCGGAAAGCCTTGATTACAAAGATACAAACGAAAGGAGCGTGAAGAACACAGATTGAATCCTAGCGATGAATCATTTAGCAGTAGCTCAGAAACTTCTGGGGAAAGAAAGAAAACGTCAATTCTGGAATAAATAATGAGATAGAATGATAACTATAACGTGGATGACAAAATTTCAAGTTGGTTAGTGGCGCAAATTGAATCATGGGAGATAGGATGAGATGAGTTAATGGAAGATATAACGGTTCCCAAAAAAAAAAAAATAATTTACCTATAATAATAGTTAAGGTAAATGGAATGAGAACATACTGATTAGTGGATCCTGGGGCAGCATGAGTATTATTTCCCAAGCTCTGTTTCACGAGATTGAAAGAAGGATCAATACCAAATATACCAGTATCACAAATTAAAATACAAGGTATCTTACCTTAAGTCCGTGGAGTGTAAAATGCAGACTTATTTAAGAATTGGAATCGGCAATATATATTTTGAACATCCATTCATGGTGATAGTTCATAGTGTGGGTTGTTGCAGTCACTTCCTAGTTCGTGAACCATGGGCAACGGCTGAATGGCCTATTAAGTGGTCGGGATACCAGTTGCTATGGAATGGGAGTTGGCATCTCGGACATATTCTGAGTCATGCCCCTCTTTGTGCTCAGACGGCTAGGACTATACAATCCTCCGGTGGTCCCTAACAGTTAGAAGAGAGATCCTCACTTGGATTATGTATAAGTAGGGTAGCATCCTGCTTCATCCAGCTCAGAACATTTTAAGCAAGCCTCGGACATATGGGAGTAACGGAGTCCCACTTTCTTTGACAGGCTCAGGACTCCTTGGAAACAACTTGGCGAACGAAATAGAATTCGATGGGGAGCTATCAATATTAATGGGGCTTATGGAAGAAAGAAACTAGCACTGACTGCGTCAGCGAAGAGGATGCATCTGGTTGTACTAGGAGTAAGTGATATTCGCGAAAGAGGAGATAACATGGAAGAGATAGCAGATCATGAATTGTACTTGACGGGTGTTAGAAAGTGAAGGGCAGAGTATGAGGTAGGGCTGTTTAACAGGAATACCATTGCACGCAACATAGTTTCTATTAGGCACATAAATGAACGAATGATGTGGGTAGATTTGGCAGTTGCGGGAATTAGGACGAGAATTGCCTCAGTGCATTCACCATGTGAGAGTGCAGATGAGGAATGAAGCTGACAAGTTTTGTGAAGCACTGAGTGTCATCGTAGTCAGGGTCAACAGTAAGGATAGGATAATGCTAATGGGCTATTTCAATGCGAGAGTCGGAAATAGAACTTAAGGATACGAAAGGGTGATGGTAAATGGCGGGAAAATATGGAAGCTAATACGAATGGGAAGCGTTTGCTGGACTTCTGTGCTAGTATCGGTTTAGCAGTTACGAATACATTCTTCAAGCATAAGGCTATTCACTGCTACACATGGGAGGGTAGGGTACCAGGTCTATAATACACTAAATATTAACCGAATTCGAATTCAGGAAATCTGTTAGGTATGTATGGGTTTTCCAGGGATTTTTCGATGACACAGATCACTATTTGATCTGTGGTGAATTATGTCTGGGCCTATGATAGAGAAAGCGATATCTGTTTGCAAACGAATAAGAGTAGAAAATCTCCAGGACGAGGAAATTAGACAGAAGTGCATGGATATGATTAGTGAGAAGTTCCGAACAGTAAGCAGTAAGAAGTTTCAGGATATAGAAAGAGAATGGGCGGTAAGCAGGGATGCTGCAGTAGAAACAGCAAGGGAATGCCTAGGAACAACTGTGTGTAAAGATGGGAAAAGGCGAACATCTTGGTGGAAAGATGAAGTGAGAGCAGCATGTAAAAGTAAAGAAAGGCTTATCAGAAATGGCTCCAAACAATGGCTGATGCAGACAGGGAATTGTACATAGATGAAAGAAACAGAGCGAAGCAAATAGTTGTTGAGTACAAAAAGAAGTCATGGGAGAATTTTGGTAATAACCTGGAAAGGCTACGTCAAGCAGCAGGGAAACCTTTCTGGACAGTAATAAATAATCTTAGGAGGGAGGGTTAAAGGAAATGAAGTGTTTTGGGTAATTCAGATGAACGCATAATAGATCCCAGGGAATCGCGGGAAAGGTGGAGGGAATATTTTGAACATTTCAAAGTAAAAGGAAATCTTCCTGGTGGTGCTGCGAACATCTAAATTCATGAGGAAGAGGAAAATGATGTTTGTGAAATTCCGCTTGAGGATGTGGAAAGTATGGTAAATAAAATCCATCTTCATAAAGTAGCAGGAATAGGTGAAATTAGACCTGAAATGGTGAAGTATAGTGTGAAGGCAGGGATGAAATGGCTTCATAAAATAGTAAGATTAGCATGGAATATTGGTAAGGTACTTTCAGATTGGACAAAGGCAGTAATTGCACCTATCTATAAGAAAGGAAACAGGAAGGATTGTAACAACTGTCGAGATATCTCATTGATTTGTATACCAGGCTAAGTATTCACTGGCATCTTGGAAGGAAGGGTGCGATCAGTGGTTGAGATGAATTTGGATGAAAACCAGTGTGGTTTCAGACCACAGAGGGGCTGTCAGGACTAGAATTTAAGTCTGCGCCAGGTAATTGAAAATGCTACGAGAGGAATAGACAGCTGTGTTTATGTTGCGTAAATCTAGAGAAAGCATATGACAGGGTACCGAGGGAAAAGATTTTTACCATACTGGGGGCTATTGAACTGAAGGTAGATTATTGAAATGAATCAATATTTATGTTGACAATCGGGTTTCAGTGAGAATTGATGGTAGAATGAGTTCTTGGCTTAATGCATTAATGTTTGGATTAAAAGCTGCGATGATTAATTAAAAATTACAAAATGGATATTTACACAGCAACTTCAGATTTTAAAAATAAAGAGCACTGTAGCGGAAAACATAATCTGTTGGCAGATGCGTTAAGTAGGAATACAGCAGAAAGGGAAGAGATAATACAACACATATAATTAGCACAAAAAGACCAGGAACTACTGGAGCAATTACGGGACAGAAGCAGCTTACAGAGGTCGGATGATAATCTAGCTCAAATAACAAGGAAGCTAGAGGAAAACATCCCTGGCAATGTCATAGAAACAGAGTCAAGACAAGCATATTCATTAAGGAATGGGATACTGACAAGTTACGTAGACAAGAACAAAAACAAGGCACACATTTTGGAACCAGAAGAATTGCATACAGAAATTATATAGCACACCCACATGATAACCGGCATCGATAGATAAGGTGACACATAAAATATTGGAAAGATTTACTTAGAAAGGATTAAGGAAGATGGTAAAAATCTCATCAGTCATGTGACATTTTTCAAAGAACTAAGCAAAACACATCTTTAACCAAGCATCCATCCATTGCTCTACTGTCAACCAAACCAAGTAAATCAAGCCATAGACATTTTCGGCCAATTACCGACCGCAAATAAAGGGCGAAAATACATCGTAGGATGTAGTGGACATATTTTCCAAATACATATCCTTGCAACCAATTCGGAGGGGTAACTCAAAATAAGTCCTACGGTGCATAATAAAGAACGTGTTGCCAAAATAGGCTATTTCTTCCTTGAATTAAACTATTTTCTATTTTTTGTTCAATAATTACGATACCTTGATTCACTTGAGCACGTAATTCCTCTCTTGAGTCTATACGTGGAGTGGGTTCTTCCCCTGATGTTTTGTAGATTTGAATTTATTTATTTATTTATTTATTTATTTATTTATTTATTTATTAGTTCTCATTTTTACTCCAGTCAGCATCTCAAAGGGAATGTGTCTATACTCCCAAAAACGACGCGAGTCGATCACGGCCGACCGGTGTGAGGAATGTGCAAGGGAAAGCCTCCTATGGACGAGGTGGGAAAAAGAAGCGAGTCCAACATCAACAACTCCAATTGGCTACGAATAATATCGGTACCCTGTGTGGAAGACGTTGCAAGCTAGCTGATATCCTAAATAAACGATATGTTGATATCGTTTGCCTTCAAGAGACGAAGTGGATTGGTGCCAAGCCCAATGATATTGGATAAGGATACAAAAAATTTAATAATAGTCGCAACGAAACCAAAATGGCGTAGTTGTTGTCGTCCATAAGAAGCTTCAAGATAGCGCTGTTGAAATTAATCGTATTAATGGCCGACTGGCCTCAATCAACATCGACTTTGGAACTACCATCATACGAGTTTTAATGCTAATGCCGTCACAGTCTGGGTGTCTGAATGAGGGAAGTTATGATTTCTGCAACATCCTCCATACACATCACACATTGACTTTTCACATTCTCGTTGGTGGAGACATAAATAGGCATGTCGGATCGACAAGGGAAGGATACCAGCAATGTCATGGTGAACAGGGATTTGGAGTGCGTAACAATGAAGGAGAACTAATGTTGGATTGTGCTGTAACACATGACCTCATTCTCATTCTTTTTTCCTTCTTCAAGTGTCATATCCGTTCCCCGAAAGGTTGGCGATTACGCTGGATAAATCACGCATTTATTTAGACAACTTGAAGATTTATGGTTGGTGCAAGTCCAGTCATTGATATTTTGGACTCATCATCATTGTAAACACATATTTTAAGAAGGAACCATCGCACCTCATTACATCCAGCAGTTGTGGACAAAACAGTCAGGTGGCTCCTCCGTCAGCGTGAGCTAAAGTCATCCCATTAGACAGCATCGAGCCTCAACACAGACTTCTAATCTTTGTCTTGACGTTATGTGGAAAGGACGACCGGAAACAGCAGGACCGTGTCATATCGAATAGTGCCAACTACCTAATCAGAAGGAAGACCTAGGAGCTAATCTTCTCAACGCACCATATTCAGATACAGGCCAGCCAGCTTATATGGTTTGGAAAGACCTCACCGAAAATATACGTGGTACCGCATCTATTATTCTGGCAACAACAAAACCGGCCGAACCACACATAGATACACAAAAATGGTGCTGGAATATGAGGTGGTGGCTGTGATAAAAGAGGAGAAGCGTGTCTACAAAAATATATGAGACTTAAGACTAAGACCAAACAAGCCTGTAGCTATAGCAGAAGTTGCTCGTTTCAAGGACCTGCATGAGCATTTGGATACCCCGGGAGTAATAAAACGCCAATTATCGACTGGCTCTATCACATCGCCGTCTAAGCCAAGATATTGGCCATCTAATGTACATCAAAGGTGAAGCGAGAATTGTACGCCAGAAACCTGATGCAATAATGGAACGCTGGAACAGGCACTTATCCAGGTTCCGTAGCGAGGAATTCTCACATCCTGCAGTACATAATGCAACACCAATCTCAGGACCTGTCCTACTTATCGCATCTTCGGAAGTTCAGGAGGTTATGCCTAAAATGAAAACTGGCAAGGCTACTGGATCTGACGATATTCCTGCTGAAGCATGGAAAATTCTTGGACACCAAGGTGCTGCAAAGATTTGCAGTCTTCTAAGACCGCTATCCATCTTTCGACTGTTACAAGGTATTGAAATCATTCCGTATTTACGGCTTTCACTTTACAAAGGAAAATAGATTTATTACGACCTCCTATTAAACATAAGTATAACCATCTTAGATGGAATAATTCAATCGGGCATGTTTTGGCTCGTTTTAGAGCCATCTTCAGTGAGCATATTAAAAGCTATATAATTAAAGTTAAAATAATGTTATGAAAAACAGACAATGAAAAAGAATATATAAAAACATGTGTGACACGATGAAGTTGATAAAATGTAAGTTTGTAGCGAAGTTGAGGACCTCTGAGTCGATAAGTACAACAGTCACACTAAAAAACGAGGACGAAAATCACAAAATAAAACTTGAGGGATGGCCTGTCTTCAATCGAGCCGAAACATGTCTGATTGAATTGTTCTTGTTACGAGGTTACCCGTGGACCATCAAATGTTAAAGAAGGTGCCGGGGTGAATGGGTCGAACTAAAATGCCACGAATTCATTTAAAACTTTAACAAAGGTTATATTTCTTTAGAATTTCAAAAAATCAACAAATTACAATGTAACAGGTACCAGTAGAAATGAACAAGTCTAGGAAATACAAGATTGGTGGTATAAACAGATCTTGGGCTTCAAGCCGTCACTTTATAGTTCCTGAGCTCCTAGCTAAAATTTACAAAAAGACACAAATTGACACAAGGGCAGAAATCCCTCAATACATGGAGCGCTTGCTCCCAACGTACAATATCCAGCCTTCAAAAGGCATTCCGTAATCTTACTTTGAAAAAAAACTAACAGGCTCTCAGTTTTCAAGCCTGCTCAAGGCAACACCAAAACTATCTTACATCTGTTGGCCTTCCATGGTCCAGCTTACAAACTGAAACAGGGGTATCTCGTATCCAACGTATAGGGCATTCGTGTAAAAAGAAATAGCAGTAGATAAATGGCCCGAACACAAAATGAAAGGAGGAGAATGCTTTCACTCCTAGATATGAATTCTTAAAACCTAAAGGGCACTAGACCGATGAAGCAGGGGCAATTCCCAAACTATGGAGGTGACTCGTATTAGAAAAATATTAAGACATTACGGAAAGGAAGAAAACCAGTTACAAAATGTAGTCACCTCAAACCAATATGAAGGGGAGCTCGAGAGGGTACATCACTCTCTATCCCCGATTTTATTAAGTTATTACATAAGCCGGCAGAAGTTACACTTTCAGAAAAGTAGGTTACATATTATCCGCGCACTTTTTAGTGATAGATTTACACCCTAGTGCTGAAGTGGTCGACTTTGGTTATCTTCGAGATTCGTATTGGCAACCTTTGAAACACAAACTAAGAATCGCTTATCATCGCTGTGCGCCATCTGGCGTACACTTTAAGTACTCGTACTGTTGTTGTTTACACAGCAAAGCCAAACCATAGAATTCATGCTAGGAACAAGTTTCGCAACGGGAAATGTTATATAGTATTAAATATTGTGTGTGTGACACAGTTGTTTGCTTAAAATAATAAAGGTTTATAAAATTCATATCGATCGATCATATTATCGATTCAATTCAGATTTCATTTCCATTCAGTTGGCAGTATTGACGGAACCCTTCTTATTTCTCCAACGAGTACAAAAATCTATGACTAAAAAGTGCGCGGATAATAGTTAAAGTTTCGGACCTCTCCCTCGGGTTAAACTGCAGAGCTAGCAAGAAATAAAGATGTTAATTGGCCATTACCTTGTCGGTGTACTGCTGCCTGGTGAAAGAGGCGCCTCCCGCTTGCCACACACACACACACACACACACACACACACACACACACACACTTAGATGACGATCAATTGGCCAAGAGACGTGAAAATCAGTAGTTTATAAACCCTCGGGGAAAGTTCGAGACCTTTCATGAATAAACCAGCCACGCCCTCTCACTTTATTGGTGCATTTAAAAGGTACACTCAAAATCGAGGAAGAAGCCTGTGATAGGCAGAAAATTAATAACAGAAATTCGTGATTGGCTAAATTCAAAACTGGCGGAAAGAAAAGGTAAATATTGCCAACCCAAAAATAAGGAACATTAATTGATTAAAAAAACGTATGAATACAAAACTTCTTTAAATCAAAGTTCATCCACTTCGCACCAAGGTGCATGATCATGGTTTTTGTAGTGACATCTGTTGAAGAAAGTCCAAACCTCTTGATGAAGGGCAAACAAAACAAGTAGAAATTCACACAGTACTGGAAACTTCACAATAACAAAATTACGTCAAATTACTCTAGTGACATCTTCTGAGTAAAGGTTTAAGTAGGTCTAGTTACAATTTCACTGTTCCTTCTGTAGATGAGTTCTTTTAGGCGCAAGATTTAAATGTGCGGCGTTGGGGTGTACCTCCCGGTACAATTCCATCTAAGATGGAAATACTTGTATTGAATAAGAGGACGTAATATTTTTTCCTTTGTAATTCTTTCGACTGGGTAGGCATCGCTCCCATCGAAATGACTAATGGAATTCTCCACATTACGCAATCCCAAGTTCTGGTTACATGAGACGGTTGCCAGCTACGTTCCTTAGGTATTGTACCAGGAGGGCATAGGGCCTGGCACATACGAGTTATAAATGTTATTTATGAGCATACAATTAAGTTCCGATGCATGAACAGCGGTGTGAGAGAATTTTCTCGTTTCAGTGCGCAGCAAGTGGGAGAACGCCGGTCGAGTAAGGTCAAGTGACGTCACCACTGCCTGTAGCTTACCTCCCCTTCGGAACTTTCTCGATTATTTTTATGAACTTGTTAGCGCCTGGACCGATCAACACGAGACCAACGCTGAATTGTAGCTAAAATTCTGAAAGTAAAACCCTGCAAATTTGAAGTCAATCCGTACAGTGGTTCCAGAAGTATAATGATTTAAAGTTTGAAAGGAATTCTCGCCCCTTCATCACCTGATTCCGAACTCTGCTCGCAAGACGCGTATAAATAGGTCACTGGGCCAAGGCCATAGAGAGTACAGTGTGCAGAGAGTACAGCGTGCAGTGTACAGTGTGTGTAGTAAGTGTGCCGTAAGGACAGTATGTTCCGTCGCGATTCGCGAGGACATAGTCGTGGCCACACTCGAACGCTGTTAAAATAGTACAACAACGTCGTACGTAAAGTTTCTGCCGCGCCGCGACGACGGAAATATTCTGAAAATTTCTCAAACTGAATTGTCGTAATATGATACTTGTAAATCTATTAACCGAGTGAAGCTTTAATTGGAAGTGAGAATTGAAGTGTCCAATATTTTACTGACCTGTATACGACGTCGCGAACTTTACCAATTTCACGTAATTCTGAACTGTGATAATATTCTAAGTCACTGCGTGTGGTGAACTATAACCCTAATTTGAGGCCATTTCAATCAATCTAAGACATATTTCTCTTACGATAGTATAACAGTGAACTGTATAAAACATTATTTCACACGACATTCGTCCCATAGCAGGGCTAGAAGTAACTATTTTTGAGTGCACTTTCTCGATATTTCGATCACCACTGTGAGAAACTCAGTGAAAATTAAGGACTTTTTATGATAATATTAAGTAGTACAGACTAGTGTGGTGTATATACAGACATAAAATCGCCTTAATATGTGAATAATATTATTTCAGAGACTATGGTAGAGACTGTTATAAATAACATTTTTCAAGTGCTTATGGACTGTGTTCATTACTTTACAGTCGAATCTCAGACATAATTAGTGACAAGTATGAACTGTGTATATAAAAACTGTGTTTTCCGTAGCATGGACTGTGAATGCTAATTCAACACCATAAAATCAATATAATAGAACTGTGCATTACAACTTATGTCGGTGTGTAGTATTAATATCCGTGATATTTGTGACCTCAATAGTGCCAATTGAACTTTCCGTGTTCCGACATTACCTCCAAGAACAACGGAAATCTTGGCAAAGTGCTACGAGATTCTGCTACATCGAACGTCGCTTCCAAAGGGGGATTTTCGTGATATCTTCAGTTATGGTACCCATCAAGGGACGTCGACGAGGGAGATTGACGTGGTATCTTCACTGAACGCCGCCGGTGCTGAGTTCGAGCCTTGGCCGCACTCTGCGTAATGTTCCAGACACCAAGTCGCCGTACAGCACAACTCCAACACTTGTAAGCAGATCTTCTCGTATTCTGAGTGAGTAATCCAACTGACTGACTTTTTACAAAGCACTTAGTCCATTACAGTGTTCTAACAAGTGCTTCGTGTGAATATCAACTCGTAACTTATCATTTAAAGGAAGTTCATACTTTGCTTTTAAACTATAAAGTTCCTTTCAGTCATTAATTAAGTGAATTCACTTTAGCTAGATGAACTTCAGGATTTACAAGTGCTCTATTAATGTCATTTTCAATTCAAACGAACTGTAGAGACATACAGCAAGTGATCAAGTATTTTATATTATTTATCTAATTTTTCATGACAGTGTGTGTTTGTTTTATGCTCTAAAGATTAGAAAGACACTAGGTCAGCACCGTGAGTGATGAACTGACAATATTCAAGGTGCAAAGTGATATTTTGTATTTGCATTTAAATCAGATGAAATGTAGGTTGTACATGATCTATGAAAGACTAATAATTATTTTCGACATCCTCAAGCAAATAGACGTCACAGAAGATCGTAACATAAATCTTTTATTTTGCACTTTTTGGCAAATATTAGCTAGAAATTTGAGTTTGCAATACCAATTGCAGGGTGATATTTCTGTGGATATTGTTAATAAATTCTATCAAAAAAGATTTACCATCTATTATTCTCCCTGCAATACTATCCGTCTCTGTACCTGCTCCAAAATCAACCGAACACTTCCTGAGATCCTTCCCATGCTCTAGCCCCACAATCATTTCCCGGTACAGTATGATATATCCTGTTAGAAATGTTTCAGCTTTTTGGTTCAATTACTGTTCACTCTGCTAATCTTTACCCCAGTTTTTGTACCTTCTTCTTCTTCTTTTACTTCTTTAAGTGCACTAATATATTTTTGTCCAAAAATGTAAGCAAGTTCGATTCATGAACTCATATTTATTTCTATTGTAGTCAATTCCTAGCGTATTACAGACCAAAATCATGCACAACCACTGCAGGAACTACAATACGCGAGAAAGGTAACTTGCGGGAAGAAAAAACCTGCCGAGGAACACCAAACTACGACACTACGCGATGACCATGAGGAACGCTGCAATGTACGCAACGGAAATGCTAGCAATAGCCACGATAACGTGCATGCGATTGGTGAAGGAGGAAAAATGATCTTGAGAGATATATGGGGCACCAAAATTTGACTTGAATTTTAGATACACAGATCGAGATAGGAGCTGTACCAGAGCGTGGAACCAATTTCGAGCGTAATAGAAAAAAGGTTGAGGTTCGTGAGAACCCTGGTGAGGATGGGCGATAACAAGTTTTTCAAGAGGATGTGAAACTTAACATGCGTAATTGAAAGTAACTGGTTGAATGAGTCAGGGAGGATTGGAAGACAATTGGCATAACGGAAGAAATCCACAGATACCAGTACACGATAGGTCCATCTACAAGAGTTTGGTAGAAGGTCACTAATGGAATGACACTAGGATCGAAATTCAGATCACGGAAGCAAACAAAACAGGAGGAGCGAGGGAATGACAAGATATTGGAAATAATGAAGGTGCGCTGAACAAGTCACTGATCCTAAGAGGTCGTAACGTACCAAATAAAGTCTATTGTACTGTAGTATGTATAATGTCGTTTTTAGCCCTGGAATCATGCATCCTTCCAATCTAGTAGAGCTGGGGTCGTAAGAGTATCAAGATAATTATGACATGAACCGCTTCTGCGATCCTACCAGGCAGTAGGAAAAGTGGCGAAAGTAGAAAAAGAATAATTTACGTTTAGGATTAGAATAAATGTCACTCCATTTGAAGCAAGAAACTACTCCATACTACCTGCTTCAGTGGATCAGTGGTAGAGTTCACCTCATGATCCCAGAGTCAGGGGTTCGATATTGACTGAGGTAGAGGATTTTTGAAATTCGGCCAGAAATGTTGGCGCTTCATATTGTTGTTAGCATGTTAAACATCTCTGGGAGCGCACTCAGTGTCAGTTGCAAAAGTTAAATAAACTCAGCCATTTTATCTATTCAGTAGAACTCCATTTCCATTGCTAGAGAGCAGGACAATCGGAATGTCAAAACTGGTAGGTAGACAACTTAGAATGTCTGGAGCTCCATAGCTGTATCCATACGAATGTAATTTATTTGCTCCACCATGTTCCCATAGCAAGTCATGAGGAAATTATGCATAACTACATGTTCTCAAACGGTTGAACGCAGGCTGAGAAATTATTCAAAATCATTTTAAAATTGTAGTGATTTATTGTAGCAAATTGCTATCTCAGCTAAGATCGACAAAAAAATCCAATAGCTTCAGTGGGAACTGCTGTATACGTGAGAAACAGGGAACAGTGCGTAGAACGAGGAAGCAAGTCTTGATACAGGAATGGATGGAAAGTTTCTCACTCGACAAAGAGTGGCTAAGAATAGCATTGTGCTCTCATTGACGTGGAAGTAGCGAGGTGTTTAGACCTATCCAGGCAAAATATAATCGTATTACTCGGATTCCGCTCAGTCCAATTGTGATAAATCTTCCAACACGTCTGGCCGCACTTTATCTTTCTGTATCCAGTTGTTCACTCAGCAACTTCATGGCAACACACACTGTGTTATATTTTGCCTACCAAGTAAAAGGAAGAGAATAAACGCAGCCTGTATGAAGGGGTGCTAAGTGACGGGAGTCCCTCTCTGTAAACTACTTGCGAATTCTAATAACTATGTAATGCTACTGTTAAAATGTATTTGTATTCTGTAAATTCCTACGTATACAAATTCAGATAATAAACATTTCCCCCATAAAGAGGTTGCCCATGAGGAGAAAATATAGCCTAATATATACATTAATCAATATATAAGAGGTGTCCCAGAATTGATAGTAAATATTTCAAGGCTTCGAGGGCCTCATTTTTCGTCAACTATTCTGTAATTGATGAATTATTCTTACATCAGTATAAGTAAGTTTCTATTTTCATATTTTCTTCCAATATGTGTAATTTGTTTTCATGTCACTCGCGCACTTCCATACGTCCTCCAAGATGGTAAATTTATTTCTGACAAGCAAATAACAAGGCAATAAAGATAACATTGGACAGTGTGCGGTGTAAGGTCACAGAAATACAACGTTTTGATTAGCACCACTGATAAAAATTGACAACTAATAAATACTTCCTGCAGTTTTTTTGCTAGGGGCTTTACGTCGCACGTCGTACACAGACAGGTCTTATGGCGACGATGGGATAGGAAAGGCCTAGAAGTTGGAAGGAAGCGGCCGTGGCCTTGATTAAGGAACAGCCCCAGCATTTGCCTGTTGTGTGAAATGGGAAACCACGGAAAACCATCTTCAGGGCTGCCGACGGTGGGATTCGAACCCACTCTCTCCCGGATGCAAGCTCACAGCCGCGGCGACTCTACCCGCACGGCCAACTCTCCCAGTGAATGGAGTTTTACTGTCAAGAGTAATGTTCCCCTGCTCCCACGCAATGGTTTAAATTTGTTTATTAAAGTTAATATTGTGCATTTATCGTAGAAAAAAATGTGGATTTGATTTGATACGGGAACTGCCTCGCACAAGTACTGGGAAAAAGGGAGGTGATCTCAGCACATTTTATGTATTCGAGTGGTCTCTTCAAAGTTAACTCTGTTGGATGTTGTTGAATGACTAACATAAAAGCACAAAACTTTTGAGTCAAATGATTGAGTCAATCAACATATATTATGTCCCTACTACTACTACTGTGTGAGTGTCATGCTGTCCCTTCTGAAATGGAAGGGAATAGTAGTTCTTGTTATACAAACTTTCAGAGAAGCCCATAGACGCTAGAGTAAAGTTCAAAGTTCTGTTCCTCATCCTTCGTGTCTTATTATCATGTTCTGTTCTCAAGAGATGTAAAATGTATTTATATTTTGTAAAACATGGGAGAAGAATAGCATAGTTAGAATCATAAGATCCTTTAACGTCTTACTCTGGCAAAGTTTATTTCTGTTCACTGCTCTATAGCACGCTGTTCACCTGGAGTTTGTTGAGTACAAGTCTTCCATTGTGAGGCCTAAGGCGTATTACATTTTCATGCTCTTCGTGGCCTTAACGTCTTTTCCCCGATACCTTTATTCGCCAAATGGTCCAACCTCTTCCAGTTTTTCCTCTGATTAGTGTTAAGACAGGACGGTTGCCCAGTTGTCTTTCTGCTTAAGATAACCACTTGACCGGGCGAGATGGCCGTGCGCGTAGAGGCGCGCGGCTGTGAGCTTGCATCCGGGAGATAGTAGGTTCGAATCCCACTATCGGCAGCCCTGAAGATGGTTTTCCGTGGTTTTCCATTTTCACACCAGGCAAATGCTGGGGCTGTACCTTAATTAAGGCCACGGCCGCTTCCTTCCAACTCCTAGGCCTTTCCTATCCCATCGTCGCCATAAGACCTATCTGTGTCGGTGCGACGTAAACCCCTAGCAAAAAAAAAGATAACCACCACCACTAGCTCTGTATCTCTCGAAGAGTCTGGTCATCTGGCTATAAGAACACGTACCGGCATATACAATACAGTGTTGGAAAGTATATTGTTGGATGTAGCAAGTTGACTCAAACCTACGGAATGAAGTGACAACAGCCCGCAGTGACATCCAAGTAAAAGTTACTTCTGTTGTACGAAGGTCGATCAAATTTAAACGGGATTATTTTTCCTGAACATCAACAGTTGGTAGGACTGGCCCCGTGCTTCTGCTATGCTTAGGTGGGACCGTTAGGAGTGGAGAGATCGTGCTGTTAGATATTTCCCGCCGTTTCATCAGTAACGCTCACGAAGTCGGGGCAACAGTAGCACCCCTCCACTGTGCAACGCAATATTATAAAATTTATTGCTCGTGACGGAGTTACAGCCGCGGAAATTTGCCAGAGATTGACTGCACAGTTCGGTGATCAAGCATTGTCAAGGACGCGTGCGTTTAAGGAGTGGTGGAGGAAAAGGGAGGCACCACCAGTGAAAGCCAAGACTCCAGTGCCAGCTGGCAACATTCTTTCAACCGTTTTCTTCGACCGGTAAGGCATTTTTCTGATCTTTTGCATGAGCGATGCACAATCAATGCTGCTTACTACTGCGAGCTGTTGAAAAAGGCGAAGGTTGCATATCGCCGCAAAAGACAAGACCAACCGATTCGACAATGCGCAGTCCCATATTGCAGCTCTAACTGTCTCCAAGTTACACTTGATCATCCTCCTTATAGCCCGGACTTATCATCCTGCGATTTCTATTTGTTCGGACCGCTTAAGAAGCTCTAGGAGGGCAACGATTTGAAGATGACGAGAATGTGCGCAACTGGCTGGTGACAGAACCCTGTTCTTTTACGATGAGGGCATCAAAAAGCTTCCCATACGCCGGGACAAATGCATTTCCAAAACAGGAAACTATAAAGAAAAATAAATTGTAATAGCCTTGTGTTTTTAAATAAATGAATTTAAATAAAAAATAATATCCCGATCATATTTGATCGCCCCTCGTATAATGGAAACAAATTCCAATAAATACTGAATTTTTCTAGACCAGATGGTAACAGAAGTAAACTTTCGACGTATTACGTCGTATACAGTAACATATATACAGCGTGGTCGAAAAAAACATGAACCGTGTGTATGAGTTTTTGAAGGGTAGTCATACTGATAAAGAATTGTAAAAAATGTAGATACCTTGTGCCGTTTCCATTTTATCAGCTAATAAAGGTAGCCAATCAGATCGCTTCTCAGGTAAATTCAAATGAGCTGTACGAGGCAGCGTTGCTAAATCTGCACGTGGCTTATGGTCGGCTTGAGAGTACCAATAGAAGAAATCAAATTCTCCAGGAGAGGGATTTGAACAAGGACCTCTCTGCTGATAGACTCAGCCATAGCAAGCATGGTACGTTGGTACTGACTGAAACCCACGGTGTGTTAGTGTTTGATGTTCATTTCTCCGCATGACTCTCAAGCTCGACCAAGCCACGTGCAGACTTAACACCGCCTCGTACAGCCCATTTGAATTCGCCCGCGAAGCGATCTGATTGGCTAAATTCAGCAGCTGATGAAATGACTCGGTCCACGTTGTTATTGACCACCCTAGATAGTACATATTAAAGAGCTGTTAAGAACAGAACAAAAGTGACCAATTAGGCACCAGGGGATCCGAACCCACAACCTCTAGATTTCACATATCTCTCTCTCTCTCTCTCTCTCTCTCTCTCTCTCCCCAACCATTGGTGACTTGCGCACATTCTAAAGTGTGATAGCAGTAGTGCCACACCTGTAGCTTAGATCCTTTCCAAGAGAACATATGACCTAGTGTCACCATAGCTCAATTGGATCTCTTCAAAATGTACTGGCTGTGCTGTATACGTTGAAAGTTTATTTCGAAAACTAATTTCATTTCCTTCTCTCCTTTGTTTAACAAAACCAGACTACACTATCTTGCTTACTGCTTCATGTGTCGATGAATCATCGTTCTATTACTCCAGATAAATGATTACATTATCTGCAATATCCTTAATACTTCATTCATTATTCACCTAGATTTTCAACATGTTTATATCACTGTCATCGTCTCCTCTAATGACTGAAATTGCCTTGGTCTCCAGCAACTCATCGAGGCTTAAATTTCCAGTTACGTCATTTTGTTTTAACGGTAGCCCCTGAAAACCTTGCTAGATTTAATTCGCATGTATAGAAAGGCAAACGAAATATTATCTGCCACAGAGACTGGAAAAATATATCAGTACAATTTCTATAACGTCGCACCGACACCGGTAGGTCTTATGATGACAATGGGATAGGAAAGGAAGTGGCCATGGCGTTAATTGGTACAGCTCCAGAATTTTCCTGGTGTGAAAAAGGGAGACTACCTAAAACAATCTTCAGGGCTGCCGGCAATGAGGTTCTAACCCACTATCTCCCGAACACAAGCTCACAGCTGCGCATTGCTACCGCACGGCCAACTGGTTCGGTAAATGATAAAAATAACTACAACTACGCATTATCACCACTTCGTTCCTGAAGAAGGACCAGTTAGAAGAATCTGAGACCTTCATTACAGTACCTATGGACATTAGAGTGGAAACATGTATTTCCTTTTTTTCTGAAGTATGCACGTATAAGATCAGAAGCAGCGGTACAAAAAGGTAACATGTTCCTTAATTCATTTTCTGATGAAGCAATCCTTATTTCACGAGTCACGCTTCCCGTGATCCTTCACCTTGTAAATTGAATACCCTCATCTGTCACTTCCCACGGTGACCTGGACGCTTTATTTTTTTTTTTTTTTTGCTATGGGCTTTACGTCGCACCGACACAGATAGGTCTTATGGCGACGATGGGATAGGAAAGGCCTAGGAGTTGGAAGGAAGCGGCCGTGGCCTTAAGGTACAGCCCCAGCATTTGCCTGGTGTGAAAATGGGAAACCACGGAAAACCATTTTCAGGGCTGCCGATAGTGGGATTCGAACCTACTATCTCCCGGATGCAAGCTTCACAGCCGCGCGCCTCTACGCGCACGGCCAACCCGCCCGGTAAGGACGCTTTATTAAGCTGGGCTTTGCTTACATAAGCTTTTACGCTATCTCATGTAGGGCTTACAACGGTGCGGTAAGTTTTCATAGATGTTCTGTGAATTTAGGTACGTGGTTTCTTTATTTAGAGGGCAAGGGCTATCTCGCTCATCACTTCCAAGTACAATACAAAGAGGTAGACTAAATAATAGTATTCGATGAAGTAAAGTAACAAAATTCATTCTAATTCTAAGAATACCAGTCTTAATAAATGGAAAATGAAAATGCACAGCCTGTTTCCAGTCATTCGACCGTGTCAGGAATGGAATGAATGAATCCCCATCTAGCAGCAAGGATAGGAATTGTGCCGGCTGCCTAAGCCTGTTGCACTCCTCTCGGGCAATTATTAATGAATGACAGATGAAACAAAATGAGTTTGGAGAGTGTTACTGGCATGAAAGACTGCAGAAAAAGCGGAGTTCCCGGATAAAACTTGCCCCGCCTCCTCTTTGTCCAGCACAAATTTCATATGGAGTGACGGGGATTTGAACCAAGGAACCCGGCGATGTGAGACTGGTGCGCTACCGGATGAGCCACGTAGGCTGTTCTTAGTAAAATATTCAATCAAATTATTCTTGTCAACTTCTCCGAGAATTTAAACGGCAAACGTAAAGTAATCTCCGCCACAGCCGAAAGATGGACATCCAAATATATAATTTTGCCATGTTCTCCAGCAGGAGTTCACACTGTCCAACATCTCTTGGTAATAGCTGAAGGCTTGGTTATTTCTGGCAAGCCTGGCTGAGTGAATCTGATGGAGAGCACTGGTTTTATGAACGCAAGGTGGCTGGCTTAATTCCGGTACAGATCGGTGGTGTTTGGAAATGATCAAATACGCCAGATATAGAAGATACGGTAAATTTACTGGCACGTAAAAGAACTATCGCGACTGTGGCCTTAATTATCGTACAGCATCAGCTCTTGCCTGGTGTGAAAATGGGAAATAACGGAAAACCATCTTCATGGCTGACAACTGTGGGGTTGGAAACCACTATCTTCAGAATGCAAGCTCACAACTACGTGACCCAAACCGTGCAGCCTCTTGCTCGGTATTATTATTATTATTATTATTATTATTATTATTATTATTATTATTATTATTATTAACTCTAGACAGTTTATCTTGCAACTCGGGAGCTTTCATTATGTTGTCTACAAAAAATATATTTGCCCTCATACGGTAAAATACGAATACCTTTCAGCAAAGAGGCTTTATGTGTTTGTGCTATAAGTCTTACCCATAAAAAATGTAATATGAAATAGAAACTGCCTGTAAATAATTAACTCTCATTACCAATGTAATTAAACTCTTTATTTAATTAGGCCCTTTTACTACGTATACTCGTATTACGCACGCACTCATTATTTTTACAGTTGAATGTAATTACTCAGTTGGCTTAATGGTCGTTTGCAGTGTTTTATTCTTTTTCTTACGAGGAACGAGAGGGAAAATATTAAATGTTGACTGGAGAAGCAGTCTACGAATTTTGTGCCTGTACATGAGCTTCATAATTACTCCCCATTAGAGACTACTAATATGGTATGCGGCGAAACAAACGGTACTGAAATTATAAACATGCTCTGAACATCAAACAGTATTGAATGCCGACAGAAACCTGCCAGTGCAATGACACATCCCACACCGTGAGGAGGCCACTTGCTCTTCTGCAACAACCCTTTAGAGATCGCTTAAATTCCCGTACCCTTACCACTGCTTGGATTTGACGCCGCCCAAGGCCTACTGGTGGCTTGCATTGTTCGAATATGAGACTGGTAACCAAGACGGAGCAGGATATGCAACCACCATCACGCTTGAGTGAAGCGAGTAATCCAAAATATCCGAGTTTCTTCCAGTTCGTTCGACAGGGCAAGTTCGACGCGAAGATTGATGACAAGGAGGATGACCTTGCTTGATTTACTGACGTTGCAAGCAATGTGGTTCCTGAAGAGATGAATAAGTCCTTGTTTAAAAAAGAGCAAAGGCCGGCAATTCAGAGGTATAAAAGGATGACAGAATGGTTGAGTTAACCATTACTTTTGAGCTGAAGTTCATCATGCCCTATGAATCGAAGGAGATCGTTACGGATAAAATACACAACAGTGGATATAAACTAATCAAGAGAGATGGCCTCAGCTGTGATCTTTGGAAAAAGTTCCTGCTTGTAATAACCGCAGACGATGAGCATACAGGGTATGTGTTATGTGCAAGGCACTGTTAACATATAAATCCGGTACAACTCATTTAAAAAAACACGTTAGGAATTTTAATTCTAGCGCTTCTCGCCCAGCATTGCCCGGCACCATAAAGCAAACCATAACTGACGTGCGTGTTTTCATCTGTGCTGAAGATTTGCGACCACTAAACACCTGCCGGAGAAGGATTTAAAGAACTGGGCCCAGAACTGATTAATATTAGTGCTAATTTCAGCAAAGTAGGTAAATTATTGCTGAAATGAAATGGCGTATGACTTTTAGTACCGGGAGTGTCCGAGGACAAGGTCGGCTCGCCAGATGCAGGTCTTTTGATTTGACCCCGTAGGCGACCTGCGCGTTCTGATGAGGATGAAATGATGATGAAAATGACATACACCTAGGTCCCGTGCCAGCGGAATTAACCAATTATGGTATAAATTTCCCGATCCTGCCGGGAATAGAACCCGCGAACCCTGTGACCAAATGCCAGCATGCTAACCATTTATCCTTGGAGCCGGACAACTTATTGTTGATGTGGTACGACATAAAAATGAAAATCCA
The DNA here is from genome assembly GCF_040414725.1 of Anabrus simplex. Lineage (NCBI taxonomy): Eukaryota > Metazoa > Arthropoda > Insecta > Orthoptera > Tettigoniidae > Anabrus > Anabrus simplex. The sequence goes on along the minus strand of NC_090265.1, from coordinate 611,646,800 downwards.
CAGCCTGCTTCCAGTCATTCGACTGGGTCAGGAATGGAATGAATGAAGCCCCCTTCTAGCGGCAAGCATAGGAATTGTGCTGGCTGTCGAAGCCTGTCGCACTCTTCTGGAGCAATGATTAATGAATGACAGATGAAATATGAAATATTGGAGAGTGTTGCTGGATTGAAACATGACAGGGAAAACCGGAGTAACCGGAGAAAAACCTCTCCAGCCTCCACTTTGTCCAGCACAAATCTCACATGGAGTGACCGAAATATGAACCACGGAACCCAGCGGGGAGGGGCCGCTACGCTGCCACCTGAGTCATGGAGGCTCAGTGTTACGACATTCTTCCACCATTAGTAGAAACCAGGACGGAGGGAGGTGTTTACTTGTACCTGTGACTGAGATAGTGCTTGAAAGAGCGAGTACCATGAGGCAAGGTCGTAACAATCATAGCTCGCTTCGCCTTTAAGAAGCAAACTTTGGTCATGATACTCGACAAATATGAACCGAGCATAGAGCATGCCTTGCATGACAGTATCGCCTACTGTACATAAAGGGCATGCTGAAAGAATATATTTTCCGGTCAGTTGACTCACTTAGGAATGTTCCTGAATTACGAGAAAATTATATTTTTGTGTTTTATGTTCATGAACATGTTCAAAAATCTGTCGATTGTTGCAGAGCAGATTTCGGCCCACAAGTGACCACGGCTGGTCCGTGGCCCGACAGCTCTGCACTCCGACCGGCCAACCGAGCAGAGGAAGTGAGACCACGGCTCTACAGTGAATCAACGCCTCTGTGTTCGGGAGATGGAGAGGGACTGGTCCCAACCGTCAGCTGTCCTGAGAATTGATTTTCCTTATTTTCCTTTCTCCTGCACTAAGACGAATGTTGGGACAGTACCCAGTATAGGCCACGGCCGCCAACACTTTCACATTCTCCTACAATCTGCTTCAACGTAACAAATCCCCTGACCTGAGAGACTGCGTCTTCGCCAATGGAGCCATCCACTCCGTTCATGTGAGACATGAAGGTTGCATATTTAGAATATATGCTGTCCAGGCGCAGTTGGATAAGTGTTGCCGTCGACACCTTGCAGGTCATATTGACGTACCTTACATGTTTTTAATTTCATTCCCGCATATTTTTTCACATACTCTGTTACGTAGTCCGCCTCTGTGGTGTAGAGGTTAGCGAGATTAGCTGCCAGGTTTGATTCGCAGCTCTGACACGACATTTGAAAAGTGGTTCGAGGGCTGGAACGGGTTCCACTCAGCCTCCAGAGGTCAAATAAGTAGAGGAGGTAGGTTGGATTCCCACCTCAGCCATCCTCGAAGTGGTTTCCCACTTATACTCGAGGCAAATGCCGGGATGGTACCTAAATTAAGGCCACGGCCGCTTCCTTCCCTCTTCCTCGTGTATCCCTTTCAAACTCCCCACCACTATTTATAGCCATGGAGTACCTTCGAGTGAGAAGGTAAAGTATTTCACTACCTGTAACCTCAGCACTAGACCCCTGTTCAGTATAGCAGGTAAGGCCACCTGCGCGAGGTACTGGTCATCCAGCCCAGCTGTACCCTCGACCCTAAGTCTCACTCTCCTGGACACTGCACTTGAGGAGGTAGAGGCGGGATCCTTCGCTGAGTCCGAGGGAAAAACTCCTGGAAGGTAAACGGATTAAGAAAAAGGAAAGAAAGAAATACTCGTTTACGGATCCGCAGGTACAGCTTTCAGCATTACACAAGAAAATCTGTCCCAAGGCTGAGTGGTCACCTTTTGCCTCCATACCTTGGAACCCCGAGTTCGATTCCCGACTGGATCATGGGAGATTTATCTTAAACCGTTAATTCCCTTGGCTCGGAGACTGGGTATTTGTGCTGACCGCAACATTCCTTCAACTAACACACAACACTATCCTCCACCACAAAACAGTAGAAGGCAATTTTGTATACCTGGCAGACGCCACCCATCGACATCGAAAGGACTGCATCCGACAGTAATAGCCACCGGAATTTATATTAAACGCAATAAACACACAGTTAATATGTGCGTGTTTCTTAATGTTAATCACGAACTTAACTGAGAATTCAGTTATTGCAGTTTCACTATCATTTCATCATTTACAAGAACATCAGGGTGAAAATTGCATTCATATTGTTGATTAATGTAAAGGATTTGGGATATTACATCTGATAAATCAAATAATTAATGTTATTTGCTCTACGTCCCACTAACTACTTTTACCGTTTACGAAGACGCCGAGATGCTAGAATTTAGTCCTGCATGAGTTCTTTAACATGCCAGTAAATATACCGACACGAGGCTGACTTATTTTGAGCACCTTCAAATACTACCGGAGTGAGCCAGGATTGAACCTGCTAAGTTGGGGTCAGAACGCCAGCTCCACAACCGTCTGAGCCACTCATCCCGGCAATAAATGAAAGAAAAAGAATGTCACCACTATTTATAGCCATGGACGTTCTTGGAGGAGTGGAAGGTACAGGCTTTCACTACCTGTAAACCTGAGCACTAGGTGTTGAGCTCCATACCCTGAGTATTTGCCTCTCGGAATTAACCTGGTACTTATTTTTGGTCTAGGATGAGTAAAACTCATCCAAATATGCCGAGCCAGTTGGCTACGCAGTTTGCGCCATGTAGCTATCACCTTATATTCGGGAGATACTGGGTTAGAAATCCACAGGCAGCATCCCTAAAGATGGTCTTCCGTGGTTTCCCATTTTCACACCAGGTAAATGTTGGGGTTACACCTTAATTCCCAGCCCTAGGTCCTTTCCTATCCCACCGTCACCAGAAGATGTGTCTGTCGGTGCGACGTAAAACAAATAACAAAAGAATGTAAAAAGATCCAACTGCCTGACGGGGAATCGAACCCTGATTTCTCGGATCAACCAAGCACGTCCTTACTGCCTGTTTTCAGGTCTTTCTCATATTTATTTATTTATTTATTTATTTATTTATTGTTTATTTGTTTATTGCCTTCCTTTGTGGCGAAGTTAGGGTTCACGGCTCTCTCTTATACTTAACCACATAGTAATGAATGTATAGTTCAGAAAACGTGATAATTAAATAGTCCAAATATTGAATTTGTCACAAAAGGACGGTACTAAGCTCAATTTAGTCCGGCCGCGTGGTGTAGGGGGCAACGCGTCCGCATGTCACCTGGCGACCTCGGGTTCGATTCCCGGCCGGGCCAGGGGTTTTTAATTGTAAACGATGAATATCCCTGGCCTGGAGACTGGGTGTTTGTGTCGTCCTTAACATTTTTCCTCACATTCAACGCTCTACACTTTCGCAATTCAAATTACATGCAGGTTCATATAATATGGTGCAAGTAGGGACAAAAGATATCCATAGGTCGACGCCCCGAACAAATAGCATTTAAAAAGGCTCAATTTACGCCCCTCAATGCAAGACAATACTAAAACCACATTTTCAGGCCCTAGAACCAACACTTTCCGAGATATATCAAGAAAACAAAACATTTTATGTCACTAATTTCAGATGAGCGTGTAATAAGTTGATGACTACTGATAAATAAATATAATAAATAAATAAAATATAAATATAAATTACTCAAAAACTTAATAAAATTAATAAGCATAATTAACCGAAATGTCCGTAGTATGGGCGCCAGAGTTCACCAGAATGGATCCCTCGAATTTAGATAAGAGCATGATAAACTTTATATCCCAGGGCGTGTACATAATGCTGCGTACTGGTACATCTGCTGCAGGCCTTACCTAACCTCCTGAAAACGACTAATTAGGTAGGAACTGCACCTAGGTTCATCAATAACACTGATTCTAAAATAGCTAACTATATTCTGAACAAATTCCGTGCATGAGCACCTCATCAACATACAACATTATACATATAATACACACATAAAATATTGCTGGAAGACTCCACAACAACAACAACAATAATGAAAACCGTGGGAAAACGAAAGTGAGAACTAAGCTACCATTTGCAGATAGTCCGATGAACAATGTACATGTATGAAGATAAATACCCTTCACTGTCTCTATATCAATTCGACTTACCGATTCTCATAATCGGCAGTTATCACTTCACACAGATACTGTACCTTGTACTACTGTGTTCACATATTTTAACACTTGTAAAGATATATACACACGTCTGTCGATCCTCAACATATAAATTTATGGAAAGTCTGAGATAGCTTTCACCAACATATAATGCTAGGCCGTCACAAGTGCTACAATACTTAATGCGCAAGCACTCTCCACAAACATAACACGACTACGCTCCACGAACGTTTGAAGTCCAGTCCATTGCAGCCATGTCAATCCAGTACCGTGTATCAGCACCACTTCCTTCCCGTACAGTGCGTCAGTTGTAGTTGTAGTTATCTTCCTTCTCGTTCCTTTACAATCACCTCTACAATCACCCTTACAATGTCTCATACAATCTCTCTTACAATGTCCTAATACAATCCTCTGGTTGCCGCCGTATCATCAACCTTTATAGACATCAACATCCCCCTCCTCTCAGATGAGACGTCTGGATTGGTGCTTGCCAGCCAATCATGAGTGATCTCAAATCAAGACCAAGCCCTGAACTACTTCTTCCTCCCAAGATAATAACAAACTCTGGGGAGTTTTCATGAATCACCAAACTTTCCCTGGTACAACAACAAGCTCATCTCATCAGGCTGGGATATATACATGACAAATGGAATTCCCTGACACAAGTACATCACAACACACACTGGGGTAGCCAGATGACTCATTCAAATTACCAGAGTTATTACAGCAATGTTTTCCCACTCGTGCAAAACAAATTACTCATACCTACATATGTGGATATCTTCCAGCTTACCAATATAAATGACAAAACATACAAATGAAATACTGATAATAATAATAAAAATCGAATACTGACAATAATATCTCTAACTTCTACATATAATTCGGGGGTGTGATATATGTACTATCACATAACGCCCCCTTGGTGAATCGATGATATCACATATTATGATTCACCATAAAACAGAACTTCATACATAACCTTATAATGACATAACTGAACACATAATTTACTGTAATAATGATATATACATTGCGTCTACTGCATTGTATTCGCACACACGAAATACAATTTGTCCAAACAATAATAATAATAATAATAATATGGCTATATACACACAACTCTGATTGTTTCATGTACCATTGAACACAATCCCTTCTTGCTACTGTACACGTACATTAAAATTGATAATATATACATCCAAGGTGCAGATCCTATCTCTTATATCTGCGAAGGCTATAGATATTAAATGTTCCAAGAACCTTGTTGTCAGTGGTTAGGAGCCTATAAGCACACTTGCCTATTCTACTGTCCACAGTATACGGACCCTGATATTAATGAAAATACTATACATAAACTTAACATTGGCATCGATAAGCGAGGAATGCGTACCGCAATAAAACTAACTACTTCTAGAATACACTCTATCTCACACACAGACCTTCATACCATCCATTCACACAAGAATCATACAAACTTTCATTCGGAACATTCATAAAAAGGAAATCCCTCTTTCTGAAATGAGCGGGAATCTCACTACGTTTACTCTTCCACAAAACCATAATTAATGCAAGCAAACAGATCACATACTTTTTCATACATTCCACATCGATATCACACAGCACGTCATTCAAATCACTCTCACAACTCTCAGCATTAAATAAAACATTACACACCCGCTTGGAAAGACTTTCTTTCACCTCACGCACACTTCCATTTTCACACACGCTCACTCTATTACAGAAATTCTTACCATAATACACTTCGAAATTGCTGTCATTATTACTTAATGACCCAACAATTAATCCATCTTCACCACCTTCCATATCAGCTCCCACTCGCACCACTTTCATGCCAACAACACTGCTACTTTCGACTCTCTTATCAGAAGTTTCATTAATCTTAAAGTCACCATTTTCACACATAATGGACCTAACTTTACTCTCCTCACGTACACTTAAATCAACAAAAACATCCTCATGATGTATACTCCGTGAACACTCTTCACTCACAAAACAACCTTCATCAACTTCACAAAAAACTTCACTTTCAATCTCAGAAACTTCCACAAGATTATCGATCGCAACACCGCTATTACCATCACCACTAGCACACAGTAAGTCATCCGACACAGCTTTCTTACCTTCATCACGCCCCCTATTCTCAAAATCTCCCTGAACACAAAACACATGGTCATACAATAATTCCTCTTTCACGTCTACCTCGTAACTTACCTGTTTCATCGCGTGAATAGGAATTTCGGTATCGGACTGCCTATCTGACCCAACTAAGAAGTCCGATTCCGGTTTAAATTACTTGACGTGGACTGTTCACTGTTATCATGTCTCGGCACTTGATCTGGAGGTCTCTGATCCGTACGCCCCCTACTTTCTGATTCCCCTTGATTAGGTCTTCTGCCATAATATTCCTGGTGATTACCTCCTTGGTTAGAGTGTCTGTTTCCCCTTCCGGAATTACCACCCTGATTCCCGTGCCTAGAATGACTGAAATTCTGATTATTCCTATCTCCCGCTACCTGATTACCTTGTCTCCCATTATCCCCGCAATTTCTACCTTCACTTTGCCTAGTCCTCCCCTGCCCTTCCAAAGCATCAAACCTCTCTAACAGCTGCTCTAGTTCATTGATCGTAACAATATTCTGCATACATGCAGCTAATCCGACCTTCTCAGGAAAATGCCTCAACATCTGGCGGACTGTATCTCTCTCCGATGCTAGACCTTCAATATTCTGGCTGATCAGAACATGCGCCAAGAAATATTCCGTCATAGATACACCTTCCTGAGGTTTATACTTGCCAAATAGCACGCGATCTCTTTCCCTTCCCTGAATAGCTTCACTCCAAAATTTAGAACTAAATTTCTCCCTAAATTCCTCTAAACTCGAAATACCCTGTCTATAAACTTTAAACCAGGATCTCGCTTCTCCAACAAATGCAATATCCAACATCTCATCAACCATACTCCACTCGATCAAACCATCGTCAAGATTCTTGGAAAACCGTTTCTCCACCGTTTTCAAGAATTCCATCGGATTAAACTGCCGACCATTAAACTTGGGTAATTCAGAGTCCTTCGTACAAGATACGTACCTATTACATATGCTGCTACCTAATTGGATTTGACTGATCTCCTGCCTTAATTTCACATGACATGATTTAATTCCTTCTTCCACTACCATTCTGGCATTTCCTTCTACTGACTTGAGGTCATCTTTTACCGACTTAAGGTCTTTCTCCAATTTCTCATTCTTCTCATCTATACGCTTCGCTAAAACGTTCTGATTGGATTTAATTCTATCTATTTCTTCTACTTTATCTTCCACTATTTTTATTCTCTTATCACATTCCTTGCTGTTTTCAACAAATTCTTTCCTAACTACATTAAATCGACATTCGATTTTCTCGGTCAGTTCCAAGCATTGAGCTTCTACCTTATTGTTGACTTCCTGAATTTCCCTGTTTTGATGGTCAAACTTCTGGTTTAATTCATCTATTCTACCATTTACAGCACTACTTAAACTATCAATTTTACTAGACAATTCAACACTCACTAAATTTAACTCCTTACTTTGATTCTCAATCTTACTGGACAATTCCGTACTAACTGAATTTAATTCACTATTAATACTGTATATTTCATTACTTAAAAAACTCAGTTCACTCTTCAACTCTTTACTCTGACTATCAATCTTACTGGACAGTTCACCCTTCAACTCTTCATTCTTACTGTTTAATTCATTACTTAAAGAATTCAATTCACTCTTCAACTCTTTACTCTGACTATCAAGTAGTGATTTAAGCATAATAAGCATTGAAGCCTCGCCTTGATCCCCTACATTCTGAGTTTGAGACGGGTTACTCGGTTCCTCACCTATCGTTACCGATTGATCTTTCCTACTATCAGCCATTTCGCTATTCTCACTTAAATTAGATAAACTCGATGTGGTGGAATTCTTTTGATTTCTCTTATCCTGATTCATAGTACCAACAACTTTAACAACCTCTCTACTTCTCAGTCTTATAATACTCGACTCGCTACAACATTTCTTCATACTCCAACATACATATCACGTACATATAAAACACTTCACTGACATAGTTTGTAGAATTCCATCCACACCTGACAAGTGCACCTACGCTTATAAGCCTAACAGATGTACCAATCATTCAGCCACACGTTGGGAAGCCAAATTGTAACATTTTGATGATAATAATAAATAATAATAATAAATAAATAAAATCATGAATAAAAATACTCAAAAAATTAATAAAATTAATAAGCATAATTAACCGAAATGTCCGTAGTATGGGCGCCAGAGTTCACCAGAATGGATCCCTCGAATTTAGATAAGAGCATGATAAACTTTATATCCCAGGGCGTGTACATAATGCTGCGTACTGGTACATCTGCTGCAGGCCTTACCTAACCTCCTGAAAACGACTAATTAGGTAGGAACTGCACCTAGGTTCATCAATAACACTGATTCTAAAATAGCTAACTATATTCTGAACAAATTCCGTGCATGAGCACCTCATCAACATACAACATTATACATATAATACACACATAAAATATTGCTGGAAGACTCCACAACAACAACAATAATGAAAACCGTGGGAAAACGAAAGTGAGAACTAAGCTACCATTTGCAGATAGTCCGATGAACAATGTACATGTATGAAGATAAATACCCTTCACTGTCTCTATATCAATTCGACTTACCGATTCTCATAATCGGCAGTTATCACTTCACACAGATACTGTACCTTGTACTACTGTGTTCACATATTTTAACACTTGTAAAGATATATACACACGTCTGTCGATCCTCAACATATAAATTTATGGAAAGTCTGAGATAGCTTTCACCAACATATAATGCTAGGCCGTCACAAGTGCTACAATACTTAATGCGCAAGCACTCTCCACAAACATAACACGACTACGCTCCACGAACGTTTGAAGTCCAGTCCATTGCAGCCATGTCAATCCAGTACCGTGTATCAGCACCACTTCCTTCCCGTACAGTGCGTCAGTTGTAGTTGTAGTTATCTTCCTTCTCGTTCCTTTACAATCACCTCTACAATCACCCTTACAATGTCTCATACAATCTCTCTTACAATGTCCTAATACAATCCTCTGGTTGCCGCCGTATCATCAACCTTTATAGACATCAACATCCCCCTCCTCTCAGATGAGACGTCTGGATTGGTGCTTGCCAGCCAATCATGAGTGATCTCAAATCAAGACCAAGCCCTGAACTACTTCTTCCTCCCAAGATAATAACAAACTCTGGGGAGTTTTCATGAATCACCAAACTTTCCCTGGTACAACAACAAGCTCATCTCATCAGGCTGGGATATATACATGACAAATGGAATTCCCTGACACAAGTACATCACAACACACACTGGGGTAGCCAGATGACTCATTCAAATTACCAGAGTTATTACAGCAATGTTTTCCCACTCGTGCAAAACAAATTACTCATACCTACATATGTGGATATCTTCCAGCTTACCAATATAAATGACAAAACATACAAATGAAATACTGATAATAATAATAAAAATCGAATACTGACAATAATATCTCTAACTTCTACATATAATTCGGGGGTGTGATATATGTACTATCACAAGCGTCAGCCGTGTGACAGTCTGCACAGTTCCTAGGTAGCATTGCCTGGCCTTCCATGTATTACTTTACATCAGAGCCTGCACGGTTGCTAGGTTACACTTCCGATACACATATTTTTTAACTGGCCTTACGTTGAACTGACACAGATAGGTCCTATGGCGTCGATGAGACAGGAAAGGGCTAGGAGTGGAAAGGAAGCGTCCGTGGCCTTAAGTTGCAGCCCCAGTATTTGCCTGGTGAGAAAACGGGAAACTACGCTAAATTACACATTTTATGACGGTAACTTTTCAGATTACCCACAGCCATCACGACATATTTATACCAATTATGATTATATACTTTAACAGCGTTCATAGTCGCTTAGAAGGAACAACACAAATGTATGTAAGCTCAGATTCTGTTTGTTTGATTTTTTGCAAGTTTTTTCCTCACACCGACACAGATAGGTCTTATGGTGACGATGGGACAGGAATGGGCTAGGAGTGGGTAGGAAGCGACCGTGGCCTTAATTAAGGTACAGCCCCAGACTTTTCCTGGTGTAAACTGGGAAAGCACGGAAAACCATCTTCAGGGCTGCCGACAGTGGGGTTCGAACCCATTATCTCACGAATACTGGCTACTAGCTGCACTTAAGCGACTGCAGCTATCGAGCTCTGTCCGGATTCTGTTGATTCTGACAGTGGAGATACTGTAGAACTGTACTATCTAACTGAGTTCGTCTATAATCTATGCACATCCGTAATGCTACTTCATAAGCTGAAATTGAAGGTACAGTAGGTGTTATTGTCACGCTCAGCGCTCCTCAGAAATCTGAATACCGAAATAAGGTTGTGTAATGGAATAAGGCTTATAATAAAAACCTCAAACCAAACGTAATCATTGCAGAGGTAATTTCATATTAATCATCGGGCACTATCGTTTTCATTCCGCGAATGGACCTTTCACCTACTGACACTGACCTACCATTTCCTCTGAAAAGACAATTCCCAATTTAATTTGCACTTGTCATGACTGTTAGGATGTCGTAAAGCAAGACATTAGGGAAAATGCGTATTTTTCTAAAAGAATCTGTGTTCAGCCAAGGACAGTTGTATGACTCAATGTCCAGGGTGTCAAAATTAAAATTGTACAACGGCCTGACGAGTAAAATCTGATTGAGAATTATGGCAAAATATTCACTAAAAATGTGACTTACAAGCAGATGTTTCGATATTAATGACATTAGCGACCTTTGTTAAGCCAAAGACAATAAAGAAAAAACAGGCAGAAATATTTTAAATAAAAAATATAAAACATGTTTAATATAAACATTTAAAAAATATGGGGCAATACTCGGGAGGGGCAAGAGAGGGGGTGTTCATGCCTTTTGCCCTGGGAATAAAGCTCCGTATTCAGTTTCTAATTTCAGGTTTCGACACAATTATGGGAAGCATACATTTTTAGAGTTCGTTGTATTAAGTTAGAAACGGGCTTTTCTCCTTGCGTTAAGTTGGCAATAGGCTTTTCTCATTTTATGTCTACCCTTTAGTCTCGTTTCTTGACACGGGGTCGAGGACGAGGTGAGGTGAATTTGTACGGCATGTGTTTATAGCCGGATACCCTTCCTGACACCAACCTTTGTTGAGGAGCTAAGGAAGATGAAAGGAATGGTGGGTAAGAAGGTGGAAGGAGTCATCTGCGGCCTATGAACGGAAACTGTCCCTGCATTTTCGTAGAAGTGGAAAAACACAGAACCATTTCAGGACAGCCAACCTACGCATCTCCCGAATGCAGAGTTTGGCTCGATAGCCGTAGCGCGTTAACACTCGCGCCCACTCCGTTCGGTAACGAGCTTTTCTCCACGATATTCTGTCCTATTCTAGATAAAGGAGGAGATATAAGTAATTTAAACCTCGTCTCACATCTTTCATGTTATAACAGTCATGTGAGTGAGTGCTCGAACAGCTCCTATTCAATATCTTTCCTTGTGCTCGTCTTGGCTTGCAGAGACACAGTTCATAAGTGAGTCTGCTGAAACTGGAAGTCAATTAACCTAGAATTCAACTTGCCGTAACCACACTTTATCTAAATTGGAAGGTACTTCCTCTGACAATACACAGACGTGTCACGAATCCTCATAACTTGGCAACAACCCTTCATTAGCTCACACCCTTGCTCTTGGTGTTAAACTTCTCAGCATATTCTCTTCAAGTTCGTGATAGTGATAGTGTCTGTTGTTACTTTAAAGGAAAATACAGAGGGGCAAGCTTGCTCCGTCAACCACAATCATTACTTAAAGGCGGAGGTCGCACAGTTTCAAGAAATACGGTGTAGTCGAGATTGTAAAGGAGTGTTCGATTCACCCGGAAGAACATGGGCTCGATTCACTATCAGGAAGCAAAAAAAATTTAAGAGACGAGATTTCCATTTCATGAGATGCCCAATGTCCTGAAGTTCATTCAGCCTACACAAAAAATTAGTACCAGGTTTATTCCTGGGAGCAAAGGTTGCTGAGCGTATAGCCAACTACTCTACCTCACCAAATGCTGAGGATACGGGCAGTGGCAGCCTGAACTTACCAGGCTGCAATAGCCACTGTCCACCAAACTAAAGGATATCCCCGGTGCGCGCATATTCTCAGTTGTAGTAATAAAATTAATTACCCCTAAAAGTGTAAATGTACTAAATCTACAGAGGTCTTGGCGTGGGAAATTTCTGAGGATAGGGGTGGTAGCACTGTTCAGCCAGTACCTGCACCTTTTTTCGCTAGGCTGCCTCTAAGCAGTAACGTTTATGAAACGAATAATAATCAGAACCTCATATTGTTTATACGTAGTCGGACTTTGCTTTGTTCACTACAGTTAAAGCCTCCCAATACCCTCGAGGTTAAAACAGAATAAGGGTTGGCCAAGGGAGGTTGGATTCTTGTGAGGAAACTGGCACAGTTAAATTGAGGTAATGTCAAAATCAACTACGCGCTACTCCACGACCCAAGCCAATGACCTAGAGAGGCCCTTCCTTCACGTTCATCGCGTAGTAACACTTGACGTAGTAAATGGAATAGAATTAAGTAAAACTGAACACTCCTTTCCTCTTGTAAATTTTGTATCACCAGGAACTAAGCATAAAGTATCATTTTATTGTATTCCAAACTTTACTGTACCCCTAAAACTTCACGACCAAAACAAGTCACATACGATAAAAACTTCAAAAATCTTACTTTTTTAAGAATCTGTTTTACGTCGCACAGACATAGATAGGTCTTATAGCGACGATAGGATGAGAAAGGACTAGGAGTGGGAAGGAAGCAGCCGTGGCCTTAACTTAAGGTACAGCCCCAGCATTTACTCGGTGTAAAAATGGGAAACCACGGAAACAATATCTTCAGGACTACCAACAGTGGGGTTCGAACCCACTATCTCCCGGACGCAAGGTCACAGCTGCGAGTCCCTAACCGCACGGCCAAATCGCCCGATAATCGTCCTTTATTCCACTTGCGACAGTTCAACTCTGACGTCCAGATTTGATACATAAATTCTACAAGAGTCCGTATTATAATTATTCGTACCTATAATATTATGTTATGAACCATCAGTGATTTGCGTAGTGTTTTATAATCATCGTACAGGTTATAAAACTTAGTTCTAGACATTGAGCAGTATTACTGTACAGAGTTTAGGACAAAAATGTGTCCTACGCTTTTCACTTGACGCCTGTTCGTACTCATGCACTACATATATTGTTATTGTACTGCATCACTAATACGAGAGAATGTAAATTACGTTTGTTTATTACTTTTACCCTTTTGGGGAAACTTTTGTCCAGACTGTACCGCGGAAGAGCTTGTGCTGCCAGTCATAAACAAAATATGTGACTTCACTAGATACTAGTGCACCTTAAATCGAGTCCGGTAATACCTACAATACATACAGAGGTTTGTTCAACCAGCAGTGCGTAAGTGCTTCAGTTGAGTCTATACGTCTACATTTAGCACCTGTAACTATCTATACATTTAAAACGTTTACTGAACGCAGCTTTGTTCAGCCAGTCCGTCCGTTCCACTGGACCGATTTGCTTCCTGAATCACCTGCCAGTCAATCACACGGCATTGGTAGGTAGGTCTCTTAAGTTTAGTCAGCTTCTAGTAATCCTACCGAGCTCGATAGCTGCAGTCGCTTAGTCGCTTAAGCGCGGCCAGTATCTAGTATTCGGGAGATAGTGGGTTCGAAGCCCAATGTCGGCAGCCCTGCAGATGGTTTTCCGTGGTTTCCCACTTTCACATCAGGCAAATGCTGGGGGTTGTACCTTAATTACGGCCACGACCGCTTCCTTCTCACTTCTAGCCCTTTCCTGTCCCATCGTCGCCATAAGACCTGTGTTAGTGCAATGCAAAACAACTTGAAAAAAAAAGAGTAATCCTAAAATCAAATCACTAAGTGACCATTCAAATAAGAGAAGGCGAAGGCTTAACCTAGCCCGAAATATATTCTGTACTTAGCGGGTTGCACACAGTTAGGGAGCAACATAAAGAATTCTTGAGCTTATTCCAATTTTTCTGGGATGGCTGGGGCCACCCAGACTCATTTTGGATTTGGCCGGGGGTTTAAGGCCGGATGTCCTTCCTGATGCCATGTGATTCTGGACATAAAAATATCAACCCAAGAATCGACTGGGATTCGAACCTCGGCCTTCTGGGTGGGAAGCCAGCAGCTAAGCCACAATGTACATACCAGTGAAATGAAAGGGCGTATGCCTTTTAGTGCCCGGAGTGTCCGAGGACATGTTCGGCTCGCCAGGTGCAGGTCTTTAGATTTGACTCCCGTAGGCGACCTGCGCGTCATGATGAGGATGAAATGATGATGAAGACGACACATACACCCAGCCCCCGTGCCAGCCGGGAATCGAACCCGTGGCCCCTGTGATCAAAGGCCAGCATGCTAACCATTTAGCCATGGAGCCGGACTACATACCGGTAAATAAATATATCGGCGAATGCGGGGTATGACATCCCTAGCACCCCTGCGCTTCGAGGAGTTGCGAGGAAGTGATATGTAAAATCATTGAAAACGACCAATATTTGTGTAGATTCCATACTTTTCTGGGCCACTGGAATGAACTGTGATGCTCTAGATACCGTTTAAATCTAGGTTTGGCCTTCATTGCCATGAGGCGGGGGGGGGGGGGAGTGTGAAAAAGGTGAAAAATGAAATGTCCTAAATGATTGAGATTAGTGTAGATCCACAGTTTTTCGGGTTCGCCAGGCTGATTGGTGACAGTCTCTGTGACAGTTGTAATCATACAAATTATAATTGGGTGACGCGCAAATACATACAATTACCACTTACTTGTATAACTTATTTGAAGGGATCAACTACTTCCCAGACAATATGGGCTGCAAAAAGGGCAAAGATCTACGCGAAACAAAATAATATTAGAATAAAACATTTCATTAAACACACAATAATAATTCTAAAGATGCGACATAGTTCGTAAAATATCAAACAGCATCACAATAACGAAATTACAAAAATTCACTTGCCACATATTTAAGATGCAATACAAATTCTAAAAGTAAACATTCACAAAAGCAGCCGGGCAGCGCGTGGAGCAGTTTCGTATCAAGACGAGTTATCTGACCTTTTTACGTTGTGCAGTCATTAAGTTCTGAGAGTTGACGCCTGGAGGATAGGTACCCGCACGACTCTCTGTGTTGCACATGATGCCGCATTACACGGCGTACACCTACACAGAACCACATCCACCGTCAAAATAGTCGCCGCTGGCCGTTATGCACGTTTGCCAACGTTGGTATAGCTGCTGGAAGCACCGCTGAAAGGAAACCCCATGTTTCGTCTCTAGTTATTATCCGGTTGAGATTCCGACTCGTTGGGTGAACGGTTAGCGTACTGCCCTTCGGTTCAGAGGGTCCCGGGTTCGATTCCCGGCAGGGTCGGGGATTTTAACCTTAATTGGTTAATTCCAATGGCGCGGGGGCTCGGTGTATGTGTTGTCTTCATCATTTCATCCTCATCACGACGCGCAGGCCGCCTACAGGCGTCAAATAGAAAGACCTGCACCTGGCGAGCCGAACCCGTCCTGGTATATCCCGGCACTAAAAGCCATACGACATTTCATTTCATCCGGTTGAGAAACGTCTTATCAGCGTCAGCACTACTGATGAGGTCACCATAAATCGTCATGCGATCATCGCATTGGTCTTGCGACAGGATTCGTGGCACACTGTGCTGGGTAACACGAGACATGTTGAGGTCATCCGTCAGAATTTTGTGGCAAGTACCATGGCAGACCCCTATTACTGCTGCAAGATCGTCTACCGATTGGGAGCGGTTAGCACGCACCAACGTTGCCACTTCTTGGATCTTGCTTTCCGTCCGAACTGTTTGTGGCCGACCAGTACGCACATCATCTTCCAAACTCTCCCGTCCTTGCATAAAACGTCGGTGCCACCTAAACACAACACAGCGACTCAATGCTTCCCCACCGTAAACCTACTGCATCATTTCAAACATTTCAGCAGCGGTTTTGCCTAATTTCTGACAGAATTTAATGTTTGTCCGTTGCTCAAACTGTGACATGTCAAGGTCCGACGGGCGCATTCAAATCACTATCACAACAGCGATCGTACGTCACCTTCCAACGCATGCACTAAACTGTCTCTTGCAGGGACGAGAGACTAACTGGCATGGTACCATACCACGGTGCCACCTATGCGCTATAGTGCACCACAGCGCCATCATGCGGTCCGTCTCAGAACTTAATTACTGTACTACGTATAACGAATGCTGCGGACCAGCACGGGTCCTTTAGTCTTATAGTATTTTTTTTTTTGCTAGGGGCTTTACGTCGCACCGACACAGATAGGGCGACGATGGGATAGGAAAGGCCTAGGAGTCTGAAGGAAGCGGCCGTGGCCTTAATTAAGGTACAGCCCCAGCATTTGCCTGGTGTGAAAATGGGAAACCACGGAAAACCATTTTCTCTTATAGTATTGTCCGCGAAACTGTTATTGTTACTTCGACTCCCTAGTACTGAAACGGTAGACCTCAGTTATCTTCGAGATTCGTATTGGCAAACTTTTGACACAAAAACTGTGAATCGATTATGCATCGCCGTGAGACATCTGGCAGTATAATTGCAACGCTTTACGTACTGTTGTTGTTTACATATCAAAGCTAAAATATAGGTTAGGATTGAACATGAGTGAGGAAAATATTAGAGAGACATGTCAGCAGCTAACTTACGACGACGGACCATTGAGTCATTCCATTCAGTATATCCCGTAGATTGAGAGAGGTATTGCAGAAAGGTCAAAGAACTGGAAGAGGAATACTGGAGGCACGACGGTGTCATGGAAGTAGTCATGGACGAGGTTGTACTTATGAGTACTGCAGATAGTAGTGACGATGGTGAAAGTGATACTTCCGAGAATTCATGCTAGGAACAAGATTCGCATCGAGGAATGTTATATAATGTGTGACAAGGTTGTTGGCTTAAGATAATAAAGGTTTAGAAAATTCATATCGATCGATCATACTATCGATTCAATTCCAATTTCATTTCTATTCAGTCTGCAGTATTACCGGAACCGGGAGAGCTCCCACCTTACTCCTCACCGCCGTAAAACGAAGTATCACTAAAGGTTTCGCGAATAATAATGTCCTCAGTTGTGAACGCTGTACGTGAACGCGACAAAAATGTAATAATAGATTTTAAAATATTATTATGTCAGTGAAATGAGTAGTGGTGAAGTGAAATCGAGATGTACCTTTCGAATATGCAATGCAAAAATCTATACAGTGAGGAATAGTAGTAATGCTGGAAGTAATCATGTTCGTACCATGATTAAAAGGTCTATAAGGTGAAACACCAATAGTGGCCCTTTCTCTCTCCAAAGTAAAGGAAGAAAAAAACAAACGTAAGAAAGAAAGAAAGAAAGAAAGAAAGAAAGAAAGAAAGAAAGGAAAGAGTGTGAATTTTTCAACATTTTATACTGGGTATTATTTATAGAGTATTTTAACATTCTTATGATACTGAAGTGAAATGAAGTGGAGCTGATTGTTTCGAAGTCTCTCTCTCTCTCTCCTTTCTTACACTACTTAATTTTACCGGTCAAAAGACGCGCTACGTTTGGCAGGTGAGCTGATGACGTACAGTTTTCCTTCACCTTCTTTTGACAGCAAGGCATTCCCACAACTCTACCCGTAAATGAACTGTTATAAAATTGCGTGTTTTAATATCCTTGACAGAAAACAGATAAAGGGCAACATTATTATCCAGAGATACTTAAAAGGAATACCCAGTGGACTCCATCTTCCCCTTCCCCCCCCCCCCACCACCACCACCACCACCACCACCACCACCACCACCACCACCACCACCGCCGCCGCCAGAGTGCTCAACGCTGCCACCCGCTAGATGTGTTATACTTCAAGAGATTCAAACAGTTTTATAATGAGACCACCAAGGAATTTGTTCCTGCTCACCCGGGAAAAGGGATCACTAAAACTAATTTTGGAGACCTCCTAAAGCTGGCATGGGACAAATCGGCAACATCAGGAAATTTTACCGGCGGATTTCGGAAATGTGGCAATTATCCGTACAATCCCGATATCCTCCAAGACGACATTTTTGAATATGACCTTATGCTGTACGAAAATGGTTCAAATTATCTAAATGTTGAGGAAAATATTACTGTAAAACTTAATACCAATAGTCCTACATTATCACAGGAACACGAAGCTTCACCTGCATTAACACCTCAGTCCATGAATTGTCTCCTGTTCCGATATTAAGACTCCCATCTGGAAAAGGAAGAGGAAGAAGAGCGCAAGAATCCGTGACGGTGCCTTCACAGGATTACCTGAAAAATTTAAAAAATAGCAAACGCAAAAATGAAGAGAATCCTTCAAATCGAAGGACAACAATGAGAACTCGGCGTGTGCAACGGGGAAACTAGTTTCTCAGTCTTCTTTGGTCGGAGAATTACTGCGCAGTATGTGACGACAACCGTAATGAGGCATGGATTCAATGTAGTGGGGAATGCAAGAAATGGTTCCATGAGCTGTGTGTGGTAAACGGAAACGATGAACAGTTTATATGTAGGTTACCCATTTTGTACAATAGTTGTGTAACTATTCCGAGGTCTTACCTCGTGTCAGGTTCTCTCTAAGTGTGGGAGAAGTGGACATTATTGCACTTTTTATTTATTTGTTAATTTAAGATGTTATTCCTTGCCATAAAGAATAGAAAACATAAACTAACTGTGTACAAAATCACCAGGGAAATAATTGAAATATTTTGCAAATAAAGCATGATCAAAATTACAGGTTTTTGCTTAGCGTGTCGAGATATCCCTAAATTACTCTACATCTATCTCGTATATTTTATTACGACGCTCTATGGATACTTTGTAATTGCAAAATGATAATCTAAAATAACAAAATTAATTTTACTAATCAAATTAATTATTACCATATTTATTTGGTAAATTTTATTTTCCATTTTCAAACAAATAAAGTTTTCTCGCTCTTCCTTAAAATCAGGTTATTGTTTCACATGAGGAATCCGCTTTTAAGAGACGAACTGTTGGTAACATAACTGGAAATAATATGCATTATAACAATATTATTAAGAAATTATATAACTGGAATCGTGAAGATTCAATTGCTGGCGTGACGATCTCCTACTACGCCGCCAGTAGTGAGTATATGAACGAATTACTCGAGCCATTGAGCACAAGCATCTCCAAGTCATCCTGCAAATGAGGCGGAACGGTGATAATTGTGCGGACGTTTGATCTTGTGATGAGGTTTAATGAAGCAGATACCAACATTCTATGACTTAGACATTGCTGTGCAATTACCCTCGGAAGTGATGCGAAGGAACGCGCAACCATGGAGAGAGCACTATTATTTTTCCGAACGAGAATTTAAGGACATTTCTACTGCATGGATTACATTAGAGTAACTTATTGGATGAGTCATCTAGCCAACTCTGCGGTTATCTAGGCAGAGCTGTATAAACGCTGGTGTTCTAAGAACACACTACTCGAAAGTTCCCTCTGTGAATCAATGATAGTGAAGTAACTGTCGAATACCAAACTCGCGGGTTCAAAATTGTTATTCGGATTGACAAGGAGTTAATGTAAGTCCATTTGACACTCCTTGTAGTACAATCTCAGGAATAAAAAGATATTCGGTTTCACATTATTGATGTTTAGCTGAGAAAATTAACTAAATCTCAGCAATAGGTTTCTCTGACATGTGATAGCGTAAAATGGAACATCAAAATTGACAGGCAGTCTGTCTATATGATGTCAAAGGAAAATATCAGCACAGGGTAGCTGCGACATTATTATTACTATTATTATTATTATTATTATTATTATTATTATTATTATTATTATTATAAACCAAATACCTTATCCAAACTTGGATGTTAGTTTCCTTAGCTAAACCAAATGCTAATAATCGGACGTCCGCATCGGAGTTTACTTGCAGCAGGGTAGCAAGATCATTCGTGCTCCTCCTCTAGCCTACAGCTCGAGACTATCCATCCAATTTTAAATTTTTCTTAACTTCGGTAACTTTGCGGGATCCAGTGTTTCTAAATGGCTAAGCCGTTAGGTATTTATTTTTGTACTGCAAATACCAAATTCTGGATTCGGAGATATATATACTTCACTATGAAAACTCGCGCAACGAGACCACAAAATACAAAGAATAGATGTCCTCCATGCAGTCATACTTGTCATAGTAAAGCTTACGAACGTTAATAATGAATTTGATTCCAAAAATTAGTGTAAACCGCAGCTACCTATGTTAAAACTCTTTAGAAACGTACTTAATATTAAAAAGTGAACTCTTGCCTTAAGAGTGAGTTTTATCAAACAATAGAATCGGAAAATTATTTACCCTATGTTATTTTGTAGAAATTTTAAAAGTTAAGTGTCTTCGAATTTTAGCATTCTTATTTCCTTAAATCACCTTCAAATGCCAATGACTTGATCAGGAATCGAATTCCTTATCATAGGAACAGAAGAATAATAAGGTCAGCAGTGCTATTTCCTCACCGGACCTGCGTGTCGACATTAGGAGAATGATCACTAGTTCAACAATACTCGTCTCTTATGTTTAAATCCATGAGCACCTCTGCGAATCTGGATGTGGTCAAATAAATCTGTAAACTAGAATATTTTTATTGTTCTTACCAAAATCATGAGATAGAAGTACAAACTTTTCTATGCATGAGTATATGTCCTTGAATAGGTAATATTTCGTTCGTAAAACATCTCTTGAAAGGTGTGTCTGCGTAGTCTTGATGATGATGGAACGACAAGGCTCGGTTTCATAAAGATTACAGTGTTATTACACCATCCGCTTCGAAGACTTGAGCAGCAGAAGGGAAATTTTGAGAGTGGTTAGGGGAGGGGTGTGCTGCTAACTAAATTAACCGTGAGGTAGAAAACCACCCGAGGTGGGATGAAATTAATTGACTTAGTTAAATTTAGCGGTAGTAATTTAAATAGTGATATCGCCTGAAGCGGCTCTGTGAGGATTAGGTACACGCGTTAAAATATACTTAATATTCAACAACGCAGGAAGAAAACTCTCGCATGTAAATTTGATAACATATGAAGTGAAGCTGTCGTTACTTGTCTGCTCGTTGGAATTAATATTATGGTCGAAACATGGTCCACTCAGAGATGACATATCAATTGCTTTGAAAAATACGAGATATGTCTCAAACTAAACTGGCAACTTAAGGGAACAAATGACAGCGTTCTAGAAGAAGCTAACTAGTATAGAGTCTATGATCATTCGGCAGCAAAAGTGGTGGTCTGGGCTTGTAATCTAAATGTCGAACCGACATCATTCGAAACAAATGCTGTACCCAAAATTAAGTGATGTCAAATGGAATGTTGGTGGTCCCAAAAATTGTTTCAAAGACATAATGAAAAAAAAAAAATACCGTAGCCTGTAACATTTCCATGTACAAGTGGGAAAAATCTTGCTGGCGATCGCGCTGTTTGGAGTGAAGCCACGTATAGTGGAGCTGAACAGTCTGAAAGGACCGTTAGCAATAGTAAGAATCATTTATACTCTTAGCTATATCTTTGTCCTATGAGGAATTCCTCATGGATTTCAAAATTATTGACTGATACAGTTTTTATTAATAAGTAGACTTTAATATGGTATACCTATCATTTATAGTTTTAAACGACCCTTGTAGTAATTAATAAAATTTTCACGTAAGCTTTGTCTTTCTGGTAGACTCCAAATGGGGGAAGCAGAAATAAATGTATTTCTCTCTCTACAAAATCTCCGCTGTCAAAATAAAGAAGGAAGACTAGTGTGAGGAAAGTTCTGGCAAATCATCAAGCCGCGAAAGAATATGAGCTTGGAGGATTGATGTTTCTGGCCATCTGCTGAGACGCCCTCCGATGGTAAACCACGGAAAGCCATCTTCAGGGCTTCCGATGGTGGTGTTCGAGCCCACCATTTCCCGAATGCAAGCTCACAGTTACGCTATCCTAACCGCTCAATAGCTCGTTATGTTCCTCCTTTTATTAATTAATTATATAACGTCGTACCAACTCAAGCCAGGTCTTATGGCGACGGTTTGATAGGAGTGGTCTAGGACTGTGAAGGAGGCAAGTGTGTTCTTGAAATGTGTACAGCCTCAGCATTTACCAGGTATGGGAACTATGAAAAACCATCTTGAGATCTGTCGATAGTGATGTTTAAACCCACACCTCCTGAATACTGCCCATTGAGATAGTCTGCAAATACCACTTGGTCATCATGAGCAGTATTTATTGACTTCCACGACAGAGTCCACTGCCTCTCGGATCAAATTGCTCCTCAGTTGGTCTCAGGAGGCTAAAGTAACCCCTTTCTAGCCCTCCGTCCAGAATATGGATATTCGGACTGGTTAGAAATCGATCCGGGGTTCTCCGGGTAAAAGAAAAGCGTAAAACTCTTACACCACGAAGCCGGACGATTATTTTCTTAAGAGGAAGTGCATCTGGTATTTTCCTCGTCAGGAAAGAGGAAGCCACGAAAAATGACATTCAGAATATCGACGATAGTGTTCGAATCCACTATCATCACACCCTTCTTTCACTCCAAGAGCTGTAAGAAGACTATTCGGTAAAACTTTGCTAATGGTGGTGAAAAAGAAAGGTTAGGAATCCAACATGGCGCGGCTCGCACTACGTCACAACACGCTGTACAAGGCTACCAACATCGGCATTTCTAAGACAA
The DNA here is from genome assembly GCF_040414725.1 of Anabrus simplex. Classification (NCBI taxonomy): domain Eukaryota; kingdom Metazoa; phylum Arthropoda; class Insecta; order Orthoptera; family Tettigoniidae; genus Anabrus; species Anabrus simplex. The sequence goes on along the minus strand of NC_090265.1, from coordinate 611,623,815 downwards.
CTGGTCTGGTTTGGTTAGGCCATTAGTCTCCGGGCGTAAGCCCCATGTGAGAGCCCCGACTTCAGTCTCTTCGACTTCAGTGCATTCTACGTTCGAAGGTAGGCAAAACTACAATTAATGAAAATTGACCTACTTTGCGGTTTCATTATTTTTATGGAATGTGACAGCCCTATGGCCAGACATGATGCGAGCTCTATCGGAGAAAATATCAAACTGCTCTTCATCAGAGCAGGCCAATAGAACGCAGAAAATGGTCGCATTTTCCACATTTATGCAGTGTTAGTCTTTATATACTGTATATATAAGAATACTTACGTGGCTCAGTGGTAGAGTGTCGAACTCCTGATCCCAGGATAGCGGGTTCAAACCCAGCAGAGGTAGTCTGATTTTTTGAATACTGAAGAGAAGTTCCTGCGACACACCATGTCGTATGATGTAGGCACGCAAGATATCTCTGGCGACAAATTTGGTGCTTACCCGACAAAATTCATTAAAACTTACCCGATGACACCCCAGAGAGATTCAGTTTACTCGCCATCTGGTACGCCTAGAGTAAAATTGACGAGCAAACGGCCATATTGAGACAAATTACACTCTCCCCAGTGGACAAGATGGCCGCCGAGCGCAATCTGGCCCAGCTCCCCAGGAGTTAGTCCCATAAGAGCCCATGTATAGGCGCCATCTTGCCCATTAGACCCTGGCCCACCTCCGTCTATTTTTCCCTACTATTGTGCGTGGTCAAGATTTTGACGGGTTGCCACGCACTGTTGGTAGAGGAATGGAGGAGCGGAAAGGAACTGACCACCCTACCGTACGTAAACTCTGGCTCAGACACACCCCTGTGGAGGTGGGACCTGCCTTCGGGCAGAATACACCCTTCCTCTTACATTTATGGTAAGATCCATCTCTGGTGATATACAGTGTGCAGAGTGCTCTATTTCCTGCTATGGACTAGATCAACTTACTTTTAATTTTCTGTCTTGGTCTCATCCTTGTCTTTAGCAATATAAAAGTGACCCAGGTATGAGCTATGCTAGTAGCAACACTCCTTATGTAACTACTCCCTGTAAAAAAATAGTGTTGCTCAAATGGTCTGTTAGTATCTGCATTTCTGTCGGCTTTTCAGACTGCTACGTAACAGTATTTTCTGGCTCTGTGAGAAAACAACGGGAAACTATCTCTCCACCTTTCCCTAGTATTTTCTTTAATGACATCTGAGTTGCCTATGGCGGCTAATCGTGGATCTGTCGAGTACACAAACAACGTTAGATGTAAGTACCAACGCACATACAATCCAACAAGCAATGCTCGCGTTTCGAACCACAACATCCTTGGTGAGAAGTCAGTAGTAGTTCATCAACTCTTTTCGCGGCTGTTTGGCTAAATGGTCAACGTAGGGGCCTTCGATTCAGAGGGCCCCGGGATCGATTCCAGGCCGAGTCGTGGAATTTAAGCTCAAATGGTCAATTCCCTTGGTTCGGGAATCAGTGTTCGTGCTGTCTTTAACATACAACTAGACAACCATCCTCTTAACATTGCCGGGCTAAGTGGCTCCGACGGTTGAAGCAAGGTGGTATTTGAAGGTGCTCAAATACGTCAGCCTCGTGTTGGTAGATTTACTGGCACATAAAATAACTCCTGCGAGAAAACATTCCGGCACATCGGCATCCCCGAAAACCGAAAATGTACTTAGTGGGACGTAAAGCTAATAACATTATAATTTGTTAACATTTGTCAGAAGAAAATTTGGAAGAGGTCGGACACTTCGGAAAGGAAGGTATCGTCAAAAGAAAAAGCAGGACCTCGAAGGGCGTGAAAATGAAACACTTCCTAGACCTCGTAAACCTAAAACCGTCGGGGTCGGAAAAGAACAAGAATTGACCGAGGGAGGTCGGATAGGTAAGAGTGAAACGAGGATCCTGACAAAAGTAAGTGAAAGAGATGCCAGGCTCAGCTAGGGTAACCGTGGTCACAACCCACGTTCCAAAGTTCAGAGCCTCTGGTCCTCTGTAGCACTGAACATGGCACCGGTATCAGATTTATATTTTATCGAATAACCTGTGTAGCAGTGCCGTTCGTAGTCATTCGGCCAATGTTATTCTTTTGACGTAGTAATAATGGCCAGGTGCAGGTCCTTCAAGTTGACGCCGTGTAGGCGACACGCGCGTCTGTGAGGATGGGCCCCTACCTGTGATGAATTTTAATGATGAAGACACGACACATACACTCAGCCACCGACCCATCGGAATTAACCAATGAAGGTTAAAATTCCCAACCCAACTTAGAATCGAATCCTGGACTCCCTGGTTCAAATGTCAGCACGCCAACCATTTAGCTATGGAGCCGTACATTTTCTGAAGTGAAAACCCCTTCCTGTTGATCCGGCGCTGGGCGTGTATTAGTCTTGAAACGTCCGTCACAAAACGTGACGCTATTTTGCAACGCTGATATTTCCATTTAAATTATATCTTTGTAAAGGAAATAGTTAACTATAATTTGCCACCAAAAATATATATACGTGTCGTCACCCATCAAAAGAAGATGGCCCCAAAATTATACCCATTTTGGCGGTATGGCCCTCGAAGGCAATCATAACTTCGGAACTGTCGGGCCGATTTAGGAAAAACACAGTGTCATTTGGAAGCCTATATTATACCATACAAAACGACTTAAAATTATTTTAGTTGGTGAAGCCGTTAGCGATGGACGTCTCTTTGAAAAAATATTTTGTGACATTTTCTCTTAAACAAATTTTCAAAATATCCTACTTTAACCACAACAGAACAAGAGAAAACATCTGGTCGCTCAACCGTTGATACGGGGAGTAAATTACGAACAACATGAGGCCGAAAATCAACTCTGCAAGACTGAAATTTAGTGCGCAGTGATCAAAAGAATATTGTCAGCGCAAGCAGCAATAGGCCGCTTGCAACGCGAGCGCGCCCGTGGAAGTTGACGATAACATCGATACTACTGTTTGGTCGGTCGGGGAGGCACCTGCTGTGCATGTTAACACTAGTTTCAATAGACCAGAAGTTTTCACGCCTCTGATGTCAACGAAACCTCCGCCGATTTTTCTTTCACATGAAACATCTTTAAAATTCGGGTCAGATATCTCCGGCGAAGAATTTGCTATGACGTTCTTCACGTAACACGTACGACGTTATCACAAGATGGCCACTCACTTAAGGGGGGACCAATAACCTTGACAGACCAAAAATGCAATTTTTTAAATTATTTCATTTAAAATTGAACTTTTCTCTTTACAACAGTGCAAAAGTTTTGTTAATATCTCCAATACTTTCGCAGTTATGATCAAAATCGTGAAGCCCTATCACATAAGCAAACCCTTTATCGGTAAGTTTGTTGATCGTTTGCCGTAACTTTTGTTTTTCAGGACCTTTCCCCTGATAACTCAGAGTTTTTAAGATATTAAGATGAAATTTTGCATGCATGTATATATCTCATAGAGAAGAATATATATTAGAATTATTAAGTTTCAAAAATATTTTGAAATGAAAATTAACGAATTATTGACTACTTGAAAATAACTTTATGAAAAAAATATTTATACTTGATGGACTTCACTTATTATAGTACATGTTGTAGCTATAACATTACTAATCTTAATAAAAAAAGGATGATAGAAAAATGTTCATGTGTTTGGAAATTATCAGGGAAACGGCAAAGTAGTGGCCATGATACACCGGAATTTTGAATAATTAATTATGATTTCTAAATATGTTGGCATATTATCAAGGAATAACGTGTTTGTCATACTAAGGTCCCTTTAAGTATTCATTCCCATTACTGCGAAAAAGATTGACTTACACCCTACTTTTCTATGTTCAAAGTTGTAGGTCCCCCTTAACGTATGATTTTGGCTGTCGAAAGTAAAGTTACCGCGTAGTGCAGCTTAGCAGGTAGATGTTGCCAAAGACAAATGAGGATTCATTTCATTTTTCTCTATGAGATCCATCCCAAAACGCAAGAAAAATTAAAATTTAACAGTTAATTTTAAAATTATTCAAGTTTAGTAATTGAATATATAATTTATAATTTTGGTATAGGCCCGGCTTCAAAATATATCAAAATATATAACTATTAATTTTATAAAATCGTACAGCAAAAGGATTTAGGGAGAAACTACTCAATAAGAGATGGAATGAGATGAAAAGTACATTTGCGCAACGAATCAGACGGCAACGTGACTGTTGCAAATTTGAGGCTTCAGTGCGCTGAACAGCGACTAAACTGCGAAGTTGAGGCAAGTGTTGGCGGCAAGTACTTCTCACGAAACGGCTGATGTAGAGGCCGATGTTAACTGAAAATATAGGTTTGCATGAAGTGAATTTAAGTAGTAATAATAATAATAATAATAATAATAATAATAATAATAATAATAATAATAATAATAATAATAATAATGTCGTTCGAGTTGAATCACGTATGTAAATTTGGGGTCCCTACCTACAATGAAATACACTGTTGAAGACTATACAAATACCCAGTCCCCGAACAAAAAGAAATAACCAGTGAAGGGGAAAATCCTCGACAATGCCTGAAATCGAGCCCGGGACTTCTTGGACCAAATATCTGCATGCTAACCAATTAGCCATGAAGTTGGATAACGTTAGTGATCAGACCAGTGTACCGGATATAAGACATACAAAGTCTTCGTATTTACATTGGTTGTGTAAAGAAAAGTGTAGTAGCGGCTCGGTTACGCTTTGCGTAAGTATTCTTTGGCGTAACTATCCAAGATGTTAGGAGTTCCGTGTTTTATTTCGCCGAGAGGAACCAGTTGAATCATAACCTTAATAGGGTCAGTAAGATGGCAGGGTAAAATTGGTTTTACTGCTTCATGTGTCCGACTCGTTGGTTGAACGGTCAGCGTACTGGCCTTCGGTTCAGAGGGTCCCGGGTTCGATTCCCGGCCGGGTCGGGAATTTTAACCTTAATTGGTTAATTCCTACGGCACGGGGGCTGGGTGTATGTGTTGTCTTCGTCATCATTCCATCCTCATTAAGACGTGCAGGTCGCCTTCGGGGGCCAAATAGAAAGACCTGCACCTGGCGAGCCCGTCCTGGGATATCCCGGCACTAAAAGCCATACGACATTTCATTACTGCTTCATGAAACGTCAACAAAGTTTACCAGTACAACAGCCAGAAGCTATGGCATGCCGTAGCTCGTGCAGGAGTGAAGAAAATGTAGGCTATGTCAAATCAAACCAAACCAAACCCAACCCCACTGTGTAACAGCCCCGAAGGGCCGTGACCTACAAAGTGACCGCTGCTCGGCCCGAAGATAAGCAGATTACCGTGCCGTGCCGTGAGGTCGGTACGACGAATCCAGTCGGCCGTTATTCTTGGCTTTCTAGACCGGGGCCGCTATTTCACTGTGAGACAGCTCCTCAATTTCAATCACCTAGGCTCAATGGATCTCAAACTAGCCCTCAAATCCAGGTAAAAATATCTAATCTGACAGGGAATCGAACTCGGGGACTCCGAGTAAGAGTCAGGCACGCTGCCTCTACACACCACGGGGCCAGCCGAAAATGTATTCCTGTATTGGCATATGAACGAAACAATTGTAGATGTTAACCATCTAGACGGGACATGGGTTTATAACCTTGACGAGTCTTGCTTCACAAGAGTGCAGAAATGGATGTTAAAAATTGTTGGACAGAAAGGCAAAAATCAAATTGGAGGCTTCATAAGAGCGAAAAAGGGAATGACCGTTGCCATGGTCTGCTGTGTAAACGTTGCAGCTCATTACGTCCTACCAATGATCGTTTTTAAAAAATGAGTACCGAGCTCGATAGCTGCAGTCGCTTAAGTGCGGCCAGTATCCAGTATTCGGGAGATAGTAGGTTCGAACTCCACTGTCGGCAGCCCTGAAGATGGTTTTCCGTGGTTTCCCATTTTCACACCAGTCAAATGCTGGGGGTGTACCTTAATTAAGGCCACGGCCGCTTCCTTCCCACTCCTAGGCCTTTTCTATCCCATCGTCGACGTAAGACCTATCTGTGTCGGTGCGACGTAAAGCAAGTAGCACAAAAGAACGAGTATGAATGATGCCCTCAAAGTAGGTGCTCCACTCGGTAGTATAATGGAAGTTTTGAGAAGTGATTGTACTAATGAAGACTTTTTTAGAAATATCTTAGATATTTCATTGCCAAATTATTTATATTTGTAGGGAAAAAGGTGTTACCTTTGTGACACTTCCTGCTCATGCTACACATACACTCCAAACGTTAAATATTGGATTATTCTCGCACTTGATAATCTATTATGACGCTTCCATTGAAACTTAGATACGTTAGATACTGAGTATGCAGAGTCATAGTGTCAAGTGTGTCAGTTGTTGAATAAAGCAATTGTGCGTGCTTGCACATTCTCAAATGCTGAAAACAGTTTCAAACCGTCTAGAATTTGGCCTGTTAATCGCCACATCTTCTCTGCTCATGACTTTGCTCCTGCTACACTAATCCTCTCAAGAGTTCAATCCGTAGATTGGTTTGCGGCAGCTCTCCAGTCGGCTCTATTTTCCGCCCTCTTCTTGGGTTCAGCATATCTTCCACATTTAACGTTTGCCATTACCTTCTGAATATACTTGATACGGGGTCTTTCTCGCTACCTCTTTCCTTCTAATATCAGTTTAAGCAACCTGGCATGCCTTAGTATAAGGTAAGGTAAGGGTGTGTTCTGCCCGAAGTCAGGTCCGAACCTCCGCAGAGGTGTGCCTGAGCCGGAGTTTACCTGCGGTAGAGTGGCCAGTTCCTTTCCGCTCCTCCATTCCCTTACCCCCCACCAACAGCGCGTGGCAACCCATCCACTTCTCGACCACGCCCAATGTTGCTTAACTTCGGAGATCTCACGGGACCCAGTGTTTCAACACGGCTACGGCCGTTCCCTTAATATAGGCCCTATTAATTTTGTCCTTCAGGTTTTTATGCTCCTCGAAATACATCAACTTCCCCTGTATCCTTATACACTTCAATTGTTATCCTAATTCCAATTAATCGTTAACATTATTTTGTAGCGGCACTGCTCGAATGAGGTTAATCTCTTCTTTTCCTCTTGTCCCATTTTCCAGGTTTAGGTCTGTTGATACCTCAATTATTTTCTCATCTGAAGCCTATCCGGTACACTCCTACACTTGGTAAAGCGGATTCACCCCCTCCACGTAATCAAATAGCTCCATCCATTATTTCATACCAAGATATAAGACCTGTAACTATTACATAAACTTCAAATAGGCCTCAACAGAATGACTCCTCACTCTTTCTTTCTTTCTTAATCCGTTTACTGACCAGGGTCGGTTTTTCCCTCGAACTCAGCGAGGGATCCCACCTCTACCCCCTCAAGGGCAGTGTCCTGGAGCGTGAGACTTTTGATCGGGGAGACAGCTGAGGAGGAGGACCAGTCCCTCGCCCAGGCAGCCTCACCTGCTGTGCTGAACAGGGGCCTTGTGGGAGGATGGAAAGATTGGAAGTGATAGACAAGGAAAAGGGAAGGAAGCAGCCATGGCCTTAATTTAGGTACCATCCCGGCATTTGCCTGGAGGAGAAGTGGCAAACCACGGAAACTACTTCAAAGATGGCTGAGGTGGGAGTAGAACCCCTCTCTACCCAGTTGACTTCCCGAGGCTGAGTGGACTTCATTCCAGTCCCTGTACCACTTTTCAAATTTCGTTTATGAGCCGGGAATCGAACCCAGGCCTCGGGGGGGGGCAGCTAATCACACGAACCACTTCATTACAGAGGCGAACGATTCCTCACCCTACAAAATGCAATTCTCAGCTAAATAATGTTGAGAAATAGTAGGGATTCTTTTCACCAGAGCCATCAACATCGACGATCAGCAAATCCTGGTCCAAGAAACCACTCAGAATCAGCTAAGGACAAAATAAGTGTAATTAGCGAAAAGGATGACAGTAACAGATACTGTTCCTTGTGTGAAAATTCCAAAATAGAAATAATTACATAGTGCACAAATGACAATTCATAGGTACATGACTATCGCTGGCGTCAACAGGTATGCTAAGTACTACATTTGCTAGGCCTACTCCTGTTCTAGTCTTGTGAATAGCTGGAGTGACAGTGAAGGAAAGCAACTGGCTTTGATGAGATTATCATTACATCTTCTTAGTTATTAGTCCTACATTAAACTTTCCTGCATTTATTTTCATGAGAAGACTGATAAAATATTAAAACTATTAAGCTTGTACGTAACTGAAGCAAGATAATACTATAATTCTGTTTTCTGTATATGAGTGCATTATGTTGCAACTATGGACTGAAAGCACTTAAGTAGCGGTATTGTACCAGAGGCGAAGATTAACGGAATTAATTAATTTATTTTAAGTACATTAGGCATCATTATGTATGGATTTAATAGATTTAATTGCAGTCCGATTCTCCTCAAGAACGAATTCTGTTGAATTTCGTACGATATAGCTAACCATCCCCTATATGGCGATCAAAAGGCAAGACTCAGAAAAAAAAGGCAGGTACGTATAATACGTTTCCATGTATTCAGAACTCTGTAATCATCACACGGCGGAAGACTAAAGTCGTGCATTACTAGATCGTTTTGTAGAAGATGTCGTTACTAAAATCCATTCCTAATTCAATTCAGTATTGGTCGAATTGTAAGAACTTGTTTGCGATGTGACGGTTGGATAAGCCGACTATGTTATCGATGGTGAGTGCGAATGAATGTGGATGCTATATAAACTGAATGGCTGCCGTAAAGACATCAGTATAATTGATATTGATAATGTTATTGGTTTTACGTCCCATCAACTACTTTTGGCGGTTTCCGGAAACGTGGAGGTGCCGGAATTTCGCCCCACAGGAGTTCCTCAACGTGCTAATAATTCTACAGACACGATGCTGAGGTATTTGAGCATTGTTAATACACCGGAGTGAGCCAGGAGAGAACCTGCCATGTTGAACACAGAAGGTCAGTCCCTACTGTCTGAGCTACTTAGCTTGCCAAGTGAAAGTGACTGAGCATTTAAATAAATAAATAAATAAATAAATAAATAAATAAATAAATAAATAAATAAATAAATAAATAAATAACATGAAGTCAAAATTTCAAGTTGTTTCTTAAAATCCTGTTTTTAACATTAGCAATCGATAACATTAAATTATGATCTTCTTCTGGGAACTTTATTTTGATAATTTGTTATTTCTAATTACAATATAAGCCTACCATGTTTTTTTATCAGTTATGGTTTTCTCTTCCTAATCATAAATGAACAGCAAGAAAGTTCTTTACCGGGCGAGTTGGCCGTGCGGTTAAGTTTCGCGCAGCTGTGAGCTAGCATCCGGGAGATATTGGGTTCGAACCCCACTGTCGGCAGCCCTGAAGGTGGTTTTCCGTGGTTTGCCATTTTCACAACAGGCAAATGCTGGGGCTGTACTTCAATTAAGGGCACGGTCGCTTCCTTCCCCCTCCTAGGCCTTTCATGTCCCATCGTCACCATAAAATCTATCTGTGTCGGTGCGACGTAACGCAAATAAAAAAACAAACCAAACCCTATGGCACTACAGCCGTTGAAGGGCCTTGACCTACCAAGCGATCACTCCTCAGCCCGAAGGTGTGAAGATTACGAGGTGTCGTGTGGTCAGCACGACGAATCCTCTTGGCCGTTATTCTTGGCTTTCTAGACAGGGGCCGCTATCTCACCATCAGATAGCTCCTCAGTTCTAATCACGTAGGCTGAGTGGACCTCGAACCAGCCCTCAGGTCCAGGTAAAAATTCCTGACCGGGGCCTCCGGGTAAGAGGCAGGCACGCTACCCCTACACCACGGGGCCGCCGACGTAAAGCAAATAGCAAAAGAAAAAAACGTTCCTTTAACAAGCAACATGCCTTTAGTCTCCTCTTTTTGCTCTGTGCAGAATAATCATGTTTAGTTATCTTCATTGTTTGGTCACAAGCTCCTGATAGCAATACTGTCGGTCGGAACAGTAGCTGGAGCTGGTCGATTTGCCAGTAAACGTTTGTGAGCGCCCGATGCTAGACCGGAAATTTGGCCCCGTAACAAGTTGTGAAGCGAGCAATTACTGACTATTAGTGTGCATTAGCACTGGAACCGTCTCTCTTCGATCGGTAACGAACTAAACTAATACAGTTGTCGTTAATTTCTAATAATCACTGAGGCAGAGAACCTTGTTCTGGTTGGCTGGTTCCCAGACTGTCATAATGAAGTCGACACAGTTGAGTTATTAAGCTCGACGAGCCAATCTCCATTGCAATGTCTCCGTTTAAGTAACGAATTGAATTTCGTATGGTAATATCGATACTCAGCCAACACTGAAATCATATGTTTGCGACTTCCTCCCAATCCCTTCTCAATTTGCACGACATTATGCCATTTGTGGTGTGTAAATTTGTCCACCAAATCACACTATAAAATCACCTTTGTAACTACCTTCATTTATACTAGATATACGATGGTGGAAGTGGTTCCTTTTTCAAGGGCAAGTAGAATTAATTAAACATTTTCTCGTAGCTCTAATTAGATTGTTAAAAGCTAGAAAAGAAAAGAAGGAAAATCTGGCAAAAGAAAGAGAACAGCCACGAAGAGAGTGAAAACGGAAGACATACCAAGCCTCGTAAACCTAATACCGTAGAGCAGGGCTTCTCAGGGTATATGCACCAGTGCATTGCGCTGTACACGGTGCAAAAGACGACTTCGCTTGGTTGACCAGTGTGCAGACAAATAGAAATAGCGCTCTCTCTCTCTCTCTCTCTCTCTCTCTCTCTCTCTCTCTCTCTCTCTCTCTCTCTCTCTCTCTCCCCACGCCTGTCTCGCTCGCTCCGCTGTCTCCCTCTTCCTCACTTGTTGCATAGCGCTCGCAATCCGAGCCGAGTTCAGCCGAGCTTAGCCGAGTAGCCCAGAGACGAAGCGTTGGTACGAGCCGAGCCAAGTGGGAACGATGCACTGTGCACAGGAACTCTGCGCCTCAACTTGCACGCGTGAGATTTCGGGCGTTTGAGAGGTTCTGCCGTAGAGAGGAGTTACCGTGCTGTGTACTGGCAATTCAACAGTCACGCTAGAGGGTTGGGAGGGTAGTATACCTGTTTGTATCAGTGTGTCCGACTCGTTGGCTGAATGCTCAGCGTACTGGCCTTCGGTTCAGAGGGTCTCGGCTTCGATTCCAGGCCGGGTCTGGGATTTTTACCTTCATTAGTTAATTCTAATGGCCCGGGGCTGGATGTTTGTGCTGTCCCCAACATCTCTGCAACTCACACACCACACATAACACTAGCCTCCGCTACAATAACACGCAGTTACCTACACATGGAAGATGCCGCCCACCCTTTTCGGAGGGTCTGCCTTACAAGGGTTGCACTTGGCTAGAAATAGCCACACGAAATTAATTAATCAGCGTTGCTGTATTTAGTTCGGAAGACTTCGTGGTGGAGGGTTGTCAGGCGTACGGTGTGTTTGTGAACACTCGGACTATGTTTTCCATTTGGGCAGTACCAGGCTGTCCCCATAGTATGCAGCGTGCTCGCATCAGGTGTTTATCTTTCCGCGCAGCCGAAGACCCGAGCAACCAACAGATTTTTTGTTCATTCATTTAAAATCTGCTTTAGGTCGCACCGACACAGATAGGTCTTATGGCGACGACGGGAGAGGAAAGAGCTAGGAGTGGGAAGGAAGCGGCCGTGACTAATTGAGGTAAAGCCATAGCATCTGCCTGGTGTGAAAATGGGAAACCGCGGAAAAAAACCATATTCAGGTCTGCCGACAGTGGGGTTCGAACCTACAATCTCTCGAATGCAAGCTCACAGCTGCGCGCCCCTAACTGCAAGGCCAACTCGCCCGGTGCAACTAAGTACCTCAGGTAACAGAGGGTAGGCCATATAATACCGTAGAGAACAGGAGTTGCCGTGCTGTGTACTGTCAGTTCAACAACCGCGCTAGAGGGGTCAAGCAATCTCCTGGCGGGTGGAAGGGTAGTTCCCGATTCACTTCGGTGGTATATGAAGTTGCTTATATCTTTGTTGGTAGATGTACAGACACGAAAGAAGTTCCTGCTAGAAAATTTCAGGCACCTAGTCCTTTCCGAAAACCGTCGAAGTACAGTAGTTAGTGGGACGTAAAATTAATAACATTGTATGTGTGTATTACCCCTTTTTCTTAATGATATTTGTTCGTGGCGTCGACCTATGAAATCTTTTGCCACTACTTGCACAATTTGGGAAGAACCTGCGTGTAAGTGGAATTGCGGAAGTGTAGAGTGTTGAATGTGAAGCAAGGAATGTTAAGGACGACATGAACAGTCCCCAGGCCAGGGATATTAATCAATTACAATTAAAAAAGCCCTGACTCGGCCGGGAATCGAACCCGGGGCCGACGGGTGTCAGGCGGACGCGTTGCCCCTTACACCGCGGGGCCGGACTGTATTACCTCTTAGTCCCGTTTTCTGATACGGTTTTGGGGATGAGGTGAGATGAAATTATATGACATGTTTTACGGCTGGATGCCCTTCCTGTCACCAACCTCAGTTAAGGATCTAATGAATGTGAAATGAATGATGAATGAAACTGGATAAGGAGGTGGAAGGAAACGCTTATGGCCTATGAATAGGAACTGTCCCGGCATTTACATGGAAGTGAAAATGGGAACCACAGAAAACCATTTTCAGGACAGCCCACGGTAGGGTTCGAACCTATTCGTCTCCGGAATGCAGAACTTGGCACCGTAGCGCGTTAACACGCGCGGCCACTTAGTTCGGTGTAAATTCAATAACATTATTTACGTTCCCACCTGCTACTTGTACAGTTTTGGAGACGCTGAGGTGCCGGAATTTAGTCCCGCAGCAGCTCTTTTACGTGCCGATTAATCTACCGACAAGAGGCTGACGTATTTAAGCACCTTCAAATACCACTGGACTGAACCAGAATCGTACCTGCTAAGTTGGAGTCAGAAAGCCAGCGCCTCAACTGTCTCAGCCACTCAGCCAGGAAATTTAATTTCAGTTTCACCAATTGCTAATATTAAATTTTTCAAGCCAGTTAAAACTTTTCAGTCGTGAAATCACCAACGTTTTGCCCCAGTGCAGTAGAATGCTCGTCAGATGGATTGCCGCACCTCTCCAAAACGCTGGCAGACAGCGCGCCGTTGAGACACCTTTGTAGAACAATACAGTGACTGGGGGGAGAAATTAGTGTGGAGGATGTTATTTTTCCAGTCACTCAAACAATTTATTGAAAGAACGATCGTTGTACACTTCAGTGGATGTTTTCAGGGACGCTGTCAAGAAGTTTGATTTGGCTGCGTGAGAAATAAAATATTTCGTGGCAATATAAAGTAGAGGTATGTCATGGGATTGAAGCATGACAAGCCGTAAATGAATTTTAAAAAGAGCATTGCTCTCAGGTGATATAAAACAGACATGGCGTTACTAACAGAAGCTAGTATTATTACAATTTGTTTTACGTCGCACCAACACAGATAGGTGCTATGGGGCCGATGGGATAGAGAAGGGGTGGGAGTGTGAAGAAAGGGACCGTGGCTTTAATTAAGATACAGTCCCAGCATTTGCCTGGTATGGAAATGGGGAACCACGGAAAATGATCCTCAGGGCTGCCAATAGTGGGGTTCGAACCGAAGCGAGTATTAGATTATATAGATGGCAAGATATTCAGCGTACTTGGCACTCCATAGGGGAATAAGTTAAATGTTAATGACGCGCATATTATTCAGTAAACAGATACAATTTACCGGATGCTCTGTTAAGTTCCCGGGGCAACACATACTTTGTTTCCTTTTAACAATTCTATGTTGGGGCAAGAAAGTTGTAAGAATATTGTGGTCCAATTCCTGTCATTTTTGTAATAGTAATGTTATTGATTTTATATCCCAGTAACTACAATACTTCGGCGATTTTCGTAAAGGCCAAGGTACCGGAAAATTATCTCGCAGGGATTATTTTATCCATCCCTATAAATCTACCGACATAAGATTGTCATATTTCAGCAACGTCAAATGCAATCGGAGTGAGTCGGGATACAACCCACCATCTTTATATCAGGCGGCCAACACTCTGCCACCTCAACTACTGTTAGTTGCTGGGAGCTTGCATGCGCAGAAAGGTAAACAGCTGGTGACGAGCACTCTGCATGCTGTGGTGACAGCGTGGTACTGCCCAAACGGAAAACACAGGCGAAATCTCCAAGAGACACTCCAACACGATGCCTTCCGAATTGAACGTAGTCACGCTGAGGCAAACAGGTAAACTACCTCCCACCCCTCAGGAGATGGCTTGAACCCTCAGGCGTGGCTGGAGAACCCAGCAATTGGCAGTACACAGAGTCGAAACTCTTCTTCCCTACAGTATTAGGTTTCTAAGGCCTAGTAAGTATTTCATTTTCACGTTCTTCGTGGCTGTTCCCCTTCTTTGCAAGGGGAAGTTCAACTGGTCACCAACCTTCATCGACGTCATCAGAAAAAATCTAAGAATGAAAATGTCAGATGAAGAAGGTGACAGCTAAAAAGGCATGAAAATTAAAGACTCCTAGACCTTGCAAAACTCATACGTCGGGATCGGAAAAGAACAAGAGTAAGCCAACAGTGGTCGGATAGGAAAAATAAAAGTGAGAAGTCTAGCACAAGTAACAATTAAACTCAGCAAGGTTACCCGTACTCTCAAACCCACGCATTGAAATCGTGATCCCTTGAGGTTTAACCCTTTTAGAAGCCCTTACGACAGGAACGGGATACCGTGGATGAATTCTAGAGCTCCCAACAGCAAGTGCAATTACTGTTGAAAGGCATGATTCAGATAATCCAAAGCTTATGAGAACTCGTTGCAAGATTTAGCTATGAATAATATTAGTTTATTGACTTCTACGTCTCAGTAACTTCACTTTTACGGTTTTTAGAGACGCCGAGTTGCCGGAATGTTATCCGCAGGAGTTCGTTTAAGTGTCAGTAAATCCATCGACATGAGGCCGGTGTGTTTGAATATTTTCTGATACCACCGGACTAATCTGGGATAGAACCTCGGACTCGGAAGGCCATAAGCTCTCACCGCCTGAATCACTCCCTTTTCCTAGAATTTCATGAATTTCATTCAATAATGAATTTGATTAACCTAATTCTACACATCCATAGGTTAGAAATACGTCGTTCATAATAGCAATCCGGTAAAAACTAATATTTTCCATTCCCGTACCATTAACTTGCTTTTGGTTTAATGAAGATTTCTGCTATTCCCCGCTTTATAGACATCTTCTGTTAGTAGTGGTGTATTGTTCACAAAGTAACCAAGAGGAATATCTTGTCTACAATTCCAGGTCCCTATTGCTGCTACAACTACAGAGCAATACAATCAACTACTAACCGCAATGTGTTTGTTCCCTGAAACGAGTTCTCATTGCTGTATGCCGCTATCACGAAGTGGTAATGTTGTAACAACACGACAATTTCTTTCATTATTTTAAAAAGATCATTTACTGCCAGCTTTACGAAAGGAATCTTTTAGGACATCATCCATATATCCTTATCATTCTCGTTGAGTAATGTTGGCATTTTTCTTAATCAATCGATCAATCAATCACGACTTATCTGCATTTAAGGCTGCCACCCACGTGACAGAGTCCATATCAGTTGTATATCTAGTATTTCCTTAAATGGCTTCAAAGTAGTTGGAATTTGATCACACATCATTCTTTCTTAATCTGCTTACCCGCCAGGGTTGGCTTTTCTCTCGGACTCAGCGAGGGATCCCACCCCTACCGCCTCAAGGGCAGTGTCCTGGAGCGTGAATCATTGGGTCGGGGATACAACTGGGGAGGATGGCCAGTACCTCGCCCAGGCGGCCTCACCTGCTATGCTGAACAGGGGCCTTGTGGGGGGGAATGGAAAGATTGGAAGGGATAGACAAGGAAGAGGGAAGGAAGTGACCGTGGCCGTAAGTTCGGTACCATCCCGGCATTTGCCTGGGAAAGTGGGAAATCACGGAAAACCACTTCCAGGTGGGAATCAAACCCACCTCTACTCAGTTGACCTCCCGAGGCTGAGTGGACCTCATTGCAGCCCTCGTACCACTTTTCAAATTTTCGTGACAGAGCCGGGAATCGAACCCGAGCCTCCTGGGGTGACAGCTAATCACACTAACCACTACAGCACAGAGGCGGACTATCACACATCTCCCTTGATAAATTGTTCCAATCACCAATTCCTCTGCCTATAAGCGAATATCCTTTTGAATTTCACCTTTGTATTCATTTTATGATCTTTCCAACTGTTACAAACTCCATTTAAGATTATTAGTCTACTAATGTCATTCTCCATTGTCCGGCCCCATGGCTAGATGTTTAGCGTGCTGGCCTTTGGTCCAGGGGTTCCTGGGTTTGATTCCCGGCCGGGTCGGAGATTTCAACTTTCATTCGTTAAGGCCGATGGTTCGGGAGCTGGGTGTGTGTTACGTGTTCATCATTAGACTTTATCAGAGGTAGGGCCCTATCTTCACAGACGCCAGGTAGAACCATGCACTATACGTCGTCAACTCGAAAGACCTGTACCAGGCCTCTTCGGAGGCCACACGCCATTATTATTTTATTTTTTTATTATTACTCCATTGACAGATCGAAACATTCCGCTTAGTCGAGCTGTTCGTCTCCTTACTTCCAAGTTTCCCAGCCCCAAGTTTCCAACAATTTCGTAACACTACTCTTTC
Source organism: Anabrus simplex (assembly GCF_040414725.1). Lineage (NCBI taxonomy): Eukaryota > Metazoa > Arthropoda > Insecta > Orthoptera > Tettigoniidae > Anabrus > Anabrus simplex. Next base: position 611,607,100 of record NC_090265.1, on the reverse strand, counting down.
GTCGAAAATCGGCTGGCACAAACCGTGCTACATCCTTTGAATCCTCTCCAGTTTTTATATCACGTGTTTCTGGCGAGTGTCCCATACAGTAGAACCATACTCTAATTGAGGTCTTCCCAGTGACTTATACGCTCTCTCTTTTACATCCTTACTAAACTTGCTAAATGCCCTCATAATCATATGAGCCATATGGATAGACTGAGTCCAAATGTTCTAGAAAATAATACTGGGTGACTAACTGATGTTTAGTAATAATAATAATAATAATAATAATAATAATAATAATAATAATAATAATTGATTTACGTCCCACTAACTACTTTTACGGTCTTCGGAGACGCCGAGGTGCCTGAATTTCGTCCCGCAGGAGTTCTTTTACGTGCTAGTAAATCTACCGACACGGGGCTGTCGTATTTGAGCACCTTCAAATACCACCGGACTGAGCCAGGATCGAACCTGCCAAGTTGGGGTTAGAAGGCCAGCGCCTCAACCGTCTGAGTCAATCAGCCCGGCAAACTGATGTTTTGATTACAGTATTTTTGTCAAATAACATGAAATCTTAAGTACACTTCAGTGCAAAAGATCAGGCCCATATTCGTAGATCGCAATAGTGTTTTTCTTCCCCTTTACACATTGATGTAACTAACAGCTGACTCCACCCACCCCTTACTACTCTTCTCTAGGACAGACTTCAATACGTAAATCCAAAGAAAAAATGTGAAACAACGGGTGATGTTACAGTCAGTGTAACATGAACAGGGGTCTTAGAAATCCACTGGAATACATATGGAGAAGTGGCCTAGCTCAATGTGATATGATAAGAAATTCAATATTGCGGAGGGAAGGGTGAGTGTTATCCACCAGTAATATTTTGTAGAAAGATAACTTGTCAATTACGTTGCTAGACGCATGTAAGAGGGGAAGATATTTTATTTTCAACCTAAATAACAGCATTTATATGGGGTAGATATTTTGCACACAAATGGACAGGTCGAATTTGTGCGGCATTGAGTGCCGGTTAGATGCCTTCCTGCTCTTCAAATATTTGACTTCTGAACCTCTTCTTTCTTTCTTTCTTTCTTTCTTTCTTTCTTTCTTCTTTTGTCAATCCGTTTACATTCCAGGATTGATTTTTCCCTCAGACTCAGCGAGGGCTCCCAACTCTACCGCCTCAGATGCAGTGCCCTGGAATACGAGACTTTGGGTTGGGGATACGACTGGGGAGGAGAACCAGTACCTCGCCGAGGCGGCCTCACCTGCTATGCTGAACAGAAGCCTTGGTGATAGGATGGGAAGCTCGGAAGGGATAGACAAGGAAGAGGGAAGGAAATGGCTGTAGCCTTAATTCAGGTATCATCCCGGCATTTGCTTGGAGGAGAACTGGGAAACAACGGAAAAGCATTTTGAGAACGGCTGAGGAGGGAATCAAATCCCCGTCTACTCTGTTGACCTCCCGAGGCTGAGTGATACCCCTTCCAGCCCTCGTACCACTTTTCGAATTTCGTGGCAGAGCTGGAAATCGAACTCGGGCCTCCGGGGGGTGGCAGCTAATCACACTAACCACTACACCACAGCTCCTGAATCTCTACCGATCTGATATCGTAATCTTGGCGTTTAGATGGCAACTCTTCTCTATTGTTAATCAACACAAGCTAAAATTTGGTAATCAGCAACATATGGTGTACTTGGTGATTATAAAACTGGGGTGATAATTTTAATTATGCGCCATTTGCAATTAACACGGAGCTTCACGTTTTTCTTGCAAGTGTATTTTGTATTTGCGGTGAAGGTTCTTAAATCAGGAGATGGTGGTTATTATTGTTTTTAGAGAAGTACAACTGGGCAACCATCCCCTGTTAACACTAATGAGAGTACGAAAGTAAGAGTTCCCATCCTTCGAAGAATGAAGGTATCAGCAAAGCATAGGGAAGCGCCGCGAAGGGGGTGAAAATGAAAAACTCCCTGGCCGTCGCAAATGTAATACTGTCGTTGTCGGAAAATAACAAGAGTTTACTAAGGGGGGGGGGGCGGATAGGAAAGATGAAAGTAATGAGCCTTACAGAAGTAAGTGGACTAAGCTAGAGGAACTGTGCTCACCAACCCATCCTCCCTAACTGAGATACCGTGGTCTCCCTTTTAGTAGCCTCTTACGACAGACAGGGGATACCGCGGATGTATTCTAGCGCCCCAACCACAGGGGGTGTTGGCAATAGAATTTACGATTTATGCACGCATAGATAAAACAGTCCAGCACCTTGGCCTTCGGTACAGGGGCCGGGGATTTTTAACTGCATATAGGTAATTCCTCTGGCTTGAGGATCGGGCGTTTGTCTTACGTCTGAAAACACTTCTCACCATCTACATACAACACTCCACACTACCAACGACCACAGAAACACTCAATTGTGAATACATCCTTTCAGATAGGGTTGACGTCAGGAACAGTATTTTGGGCTCTCACGCTGGTCTACTGACAGCTGCCGACTTCCATCTTCTTATTATGCTTTTTACTGCCGCTTTTTCCCCACACCTGTAGGAGCGCGGTTGCGAACTGCGTCGCACATGTGGATTTGGCCCTGTTTTACGGCCGGATGTCCTTCCTAACGTCAACCCTATATGGAGGGACGTAATCACTATTGCGTGTTCCTGTGGTGGTTGGTAGTGTGGTATATTGTCTGAATATGATGACATACACACCCAGTCTCAGAGCCACAAGAATTAATCAAAAGCGATTAAAATCCCCGACTCGGCCGGGAATCGAACCCGGGATCCTCTGAACCGAAGGTCAGTACGCTGACCATTCAGCCAAAGAGAGCTGTCGACTCCCATGGATGGACTTTATTCCCAATATTCGACAACAAATTCGTCACAAATGGTCTACGGATGGGAAACATCTCAAATTCACAAAGGTAGAGCTTATGCTCTCGTACAACCCATCAGCCCTATCAAGCCTTGGTATAATAAGTTTCATCGATCACGAGGTCTAACGGTTTCAGTAATCCGAATGAGGCTAAATCATGGATCATTCCCGTCACATCTAAATCACATAGGAGTTTTGGATTCACCGCGATGTGGATGTCAGTACGTAAAAGATGGAGATCTAAACCAAATTTTGTTTAAGTGTGGCCTTTATGATGCTTTTCGAAGCCGCTTTCTATCAGAACTATGTTACCTACAAGTGCCGTTCCGACCAGTGCTGCATTGGTGTTGCAACGTGAAAACATTTCAGTTTTCAATGCTGTGATGAACTTTTTGAGAACCGCGGATATAAGAATTTGACTTTGTGCTCATCGCATTGTTGCCAGTGTTTTGCTTTTTCTCCCCCTCTCCTCCCGCAATACAGATTCAGTGTGGTTTTATGTACTGTACTTGATGAATGTGGACAATTTGGTTTTTATTTCCTACACGTACTTTGCGCTGACAATTCATATTTTTCTCTCTGTGCTGTGAGTGTTCGTTGTTCATGGTGTAACTGTTCCACCTCGTCCAAAACACTTGGGGAGATGAAAGTTATTTATCTTGGGACACATGAATATTAAATAAACTATTTGTGGCTTGCCCGCAAATTGCCACGCAAATAGAAACAATCAACATTCCATGGTTCCCCATTTCTCTATGTAATATTTGGGCGCCATGGTTACAGTTTTAAATAAAACTGTAAACCAAAATTTATATTTACTAGCATAGAGACTTACACTTAAATCACAGGGGTAGGATTTTAAATAATTAACCATTAAGTATCGCTTAAGAAAGAAAATTAACGCAATATATAAATAAATGTATTATACAAAAAATGAGATGAATCGGAAAAGTTTCCTTAAAGCGTGGAGGAATTTAGAATTTAATTTACTGAATTTACTTATTGCTTGCTGTATCTAATTGAAGGTCACCAATTACAGCTTCCGTTGAAGTCATCTGGTTTCCGTGGTTACTCGTTCTCTTCTTCTCGATGTTGAATTTGCTCCATGGACATCCTTCCTTCCTTCTCTGATATGGTACGGGCTATCTGGACTAGCACTCCCTGCTTGACTAGTTTTTAAATTAGACATTGGCCCTATACTTGTAAAAACTGATCAGCGTTGATCGCATGAGGAGAAAATTCAGAGATATGAATTTTTCCATATTAGTAGAAATCTCAATCCAACTGAGCTATACTATTTATACGGTACAGACTTGTACCAAAATTCCATGGACTTGAACTAAACACAGTTCTTCGTCCAGAAGATTTACTGAATATAACACAAGCCGTAAGCTTGTTTCGTTTCACGTAGATCCGCTAACATTACCGCACGTAAGTACTGTATCGAAGCGATAACACATTGTACAAAAATAACTATGTCGCGGAGCGGCCACACTCTGTTTCAAAAATCACATCACGTCGTTCAAAGTAGATGTTCACAGTAGAAGTAGTAGTGATGATGGAGTATCCGTAGTTAGGTTGTAAGCTCGTACGGTTGTAAGGTCCCGTTCTCGTGTTGAGAATCAGTATATATCCGGGCTCACCCCCACTCTTGGTAACAGTTCAATCTCAAAACTCATATACAACGAAGTATCTGATTCGATAGATCGAAGCATCAACTCTCCTTCTCTTCTTCCTCGACAAGTCCAGAAGGCGTGGCGATGATATAGCTGACCAGCTTGCAAGCCTCGCGCACGGGTCGCTGTTTACTAGCCTAGGTCATAAAATAAACCCATGACTCACGCAAAATCCCAAGCTTCAAGAATAACCCTCCGTATACACAAATATGAGATGAAATGAAAACAACTATGTCTCAACATATTGACCGTATTTACAACATAATGAATTCTTATCCTACATAATATAATAATTTAAATAATAAAACGATGTTATCATATATACAATATGATTCCAAAAAACCTTGATTACAAATGATTGACGTTGAATAAATATGTTATTACAAATAATTGCCGATGGCGGATAAACTTGATATCAAATGATATCGCGTAAAATGATATTATATTAAATTAGTAGGGCTGGAGAAGCCTGGACGGTTACAATGGAGCATGACCAAATGTTGTTACAACGAAGGTCGATTAAATAAATAAATAAATAAATAAATAAATAAATAAATAAATAAATAAAGTAAATAAGTACTGACGGCTGTTAGTACTCTCTTGGTAATAAAATAGAATTTGTACCACTGGGCTGGGTGATTCAGATTGTACGGTGCTGACTTTTCGAACCGAACTTAGCGGGATGGATCCCGGCTTATGATTAATGATTGGTGTTTGTTGTTTAAAGGGGCCTAACATCGGGGTCATCGGCCCCTAATGGTACGAAATGAGACGAAATGAGATGACAAATTAAAAGTCCAAAATTCTCCACTGACCAGAATTCAAAGCGTGAGGACGAAGAATGAATGGTTGGATTTATATGAAGTTAAAACGATCAGTGGATCCGACCCACAGTGCCTCACATGCACAGAAGCTGGCACAAAACAATAGTAGTGCGGGCCAAGGGACTGCTTCTATAGCATAATGCTGAATCGATTAGAATATGCTCGTTCTCGAAACGGGTCCAAAATCCAGGTCATTCGCCCTCATAATGGTATTTATCGCTAGAAAAGTAGAACCATGGTATTTCCCATGTTGCGGTACTAATCAAGAGTAGACTCACGGTATTCCATACATTATGGTACGACTCACAGGTAATGAAATTCGCACATGTATTACACACCTAATGTGTTTCGCACATTGCGGCGCCCTTGACAGACAACGCAAACCTATGGTCTTCTTCATCACCGAAGTGTACTAACCACAGGGACTCGTACTATCCCGTGGTGTTCCTCATATAGTGGGTACTAACCATAGGCAAGCCAGAACCATGGGTTCCTTCACCCCATGGTGTCGCTCATATATTGCTACTGATCACAGGTACTGTAAAAGCCGTGGTGCCCACGTTTGCTACTAATCACAAACCTATTTGGTACCCAACATAGTGGTACTACGCACAAGTGAAGGCGACCCATGGTGTTCCCCGCGTGGTGGTACTAATCACAAATAGTTTCATGGTTCTAATTTGATCATCCCTTGGTCGACCCTTTTAGTCGCCTCTTACGACAGGCAGAGGATGCCGTGGGTGTATTCTTCGCCTGCGTCCCCCACCCACAGGGGGTGATCCCGGCTTAACCCGATGGTATGACGGTGCATAAATACGGCAGTCTCATGGCGGTAGATTTACTGGTACGTACAATAAGTCCTCTGGGACAAGATACTGGTTCCTCGGCGACTCTTAATAACTAGTTAGATGAGGTAAAACCAACAACAATGTTATTCGTATTCTTCTTCGCATTCTTCTTCTTCTTTCCCCAATTCTTGGAGTCGGCACTATACGTGGATTAAGACCAATTTCACAGCCGGCGCCCTTCCTGTGCCAACCGCATATGGAGAGATGTATTCACCATTGCGTCTTTCTGTAGTTCTTCGCAATGTGATGGGTTGTATGTAACTGAAGATGTTGACCAACACCTAGCCCCCTAGCTATAGGAATTGAACAAACAGATGTAACGCCAATAATATTATTAGTCTATTATTATTATTATTATTATTATTATTATTATTATTATTAATGTCTGGCTTATTGGCTGAATGGTCAGAGTAGTCACCTTCTGTTCGTAGGGCCCCGGGTTCGATTCCGAGTCCGGTCGGAGATTGTAGCGGTTATTTCCCGTTGGTCGAAGACTGGGTACTTGCACTGTTCTCAACATTCCTAGAACGGACACACGGACATAGTACTATCCTTCACTATAAAAGCACGCAGTTCCCATACACGGCAGATTCCGCCCACGATGGTGGGTCTGCCTTACAAGGGCTGCATCATGCTAGGAAGAGTCACACGAAATATTTATAACATTTGTAGTTTGTACCATGTACTTTTTTAACAATTTGCTGTAAGTTGCACCGACACAGATAAAGAGCTAGGAGTGGGGAGGAAGCGGCCGTGGCCTCACTTAAGGTACAGTCTCACTAATTGCCTGGTGTGAAAATGGGAAACCACGATAACCGATCTTCAAAGCTGCCGACAGTGGGGCTCGAACCCACTATATCCCGGATTCTACCTCACAGCTGTGCGCCCCTAACCGCAGGGCCAGCTCACCCGGTATGTATTTTTCTGTACTACAGGACAGGAATCTTTAACTTACTTGCTCAATTTTCGATCTGATATCGATATATTTTATATTCCGTACACACTTCACTGAATATAGCCACTGATAGAAGATGGATCGTTGAGTTATAGATAGCGATTGAGTTAGCTGCGCTCTACCGAGCGAGTTGGCTACGCAGTTTAGGCCACGTAGCTCTTCGCTCGCATTCGGGAGATACTGGGTTCGAACCTCACTGTCAGCAGCCCTAAATATAAACTTCCACGGTTTCTCATTTTCTCGCCAGGCAAATGCTGTGACTACACTTCAAATAAGGCCACTGTCACTTCCTCCTCAGTTTGTCATTTCCTCTTCTATCGTCACCATAAGATCTGTGTCATTGCGACGTAAAGCAAATGCCAGGAAGAAAGCTGTGTGTTATCGATCGTGTAGATGCAGCTTACGTCCAGGAGACGGTGGGTTCGCACCTCGGCATTAAAGGTAGTTTACCATGGTTTCATACCAGGCAAATGCAAGGACTGTACCTTAATTAAAGACAGGCGGATATCCTCCCAATTATAGTCCTCTGTAATCCGTGCGTTGCCGAAAACGTGCATGTTGCTGAAACATTAAACCATTAACTAAATAATAAAAACAAAATTCACTGATTAGTGCAGCTTCTATATTTTATATTCTGCCAGTAATCTCAATTGTTCGGCTTTATGTTGTATTATTTCCAGCATTTCATTCTAAAATTAAATAAATAATCTCATTTATAATGAATCAAATCGAATTACTTCCTATCTACGGGAGCTATCAGCATAAACCAATTAGCTTTATTGAAGAGTTTTACAGCGCTTTTTTAACGTTAGTGATACGGAGGCTTCTGCTCAGCTATTAATACATAAATTGCTTTGTAGAAATGGTTCATATTTCAAGTACTTGGTACGGCATGAACTGTTTTTGTAACTAGTTCAATTAAATTGTTCACATACTCATAGCCGTGACTGCGTGGTTTCTAAAATGATTTTCATCGGCATGTTTGTGTCTCTGCCTTTCCACTCCACTCTATGCTGGCCTCTGTTATCAGGTATTAACTTTTGTACATTTATGAATTTAGTATGCAAATATATGAATACAGTGGATCAAAAATACTTGACTGGCCTTAGACACATTACATTATTGTAAACACTACGTGTCAAATGAAGCAGAAACTGCTAATATATAGATACCGTGCACAGAGAGGGATATGGTTTATTTTAACTGACAAAGTTAGGGGTATGTGTCCCTGCCTTACACTTAACCAGTGAATACATGAATAGCATAATAAAATATTTAAAAAATGGAACAAATGACTATGCTACTGTTCTATCTTACTGTAGATAATATATATATATAAATATCTTTTGACGCTACTTGTACCATATGTTAGGAACCTGAGTGTATTTGGAAATTGCGGATGTGTGAAGTGTTGAATCGGAGGAAAGGAACCTTAAGTACGACACGAACACCCAATCCCCAGGCCAGAGATATTAATCATTTTACAATTAAAAATCCCTTGACCCAGCCTGGAATCGAAGTCGGGGCCGCCGGGCAAATATATAATAAACTACACAATGTAAAATAAATGAACATTTGGTTCCTATGTACAATAATATAACGTCCGAAGAAATTAAAATGTAATAATAATAATAATAATAATAATAATAATAATAATAATAGATAACTATTGTTATTTACAATTTAATGTTAAATACCAGAAATTTTTCATTCAAGATCGTTTTAACATACATGTGGGCTACAAACTTTACGAATATAGGGATCGGGATAAAGATTACCGAACTACTACTATTCTATTGCTTGCTTTATAATAGGAGTAACGATGACATGATAATTATTATAGTGATGATAATAATAATAAGAAAAAAGATCAGAAGAAGAAGAAACTGTTGTTCCATGAGTTCATCCCACGGAGACATTCTAAGCACACTCGTTTAAATCCTACGTGGTTTGAGATCCCTCTGACCTCCTGAGGAAGGAAGTTCCTTTGACGGATGGTCACAACAGTGAAGGAATTGTAGGTTGAGTATTTACGCTTAGAATAATAAGCAAGCCGTGTTCTGCACTCTGGTACTTTTATCATGCTGCTCAGGAAGGCTATAGCTCTTCGTCTAAAATAACAAACTTTCCAATGTTGTCTGGTGTTTAAAATCAAAATACGTACGTTGTAAGGCATGTCGACTTCTGACGTCGAACAGGTATTCGTCTAGGCAACTCATTACCATGAATAACTCTCGTATACCTTTCCTGTATAGTATGAGGGATGAGTTCCTTTAAGGGATAATATCTTCAAAGATATGTGGGAAATAACAAGCATCTACGTCAATACAATTAAGAGCATCATCTGGAGTTTTCATCACGCTAAACTTACGATACCAGAGCAGAAAGAGGTAGTTCCTTTCTTCTCAAGCAGAAAGAAGTAGCAGTCGAAAAGTTGTAATAAACCTGAAACTGAGTTATCAAAAAATTGGAGTTTATCACGGTGGGCACAATATTTTTTAAAAATCTTGCTCTTTGGCCAGAAACTTTATTTTTACTCTCCTCAAGCGGACACACTTGTCCACTGTGGCGCTCAACGTGTTAAGTGCCTCGGAAAAATAGGGTTTTTTGTTACAATTTGCTTTACGTCCCACCGACACAGATAGGTCTAATGGCGACGATGGGATAGGAAAGGGCTAGGAGTGGGAAGGAAGCGGCCGTAGCCTTATTTAAGGTACAGCCCCAGCAATTCCCTGGAGTGAAAATGGGAAACCATGGAAAACCATCTTCAAGGCTGCCGATGGTCGGATTCGAACAATAATATAAATATTTTTGAACCACTGTAAACGGAAGATCAAACGCGTACCATTTGATTACAAATGAGAAGGTTCTGAGTTTGAATCCTAATGAACTCCGATGGGATAGGACCTATGCTTAGCGATACTGAACTAAGAATAGGTATAGTACACCGTTGATCGTAAAAAATGAGGGACCGTGAGAGCAAAAATAATGCTGTACAAGACCATATCAAGTTTACTAAACATTCATATATGGACTATTTAGCTGTTTTGTATTCTGTTTGTTCCAAAGTCCCTGGGAAATAATTTAGTATACTTTATAGTCTACCTATCTAAGACAAGGTTTTAAGATATCTTTGGTTTCAGAATCATGATAGATTAGCGGCTTACAGGAAATCCAAAAGTTATCTAACAGTTTTCTCATATAGGTCCACTCTTGATTTCTGTAAAATCTACGGACTCTTTGTAAACATTAATTTTAGCCAATTTTTGTGTAGTAAGTTACACGTTTTTTTTTTTTTTTTTACTTTTTAAATAACGAAGTAAATTAATGTTTGCTGTAGTGTTCAGTGACCGGCTCGCTAACAAATCAGCATCGAGTCCGCCGACTGGCAACGCTGCAGTCTGCCTGTAACGGTTTGCATACACTCAAGATAGTCAGGTAACGCCTAAACTAACTCATTCACTGACAGCACTGCCTTCGTGATGCACAGGTCGTACTGTAGCTCGGATGACGTCACGCAGAGAGGCGAACAGTTTCCTCCGTCGGATCCGCACAATGTAAGCACATGATACGACTGTCTTAGAGTTGAGAAATATTCACAAATGTTGTGTTAACAGAATAGGTGAGATCATTAACATGTGTAATCATTCGATATCTCGTAAGTTATGTCTAGGTAATTTTAGGAGAAGCAGGCTTGAAATGTCATCAATGTGGTCAAAGCATAACAATTGTATTACTCGTCCATGCACCCAACAAGTCATAATTATATTGCATTAAACAAAAATATGGAGACGACGATGAGAAGAAAAAGGATAAGAAGGCTGTATCACCATATCTCTAGAAGATGGGTGGGTTTCTTTTCTTGGAACTTCTGGCTCTATCCTTCAAGGAATGAAGTTGCATTGCTTGTAATATCTAAATATTGTCTACGAGCAAGAGTTTAATGTAAATTGTGTTTAATAATACCAAAACCATTTAATACAAGGTTAGGTTTTATAAATTGCTTTTAGTTCTACATTTTGGACCGGATTACCCTTTTATTGCACGTTCTCAATATTACCTAATCTAAGAAATAACACAAATATACGCTCTCTTGGTTACTGATCATCTATGTTACTTTTAAGATTGTACTTCATTAACAATAAAATGCACTGCCATAAATCTACACATCTTGGAAAAGGTCAAAAGCAGTACTCACCCTCAGCTCTGGAAAATAAGTTAAGTACTCTTCTGCATGCCTCGTAATAGTTACATTTTCCGTTAGGATTTTCTTCAATAAGTTTCTCCTGCCCTCATTCGTAAGAAATGAGAATATTGGTGTATAGTCACTTGTATAGTTGGATATTCGTCGTGACGCGTACAACTTTCTGACAGTGTTGCAATTTATTTAAATTATTGACATTATATTTACACAAAATATGCTATATGGTAACGATTCAATGAATAAATTCCACGAGAAGCATTACGTTCCTTGAATTTACATTAAATACCAAACCAAACCAAACTCTATGGCACTACAGCCCTTGAAGGGCATTGGCCTACCAAGCGATCGCTGCTCAGCCCGAAGGCCTGCAGATTACGAGGTGTCGTGTGGTCAGCACGACAAATCCTCCCGGCCGTTATTCTTGACCTTCTAGACCGAGGCCTCTATCTCACCGCTGGATAGCTCCTCAATTCTAATCACGTAGGATGAGTGGACCTGAAACCAGCCCTCGGGCCCACGTAAAAATCCGTGACCTGGCCTGGAATCGAACCCGGGGCCTCGTGATATGAGACAGGCACGCTACCCCTACACCACGGGGTGTAAACTATAAGGTGTCTATAACCTTAGTAAGAGCTGTTCATGTAAATCCTAATGTGATAAATTTAGAGAACAAGCATGCAGTACACTTAAAAAGAATAGTACCGAGCTCGATAGCTGCAGTCGCTTAAGTGTGGCCAGTATCCAGTAATCGGGAGATAGAGGGTTCGAGCCCCACTGTTGGCAGCCCTGAAGATGGTTTTCCATGGTTTCCCATTTTCCCAGCAAGCAAATGCCGGGGCTGTACCTTAACTAAGGCCACTGCAGCTTCCTTCCAATTCCTAGGCCTTTCCTATCCCATCGTCGCCATAAGACATATCTGTGTCGGTGTGACGTAAAGCAAAATAGCAACAAAAAATGGTCTGCTCTCAACAGTCACAATTATCCAAAGAATGCTCTCAATTATTATGTATTATATCCACGAGTACTATATTCATAACATCCATTTAAACCGCCCTAATCAATCAGCTCACGTTTCCTACAATACGGCCTGTACATTACGAAGGCAGGGCTAACAGTATAGTATATATATTTTCTGTTGACACTCGTCTACACTAGATAGCATTGTTGTCATTTTTCGCAGTCCGGCTCAACGATATTCTTCCTTTTCCTTATCGCTAGCGGCATCATCTTGTTTGAGGGCTATTCAACAAAATGTGTTATTTGTCATCGAATACTACTACGTTATTGGCTCCCTCTACAGATCAATGGTAGATTCACAGCGTATAAATCCCGCGATCGCGGGTTCATACCCTACAGCGGTAGTCGGATTTTTGGAGGGCAGAAAAAGTCCACTCGACATTCCATGTCGTATGATGGGTCGGTGGATGCTGAGTGGGTCTCGACCCACAAGTTGCCACGGCTGTTCCGTGGTCCGACAGCTCTGCACTCCGACCGGCCAACTGAGCAGACGAGGGGTGGCTACGTCTCTACCATATATTATTATTATTATTATTATTATTATTATGCATTTCATACATCGTATTTTAGCATTCAACACAATTGGGAAGTGATACTCTGGATACTCTGCTGATATTATGAAAATACGTTTTCAGCAATTGATGGACACAGTGGAAAAGCGGCACAAGTCGAAAATAACATAAATTTACAGGAGAAAAGAGTTTGTGTCCCTAATGTTTAAAAATGAAACATAGAACTGAAATAATTGGAAGTTGTTTGGGAAATCATAGCACACATTCTATTAAATATCGGCTGAAAAGTAATCAGTAATCACATACTAAGCATTCATTACTAATTTTAATGAAAATGAGGGCAAAGGATCTGTGGCATGTCGTCATTAGGTAATTAACCTAATACTTTCTTTGTAAATGGGAAGGTTTCAAAAATCTAGTATTAAATAACATGGGGGGGGGGTGTCGATGCGGTACGAATTAGATCAAGTTTCATTGTCGAATTAAGCCGTACATGTATCATTGAAGAAACAGATATGAATGAATGATCTAACAGAGTACATCCATTTCTTCATCTATGCTTTCCACTGCATGTCTTCCTGTTCTGTTATCACACCTCAGTACTGAGCAAAGAAGACAAATAGATAGCACAAACCACAGTAGACTCTGCAGTCATTTTTTCAGTATCATGCCCATTATATTTTATCATTACTGAAAATGAAATGGGGTATGGTTTTTAGTGCCGGGAATGTCCGAGGCCAAGTTCGGCTCGCCAGATGCAGGTCTTTTGATTTTGACACCCGTAGGCGACCTGCGCGTCGTAATGAGGATGAAATGATGAAGACGACACATACACTCAGTCCCCGTCTCAGCGAAATAACCAATTATGGTTAAAATTCCCGACCCCACAGGAAAACGAACCCGGAACTCCTGTGACCAAAGGCCAGTACGCTAACCATTTATGCACGGAGCCGGACTTTATCATTACTATTTTGCTATAAACGAGAAAAGCAGTTATCTTTTAATATTTCCAAAATGGTCGCATGAATTTTGATTCTTTGAAAAAGTATATTTTCTGTACCGGAAGGACCTGTATTAATAAAACCAACTTTCTCTAGCTTTTACGATAAAATATAAGAGATCCCAACCAGAAGTTTTTTTTTTGACAGGTAATGTCTGTAATGGCCAAGATCATTCCTTGTCAAATAATCGAAACGAGATTTTCAATTCTGGGCAGGCATATGGACCAGATATTCACTCAGCCTACACCAAAAATGGGTAGTAGGTTGTTATTATTACTGAGGGCAAAGGCAATCAAATAGAGTATATCATTCTTTCCCACTATCCAAAATATTTATTTATTTATTTATTTATTTATTTATTTATTTATCATGTATTTTATTATGTATTACAGTGATAGCTCTCAACATTACAATATCCAGAACAGTTCAAGTATACAATGTTAATATTAATGTTATAAAAAAACACAGACACAGGAGTAGCCTTCAACTTCCACTCCACCCAGGGCCTTCGTGGTCTGTATAGAAATAATCTTGCTTTTACTTTCTGTCACGGTTAGGAGATTCCCAGCGTCTTAATATTTTCATCGTAAACTCACTTTCGAATTCGAAATTGCCAATGAAAGCTGATCGATATGGAATTGCACCAAGGGAGACATTCTGAAGGTATCATTACACCTCTGAGATTTTCAAAGCTCATTTCGTATTCTATAGCACAAGGGCTGTGCTTTTACGACCCGTACACATCTTCGTTAAGTGGTTTACGGTTCATTTACTTGACTCATATAACCATGCCACGCCGATGACGACATGACACACACTGGCGGTAATTGTGCGGAGAGATTGGATGTGACTAAAGATTTATCTTCCGAAATCCGATAACGGCCACAGACGGGGATGCACGAGAGAAAATAAAAAGGATATCCGATTAAACTCAGATTATGACACCATTGCTTTTAAGGTTAAGACCCTCAAGCCGTCGTTACCAAGCAGACGGTAATGTAGTGGAATGTAAAATACTCCGGAAATCGATTTTACTAGCGAGTTTTAGAGAAGAATGAAAGGAAATCCGATGTGCCGCAGCTGCGAAAGAGTTGGAGATAAAATAAAAGGGAAAAGTATAGTGACATCTGCTGGGTTAAGCATCATTGGATGCTGTTTTTAAAATGTATTTTTATGAGAGGGTATAGGAGAGAAAACTTTCATTATATGGAGGAATTTCACACGAAGAGAACAAAATCAGCGTGGATGGTATATCTTAAGCCAGGGCGGGAAAACTGTTTCCATAACCGACTATTTATTTATTTTATTTATGTATTTATTTTATTTTTTTATTTATTTATTTATTTACTAGCATGTACCCGCGGCTTTTGCCCGCGTTTATGAATTCAATTATTGTTTTATACATAAAAAATATTTTTTCCTTATAGAGCTTCCGGTTGAACTATATTAGTGTCCTTCCAAATGGAGCTAAGATATATAGTGCGTTTGCCTTTCCAACTCTTGAACAAACCACGTACAGTTGGCAATGGGAGACGCAGCCTTTTCGAAGATGGAGTCCTACAACTTTAAGAGAATTTTCGTATGCCTTGTTGATGTTCTTAGCGAAACTGAAACAAACGGGGAACTGCAGACATATAAACATAAACTGTATATCCGAAGAAATTATTCGAATCCGAGGAATGAATATTACTTCGCTCGCGGCATGCCCAACATGAGAATGGCTTCAATAATATTAGTCACCAGTTTCAGAGTTGTGTTCATTGCAGAGGGCAGGATTCTTATTCTTAAGAAGGATAATCGGTGCGACAATCGTCCGCTCTAAGATGTTCGAGGGTACTCCAGGTGACTCCAAGTCTTTCAAAAGCTCTGCCGTGTAGTCGGTAGACTTTTAACTTTGTAGAACATCGGGTAATTATTGTAAAAGTTGCTTGTTGATGACGATGAGAGCCTCACTTCTTGGAGTAAGAATTGCTCTTTGACATGGCCATGCGTAATTGATGAAATGCTGTGGCCACGAATGTTAAAAATTTCAGATCTGTGCATGTTTATAATAATCTAATCTTCTTTACTATAACCTATTTTTTCTCTAAATGAAATAATAAAACATGAGTTAGTTGAAGGAAAACATGATCACCGGATAATTCTTGTGAGTGTTGCTTATTGATGACGTTGACAGCTTCATGTCTTAGTGCAAGAATTGCTCTTAGACACAGCCATGCGTCTTAGGTTGAAACCTGTGCCAACTTACGACAAACATTTCAGATCTTAGTTTGCCGTAAATTTGGCTGGGCACCGCAAACAGACAGACAGACAGACAGACATCATGCACCGAAGGAAAATGGCTTGCTATTCCACGGACTTAAAATGACACCTTGACTGATATATTTATTATTCCTTGTTTATTCTTATCGTCTATCTTGTTTCCTATATAATTCCTGTAAATGTATACATGTCCAACCCTTGTCCCCTTTCTCTACGCGGTTTGGGTATGAAGTGAGATGAATCTTCGTAGCAAGTTTTTACGACCGAATATATTTCATGACGTCAAGCTAATCAGATGTGTTAATGAGATGAAATAAATGACATAATATATATGATAGTAAGAATGAAGAATGCCGAGCTCGATAGCTGCAGTCGGTTAAGTGCGGCCAGTATCCAGTATTCGGGAGATACAGTAGTGGGTTCGAACCCCACTGTCAGCAGCCCTGAAGATGGTTTTCCGTGGTTTCCCATTTTCACACCAGGCAAATACTGGGGCTGTACCCTAATTAAAGCCACGGCCCCGCTTCCTTCCCAGTCCTAGCGCTTTCCTGTCCCATCGTCGCCATACGACCTGTCTGTACCGGTGCGACGTAAAACCAATAGCAAAAAAAATATAATAGAATGAAGAAGATGAAACTCGGCGCCGGCACATAGCCCACTGCTCTCGAATAGCTCAAAATTTACGTCCCCATCCGACGGTCGAATCACCATCAACAGCTTCATATGCCCTCACACCACGTAAGACCAAAAACGGCCTGCTACGCCATGGACGTAAAATGGCTCCTTGAATTGTGTTCTGTACCTACCTTATGTACGTTGCCTAGCGACATTTAGATCTACAGGGTACTATCCTTCTTTAAAAGCGTGACTATGCATATTATCTTGGTGACAGCATGTTGGATTGTCATATCCCAAAACATGTTTTCGGGTGGTTTTTCGTTCATAACTCACCAACGAAAGCAAAAATGAAAATTCCGGCTTCGAGGTGCATTCGGACCCCCTTCCATCAACCTATGTTCAAAATTTCAGATCTCTGCGTGCTGTAGATTCTGCTGGGCATCGCTTTGCCCGCGTTTAGTAATTCAACCGTTAGTTGATTCTAAACTCTTTATTTAAAAGCACATTAAAGCACTATATTAACTCACATCTTTTTGACGTAAATTGCATGAAATACATTATTTTATTTTTATTATATTGTTACTTTCAATGCTTAAGATACCAGGTAATGGATGGTACAAATAATATTAAAACCATGTAAAAGACCATGTTATATAATACAAAATATATTGTTTCCTTAGAGCTTCGGAATAAACTATAGTAATTCCCTTCCATTTGGAGGCAAGATGTATAGTGTATTGTGTTTGCCTTTCGAACTCTTGAACAATCCACCTACAGTTGACAATGGCAAAATCACCGTTTTCGAAGATTAAGCGATTATCCTATGTCAACATTTCAGATCTCTGCGTGTCTTCCTTTTATAATTGTAGATTTATTTAGTATGCCTTTGTAGATGGTGAAGTTAGGGCTCTTGGCCCTCTCTTACAGTTAACCACTGTAGTAATATCATCCATGGGAGAAGAGCTCAGAGTACATAATATATAGTAAAAAGCTTAGACAATAACACGTCCGAGCCATTGACTGAATGATCGACGTTGAAACCTTCGTTTCACAGGGTTCTTTTTCGATCCTCGGTCGGGGATTTTGATCGCATCTGATTGACTCTTCTGGCTCGGGGAGTGAGTATTGGTATATGTCCCAACATTTCTCTTTTCATATTCAGACAACACACTACACTATCAACCATCATAGAAACACGTAATAGTGATCACATTCCACCATATAAGGTTGGCGTCAGGGAAGGCATTCGACCGTAAAACAGGGTCAGATTCATATTACTACACAGTTTGCACCCGCAATCCCACAGATATGGGAAATCTGTAGTAAAATAAGAAGAATAATCTACATAATAATACATTACACTCTTCTAACTCGTAGTCATTCACTCAACACGTCATACAAATTTGTCAGCTGCGTTCAAGGGATAGACTGGGCAAGCGGTCTTAAATTTAGGTAATGGAGTGGTATCTCTTACAGTGACAGGCAAGGATTTCCAAAACCTGTGACCTGTCACAAAAAATTAATTGATATACATAGAGGATTGGTGAACAGGAATAAAAAAGGAGGGCAAGTACTTAAGTTGGGATGAAATGTACAGAGGTCTGCCTTCAGTGACCAGCTGAGATTTCAGCCATTTAATTTAAATTTCGTGTGGCTATATCTAGCCGGGTGCATCCCTTGTAAGGCAGACCCTCCGATGAGGGTGGGCGGCATCTGCCATGTGTAGGGTAACTGCGTGTTACTGTGGTGGAGGATAGTGTTATGTGTGGTGTGTGAGTTTCAGGGATGTTGGGGACAGCACAAACACCCAGCCCCCGGGCCATTGGAATTAACCAATGAAGGTTAAAATCCCCGACTCGGCCGGGAATCGAACCCGGGACCCTCTGAACCGAAGGCCAGTATGCTGACCATTCATTTCAGCCATGAAATGGCTTTATAGTATATGGTGACATGTGTATCATATTTGTAAAAGGCAACAATTACTTTTTTGTTGAGTCTACAAGAACAACGTCACAGCAGTTGAGGATGAGAAGCATCGTAGCAGTCGTCGCCACGGCAGGCCTGTAGCGACTCGAACGCTGTTGTATGTACGTGTCGAACGTTGACGTCGACGTCATTTCAACATGTTTGGGAGGCGCAGTTTTATTTTATACAGAAAAAAGCACATTTATCAGCGTTTCCCGTGTACTTTCTGGCTAATGGAAATTTGGTACCCACGTGTGATAGGCTATTTTCAGTTATGAAATTAATGAATCGAAGTTTCGAGCAAAAAATAATGACACTCTCCGATAATTCTTGCGTTTGTCTACGTGTAAAAATTTTGTTCCAGTCATTAACCTTACTGTACCTTTGACTTATAATAGCAAAGTTAAGTGACTCTTTCCAAACAAAGCTGAAATGTAATAAATATTTTCGATGGTCCTACACAGTGTTGTTTTATATTTCGTAAAGGAAATCTGGTAGGAAAAATGAAGACACGACAGAGAAATAAAGTGCTTTGTGGAAGGATATATAGAGAGAGAGCACGTTGGCAGAGAGGGGCGCCCGTCTCCACCACAGCGATGAAGGAGATGAAAGTGTTGAGGAGGTGCGAAAGGCACTGCCAGCCGACCTACATGCGTACGAGAGCTCTGCACGGGTGCGAGATACGTGCCCGCCTCAGTACTAGTGAGTTTTAGAGGAGAACTTAGAATGTTGGAAAGAAGTGTGCAAAAGAGCAGGAAAATACGAGCTCGTAGTTTAAGAGTCCGGAAGATGAAACTGTATTTTTAAAAAGCATGACATCTGCTCAGTTGGGCGTTATTTGCAGATGTTTCAAAAATTACTTTTTTAAGAACAGGTATTGGAGAAAAAGGCTTTAATATATATATATCACAACAAAGTATTGTAGCGGACTGTCTACCTGCAGCAATGCATTAAGCTAGGAGGTGCGGGGGAGACGCCATGCTTTGTTTATATCGGTAATCATTTCTGTGTATACGTGTACACAGGGACTAAAACTTTGACAGCCGATCACTTTTGTGTCAGGATGAGTACAGGTCTGGTATCTGCTGGTTCACAATTGGAACAATACTTTCATGGATGTAGACTTCGGGGATGAGAATTACCATCTCTTGAATACAAACTTAGAGATAATTCCCGTAGTTTAGGGAGAACCATGTGCAGCTAGCCTAGGGCAGCCCAGAGCTCTCAGGGCTGAGAGTGAGCCCCGAAGGAGAGAGATAACGACGGAGCGGGAAGGAAATGGAGGGTTGTGAGGTGCATGGACGGAAAATTGTATGACACAGAAAGAATTACCAAATTTAGCCTTTAAATATTAATGCAAAACAACAAAATAAAAGTATCCTTTTCTTTTGCATTTAGGACGACACCTGACATCGAAGAAGATTGCACCAACTTACTGACGTAGGAAAAGTGTCTGCTGAATAAATGCGAAAGCCTGCTTCCAACATAACCTAGCTTTCTTTTCTTTTTTTTTTTTACAATTGGCTTTACGTCGCACCGACACAGATAGATCTTATGGCGACTATGGGTTAGGAAAAGGCTAGGAGTGGAAAGGAAGCGGCCGTGGCCTTAATAAAGATACATCCCCAGCATTTGCCTGGTGTAAAAATGAGAAACCGCGGAAAACTATCTTCAGTGCTGTTGACGTAGTTTCACTCTTATTCATGTTCATGACTAAGTGTTCGTAAAGGTATACAAAGCCAAACATAGTCATTAATTTGCGTGACAATGCGTATGTACGCGGAAAAACATTTTATTCCACACTCTTATAAGACGTCAAGAATTCTGTCCGGAATATTGTAATACCTATTTTTTAAAAATTGTGTTATACTGAAGTCTCATTAGTTCAGCTTCCAGTTTGTTTTGAGCCTGCTTAAAATTTACAGAAAAGGTGACATTTCTTTGATATTTATAAATCATTGTAGAATTGTTTGTGTAATTATTTAAGAGCTTCACAGTAACTATCAGGGTTACAGTCGGAGAAGCACATGCTTGTGAAAATAGAGTAGAATAAAACGGAATAGAATACAACATAAGTATTTCGACTAGCAAAACCCTCTCTTCCATCTAACTACCTATAGAAAGTACAATATTTACATTACAGAATTTAAATGAAATACTGTAAAAGAAATAGACTTCAAATTCCATAATGTAAATATTGTACTTCAATACTTACAGCTACTAAACAATACAGTATTATGATATAAAAAGGGAATAAAATAAGAAATGACAATGATAATTTTCTATACAATCATCATCACTGTGACTATAGTATTCATAGTGCCTCCATGGTAGCCTGCCGGCCTCTCACCCTGAGTTCCATGCTTCGAATTCCAGTCACTCCATGTGAGATTTGTGCTGGACAAAGCGGAGGCATACAATATTTTTCTTCGGGTACTCCTGTTTTCCGTGTCATCTTTCATTCTAGCAACACTCTCGATTATAATTTCAATTCATCTGTCAGACATTAATCATTGCCCCCACAGGAGCATGACAGGCTTGGCAGCCGGTAAAACTCCGAACCTCACCGCTAGATCGGGGCTTCATTCATTATTAGGGCTGGGATATATACAACGAACCGTTTCCGGAACACAACCATTGTCGAATGAAACCGTTGCAAGAAAATAACAGTTGCAGTTGCGCTCTGCTGTTGCGTTCTTCGTCAACACCGATCATGTGGCGTTTCACATTTCACAACCGGTACGTATACTAAAGTGCCGTCCGCGATCGTTGCATTTCTTGACACTGGAGTTTTCCAATGTAGCTGAATAACTCACAGGTCAGCTAGGCCATTCCGGAGAGTATTTTTTTTTTTAGTTAATCTTGTTAGTTATTCTAATTACCCTCCATTCAGTCATGAAATACATAACTAATGGTTCTAATACGAAAATATATGCCTTCAAATCCGACTCTGGAATAGAGACACACACTCACAGGGGCGATCGTGAAGTAGAGAATCAACCTTTTACGAACAACTAAGAACATATGCATTAATCATGGCTTAATAATTTCACAGTTTAAAGAAGGAAGAGTGATACGAGCATTAATCCACTTGTAGATCGCAGGAAGTACAGTAATTTAAAATTATTTCGTTATGAAGTTGTAAATTATGTTTATTTTCAGATATAAATATTTATAATTTCCATGTTATATATGGAAGTAGATTTTCAAGACTTTCCACTGGGGAGTAGGTATGAAATTAACTCGTCTTTATGTTACGTCGTTTAAATGTAAACAGACTGACAGTTCTCTCGTTGTCTGGATAAAATATCAGTAAAGTTGCCGGTACGCTATATACCTTGCAAGTTGTTGTTTTTGTTGTTATAATTATTGTTCTGGGGTTACCCGTGGAACGCAGAGGTGAAAGAAGGTGCCGGGATGAATGGGTCTAACTCCAATATCAAGAAAGAATTTAAAAACTTAACTGAAGGTTATATTTGTTTAAAACAACAACGTAACAACTTTTCACTTAGTGAGATAACAATGACAGTTCAGGTACAAGATTCTTAAAAATCCAAAATTTCAGAACTTTAACACACAAAACAATACTGCAAAATTAACTCTTAGTAAGGCGATTGATATCCGACGTCTCCCGCATCGTTGAAAACGTGTTGTGGATAATCTATGGGACTACTTTAAGGTTTACCGTAAAGGCTACTGTTCTCTCTGAGAATAAACATTATGCATCATAAGAATGTAATGGGGGAATGTATCCTACACCCAGTAAACCTACTCGGCCTTATCCATACAGTCCACAGCACCTTACGCTCGCGAATCCCATATGTATATTTCTATTTCTCTAATAGATTTCGCATTCGTGCGACAAAAAGTAGTTGCCCCAACTTATGCCCCAAACCTCATATATTCATACCTAATAAAACTTTCTTCAACGCATAATTTGGTGATTCAGCAAAGTTACTTCGAAACTTTATCACTTGTTGAGTGACTGAAGATTAGAAGTTACTACATTAAATATAAATTTATTATTATTATTATTATTATTATTATTATTATTATTATTATTATTATTATTCCTGGTTTTTTCCCAATTCCCAAGGGTCGGCACGTGTATTCATTTGATCTAGTTTTACGCCCGAATACCCTTCATGACGTCAAAACTACATGAAGTGCGTGTTTCTGTAGCGGTTGGAAGCGTGCTGTGTTTAGATTAACTGTATTGAGACGAACGCACCACCCAGTCCTCGAGCCATACAATGATATACAGTTAAAATTCCCGACACAACCTGGAATACAGCCCGGGGCCCTCTCAACCGAAGGCCAGTATGCTGACCATTCAGCTAAGGAGCTGGACTTAAAACAGAAATGTTTATGATTTACAAATTAAGTCTATCTCTGGTTCTTCTCTAGTCTGGCTCGTTGTGGAGTTTAATACAGCTCATTATTGTTTCAGTGCACCGTCTAAAATGAGGCTCCACAGAATTGCAAAACCTCAGATGCAATCGACTCATTTGCGAGAAAATTAATTCGTTAACTTTTAGTATACATATATGATACACACATTGCACACAGCTCATTCCTTTCAGATTATTCAGAAAGCTAATTAACGTGAATCGGAGTTCAAAGCTCACGTACATGCGACTTGACATCCCAGACCGGTAAGTAAACTGGTACAGTCGATATTTGCTTAAATTCGGGTGACCTGCAGCTACATCCAGTGCTCTTTGATGTCCTCCAACTTATAAATTACTGCTTACACTAACAACACACCGCAGAGCAGGAGGGCCAAACTCAAACCAAACTCGTTCTCTAAGAGAAAATACGTTTCGAAATAAGATTTCTGGCACAGTTTGAGAAAAGATGTAATGTTGCTAATTTATTTACTGAAGATAAGACACTACGGTGTCACTTTGTATCAGTTTAATAAGACTAGCGCAGCATTTCGTTAGCGTCTACGTCTATCTGCCCAGAGTGTGATTCATGGCTCGGAAAATAAATTTCATCCCTTACTGAGGGCTAAAATGGAGATTACTCAGCCTCGTTAGAGAAATTGAGGAGCAGTCTAATATGAGAAGTAGGGTTGGTGACGAGACCCAGATAACTGAATACCCGGTATATGGATACCCGTTACATCGGGTACATATATCCGAAAACCCGTGTACCTGATTATCCCTTAATAATATCAGTTGTAACCGATCATTGGTTACTTGAGTCTATTCTCTGCGATGTGTTTGATCCCCTTCATTCCTGAGAGATTGCTTCCCTCCTCCAATAGCATTCTCTCTCTGAACGCAGCTCTCCTCCGTGTGCCCAGACAACGATTTCCTTTTTATTTATGTAGACACTGAGCTTTCCTAAAGGTTCTGTATGAGTTGCGCCGAGTATAATTTGCGCCGTGGAGATTCCCCGCCGGGAGTAGAAGTGGTTTGACTGCTGTCTTAAGCATCTGCTACCTGCGCTGCACCGCAGGGGGTTATTTCCAAGTTCAAGGAATGTCTGAATATCTGTAGTAATGAGATTTTGAAATCAATATATAAAACATATTATTCACTCTATCTTTTTTTTTTGCTAGTTGTTTTACGTCGCACCGACACAGATAGGTCTTACGGCGACGATGGGACAGGAAAGGGCTAGGAGTGGGAAGGAAGCGGCCGTGGCCTTAATTAAGGTTCAGCCACAGCATTTGCCTGGTGTGAAAATGGGAAACCAAGGAAAACCATTTTTAGGGTTGCCGACAGTGGGGTTCGAACCTACTATCTCCCGAATACTGGATACTGGCCGCACTTAAGCGACTGCAGCTATCGAGCTCGGTATTCACTCTATCAATGTTGGTTTCTTGCACATTTAGAAAACCTGCATCGTATTTATATCAGTGGGTGAAATGTGTATAACTACGTAGTTTGACTTAATTTACAAACCAAGTGTGGAAACATGGAATCACTTTCAGTCTTATGAAGAATATCCACAGCCTGTTTGTAGCTAACAGACAGGGTCAGGAATAGAATGACTGAAGAATGAAATACCGCTAAAGGAAGAAAATACTGCCAAATGCGAGATCTAAAGTGCTTTTGCGGACAAAGATTAATGGATGGCAAATGAAACGTAGCAAATTTGTTGAATAAAGAATGACCAGTGAAAACAGAAAAAAACTCTCTCACCCTACATTTCCCCCACATGCACCTCTTATGAAGTGATAGGGCTGAAGAATGAACCATAGCTACCGCCAAAGAAAGGAAATTGTGTGCCCTGGCGAGGCCTGTCGCATTCCCCTGGGTATAAAAGATTAATAAATGACAAATGAAATTGTTTCAAACAGTGATGTCGATATAAATATGAAATCAGAAATAATATTTTGAACGCCAGCTTTGTCCAGCATAAACACTATCTAAAGTGATCGTAGAGTTAACCCCCGGAGCAGTGATGGGAAGCTTACCTTCCATCGGCGTCAGGAAAAAGCTTTTTAAATCTTAACAATAACTGAAATTTACAGTTTTCCGTCGCAAATGTTCATTCTATCAGCGTTGTTTCATTCCCAAACAAGACCTCTAGTTCCTAGAATGATTAATGATCACGGCGCAAGTTTTACTGATTTTAACACGGCGCAACTTTTAATCGGTGCAACTCATACGACACCTTCCTAAAGGCCTAAATTGAGGGACCCTCCTGGAATTAAAATTGAATAAGGACACTTGACATGGAATTTTTAATTTTAAAAATGTATTTACACTGAAATGGCGTGTGGCTTTTAGTGCTGGGATGTATCCGTGGACTTCAGCTCGCCAGGTGCAGGTCTTTTGATATGACGCCCGTAGGCAACCTGCACGTCGTGATCAGGATGAAATGATGAAGACGACACATACACCCAAGCCCCGTGCCAGCGAGATTAACCAATGATGATTAAAATTCCCGACCCTGTCGGAAATCGAACCTGGGACGCCTCTGACCGAAGGTTAGCACGCTAACCATTTAGCTATGGAGCCGGACATTATTATTATTATTATTATTATTATTATTATTATTATTATTATTATTATTATTATTATTATTATTATTATTATTATTATTATTATACAGGAAGATGTAGGACGTGAGGAATGTAGTGGCTTAGCTGCCAGCTTTCTATCTATACGGCTGGGCTTCGAATTGCGGTCGATTCTAAATTCGTATTTTCAGTTCATTTTCATGTGGCATCAGAAAGATTATCCTGAACATAAGCCCCCTGTGCAAAGCCGATAATGAACTAGACTGCGTGCTGAGAGGCTGGTTGGATCCTCATCTATTCGTGATCATGTAACACGGCAATCTGGAAACTTACATGCCCCTATAATGAATACAGTGTAGTATGGAACTAGTGGAGTCTTGTAAAGGGCTATAATAGCATTTAATTCCATTCCAGACTAGACTAAAGCTCGTCAGAATTTCAATAAATTCAAAAGAAATATCAAGCTTTAATGTCCTCGAATTTAGTCTGTTTAGATGAACTTATTATCAAGTTTCATTTCGATCTATATGGTTCTTTTTATATAGAAATTTAAACAACAATTGTACCCTTGAAAATGTCGTATTTTAGATTTAAATGATTATATATTTTTATCATCTCTGTATTATCAATAATTCAATGTTTCTCTAATATTGTAATTGTGCTAGCTCTTTAATGCACTGTCTCAATACGAGCAGTAGCTCGTGGGATCTTTGAAACAATATTTTTATAATAAAAAATAGCGCTGTCATAGGTTATATGATTATGGGAAACCACAAAAACCGAAGGCGTACTAGGCCAGATGAGAGGAGTGAGGTAGTTTGCTATTACTTTCGTCACTGAGCCAGTATGACTGACTCTTAGGAGTAATACTTTTCATAACCCTCAAACACACTGGTAGTGCTCCGAATGCCGTTACTCAGCACCACCCATACCTCAGCAGCATCACAGTCATAAATGAAACAGACTTTGGTGGAAGCTATATTTTGGTATGGTCTGTACTAAGAGTTAGATGCAAAAATAGTGTATCCATCAAGAAATGGCAACAGGCGGACTGAGACGGTAGAATAATGGTTTTTTAACCCTAGTTTAGATGTTCGATTCCGACTTACTCTGTTAAGATTTAAATGTTTCCCTTTACGATGTATTTACTGGCACTTAAAAGAACTCCTATGGGATAAAATTCTGTCACAACGGAGACTCCAAAAACTGTAAATGTAATTAGTTGGCAGTGAGAAATTAAAATCCAAAACGAGTCAGTGTCAGTAAATCTACATAAATCTACAAGCAAGTGTTACTCTCTGAAATACCCTTCTACTGCGTGAATATTCGAGCCCATTACCCTGGGCACGCAAGCCGAACAGATTACCAACTGCGTCACACTATTGCTTCATTATTGACTAGCGGCAGGTTCTTGCAAGAGCATTACTTCAATCGGTACGGCGAGGTCACGCTCTCAAGTGGGAACATGTACTTCGATCGCAACGCACGCCGGCTAATGGTAACAATATTTTGAAATGAGCTCTGAATCGGAAAACATTTCCAGGGAACGTCAGTCAGTAATGGAACAGCGATCGAAGGGAACATTTTTATAGAACTCTTTGAAGACGTTTTTTAAGACCTCGTCAATATCATCGTCCCATACCAAACTTTAAATCGTCCATTTGCAGTGTTATCAGCAAGACAGAGGGCGTGACGAAAAATCTGGGAACAGAAAAGGAGTACAGTAAATTACTACGACCTCAAATGATGACTAAACTTCGGGCTTTCCGGAGATGATGTAATTCGCGCTTTAGAAAGTACAGGCATATTTTCGGATATAAGCACTACTTTCCGAAAATTAAATTAATATGAGTCATTATCAAATCTTCATGTTATGTAAACGACTGATTCAAACACATTTCTCTTTGAAGGCAAGTGAGTGGACTAGTCTTTTCTTCGTAGTCAATGTAATAGTTCTGTCTTGGCAGATCGTCTTTAAATTTGCTGTAGCTCTACGTCCCAGCAAGATGCGACCTTGGATTTATTTTTCACAGCTACCTCTATCCTCAGTTATTGGATCCAGATAAGTAAACTGACGAACTGTTGGGAGGTTGTTTTGGTGCTGTGGTAGCTGAATCTCTGCACGTTTGTTGACCATCATTAGTTTTGTCATGCTCCAATTACTCCGAGAATTTACTCAATCGTAGTCTGGTACCACGTTGTAGAGGAGCAACGCGTTCGCCTCTCACCCGGCGGCCCAGGGTTCGATTCCCGGCCGGGTCAGGGGTTGTTATTGTAAATGATTAATATCCCTGGCCTGGGGACTGGGTGTTTGTGTCGTCCTTAACGTTCTTTTCCTCACATTCCACACTTTACACTTCCGCCATTTACAAAATACACGCAGGTTCCTCACATATGGTGCAAGTAGGGGCAAAAGATATTTCTAGGTCGACGCCCCGATCAAATAGCACTTTAAAAAAATTAGATTATTCAATGGTATGAACAAAGAGTGCAGTCGAACGAACGAAGTCAGGTGATGCAGGAAATATTAGATTAGAAACTGAAGTCTTAAAATAACTAGATGAACATTGTTACTTGCGTTGTAAAATAACTAACGATGGCAGAAGTAAGACTAGCACAAGCAAGAAAGGCCTTTTTTTAAGAAAAGAAATTTGGTCACTTCTAACGTTGATAGAGGAATTAGAAATATGTTTTAGAAATCTCCTGTGGAGTGTGGCCATGTATGGAACTGAAACATGGACGATAACTAGCTCTGAAAGAAAAATAATATAAGTTCTTTATATGTGGTGTTACAGAAGAATGCTGAAGGTGAAATGGTAGAGCGAATCATGAATCAAGATATACTGAATCGAACTGGTGAGAGGGGATCGATTTGGCTGCATTTGACCGGAAGAAGAGTTAGAATGATAGGACACATTTTGAGACACTCGGGACTTGTTCAGTTGGTTTTTAACGGAAGTACAGACAGTAAAATCGGTAGGGGTAGACCAAGGAATGAATATGACAGGGAGATTACAGCACATGTAGAACGTACGAGTTACGTAGACACGGGATAAAGTGGCATGGAGAGCTGCAGCAAACTGGTCTATGGACTGACGACACACACACATTAGAAAGTTGACAAGAGGAAGGTGAAAAGTGTATATCCAAATAGCATTCAAGTACAGATGGCACAATAGGGAACGGAGCGCGCATCCGTCATTTTTTGGTGAAAACGAAGCGGCGTGTGGTAAGTATGCCTACAATCCTGGACGGCAGCATGTTAACATATGCCGAGAGGTGTCATTCGTTCCGTTCGCGGGATATCTATCTATATATAAGCCTAACATTTGTGAGGAACCGTGATGATCAGATGCGAGAAAAAATTTGAAATGTTAAAATAATTTTATGAATATTTCCTAAATGTCACAATATCTCAATTTAAAGAAGGTGTGTAAACAAGAAGAGAGAATGAGTCAGAGGGAATCAAACACGTCCACAATATTCGAGGTGGAGAATAAAGAAGCCTACAGCAAAGTAAGAAAGCCGAGGCGCCGGGTTGGGTGTCTCAGACGGTAGAGCACTGGCATGCTGAGCCCAGCTTAGCAGTTTCGATCCTGGCTCAGTCTCGTGGTATTTGAAGATGCTCAAATACGTCAGCCTCGAGACTGTACATATACGGGCACGTAAAAGAACTCCTGCGGGACTAAATTCCGGCGCCCCGGCTTCTCCGAAATCCGTAAAAATATAGTTAGTGGACGTAAAGCAAATAACATTAAAAATGTATTATTATTTATTATTATCATTCCAATTCCTAATTCCTCTTCCTATAAACGAATATTTGCCCCAGTTTGTCCTCTTGAGTCGCAAATTTACTTGCATATTATGATCGTTTCTAACTTTAAAAGCTGTCCGCCTCCATGGCTAAATGGTTAGCGTGCTGTCCTTTGGTCACTGGGGTCCCAGGTTCGATTCCCGGACGGATCGGGGATTTTCATTTCGTCTGGTTAATTTCTCCGGCTCGAGGGCTAGGTTTTTGTGTTCATCTTAAATGTGTAAGTTCAATTCATCAAAGTCGATTCATAATTAATAATCAGAAACATACAAAACTGTCAATTCATAATTAATAATCAGAAATACACAACATTGTAGCTGGCTAATTGGTCGTTAAGACCGAAAGCCAAAATTTAGAAAAAACAAACTTTAATAGCTCCACTCAAGCTTTTCCGTCAGTAGCGATGACCGAGATGTTAGGCTTCTTTAAACAACAAGCATCATCATCAGCGAGATTTTTCTTCTAGTATTAATAATAATAATAATAATAATAATAATAATAATAATCGTATGGCCTCAGCTACCGAGTGCAGACATTTCAATTTGACGCCATCTGGCTGTCTGCTCGTCAATTTCGACGTTCCGTTTTACTCTAGGCCCACTAGACGGCAGACCGAGTAAACCGAAACTCTTTTGGGCGTCTATGGCTGAGTTTTAATTATTTTTGTCGGGTAAACACCAAATGTGTCACCAGAGATCTTTTACATGCCGACATCGTACGACATGGAGTGTCTAATGGACTTTTTTCCGCCCTTCAAAAATCCGACTACCTCTGCCGGGTTTGAACCCGCTATCTTAGGATCCGGAGGCCGACACTCTACTAACTGATCCACAGGGGAAGCTTTCCGTATACTAATGTCATCGCACGCCATTCCTTCTCTGAGAGCTCGGAACACATGGCTTAGTCGAGCAGCTCGCCTCGTTACTCTCAAGTCTTCCTAGCCCAAATTTTGCAAACCGGGCAAGTTGGCCGTGCGGTAAGGGGCGCGCAGCTGTGAAACTGAATCCGGGAGACAGTGGGTTCGAACCCCACTGTCGGCAGCCCTGAAGATGGTTTTCTGTCGCTTCCCATTCTCACACAAGGCAAATGCTGGGGCTGCTCCTTAATTAAGGCCACGGCCGCTACCTTCCCATTCCTAGGTCTTTCCCATCCCATCGTCACCGTAAGACCTATCTGTATCGGTGTGGCGTAACATAAACAGTAAAAAATATTGCAACATTTTCGTAACACTCTTGTCAAAAATCATCTAGGACAAACCGTGCTGCTTTCCTTTGAATCTGTTGTCCCCGCCTTACGTACAGAGATAAATATGCCCAAACACACCCATGAAAACGTTATCGAGTCAATAGATATTGTCAATAAAGTGATTTCAAAACATTTGCAAGTGGAGTGTCTAGCGGGGAAAGAAATCATTAACCTAACTCTGCGCATTCACTTATTCTTAACACCCACGCCGTGTATTCGACTCCCAAAAGACCTGTGGCCATGGTGGAGATACAGCCTCAGCCCTTTTATTTTTGCTTTCCTTTCGCTGTTCTTTTAATTTTTCCCTTGCGGTTTAACGTCACAATAACACGTAGAAAAGGTGGGTATTGGCTAGGCGGTGGCCTAATTTCTCTACCATGAAAATGAGAAACAGAGAAAATCATATTCTGGGCTGCTGATCATCTCCTCAATGCAAGCTGACAGCTACGTGAATCGAACCGCGTGACCAACTCTCTCTTGGTGGCACGTCTCATAACTGCTTTCATGTGTATTTGAGACTGCTAGTTGTTATACCGGCCTCGTGCCTCTTATCTGGGTTCGATTCCCAGACCTGAAATCTGAGGGCTAGCTCGAGGTCCATTCACCCTACTTGATTACAATTGAGAAGCTATCTGAGGGTGAGATAGCGACCCCGACATAGAAAGCCAAGAATAACGGCCGAGGGGATTCTTGGTGCCGATCACAGGCCTTCAGGATGAGCAGCGATCGCTTGGTAGGCCAAGGCCCTTCGAGGTGTTGTGCCATGGAGTTTGGTTTGGTTGCTGATTGTTTTAAGGGGAAGTACAACTTTGGAAACATCCCTTTAGTTAGTGACAGTGTGATGAACTCTTGCAGTAACTAGAGAAATAGGCTGGAGGCACTTCATTTTCAGCCTTTCATCGTCTGATACCATTATCAAGGAACGAAAGCTAATTTTGGAAGAGAAAGGCCCTCGAAGCTAAATTTTATTATTCTCGGCGTCCGTCGCTGCAGCAGAGAATGTATCCTGTATCAATCACGGGTCGCAGTCCATCTACGTGCTGGAAGCAATCAGTTGTTACAGCCGCGCCGCCACGCTGATTGAGCCGGAAGACTGATTAGAATGGTACGCTGCTCTAAATGAATGTGGCTTCGCAAAAATCTTGACACCACATATTTCTACCCAGCTCATTGGTACTATGGAATACTTTTTTTTTTTTTTTTTTACTCCCTTCAATTAATATTGGGAGTATATTTCAAGGTGCTGTAAAAAAAACGACAACCATGAAGCAAGAATCCCTTATATAGGCCTATTGAAAAATGAAAACCTACAACCTGTTTCCAGTCATTGACAGGGTCAGGGATGGAATGAATGAACCATATATATTGGCTATTAGTACGATGGGGTTCGCCACTCCCAAAGTGATTTTATTGACTGAGAAATGCTATGAAATGATAATGGAGAGTGTTGCTGGAATGAAAAATGACAGGGAAAAGCGGAGTACCCGGAGAAAAACCTGTCCCGCCTCCTATTTGTCCAGCACAAATCTCAGATGGAGTGAGGAGGATTTGAACCACGGTATCCAGCCGTGAGAGGCAGACGCGCTGCCGTCTGAGCCACGGAGGCTATACAGCTTCAGTATTATGATCAGTTACATAAAGATCACTCTACAGTTGGAAACAGACTGACATAACACAAAATAATAATAATAATAATAATAATAATAATAATAATAATAATAATAATAATAATAATAATAATAAATGCCTGAAAATGGAAATTGCAAATCGACTAAGCCAAAATATCTACGACAATAGTGTACCTCCAAACACACAAAAGTAAGATATTACAATACAGTCATTAAACCAGCATGTCCTTATGGATCAGAAACGCTAATTTTGTACTGGAAAGCAGACACTGAAAACATTGAGAAAATGTAACGTAAAATCGTAAGAAAAATTCTAGGCCCGAAACTCGCCGACGGACAATACCGAATTAGAGGCAGACAGGAAATCCAACAACGGACTAATATTCACAGTGACATTAGAAATTTCAGGTTAATATTCAAAGGACACGTTAATGGAATGCACCCAGACAGACTTACAAAGAGTCGAATTATATGAAAACAGGAGTAAATGCAAAACAGACACAATGAAATGGATTGGCGAAATCAGAACTGATCTGAAACTGGCAGGAATTACACCAGCAGATGTCTAGAACCGGGTAATCTCCAGTTCGAAAATTTACAAATGGCAAATTGATCAAGAGGAAAGACAAAAAAAAAAAAAGACCGGAATAAATTGGTCTGAAGACAGAAAGGAAGCCTACAGTAAAAGAATGGAAAGAAATTCAGGGTATATCCATGATGATGTTACAACTTTCAGAGATGATGGAGGACGGCAAATTGATCAATTTGAGGTAAGGAACCGTAGCTGGAAACGTTCGAGTCAAAAGTTATTAATGATCCAAATTGCTTAACGTGTGTCCGTTCTTAACAGACACCGGGGTGTCGGAATT
Source organism: Anabrus simplex (assembly GCF_040414725.1). Taxonomy (NCBI): domain Eukaryota; kingdom Metazoa; phylum Arthropoda; class Insecta; order Orthoptera; family Tettigoniidae; genus Anabrus; species Anabrus simplex. The sequence goes on along the minus strand of NC_090265.1, from coordinate 611,573,823 downwards.
TCTTCCCGCAGTAGTTCTTTAACTTGCCGGAAGCCAACGACATGGGGTTGACACCTTTAAACGCCCTTAAAAGCCACCGACATCAGTTGTGTTTTAACCTGTTAACTTGAGATTAGTAGACCAACGCCACATTCACTACACCACTGCGGCCGGCAGTCAAACGTTAAAGTAAAAATCGGTCCAATGTACTGTACCATAGCCATCTTGATATAGAAGCCTGCTACCAAAAGTTGTGACGTCACACGCTTAGTGCTAAGTCTTCGTTGTCGCGTGTAATTCAAATCCTACTGATACGATACTTTGTATCATAATATAGCAAAAAAATTCAATTATAAGCCTATAAACAAATAACATTGAAGTCGCTGTCAAAAGGAATTACATACAAATCTATATATATAAAATAACTTGTCCTGACTGACTGACTGATTCATCATCGCCGAGCCAAAACTACTGGACATAAAGGAATGAAATTTTGGGGATACATTCATGTTAAGATGTAGGTGCTCGCTAAGAGAGGATTTTTGGATATTCCGGCGCTAAGGGGGTGAAAAGGGGGGTGAAATTTTAAAATGAGTGCATCTATATCTCAAAACTTTTAAAGTTTGCAGATGTAAAAACTGGTATTTAGAATCTTCATTAAAAATAAAGAAACACGTATTTTTTTTGTTTTCGGAAAATCGCAATAGGAGGAGTGAAAAGGGGGTGGAAAAAGGGTGAATGCCTTTAATGAGGCTACTTATATCTCAGAAACTGAAGATATTACAGACCTGAAAATCGGTGTTTGGGATCTCCTTTAAAAATAAAGAAACACGTATTTTTTTTCTGGAAAATCCAATTAAGGGAAGGGGGGGGGGAAAGGGGGTAATATTTTAAAATGAGTGTATCTATATCTCAAAACTTTTAAAGGTTATAGATGTGAAAATTGGTATTTAGAATCTCCTTTATAAATAAAGAAACACGTATATTTTGTTTTCGGAAAATCCTAATAGGAAGGGTGGAAAAGGTTGAAGAAGGGGTCGAATGCCTTTCATGAGTCTACTTATATTTCAGAACCTGAAGATATCACAGACCTGAAAATTGGTGTTTGGGATCTCCTTTAAAAAAGAAACACGTATTTTTTTGTTTTAGGAAAATCCAATTAATGGCGGTTAAACAGGAGTGACAAGTTGGGGTGAATTTTTTGAAAGACTATAGCTACAGAATATCTTGGAAACGTAAAATGTTACAGACATGAAAAGTGGGTGTTTGGAATCTCCTGTAAATGTAAAGAAACATAGGTGATTTGTTTTTGGAAACTCCACTTAAGGGGAACTCAAAAGGGGTGAAATTTTAAAATGAGAATTTTTACAGTATATCTGAAAAACTTAACATGTTACAGAAGTGAAAAATGGTATCTTTATCTCTATTGAACATAACGAAACGTGTATTTTTAGTTTTCGCAAATACCACTTTGGTGGTGGTGGGGCGGGGGTGGTAAAAGTGACTGACACAGGTGTTGAATTATTTTAATTAGGCTACTGATATCTCAAAAATGAAGATGTTACAGACGTGAAATTTGATATTTGCAATCTGCTTTAAAAGTAAAGAAACACGTATTCTCGGAAAATCCAATGACGGGGGGGGGGGGGTGAATGAATTGAAAAATTGACTTAATTGTATGAGAATACATACATCTAATAAAAACTAAAGTTGTTACAGACGTGAAAATTTGTATTTGGATCTCCTTTAAAAACAAAGAAAAACGCGTTGTTTTTTTTTTTGCTAGGGGCTTTACGTCGCACCGACACAGATAGGTCTTATGGCGACGATAAAAACGCGTTTTGGTGGGGAAACCATCTTAGAGGGCGGGAGTGTAAAGGAGTTGAATTCCTTTCATGAGGACACGTAAGGTCGTAGAGTCGTGATAATTAGTATTTAGAAGATCCTTTACTATTAAAGAAACAAGTATTTTTTGCGGGAAAATTCACTTAGGGGTGGGGGGGATTATTGTGAAATGAAGTGAAAAAAAGTAAATTATTTTTATGGGGATACTTATATCTCAAAACTGAAGGTAATAGACGTGAACATTGGTGTTTGGAATCTCCCTTAAACTTAAAGAAACAAGCCTTCTTTTAATATTTTTTGGGGGGGGAGGGTGGTGGTAAATAAACTTAACGGCGGTGGGGGGTAGAAGGAGGTGAGACCAACTGATTTTACTGTTAATGGTTTTATAAGGATCCTCCGTTGCTCAGGCGGCAGCGCGCCGGCCTCTCACAGCTGGGTTCCGTGGCTCAAATCCCGGTCACTCCATGTGACATTCATGCTGGACAAAACGGAGGCGGGACAGGTTTTTCTCCGGATACTCCGGTTTTCCCTGTCATCAGCCATTCCATCAACACATAATAATAATAATAATAATAATAATGTTCCGGACCGTCGTCAAATGTGCGGACCGCGCTGAAAACGGCTCCTGGACGGGTAATGACTAAGAATGCAGTCCGGCCGCGGGTTCAGTGCCGCCAAGGCACCCAATATGACACCACGCCAGATCTCCTGAAGGATTTCATCCATATTTAAAAAGTTATAGGAAAAGATGGCAAAGATTTACGGACCCAACTGACCGGGAGGAATACCTGAGCCTAGCCCGGGAAGTACGAAATCGATTGCTGGAAAGGAAGATTGAAAAATGGGAGGAAACGTGCCGTAATCTAATAGAAAACGAGTCAGATCGGGAATTTTGGTAGATTCTCGCAGAAAACGAGTCAGATCGCGAATTTCGGCGGATTATATATCTAAGACAATAAGCATTCAATTATAAATTTCAGTATAATACCGTAGCGAAGCACGGGTATCTTGCTAGTACAGAAATATGTGCTCTCAACATATGTTGCACATTCACAATATTCGAAAGAAGGCTACTCAACTGGACTGTACGACGATAGTTACAGGGCGAATTGTTGTCTCAAAGTAATGCCATTGTTTTTTGCTTGTTCGAGCACGCGATGTTATTATTAATTATTCATGAATAACTGTTAAAAAATGTTACCCAAAATATGACATCACACACACACGCTTGTCAACAAAATTGGCCAGGTTCTTCAACTTTCATTTTAAAACATTAAACGAAACATCCCTGTGCTTTTCACTGTGTTGTGACATATGACGGCTGCCCAGGAAATATTGTTGGCACAGCATCGTCAGTTAATTTTGGCTTTTCCCTGGGCACAGTTGAAACGAAGACGTCCGGTCTTTTCGTCGTGTCTACCCGAATTATATGATTTTCAGAAAAAAATCCAGTACAGACAGAGACATATTTACTGGGTTCAAAATTAGTTCGGTGTATAGCATGAATCTATTTATCTCGATTCTCCTTATCGCTAGGAAATGCAAATGTTGATACAGCCCCTTTCTTATTTGAACTGTCAACTATACGTACAATAAGGACACTACACGTTCGTCCCGTATAGCAAAGAGGAGCCTACACGAACACATTATAATACTAATCATAATTTATAAATTAAACGATAAGCTTTAAAGTACTTTAAACAATTTATTATAGTTCAGTGGGTTCACGTAACCTGTTACATAACCTAGAATTGCTTCCTAACATCAGGCTGCTCAAATTACAATGCCCTAGTAACAAACACATACTATTGTTGAAAACACAGATGTTACTGCTGCTTTTTCGTACAGTTATCCCTAGGAAACACCAACGAACACTGTTAATAATGTTCAAATATACCGAGCTCGATAGCTGCAGTCGCTTAAGTGCGGCCAGTGTCCAGTATTCGGGAGAGAGTAGGTTCGAGCCCCACTGTCGGCAGCCCTGAAGATGGTTTTCCGTGGTTTCCCATTTTCACACCAGGCAAATGCCGGGGCTGTACCTTAACTAAGGCCACGGCCGCTTCCTTCCCACTCCTAGCCTTTCCCTGTCCCATCGTCGCCATAAGACCTATCTGTGTCGGTGCGACGAAAAGCAACTTGCAAGAAGAATGTTCAAATAACAACGTGCTACCAAGTCACCATGAAAACAAGGCCCATGCTTTCATATGGAAGCACTAAAAGTGTGACGTCATCCCTGTGAACTGGGAAGTGTAGCAGGCCGGAACTACCTATCGAGTTGGCCATGACTGCACACTACATGTGCTAAGAGATCCTCTTCAGTCTCGACATGTGTCTCATACACATGGCAAGAATTCTCGCTGCCTGCGACGCTGTTCAAACGACACCGGAGATATTCGAATGGGTGCGACAGAACTTTGTGCGACAATGCCATGCCTGCATTGACGTAGGGGGGCGCCATTTCGAACATTTGTTGTAAATGGAGAATCTTGTGAAACTCGTGCAGGTAAATGGACTTAAATGAGTATAATTTTGCTTTTACTTTTGACTCATCGTTTCCGGAATTGTTTTGTCAACTGATATTTCCATCATTCTAACAAGCTGAAGCTAGTGGGTAGATCGATCGAAATTGGTCTCAGGGATACAACCAAGGTATTGAGCCTTACAGGTAGCCTCAAGATGCTTCCTGGCTGTTATTTTACAGCTTTAACTCAACCCTCCTCCTTTACCCGGGCTTGGGACTGGTAACAGCAACCGCTGAGCTACTCAATCCACAGAGTGGCAACTAAATGCGAAAATGGTATTTGGATGAAAAGGAAATCACAGGGAATCTGTCAAGCAACAGAAAAAACACAGACACCATTAGAAAAAGATTAAAATTCTATGGTTACCTGATCAAGATGGATAACAATAGGCTAACAAAGAAAATAATCTCGCAGTATCTCTAAAAAATCACAACTGCCTTACAGAAATAAATAAAGGTCTTCAGAAAATTGGTATAAATGACGAAATCTTGGAAGATAGAAAAATTTCACAAATCTCATAAACAAACAAATTCGCTGCTCAAACTACCGGTACAAAACAAGATACAGGATGGACGAAAGAACGCAAAAAAGGACAGCGAAAGGATGAAGTGATTTTGGGAAGACAAGATAAAAACGTTGTGCTAAATAAGATCAAACGCACTTCTTAATTGGGCATAACGAATTAATATTAATAATAATAATAATAATAATAATAATAATAATAATAATTTTAAATCTGTTTACCAGTCCATCTCCATGGCTAAATGGTTAGCGGGCTGGCCTTTGGTCTCAGGGGTCCCGGGTTCGATTTCCGGCAGGGTTAAGAATTTTAACCTTAATTGGTTAATTTCGCTGGCACGGTGCCTGGGTGTATGTGCCGTCTTCATCATCATTTCATCCTCATCACGACGCGCAGGTCACCTACGGGGGTCAAATAAAAACCTGCATCTGGTGAGCCGAACTTGTCCTCGGACACTCCCAGCACTAAAAGCCATACGCCATTTCATGTCATCTATTTACCCTCCAGGGTTGGTTTTTCCCACGGATCCGCGAGGGATCCCACCTCTACCGCCTTAGGGGCAGTGTCCTGGAGCGTGAGACTTTGGGTCGTGGATACAACTGTGAAGGAGGACCATTACCTCGCCCAGCCAGCTTAACCTGCTATGATAAACAGGAGCCTTGTGGGAGCGGGGGAGGGGGAAGATCGAAAGGGATAGACAAGGAAGAGGAAAGGAAGTGACGGTGGCCTTAAATTAGGTACAGTCCCGGAATTTTCCCGGAGAAGAAGTGGGAACCACGGAAAAACACTTCCGAGGACTCTATTCAGTTGACCTCCCGAGGCTGAGTGGACCCCGTCCCAGCCCTCGTACCACTTTTCAAATTTCGTGGCAGAGCCGGGAATCGAAGCTGGACCTCTGGAGATGGCAGCTAATCACACTAACCACTACACCACAGAGGCGGACATAATAATAGTAATAATAATAATAATAATAATAGGCCAAATGAAACGATCAATGCGTCAATGTGTTATAGCCAGTCACCGTCCTTTTTTTTTTTTTTTTTTTTTTTTTTTTTTGTTACTATCAATCGCTACTGATCTGCCCAGGCCAGTCGCCCAGGTGGCAGATTCCTTATCTGTTGTTTTCCTAGCCTTTTCTTAAATGATTGCAAAGAAATTGGAAATTTATTGAACATCTTCCCAGAATAGTGTGAAGGATTTCGGGTGAATTTAGTAATATTGCAAAGTGCCTAGATGTGACAACTCTCTATCATTGGTTTGTCTCCGAAAATCGGAAAAGTAATAGATGGGGCATAAAACCTCAAAGAGTAGTAGTAGTATTAGTAGTAGTAGTACATTGTTTTCACATGGTAGCCTACATGATTTTTAACACGCACGGCTATGAAGGATTGGTTTATCACTAATAATTTATCCTTGATCCTTCATTTACTGCCCAAAATGAAACTAAACTAACTATTAGCCTGCAGCAAGTTACTTTTATGTTAAATGCCATCCTTTGAAAAGTCATTCCTCTAAATGTATTCTAGAAGATTCCTCCTTGGTGCAATTCTGTTCTTTATCCCGCAGTTTCAATACTGTTATTTTCTTCCCCGAGTCCCTAATCTGATGAGTCTCGACGTAGCTTTCGGGATGATCAAGATGAATAGCTGTTACTTCTTTCTCCGTTTCTAGTTCTTATACCATGGAGTAGAGATAGTGTTCCCGTTCGAGACTGCATATGTCTTTATATGTCTGCCTGGACTCACTTCTCATAAAAGTACTGTCGCTTCTTATTGATCTGTTTGCTTTGGAGCAGTTTTGTTGAGTCTGCAAGTTCCAACTACCCTTGAGCTAGAGTATGGGATTTTAAAGTAATTTGCTGCAGCTATTTTGTCAACTGGGTTCCTATACGTATAAGAGAAGGAAAAGGAGGAACAGTTGTTCCAGCCTTTTCTTCACTTATTATCCGATTACTGGACTGTTTTGTTTCCCTTCATTTCGTTTTGTTCATTTAAGTTTTGATATCTACCGGATAATTTTAGATCGAATCCCCTTCCTGCCGTCATATGACATTTCCAATGAAAATGATTTCACTGAAGTCGCAAAAATTCGAACTCGCGTTTATACGCCAGTAGTTAATTCAGTGTCTATCCTTCCTCCCTTACTAACCAATTTAATAAGAAGAAGAAGAAGAAGAAGAAGAAGAAGAAGAAAGCCTAAGACAAGGAAACAGCCCCTCTTGACTCCCTTTTAATTGTATTCTAGAAAAGGTCATCAGGGAATGAAGGTTTAGACTGAATTAAAATGAAGCTCGGAGAGGTTAATGATAGGTTGTGGAAAAAATGACTTCATGTTGAATTGTCTAGCCTTTACAAATGGCGTCGTTCTGATAATATTTAACACTCTAAAACAGTCAAAAAGCAAGTTGAAGAACTAGAAAATGTGCAGTAAAACATGATTTCCTTTAAACAAATCAGCATTCATAGTCTCCACCTGTCCAGCGATTCCCTGGGAACTGTTATGAGTTCACCTGATTTACCCAAAACTCTATTCATTTGCCTTTTCCCTCCCTTTCTACGATTTTTTTTATTACCTGTGCAGACAGGATTACCTGCCGCTTGACGTAGCCTTTCCAGGTCATTACAGAAATCATCCCTCGAATTCTTATTCGATTCAACAATTAATTGCTTCGCTATGTTTCTTTCATCTACGTAGGCCTACGGTCCCTCTCTGAGTCGGTCCTTGTTTGGAACCATTTCTTATACACCTTTTACGTTTGCAAGCTGCTCTCAATTCAGTATTCCAGCAAGATTTTCGCTTTTTCCCCATCCGTATACACAGTTTTTCCTAGGCATTCCCTTGCTGTTTCTACTTCAGCATCCCAGTATGCCACCTATTCCCTTTCTATATCCTTAATCTGCTTACTATCAATCATTTGGAACTTTTCACTAATCACGCCCATGTACCATGTATTTCCGTCTGATTTCCTTGTCCAGGAGATTTGCTACCCTTATTCGTCTGCAGACATTCCTAACAAATTTCCTGAAGTCAAAGTCAGTTACGATATAGTCTTATGCATCTGGTGCCCGAACCCTCTCATGTGTAGCGGTGAACAGCGTTATGCTTCAAGAATGTATTCGTACCGGTAACTGCTAATCCCATACCAGGATAGAAGCAGTAAACGCTTCATTCCTATCAGCTTCCATGTATTACCCACATTTACCCATCAATTAATACCCATGAGTTCTATTTCCAACTCTCGTTTTGAAATCGCTCATCAGTACCATCCTATCCTTGCTGTTGACCCTGACTATGATATCACTTAGTGCTTCATAAAACTTGAACTTTCTCCTCATCGGCATCCTCACATAGTGAGTAGATTGAGACAATTCTCGCCCTAATGCCTGCAAGTACCAAATCTACCCACATCATTAACTCATTTTCGTGCCTAACAGAAACCATGTTGCGTGCAATAGTAGTCGTGGTGAACGGTGCTACCCCAAACTTTGCCCTTCCCTTTCTAACACCCGACAAGGACACTTTATTATCTCCTATCTCTTCCTCGGTATCTCCCCTAAACGAATATCATGAACTCCTAACATACAAGAAGTGATCCTGTTTGATGTCCCAGCTAGTTCTAATTTCTCCTACAAGCCCCATTATTATTGATTGCTCCCCCATTCCTTCCACTTCGCTCGCCAATTTGTTTTCAGGTAGTCGCTCACCTGCCAAATGGAAGTGGGACTCTGCTACTTCTATAGGTCCAAGGCTTGTTTAAAATCTTCTGAACCGAGTATGTGGTCGTGTGGTTAGGGTCGCGCAGCTGTGAGCTTGCATTCGGTAGATAGTGGGTTCGAAACCCCACTGTCGACAGCCCTGAAGATGGTTTTCCGTGACTTCCCATTTTCACACCAGACAAATGCTGGAGCTGTACCTTCATGAAGGCCGCGACCGCAACCTTCCCAATCTCCCACCTTTCCGTCGCCGAAAGTCTTCGATGTGTTAGTGCTACGTTAAAGAAATAGCAAAAAATGTTCTGAGGTCGGTAAATTCTGTGAAACAGAATGATACCCTACTTATACAGTCCCAGTGGGGATTTCTCCTCTAACGGGTTAGGGACCACCGGTGGGATTGTATTGTCGTAGACGCCTGAGCACGAGGAGGACCAGGACTACGAATATGTCCGACATACCCACTTCCATTCCATAGCAATTGATATCCCGACTTTCAAGACCACTTACCGGCCGTCGCCGTTGATTCACGACCTAGAACGCGACTGCAGTAACCCACACTATGAACCATCAAAGATAGAACAAAACGTTTAGGAAAATAGTTTTCAGGAATGAGAGATGCATTCGGAAATCAAGTAACCGAGCCGCGGGACATCTCTGTGGAAGAGCGAGAAGGAAGAAGTCAAAGAAGGATCTTTGGTGAGCGCGGAAAGAGGTGGGCTCAAGTCTGCGTGACAGAAGAGCAGGTAGATTGTATAAACATGGCCCGCAGATGGTCATATCGATTAATGAACAAATAATAATAATAATAATAATAATAATAATAATAATAATAATAATAATAATAATAATAATAATAATAATAATAATATGGCTTGATGATTATTACAAGAAGTTGAACCATATCATAACCCTCAGGAAGCTGCCTCTGTGGATGCGTGGTAGAGTGTCGGCCTCCGGATCCCAAGATAGCGGGTTCAAACCCGGCAGAGGTAGTCGGATTTTTGAAGGGCGGAAAAAAGTCCATTCGACACTCCATGTCGTACGATGTCGGCATGTAAAAGATCTCTGGTGATACATTTGGTATTTACCCGACAAAATTAATTAAATCTCAGCCATAGACGCCCAAGAGAGATCCGGTTTAGTCTGTCTGCCATCTAGCGGACCTAGAGTAAAACGGAACGTCGAAATTGACGAGCAGACAGCCAGGTGGCGTCAAATCGAAATGTCTGCACTCGGTAGCTGAGGCCATACGATTATTATTATTATTATTATTATGACCCTCAGGGAACACGGCCTACAGTAGCTGTACGTAAGAGATCATTTTCACCCCTCACGGAGTTTCCGTGAGAGGAATTTCGTTCTTGACGTAGCTGCTTCTTTGGGAAATTCTGGATAACTCCAGTCGACATAGTTACGATGACAGTAATTTTCATTTTATAAGATGTGTTCTCCTGAGAAAATTACTTACAACCCTTCATTTTCAAGAACATTTTTAACGTCGCTACAATTGTTAGAAGTTTCGAAATACTTCGAGATATCGGAATTTTGCCCCACAGGAGCTTTATAAGATACAGGAAGCCAACGATATAGAGTTGTATAGTTAAATCTTGCAATCCGAGGATAATCATCATATTGCGTTATAAAAATTAGATTTTCATTATAATTGCTAGGCAACCTGCGATGTAAACTGCGGTAAAGTTAATTTCAATCTGAATGTTTTTTAACTCTTTCAAATTAAGACTCGATATTTTTGTAAGAAAGGGTAAAAATTTGGATGGCAACAAGTGTATGTAAAGCAATAATCGTTCACGCTTCTTAATCATATAAATGTATTATTGAACAAGTGCTTTGAAAATAATTATTAAATGTTTACATGGGAACCACTAAATGAAAATATTGAAGTACATAATAATTCACGTAAGTCTGTCTGTCTGTTAGGTCATCAGCCCAGAGGCTGGTTGGATCCTCAAATAGCATCACCAAAGGCTATACAGTTATAGGGAAACCACAAGAACCAATGGCAGTACCAAAATGAGGCGTACTAGGCAAGATGAGAAATGAGGTAGTTTGCCATTGCTTTCCTCACTGGGCCAGACAGTGCTATTGTAGCACAACTAACCCTATAAGCAACACCTTTCATGGCACTCAGACACACTGGTTGTGCTCTGAATGCCATTAATCAGCACCACCCATACCCCAGCAGCTTCCATATTATCACAGCCATGGATGAGACTGGGACTTCAGAGGAAGCTACACTTTGCTCTGGCCTGTGCCAAGAGATGGATGCAAAAGTACTGTAACCATCAAGAAATGACAGCAGGCAGTCACGTAAGTCATTGATCATAAATATTACCAGTACAATACTGTCGAAGTGCCTGTGTTAAGACGTCCGAATTACTGATGTAATATAATAATTTAATTTTTTTCGAGCATATATATACCTCAACTAGACCACAAAAATATCCGCTTACATCGATAAATTGGCGGGAATTACACAAGAGAGATTTCGAAAATCTCCCCCCGCTAATTACGATTCTTTAATAAATGTGCCTCAGTGGATATTAAGGAAAGTCGCTCATGACTTGCGCTTCATATAACTTACGTGACAAATGGTGCAGCCTGTATCCTCTAATATAGACACTTAAAATACGAATAAACTATTTAAGTGGATTGTGCAGGATAGCAGGTCACGATGTCTCTGATCGTAGTATTGAAGAGGTTTTGCGGGAAGCTATACTCACTATTTTAACTATAGCGGCACGGTATCAAACAAACAAAGAAAGAGGGACAAGCTGTATGACGTAGAAAGGAAATTATTAGTTGAACTGAAACAAGCAAAATTTGTTAATCTCGCGGGGGATTTTTGATCTTCCATATACAATCGTAGCTACCTGGTAGTTACAGCTCATTGGATTGATTCAAATGTTTAGTATCGTCATTCAACATTACAAGTTAAACATCATAGAGAAAATAATAAAGTAAAAATTGTTTTTGCTTTACGTCCCACTAACTACTTTTTACAGCTTTCGAAGACTCCAAGGTACCGGAATTCAGTCCTGCAAGAGTTCTTTACGTGCCAGTAAATCTACAGACACGACGGTGACGTATTTGAGCACCTTCAAATACCACTGGACTGAGCCAAGATCGAACCTGCCACGTTGGAGTCGGAAGGCCAGCGCCTCAACCGTCTGAGCCACTCAACTCGGCCATTGGGAAAACCACAATGCCTCTAAGTCCACAGAAGAGTTTGAAGATTTAGTTCGTGAATAGGGGTTACAAGACAAAGTTGTCCGTGGAAACAGTGCAAGAAATATCGTTCTTGGAGTTGACAGAGCGAAGTACGATAATTTTCGTTGAGCAGCCCACACTCTACAATTAGGCTTAAATGAAAGGATACTGTTGAATCCGATTAAATTCGATTAATTGACCGATTAATCGATTAAAGACGCTCGGTTAACTGATCAAAATTTGTAATTGATCGACAGCTCCAGTTTTAAGTACTGTATCTGACCAAAGCCTACTAGATACTAGAAGGCCTGGACAGAAAACTAATTTCTTGCATTAAAAGCGGGGTAATCATTTTTCTCTTTTCCACCGCTAGGTTCGCGTTTATGTTCTGTTGCTGGGCGTGAATTCTATGATTACGTGTATCACTGCAACTGTTTTATGAGAAGAAATAACATATTAAACATTTTATAAGGCAAGGCCTTATCTAACATGAAATATGAAGAGTTTTGTCGTTTTTAAATTTATTTTGTCTCACGATTTGCAATATATGGATGGTTGCTGAGATGCATTTAATATTTGTTTAGTTATGTGCTTCCAAATTATCGTCAAGGTGGTAGTGGTGATTATTGTTTTAAGAGGAAGTACAACTAGGCAACCATCATCTATATAACACTAATCAGAGAGAAAGAGTGGAAGGGAACTGACACTTCGAAAAATGAAAGTATCGGCCCAAGGAAGACAAGGGCCACGAAGGGCGTGAAAATGAAAGACTCCCTACCCCTCGGAAACCTAATAGCGTCGGAGTCGGCAAAGAACTAGAGTTGACCAAGGAAGGTCGGATAGGATACATGAAAGTGAGGAGCCTGACACAAGTAAGTGGAAGAAATGCCAAGACTCAGCTAAGGGCCCCGTGGTCGCCAACACACGCTCAAAATTTCAGACCCCCTGGAGCTAATTGCCGTAAAGTTTCGCTTTCCATTCTGTAGGTTAAAATGGTTTAATTTTGCGTGCCTAACTGCACATCCGACACAGCGAAGAAATATACACAAATATAAATTTTCATCTTTTTCCTAAAGGTCCGAGTTTACGGGAGAAATGGAGGCTTGGTACGTTTGGACAGGGCAACAGAAAAGGATCTCTTTGGGCTCCTGATAACTCCAGAATATGTAGCTTGCACTTTGTCGAATCAGATTACAGTGCAAGTACTGTGAGGGGGAATTCTGCTCCCCGACAAAGTGCAGACGCAAATTCGTCTTCTTAAAAATATATTAATATTTACAGCGCGATATTAATATTTACAGCGCGAGCGTTAGGATATCTCGGAAAATATAATCTTTGCCGAAAGCTGAAATTCCTTACCGCTCCAAAGTTTAAAGAGACGTTTCAGTGCCGCGACTGTGACCAGCACACATCACATACGTTCTACTTACAAAATTATTCAGGCCTGTTCTTGATAAAAATGCAAAGAAAGTGACCAATGACAGATTTATTAAACAAATTTAAGAGCAAGCCTCTGAGCAGAAAAGTATTGAAATTATAGAAATAGGGAAAAATCGGATGAGTACTTCTAAGCCTATTTCCTTATTCTTCACTGTTGTGTGATAAAAAAAGTGCAAAATGAAAGATATCTATGAAGTGTAGTGTGTTCTAAGTTGTTTTATGTATTTATGTCTGATTCACACCGGGCATAATGATAATAAAAATGCATTACTTTGCGTTATTGTATGAATCTTCAATATAAGGATATAGACAGAATATGAAAACAACAGAACATAAACGCGATCCAAGCGGCCATTGCCTGAACTTCTTTGTTCGCCCAGAAATGTGTCGGCTTGTCCAGGCCTTCTATTATAGCGTAGGCAACGATCTGACGTACATTTTAAGAACGGCGGTTATAAGAATTTGACTTTCTGCTCATCGCATTGTTGAAAGTTTTCCTCCCGGAAAAGAGATTCAGTGTGATTTTATGAACTTGATGAATGTAAACGATTTTGATTATTACTTGTAAGTACTTTGCGATGACAATTCAAATTTTTGTATGTGTGCTGGGAGTGTTCGTTACACATGGAGGATGGCCAAATGTTCTTTCAACAAATGTCCAATTTTTAAGTATTGTATCAATGAACCGAGCTAGGATCAAACTCACAAAATTGAGCTCAGAGGGCCAGCTTTTTACTCATCCCGGGAAATGGATTCTGTAAATAACCACATACCAGCATGATCGCACTTGGCCTGCAGTTTTCGAGAACTAACTTCGTGTTGAGCTACAAACCCCTTTAAAGTACAACTCTCCCATCGGCTTTAAAACTTTCAGCACAAAGTTTGTTTGAGGACAAATAAACGCGACACTGCTACACAATAGTGGGTCTAACACCAAGTAGTTAGATTCTCTTTGTAGCTGTTGGATCTATACAAATAGACTGGAACTCCAGTTATGTACATGATTACGAGTGGATGTACCCTGGACTGCAATTCTCTTAGATTGTGATAGAATTTCTGTCGAAGGCAGACGCAACAACATGCCGTACGTTTTAATACACGGAGAGGAAATCTCATTTTAAATTACACTTGGGCTCCGGAAGAAACAGTAGTATCCAAGGCAGGGAATGTATGCTTGTTTAACCCGATGGACATTAGTTTCCTCACTAGCTAGTCGAGAATTTCGAAAGAAATATTTTTACCTCTGAAAAGACATATTGCCCATGAGTTCACTCAGCCTAGAATAGAAATGATTACCACGGAGGTAACTGCCCCATTACATTTGGTGTTTTGGTAGCGTATATATTTCCTCCATGACTTGTGCGAAGATGGTCGGCGGGTGCAGAGTGGGTCTCGGCCCACAAGTGGCCACGGCTGGTCCGTGGTCCGACAGCTCTGCTCTGCTCGGTTGGCCGGTCGGAGTGGAGGGGTGGCCACGGCTCTACCGTGGCTGTACGCATCTGTATTCGGAGAGGGGCTGGTCTTCACCGTCGGCTGTCCTGAGAATGGGTTTCCGTGCTTTTCCATTCTCCTGCACTAAGGGGAATACCGGGACAGTTCACACGGGACAGGCCACGGCCGCCAACCCTCTAACCTTCTCCGCAAATCTCCTTCTCCGACACAAATCTCCTGGCCTAAGAGACGGTGTCACCGCCTAGGAGGCCCGCCTCCCCCTTCAGGGGAGGAATGAGAACATTTTGTAGAACAGTCGTCGTCGTCGTCGTCGTTGTCGTCGTCGTTGTTGTTGTAGTCGTACAAAGATAGATAATCTTACTAGCCGGGTCGGGGTCTTCAGGAGTCTTATTATATCATGATTACAATCCCCTGTTTTGACTGTTCTGTAGAAGGAACACGACAATCAGACATGAAAATCTCGTTCCGGATCATCACAGAGCACGTCCTGGAACATTTCTCGGGAAAGACCTCAGGATATCCATCCTCCTCCATTACGTAGGTGTAACGTGCTGGCGAGATACCTTTGTTCCACAGCGCCGCTATATGCCTTAAACCCTATTATTTTATACTGTGATTTTACCTAGCAGTCTGCCTAAGATTATCTCGACATATAAAATGAAATGAAAAGTATGTTTGCGAAAAAAACACGATGTAGATTACTCCTAGTAGTAGTGATTGTGGTGGTAATCGAGAGAGTCGGCCGTGTGGTTAGGGGCACGCAGCTGAGACTATCATTCGAGGCGTAGTGGGTTCGAACCCCACTGTCGGCAGCCCCAAGGATGGTTTTTCCCTGGTTTCCCGTTTTCACACCAGATACATGTTGGGGATGTGCCTTAATTAAAGCCACGGCTACTTACTTCCCACACCTAGCACTTTCCTATCCCATCGCCACCGTAAGACCTATCAGTGTCGGTGCGCCGTAAATCAGATTGTGGTGGTGATATCTGTTTTAAGTACAAGTAGATAATCATCCTGAGATTACCCCCACACAGGGTACTATAGTTACGTGAATGCAGTACTGACGTAAGTTCATTGATATGAAAACGATAGCCTTCATATCGATAGTCTGTAGTGTGCCGAGCATGTTGAAAGTACCTACATCGACCTGTGTAGAGGTTTTTGCATCAAAAATGTTCCTTAATTGCATTTCCTCACCGATCTAGGACTTCTACCATAGCAACTTGTAGAGCACTAAAAACACTGGAAATCAGGATTTTTTAAATCCTAGAGGTTTGTACTTAGTACCATTATTTTCAAAATGTACCCAGTTTGCTAAAGCAAACAAGTGGAGGTCGGATTATAGAACGAAACTATCTTCACATCGGTTTACTGTACGGGAGTGATCATTTCGGATGGCTATATCTAGCCTGGTGTGGCCCTTGTAAGGCAGACCCTCCGACGAGGGTGGGCGGCATGTGCCGTGTATGTGAAAATGGATGTTATCGCAGTGGAGGGTAGTGTTGTATGTGGTGTGCGAGTTGAAGGTATGTGGGGGACAGAAGAAACACCCGGTCTCATGGCCATTTAAGGTTAAAATCTCTCCGACTCGGCCCGGAATCGAACCGGGAGCCTTCTAAACCGAAGAGCACTACGCTGACCAATTAGCCAAGGAGCCGGACTGTACGGGAGTGAAAATTAGTGTTTTCACAACACTGGCAAACTTTACACTAACGATTTATCGGCTATCGCCTTCGTAATAATAATAATAATAATAATAATAATAATAATAATAATAATAATAATAATAATAATAATAATAACTAGCGAAGGTACCCGAGCTTCGCTACGGTATTCTACATTGTATTCGAATATCGAAGTAAATAGTGTACATGCAGTAAATAAGATTGTTTTAAAATTGCATGTCTCTTAGCGTTATCCGAGAAAGAGCATGAGGATGTCCCCATACGTTGTTTCAATGTAAAGTGTTTATTACGGATTTGTGATATAACGGCAGGCTCACTTGCCTACTGGCATTCACAATCGAGTTGAGAAGTTTACATTATAATTGCAGGCCCCATTGCCTACTAAGCGGACAGAATCGATTTAGGGAGTTTTCGTTAAAATGGCAGCCCCCCTTTCCTACTTCCAGACAGATTACAGTTGAGGAGTTTCTATTATAATGGCAGGCAATTTTACCCTACTATCACTCGAAATTGAGTTGTGCAGTTATTATAATGCCAGGCCCATTTTCCTACTGCCAGCCAGCTTACTGCCAGTCACACAAAGTTGGTGAGTTTCCATCAAAATAGCAGGCCACTATGCCTAATGCCAGTCACATTTTAGACGAGGACATTTCTTTATAATGGCGGGCACCCTTGCCTACTGCCAAACACAATCGGGTAGAGGAGTTTTAAACAAAACTGCATGCTCACTTGCCTTCTGCAAGTCAAATCGAGAAGGGAACTACTCATTACAATTGTAGGCCTTCCTTACTAATGACAGTTACACAGGAGTCTGAGAAGGAACCCTTTCCTACTGCCAGTCAGAGACGCTGTGGGGAGTACTGATTACAATAGCAGATCCACCCTTTCTCGATCGCTAAAAATCGACATCAGTGAATATATATAGATCGACATACGAAAGTATATGCGTGTTTACAATATTGAAGACCTTCATTTACAGATTAACTGCTACTAAACGTACGTCATATCGACAAAGGATTATACCATAAGACACGCCGGATTTAGTGGCCTACATGGCTGGTACTATGATATGTCATCTATTCTTGGGTCAGATTGAGTTAGAAACGTGGAACAGGGTAAAGGTTTTGTAAGATTATCTCACATTACATTACTTTTCGGATAATTATGTGACAGCTACATACATAACATTTGGCTCACATATGGCTACTGGGTGGGCCAATTTTCGTGAAGAGTTTGATGATTCTGTATTTCACATAAGAAATTGAAAATATGAATTATGCATGTGAAAATTCCAAATTGACTTAACATCGATTAATAGAGAAAAATCAAACGTAAAAGGGATACAGATACGGCAAAAAGTCATAAGACCATGGTTGTAGATCACTCCAAATTGAACGGAGATTGTGCAATCCGTTATGTGATAGGAATTTCCGAAGGACTGCACCATCATTAAAATTGCCTGCATATTTCGATATTCTTCGGGGATAAAAAGTGAAACATTTAATGATCTAGGATGTTTTCCGTTCGTTACAGGCTAAAACGTATAATTTTGTCAAATTTCAATTATCTTCTTTTTCT
The DNA here is from genome assembly GCF_040414725.1 of Anabrus simplex. NCBI lineage: Eukaryota > Metazoa > Arthropoda > Insecta > Orthoptera > Tettigoniidae > Anabrus > Anabrus simplex. The sequence goes on along the minus strand of NC_090265.1, from coordinate 611,555,861 downwards.
TCTGGCAGATTATGCCGCAATCTGGATTTTGGGCGAGGCGGGTAAAACTTAGGACTTTCAGGAAACTAAACGAAAAATTATGGAGATGGTCATTATTACCCCTTAAACGAAAAGCTGTACGAAAATTTCGCCAAAATAGTCAGTGTAGAGGCACACAGTCGTTACGATTTGATTTATATAGATAAGGAATCTGCTCCATGTAAAACACCTTTTGGGCTATGTCCGCTGGACTTAACCTGCAAAAGTGACCATTCATGATATCTCCCTTATTAATCCTCCTGACGAAAAAATGCACATGAAAAAAAGGTTTAGAGGTGGAATTCCATCACGTTTGTTCGATTTCCAGTCAGGTTGGTCTTGTTCTGTATATATTGTGGAAGAGTAAAATCACCATTTCGGTTCCCTATACACCGCCAGTCCATTCCGGAACATGAAATGTTATTTACATTTAAAACCTACGTTTGGACAGGTGGATGCTAAATATAAATTTTGGTTCGAATGTCTTCAGTAGTTTTCAAGTTGTAAGGAATACGCTTTACACGCACCCGCTCGTGAGTTAAGTCCGATGGGACTTGTACAGAAAAACGGTCCCTTAATGATATCTCCCTTATTAATCCTCGTATCGAAATGATGCACATGAGAAAAAAGGTTTAGAAATTAATTTCTACCAGGGTATGTAGACTTCCATCAAGTTTGGTTGTGTATATTTTGTGGAAGTACAAAATCACTGTTTCGGTTTCGTATAAACCCCCAGTTAGTTCAGAGATTTAGATACAATATTTGCCCTAAAACCTATCAAGGACAGGTGTATTCTAAATACGAATCTTGGTGGAAATGCATCCAGTACTTTCTAGCACTCACGTACATAGTTAAGAAAGTTGAAACTAATAGAAAATGGATTATAACTGAGGACAGCCGGATAACGACAAATATGTAAATGCCAAGTGAATGTATTGGAAAATCAAATGCCCTTCAATAAATTATGCTAGTGTGAGTTATGGATATAATAAAGCGGTAACAGAGGAGAAATTTAGGTCCAGTGATTCTTAGGTAAACAAATAAGAAGATGACTAATGGTGTTATTACTTGATCTATTCGAGGGCGGTTATAACCTCCAACGATATTCCGCCAATATCCCGCAGATGGGCCGATTGACGCCTCTCTTGCCATCTACCCAAGGAACAACGACGAATTTAAAAGCATGATGAGGAAAATGGCAATACGTTACTTCCCTACTGGCATGCAGTCAGAGACGTTGCCATGGTAACCTGTAGGTTCGTTGTCGGTCTGTCGGTCACTAAATGCAGAGCATGATACCAGCAGAAAATTGTAAATTTCTCCGTCATGTGAAGAGTAAGGTAAATTATGAACATAACAAAAGTTGTTTATAATGAAGAGACGTTTCACGTACGGTAAACGAAGTTTACAAAAAATCAATAGTATAAGAGAAAATGGAGGAAAACCATTCTGGTTTCCTATGAACACCCCGTCTATTCAAGGATTTTAAAATTATATGCATATCGGAACCTTTCCCGGGATGAGTATACTCTAAATATGAAGTTTGGCTGAGATCTATCCCACCGGGCGAGTTGGCCGTGCGCGTAGAGGCGCGCGGCTGTGAGCTTGCATCCGGGAGATAGTAGGTTTGAATCCCACTATCGGCAGCCCTGAAAATGGTTTTCCGTGGTTTCCCATTTTCACACCAGGCAAATGCTGGGGCTGTACCTTAATTAAGGCCACGGCCGCTTCCTTCCAACTCCTAGGCCTTTCCTATCCCATCGTCGCCATAAGACCTATCTGTGTCGGCGCGACGTAAAGCCCCTAGCAAAAAAAAGATTTATCCAGCCGTTTCGACGTGATGGTGGAAAAACCATTCTGGTTTTCCTATAAACCCCTTGTCTATTCAAAGATTTTAAAATGATATGCATACCAAAACCTTCCTCGGGATGAGTATACTTTAAATATGAAGTTTGGTTGAGATCTATCTAGCCATTTCGACGTGATGGTGGAGAAACCATTCTGGTTTTCCTGTAAACCCCCCGTCTATTCAAAGATTTTAAAATGATATGCATATAAAACCTTCCACGGGATGAGTATACTCTAAATACGAAGTTTAGTTGAGATCTATCCAGCCGTTTCGACGTGATGGTGGAAAAACCATTCTGGTTTTCCTATAAACCCCCCGTGTATTCAAAGATTTTAAAATGATATGCATATCAAAACCTTCCCCGGGATGAGTATACCCTAAATATGAAGTTTGGTTGAGATCTATCCAGCCGTTTCGACGTGATGGTGGAACAGACAAACAGACAGACACGAAACGTAAAAACCACCGATTCGGTCTTGAGTTGACCTAAAACGGATAAATATCTGAAAAATTGGCAAAACAAAAGAAATTACAGACAGCGGACCCCCTACAATTTTATTTATATAGATTACAGCGCATAATTGTGGAGTTAGGTTTCATAAGAGGATGACAATTGATGTTTGTAGTGGGGTATTTAACTTCACTAGAGAAGAGTTCAGACGGTTCTGCTGTTGTGAGTACTTCTTACATGACAGTAGGATGTGGTTCAAGTCTGCTGTTTCTCCAGGGTCTTCTAGGCAGTGAGGGGTGTCCAATACCTTGATCCTGTGGAGATGACTGATAACATCCATGACCAAGGCGCATTCTCATTCAAGATGAAAGATATCTCAGTGTTAGTTTCAATTTCCTGGATCAGACTTGCGTTGAAATGGTAGGCTGAATGTTAGCACAGTGCGAGAGAACTTTTTACGAGAACCGGTAAATCTACCAACGCGGGGCTGACGTATTTGAGCAATTTCAAATACCACCGCTCTAAGTCTGATATAACTCCCAACTTAGGCTCGGAAAGCTAGCACTTTTATCGTCTGAGCCGCTCAGTCCTATCGCTTTCCTATCATTGAAAATCCACAGCCTGGTTCCAGTCATTCGACCGGGTCAGGAATGGAATGTATGAAGCCCCATCTAGCGGCGAGGATAGGAAATGTGCCGGCTGCCGAAGCCTGTCGCACTCCTCTGGGGCATTGATTAATTAATGATTAATGAAATGAAATGAAATGATATTGGAGAGTGTTGCTGGAATGAAAGGTGACAGGGAAAACCGGAGTACCCGGAGAAAACCTGTCCTGTCTCCGCTTTATCCAGCACAAATCTCACATGGAGTGACCGGGATTCGAACCACGGTATACAGCGTTGAGAGGCCGGCGCACAGCCGCCTGAGCCACGGAGGCTTCGCTTTCGTATCAGTGAATTTCGTAAGTTAGAAGTGACAGGCGTGAAAGTAGCGAGAGAGGAAGAAGGATAATGGTACTCAAAATGAAGAGATGAGGGCCAAGTCAAGAACAAACTCGATGGATGAAGAGGATGATAGGTTACCTAGGAAAGTAACTGCTTGGGCTTTGGAGGGTAAGAGAAGTAGAGTGAGAATGGATAGACTCAGTCTTTTAATGATTTAATTATAAGTGTGCAACTGAACGATGGTATGTTCTACTTTGTTTCAAAATACTGACCCGACATTTGTGAGAAAATTGAAAATCGCTAAATAATTTAGTATGAGATGTGTCCCTCCATTTCTAGCTCAATTGCACCAAAAGTACTGGACCAATCGAGCTGAAATTTGGTACGGATATACCCCACATATTCAGTTCAAATACAAACTTATTGTAACTGTTCAATAATTAACCTTTTCTAAATGGTGCCCTTTGGTATTTGCTGAACTTGCACTAAAAACTAAAATAATCATCAAATGGTTAGTCCTATCACCAAATTAAGCCTAGCAAGTGTACAAAACGGCCATTTCCGTGATGTGGTGGTTACTGTTAGCCCCAGAGGACCGGGTTCGATTCCAGGCTATGCCAAGAAATTTAAAAAGTGCTATGAGGACTGGAACGGGGTGTAGTCAGACTCGGGAGGTTAACTGAGTAGAGGGGGTTTCGAGTTCCATTTCAGCCATCCTCGAAGTGGTTTGCAGTGGTTTCCCCACTTATCATCCAGGCAAATGCCAGGATTGTACTGAACCCAGCTTTCACAGTCGACAAAAGGGATACCTAAATTTTCTAGCCAATCTAGCCGCGAGATACGTTGTTGTGTAAGGAATATCCATTTTTGCATCATTACTGGATGAGCACCCTGTGTCTTCTTCATATTTCGTACCCACGAGACAAGAACGCCGAAGTTAAATTACAATCTCTTTGGGCAGGAAAGGAATTCAGATTTATAAGATCCTAGGGGAGAGTTTCGTATGGATTCGAGCATACTCGTGGCTAATTTCTAAAATACGACTATTATTCAGATGTAAATTAAAACTCGGACTGGTACAGTGGAACGCCTAGTAAACTGAAAGGAATTGTCATGTAATCAAATCTCTTCTGGCCAAAAATGGAAATAATGTGCTAGACCGTGGGAAGATTCGAAGCTACGCGTGTATGTCGTCAACGAGGGCGAAAAGTATTTATAAACCCACGCTTCAGTGCTTTAAACAACTTTGAGGGAAATTCAAATTATAAAATCATGAGATTCACATTCCTCGAATTTTTCTGAACATTAGGGATACCAACACCAGAAATGAGACCCGTGGGATAATGAAATTGTGTAATGTGGTGTAAACTTCTTACCACCTTTCGCATACCAAAAGCCCGGATATACTAGGAGGACGAGGGAGGCCAGGTCTGTGTCGCTCTGGACCAATTATTCATGTGAGGTGATAAATTGATCATTCAAGATTGTTTATTAGTAAGAGTGAAATACCAGTCTATGGTAAGAACTGGTGGAATGTGAAATAAACATATACTCATATTCGTGTGAATATTAAATTTGCCCGCATTTGGTGAAGAAACGATAAATTAACGGCATATCTCGGCACGGTGATATTAATACAGTCCTTTGCCTGTTAAATGTGACAGATGGTGTAAGTATTAAGATATGAATAAGAAATTAATTGATAATAATTTTGTGGTAAATGTACAGTGTTTCATGTAAATATTATATATATGCATAAGAGCATTCAAGAAGAAACGTGTGAGATAAACCTGAAGATTCACATATATTTGTTAAGAGTGTAGAATGTAAGAAATGTTAAGAATTTCCGAGAATAAATGTGTGAAGTGTATATAGTTTTTTTTTCTAGGGGCTTTACGTCGCACCGACACAGATAGGTCTTATGGCGACGATGGGATGGGAAAGGCCTAGGAGTTGGAAGGAAGCGGCCGTGGCCTTAAGGTACAGCCCCAGCATTTGCCTGGTGTGAAAATGGGAAACCACGGAAAACCATCTTCAGGGCTGCCGATAGTGGGATTCGAACCTACTATCTCCCGGATGCAGTGTATATAGTGTATATCAACATGGTGTGTTAAGCCTTAATTGGGTGGTCGGTGAATGGTAATGCCTGAGTACATGCCAATGTTCAGCAGAAATCCAGGTGAGTGACATGATTTGTATTCTTCAAAGTGTATTCTGCATAGCTAGGTTCTCTGTAAATATGGGCCGAAGTTTCAGGCCGATAGTTTGATGGTTTTCTTTGCTTTGGTTGAAATATTAAGTGCTGTGTATCACAGAGATTTTATGAGAAGTCTACGCACAGTTTATGTGGATATCCCAACATTTCAGACGATTAGGTTAAATCGAATTAAAGAAGGCATCGGGTAAAGATAAGTTTTATGCCAGTGTGTCGTTATAGGGTTTGTGTGTCAATATTCCGTGTCAATGTATAATGTAAAATATAGTTGAGTGTTGGAAAATTTTGGTTTTGTGAGTATCGGGTAGAAATATAATAATGTCTAAATTAAGTCAAGATCGACGTGATTTTCCTATCATTTAAAGTTTGATAATAATAATGTTATTGGATTTTCGTCCCACCAACTACTCTTTTACGATTTTCGGAGACACCGAGGTGCCGGAATTTAACCCCGCAGGAGTTCTTTTTACGTGCCAGTAAATCTACCGTCACGAGGCTGGCGTATTTGAGCACCTTCAAATACCACCGGACTGAGCCAAGATCGAACCTGCCAAGTTGGGGTCAGAAGGCCAGCGCCTCAACCGTCTGAGCCACTCAGCCCGGCGTAAGTTTCGATATTTGCTAGAAGTTTGTTTCAATAGTTATGCAATTTCAGTACAACGATGAGTCCATGAAATAAACCACGAATTTAAAATGAAATATATAACATTATAAAAGAAATTAATCTAAGATCATATAAATGTCCAATAGCCGTGATGAGAAAGGACGAACCAGCAGAGACAATGTTAAAATAAATGAGTTCAGTTGGATTCCGGGTTGAAAATGCCCCGATGGAGAATCGAAATCAGGATGTGTTGATGCCGAGAAAATGTAATGCCCCGAGGAAATAATGTGTTAGAATGCCGTGGGAAGCATGTGCAATGTCCAGAGTTCGAGAATCGTTTAGTTTTAGGAATCATGCGATCTCAGAAGGCTCGATGTTATGAGAGATAAGTTCAATTGAAATGAGTATATTAAAATCTGGCTTGTTCCATGCAGATTCACCGCAGGTAAAAAATTGACAAGTGGTACGGGATGGGACTGAAAACGCTAGGCGAAAGGGTGATATAATTTTACAATACTGTGATCCCATTATCAGACGACTGTCTGCAAGATTAAGAGAGTTGTATGAAGTAATAATACGTAGGAGGATCAAAAGGTTAGTTGCACTAACGCGCCGCAGCCAGCAGCGCACTGTGTATCGCAAACGTGGGCACAGCGGAAAAGGGGACAGACACTGCCCACACGTCTGTTAGGCAGGTCGCTGTGGTGTCTCGTCTAGCATTGTGTGAATAGCGGCCAAATGCAATGGCGCGTCAACTGGACGTTCACGCCAAATATGAGGTGCGTGCGACAATCCGATTCCTATGGGCCAAAAGGAAGAATTGCACGGACATTCATCGTGAAATTAGTGCTGTGTATGGGAGGCGGGCCATTTCCCAGCAAGATATCTTAAAGTTGTGTCAGCAATTCGAAGACGGACGCATGGATATCACGGACAACCATCGCGAAGGCAGGCTCGCAACGTCCAGGACCCGTGCAAAGGTCAACAGTGTGAATGCGATCATTAGACACAACCGGCGCATTAAACTGAGAGAAATCGCGACGCAGCTGAACGTGTCGTATGGCAGTGTGTTTGCCATTGTTCACGAGGACCTTGGATATCGTAAGCTGTGTCGAAGATGGGTCCCACGTCCTCTCACCGATGAGCACAAGGGACAACGTTTCCAATCCTCCCTGGCATTTTGCAACGCTATGCCGCAGACAGCAACGGATTTCTGCGGCGAATCGTCACAGGCGACGAAACGTGGGTCCACCACTTCACCCCCGAAACGAAGCGAGCATCAATGGAATGGGTGCACCCCTTATCACCACAACGAAAGAAGGCCAAGGTTCAACCTTCAGCCGGTAAGGTTATGGCGAGAGTGTTCTTTGACATGGAGGATTTGCTGCACGTGGAATTCATGCCGAAAGGAGCGACGATCAACGCGGCGTCGTATTGTCAAACGTTGCACCGGTTGCGTAAAGCGATGAAAGAGAAGCGTCGGGGGAAATTGAGCGCAGGTGTGCTTTTGTTGCACGATAACGCAACACCTCGCAAGGCCCGCCAAACGAGAGAACTGCTGCAGCGTTTCAAGTGGGAGGTCTGGCAACATCCACCCTACAGTCCAGACCTAGTGCCATGTGACTTTCATCTGTTCGGTAAGGTCAAAACGGAGCTCGGTGGTCGACGTTTCCAGACCGATGAGGAGGTGAAAGCCGCTATCTCGGAGTGGTTGTAGAACGCTGGAGGAAATTTCTATGCATCCGGCATCGATAAGCTGGTTGTGCGTTCGCAGAAATGTTTGGAGTCTCTTGGAAACTATGTGGAAAAGTGACGTCACAGTGTATTTCGTTATAGTCGTGTTGCTGTTGTATAGGTGGTGTAACAAATGGCCATAACTGGGAAGTGCAACTTATTTTCTGATCTGCCCTTGTGTTATGTAAACCTCATTATTGATGGAGATGGTATTTTGTACACTGAATTTATGTTTTTTGAGATGTGGGAGAGTTATTACGGCGAAATCTTGACAGTCAGATGTAGTGGCAGTAGATTGTTAATGTGCGTTGTGGCGAATTTTTCTAATTGCAAGGGTAAACGATGGCACTCGTCTGTCACGCAACCACAATTGAGAATTTGGTTTAATTATTAGATGGCCTCAGTTCTGGTTGTTTTGAGGGACCATCAGGGTTTTGCAGTTCTACAATAGTGATCTGTTAAAGACATAATGAATGCGGCTACTCATACGTATTTTTATTAGTTTGTTAGTGGACCTCGCGGATAGTTGCGACTAATATAAATAATTTTCGGGTTAAAAGAACGTAACGATGGAGAATGATTATATCATGTCATTATAGTGTATTCCATATTTTTGTAACAATGGAAAAATACATCCAATTTGAGAGAGAGATCACTAGTTATAAAGTCTACATGATCAGTGTCCAGTTTATTTTTAATGTTCATTATCCATGTTAGATGGTTAGTTCAGTCTGGGAGGACTTGTGATTGGTTTATCCTAGCCTGAATTAATATTTGTGGATAATCATGACAATCAGTTCAGTCTGCGATGATAGTGCGTCAGCTAAATTTTACTGTGTTGATCACTAAAGTTAAGTGTATCTGATAAAATTTTATTTTAGTTTATGATAGCACTGGTCATCGTTTTTGAGTAGCAGACTTCTTCAATGTCAAGATGATGATTGTGATTACTGAAAAAAAGTTTTTTATGTAAGTGACACATTTATCCGTGTTTTTTTACATAGTAGTGGTCATGATTATTGTAATGTGTATGTTTTCTACATTCTAATGAAGACCATTTGTATAATAATTTCGCGTTAGTTGCTATTGATAGCATGGTGATGATTATTACAACACCGTCCATTGACGTTACTCTTTTCAGTTCAGTTTGTTGGTGCCGTTCATAAATGGTCGGATCAAATTAATTTAATTATTATTCAGTGAACCGATAAGATTAATTTTCAGAAATCCGTGCTTATTTGTTTATTCAATTTGAAATGGTTTATTATGAACTAATATAACCTGAAATTTATTTGTGTGCTAACTTGAATGTAAACTCAAGCTTTTAATTACACGTTATTAATATTGAAGTTCAGTGGAACAATATCATTTCAAATAATTAATAAAGTAACAGTATTTATGGGTGTTTGGTTGTGATACAACATGGTACGGTCATGTATTTTTATAGAGAGATCAGGAATTTGATAACAGTGAATTTTGGAGCACCATGCCTTGCCAAGAAGCAGGTTAACATGTGTCGGTTCACATATAACCTGAGGTGGCTTCAGTTCGGTTAAGGGTCCATTCGGTAGCTGATGTTATCCCTTTTGGCATTTTGTGGTCGGTGGATAAACTTAGTTAAAGAAATATTCGGAGTCCGGTTACAGAAACTGAATCTTCGCGGATCAAGTGAATCTAACAACGGTATTACTTGAAATTCGATAGGTTTTCTCTTTTCATTGTTTTTGTTACTGAATTCTATTCTGGAATGGCAATTAACGTTTAAACTAAATATCAATGAAAATAATTCCTGAGGTCTTCACATTTTTTATTTGTGTCAAAGTTATGTCAGCTGTTTTGTTAACACACCAAATTTTCTTTTATTATTCGATGCTTCACATCTGTGGGACGTAACCAATTTCTTTTTGTAATAAATCCATTTTAGCCCAGTTCTGAAATTTTATTTCAGGTATAATTAGATTTCCTTATGCTATCCGCCGATGTATGTTACCAAGGGACTGAAGAGCTCGGAACCCCCTGAGTTGACAAGAATCTGTATTTGCAAGAGCCAGAGGCACATGTTGACTACCGGTAAGCAAATGTGCAGTACGTAACCTAAGGCTACGGCCGCTTCCTTCCCACTTCCTTGTTTATTCCTTCCAATCATCCCATCTCCCCCACAGGGCCCCTGTTCAGCATAGCAGGTGAGGTTGGCTGGACGAGGTAATGGTCCTCCTTCCGAGTTGTATCCTCGACCTAAAGTCTCACGCTCCAGGATACTGCCCTTGAGGTGGTAGAAACGGAATTCTTCACCGAGTCCGAGGGAAAATTAACCCCTGAAATTTAAACGGATAATGATATAGAACAACTCTAATGGTTCCCGTGGAAATTCGGGTTTTATGACGAAGCACGCATTCCAGAGCACTCGTCGGCTGGACATATGGCAGGTTCTTCATAGGTCTTGCTAATTCAGATTGGACATCAGCTTATGCGGAGGTTGCTGTTCAAATTTACGCAGGAATTAAGTATAGAAACCGAAGTGTCGGACATCAGCTATCTCTTAGTGTATGTATACACAATCACATTCTGGGTGATATACAATAACCCTTCTCTTTCCTATTGTGTCACCCTGTGTGTGAGGGCGGTAGATCAACATCCACGGTATCCCCTGCCTCTCTCAAAAGAGGACTGAAAAGGGCCCCAGGCGACCACGGAGACCTTAGCTGTGTCCTAGTATTGCTTACACTTGTGCCAGGCTCCTCACTTTTATCTATCCGATACCACCTCCCTTCGTCAACTCTTGTTCTTTTCAGATCCCACGCTATTAGATTTCCTGGGCTAGGAAGTCCTTCATTTTCACGCCCTTCGTGGCCTTTGGTCTTTCTTTGGCCGATACCTTCATTTTTTCGAAATGTTGGATCCTTTCCACTTTTTCTCTCTGATTAGTGTTAATGGAGGATTGTTGCGTAGTTGTACTTCCTCTTAAAACAATGATCACAACAACCACCTCTCGTATTATGGTACGCTATAATAAAATAGTAAATCAAGTATGTCCGTTATACTTCGTTACGGGAAGATCTTATCACTATTGTTTTTGTGCAGTCCATGCTGTGGGCGGCGCGCACGTCACAGGGACTTTAAGCAGTGATGTGATATTTGGCCTCCGGTGACGCGTGGCGCAGATCTTTCTAGTTGACAACAATGGACGACCTGCGCGTATTGTAGTGTGGTAAATATTATGAACGTAATGATGCGAGGAGGGGATAAAACCCAGTGTATGCACATAGCCCACCTCTGTCGAATAAGACGAAGGAGTCTGCTCAAGGCTTAACATCCCCTTCCGATGGACGAAATCACGAACAGCGTCGTAAAACTCACTCCATATTAACACTGCGATAAGGTGTGGATTTGAACTCAGACCTTTAGGACGCCATCTAGTGATTAGAAATTGTATACCACCACATCTCCTACCCTGCCGATGAACATTCTGATGGTGAACATTTTGCACGAATGGAACTGGAACCAGGCAACCACGATCTCGAACCGTAAAATTTCGACGCCTCAACCATCACGGCCACTAAGTGGATTACTCTAAGCAGTAAGAGTCACATATTTGATAGCTCTCAATGAATGAAGTAGAACTAGGGATGGGAATTAGTCACGTTCGTGAATCTCGGGGCCGGCAGCCAAAATCCCAGGAATGTTATAAACCTTCTCGAATCGAAGTGAATAGCAGGCTACTGCGCACTGCACGCGTGAGCGAATCACAACACAAAGTGCTGTGCACATTTCTCTCTTGAAGAGAGAGACTCGAGCCATTTTAACATGTCAAATTTTCGGTTAGATCTGACGTAACAATGAACGGCATCTTTAGAATTTCTTGCTTTAGGTGTTCCGTATATTGGATCTTCTTTGTTAATATTGACAGAACTATTTATTTGCAAAACCTAATTTAGGAATTCCTAAAAACAAACTAAATAGTATTTGCAGTTCCTTCAAATGATTACTTATCTGTAAAATTATAACTACTTACTAACAAGGAAAGAGTTTAAGCCACAGATTCAGCCTGCAAAGCGTTGGGGGCTACGAGACTATGCTTGATTGCTTTGGAATGTCTCATAGCTCTTGAAATATTTTGACCAAGGGCCCAATGTAGGCCTATAAGGCATGATAGAGAAGTTTCAGCTTGAGGGCGTTGCTGCAGCGGACATTCAACGTAGCGGGACTCCGATGCGGGTATATAAGCAGGGACATGTAGGCACAGGGCAGCCGCTTCTTGCCGAGGTGCGTGTGTTAAATACGGCCACGTGAACTACGACGACGTTATTACTAAATGCGTCCAAACTGGACCAACGTGCTGTTATTCTGTTTTTGGCTGGCGAAGGACAAACACCGATGGAGAATGAAGACTGTGTATGGGGCAGCATGTCTGTCGAGAACCACATTTGTGGAGTGGTGCACCAAGTTCCGTGCGGGTCGCGTTTCGACACAAGACGCGGTCGATCTGGGTGGTCAGCCTCATCCATTACGGACAACAACAAGCGGGCGGTTGATGAGGCCGATAGTCCTGATCTCTCCCCATGCGAGTATCATGCCTTCGGACCCCTCAGAAAGGCCTCGCAGGGTCGGCACTTCCTGTGGGACGAGAATGTGCAGGAGGAGGTTACAGGCTTCTTCACGCAGCAGGACACGGTGTTTTACACACGAGGATCTTCAACCTGGTGCGTCGGTGTGATGAGTGCCTCATTGCTCACGGTGATTTTGCCTGTTTGGCATCCCGATTCAGGACTGTACGGCCGTCGAAAGGAAACGTTTTGATCGCCTCTTATATGTTTGCTTTACAACACAGACATATTGTTCATATCCTCAAACACACACTTAATGTGCGTTAAAGTTATTACACAAAATTATGAATATAAAATATATATTAAATATTAAAATGATGGATAAACTGAGGAATGAATAAACAGTGAAGTACCCAGATCATTTCCATCCCCCCACAATTCAAAGTTTCAGGCTGAAATGAAATGGCAAGATTCTGCTATCCGCCTCATGAGTTGACCAAGAAATATCATACTCATCTTCCTTGTTCCCACTTGTTAATTTGTCTATAGTCTTCAACACTCACGTTAATGGAAGGCTAAACCACCTCCCAACCAGCGGTGGCTTCTTGCCATTAGACTGGGAAGGCTGCAAATATAGCAGAGGCTAGTGTTAGCTAAATACACCGGCTAAGGTTTCATAGCAGCATATGTTTGTAAGAGAAGGCTTACTCATGTTATAGTAAGCATCTCCGTTCAGTCACCCCTCCTCCTCCTCCTCCTCCTCCCACCAACACTTTTGGACCGGTCGCAGTTGCTTCCTACTCGTCCTGTTGACGGAGACGTCCCACCTTGTTTTCTCTATGTAATGCGTAAAGTTCGAAATGACTTTTTTCAGCAAAACAGAGCTCTCGAGTTTCAAGACAAACAATCTAGTTTCCCATATCTACGTTAAAAGAACTTATGCCAGGAATCTAGTTCAATTAGATCACCGTAATTTGCCTGAAGAATTAAATCGTATTTTAATGGATATTGTTGGTAGAGGCTACTACTATTAATGCCGAGCTCTAAAATTAGCAAATACGAAACGTGTTATTGTGCGTTTCTCAAAATTATCGTTTTGAATAACGTAGTTTCGTCTGCTGCTCAACCTCTTCAGATAAGATCAGATAAAATGAAACCTAAATTCACTGACCTTTTATTAATCTTCATCCACTTTTCTTATTTTCAAAACAGACACTCACACTTACACGGAGGGACACCAGGGTATCGGGAAGCGATAATATATTTAATTAAATGGTATTATATAAAATGTGTTACAATTGTAAGCCAGAAAGACTTGAATTCATTTGAAACTGTTCCGTAATTTAAGTATGAAAGGTTATTTGTTAAATGACGTGCATTCGAAGTTATTTGGCCGGGCTGATTTTCTCACACGGTTGATGCGCTTCTGTTTTGGCCCCTAATTGGCAGGTTCGATCCTGGTACAGTCCGGTGGTACTTGATGATGCTGAAACACGTCAGCCTCGTGTTGGTAGATTTCATGGCACGTAAGACGAAACCATCCGGAATAAATTCCGGCACCTCAGCGTCTCCGAAAACCAAAAAAAACAAATATTATTAAGCTATTTGGGAGTCCGTCAGTACAACCTACCATCAAATACGAGGCAAAGTAGATAGGAACCTGGAAAAACCAAAAGTGGCAAGTGGCAGATAAACGCCTTGCGAGCGCTTTAAGATTTAAAAGGCCTCGAGCAGATGACGGATAATAGAAGGTTAAAGAACTCTGATTTAGTACGGTATGAGAAAGGATATTGTCATAGATACGATAGAAGGCGTACACATTCACCTGAACATATTGTTTGGTATGCATTATTAAAACAATAATATTTAAGGAATAAAGCCAATACACATTTGTATGCTTTGGATCTACAGCTACAGATTCGTGAGTTTAAGGGAAAAGAGAAATCCATATTTTAGAAATGACACATTTTTGGAAATGACTTCGAGTTGCCATGTGGTAAGCACGTCTCGTGACACGAAGGCAAAAGAGCTAGTTTAAAATATGACTGCCACAAAACAACCACTATCTTTGAAGTTAAATTCGTAGAACGTATCTTTGACGATAACGCACGAAGCGAGACATATGCAATTCATTCCCATGACGTCTAGAGATACATTAAGAGATAAAGTGCATTCAACTCGTTAGAACGTACTGAATAGGTTTTCTGAGAAGAGACATGTTTTAAAATAATTGTTTGTTTTAGATGTTTCTAAAGCACTCAGCTGAAAAAGGATTACAGTGAAATAACTTTTGCTGACATTTCTTTTGGAATCCAGTATTTGATAAAAACGTATCATACCTTCGAGATATTATAATAATTTACAATTCAACATCTGTTTCTGCCTATCTTATTGATATGATTGAAATAATATAAAAAATATTCTTCATATTTAATTTTACCAGAATACAAGTAGAAAAAGAAAATATATGGGCATGGGTTCGTGAACTCTATTTCCATGTTAGAACTTTTTTCCTAAACATAGTACATTAAGCATGGTAAACACACAGGAACAGAATGTGCCAACATAATACATGAAAGTTTTTCGTACAAAATGCCCTTGATGATTATGATGGTGATGATGGTGAAGATGCTTGTTGTTTAAAGGGCCTAACATCTAGGTCATCGGCCCCTAATGGTAAGAAATGAGACAATATGTAATGACAATTGAAAAGTCCAAAATCATCCACTGATCAGAATTCAAAACATGATGACAAGAATGAATGGACGGATATGAATTTAAAACAATCAGTGGATCTCACCCACATTCTCAGAAACGACCGTTATGCAATTGTATTACTAACCAAGCACAATCCTGAATCGATTATGCTTGTAGTCTAAAGGGGTCCAAATAACATGTCATCGGCCCCTCATAATGGTACTTTATCGCTATGAAAGTAGAACCGTTGTATTTGTCAGTTGCGGTACTAATCAAAAGTAACTAGACTCGTGGTATTCCACACATTATTGTACTACTCACAGACCTATGGTGTTTTTCACACTTCGGCGCCATTTTCTGGCAACGCAAACCTATGGTGTTCCTCACATATGTGTACTAATCACAGGGGATCGTACTATCCCGTGGTGTTCCTCACATAGTGGGTACTAATCATAGGCAAGGCAGATCCATGGTGTCGCTCATAGTGTGGTACTAATCACAGGTACTGTAAAACTCACTGATTCACACACTGTCGCTACTAATCACAAACCTATTTTGTACCTCACATAGTGCTACTACGCGTAAGTAAAAGCGACTCTTGGTGTTCCCCTCGTGGTGGTACTATTTAAAAGTAGTCTCATGGTTCCAAATCGATCATCCCTTGGTCGCCCCTTTTAATCGCGTCTTACGATGGGCAGGGGATACCGAGGGTTTATTCTTCGCCTGCATACCCCACCCACAGGGGGATGTGCCAGTGAGAGCTATTTTATTTCGCTCAAGTCCGCCGGCAAGCCGATTAGGACCCCCTATCCGCCACCTGGGACGCACCGCGTGGGAGTATCACCTCTCCCCCTGCTACGCCAGCGTAGTAGGTTCGTGGCAAAATGCCCTTCATCAGCATTATGAATACGCAATACTCAAGGGATACATCAGCTCAACCGTGATTCAATCCGACGGCGGGTTGAAACCTGTAACAATGCTAATAGAGTTTGGCCGTACCTTATGTATTAGTTGCAGTACCCGTCTTGACGGGACAATCATATAGAACAGAGCCTCTCAAACGCCCGTAACCTCACGCGTGCAAACTGAGGCGCAGAGAGCCTGTGCACAGTGCATCGGTCCTGCTCGGCTCGGACCAACGCTTCGACTCTGGGCTACTCGGCTAAGCTCGGCTCAACTCGGCTCGGATTTGGAGCGCTACGGATCAAGTGAGGAAGAGGGAGACAGACGGAGCGAGCGAGACAAGCGTGCGGAAAGAGAGAGACAGCGCTATTGCTCCAAATCGAGGAGTGGGGGCCTGCACTCTGGTCAACCAAGCGAAGTCGTCTTTTGCACCGTGCACAGTGCATGCATCCCTGATAGGCCCTATATAGAATGTGCGAAGTTACCCAACTCCCCAGATACTTTCCTCCATTATTCAGGCAAGCTGTTTTGCTCGGGACGCAGCAGTAATCCCATCTATCGGAGATGATAGGCAGCAGAAGAAATAAATCATATCACAACAATGGTCAATGTAATGTTATTGTTGATCAGTTTTGTGTTTTTTCGATATTGTAGGCTTCTAATATTACTTTTATGACCGTCGGATATTCATGATTATGACTCCCTCTTGCCTTATTCTTCAAGCGATCGTTGCTTCACGATTTTTTCTCATTTTTATAATCTTTTTCACACTTTTTATTGTCGATCCGGACCGATGATCACGCGATTTTACACCTTAAGAAAATCATGACAAAAACCATTGCTAGTTAAAACTAGTAAACAATATTCCCATGTTAGCAATGCTTGGCGTTGATTTGGACTAAGCAATAAATGTTTAAATTCATGAATTCTATTACCATGGTCGGTACGCTAAAACTTTAGTCTATAAGATGTAAATGATTGGAACTTTTATTTTCTATAACTTTTGTTACGGTATGTAATACTTCCCGTTAGGACCATACGTACGTATCTAAAAAATTCATTTTTACGCACCTTCCCCCAAACTACCACTTTGATGATTATGATGCTTGTTTAAAGGGGCCTAACATCTAGATCATCGTCCCTAATGGTATGAAATGAGATAAAATGCAATGGCAATTTAAAAAGTCCAAAATTCATCCACTGACTAGAATTCAAATCGTGATGATGAAGAATGAAAGGATAAATATGAATTTAAAATACTCAGTGGAGCCAACTCACAATACTGAAAGTTAAAAATAATTACAAAATCTATTCACTGTCAAGAATTAAAAAAAGATGACGATTAACAACGATTATGAACTTGAAACAATCAGTGGTTCGGACCCGCAATGCCCTACCTTCCGAGAAACTATATTGAAAAATTAGTATTACTGACCAAGGGACTGCTTACAAAGCACTACTCTGAATCGAAGGGGTCCAAGAGACAGGGCAACGGCCCCACCATAATGGTACTTATCGCTAGTAAAGTAATAATAATATCGCGTGGCTATTTCTAGCCGAATGCAACCCTTGTAAGGTAGACCCTCCTATGAGGGTGAGCGGCATCTGCCATGTGTAGATAACAGCGTGTTATTGTGGTGGAGGATAGTGTTACGTGTGGTGTGTGAGTTACAGGGATGTTGAGGACAGCACAAACACCCAGCCCCCGGGCCATTAGAATTATCCAATGAAGGTTAAATCCCCGACCCAGCCGGGAATCGAACCCGGGACTCTCTGAACCTAAGGTCAGTACGCTGACAGTTCAGCCAACGAGTCGGACGCTAGTAAAGTATAACTATCATATTTCTCAAGTTGCGGTACTATCAGAAGTAGCGTAGACTCTCGTTGTTCCAAACGTTATGATACTACTCACAAGAATTGTACGTCACACAGGTAACGCAGATCTATGGTGTTTATCACATAATGGCACAACTCATACGCAACGCAAATCCATGCTGTTCCTTCCGTAGGTGTACTAATCACCGGGACTCGTACTATCCCGTGGTGTTCTTTACACAGTAGGTACTAATCACAGGCAACGCAGACCCACAGTGTCGCTCATACAGTGTTACTGATAATGATCATGTTTGTTATTTAAAGCTGCCTAATAGCTAGGTCATCGGGGCATAATGGTAAAAGATTTAACAAAACTATACGATAATTAAAAGTTTAAAATACATCCACCGAGTAGAATTTAAAATAAATAATGGTTAATGATTATCAGTTTAAAATAATCAGTGGATCACATTCGCAATGCTTTATTTTCTAATAAAATTATATAAAATAATTATTTCAGTGGAATAAGGCATTGCCTTGATGTACACAGATGTATATCATTGAAGTAAGAAATTAAAATAACACATTAAAACACGCAAAGACGATCTAAAATAGTCCGTTGAACAAAAGTGTAGGTAACAAAATTACAGTAACACAAAGTCCATTATTATACTCGATAAGAAAAACACTCGGGAGTTTTAGAATACATCGAAGATCGGCCAGGTCCACGCACTGCGTAAGGATGTGTACCACGGTCAGATGACCGCCGCCAATACACATCGGGGGGCGTTCACCCTTCAGTAGGTAGAAGTACGTTACTATGCCATGACCAATCCAAAGACGACATAATACCACAGCGTCTCTCCGAGAAGCCCGAAGGGAAGTTGCCATACCTTCGTAGTTCCTTTTATCGCTCTCAGCTTATTTGGGAGAGAGTTGGCCTGCCATTCCATCTCCCAATGGGACTTAACCCGATGACTCAGCTGAGAGCAAATGTCACTGGAAGGAACTCTGTAAGGCTACGAGGGCAAGATAACAGTCTCCTTGCCAGTCTTGTCAACTAACTCATTTCCCTCTACACCCATGTGCCTCCAATTCCAGTGCTAGCATCCGAACACCCGGCCGGCAGGTTCTGGATCCTCTTCACCAGAGGATGCCGAGGGAAACATGTATCTATAGATTGTAGCGCGTTCAAAGAGTCTGTACACAGCAGAAATTACCGGCGCTCATCGGACAGCGTGTACCGCAGGGCTTCACAGATAGCATAGAGCTCCGCTGTGTTTACACTACAGACTTCCGGTAGAGGAAAAAGAAACTTGTTATTGTCACCAACGAACGCACAGCCTACTACCGCTTCTGCCCTCGAACCTTCCGTGAAAATAACGACCGAATCGGAATACCGGCCAACAGCGGACAGGAAGAGTCTCCGATAAATGGAGGGGTACGTGTTCTCCTTCGGGCCGGTGTGCATATCAAGAATGATTTCGGGTTGTCGTATTGTCCAAGGAGGTACCCTACTTGGTCGTCTGACATGACAAGGAACCAAAGGTTCCGTGACTGCTACCCAAGCGTATTCCAACCAGCCGCGTTCCTCCAGGGTAAGCAGTGTACAGCCGACGGTTTCCATCGTGGAATGCGCAAAAATAGCTCGGGTGAAGTGGCATCTGTCGCAAATTTGCAGCATAGGGCAGAAGCATTTGCTGGCACCTCACGTTTAAAGGCGGCACACCAGATTCAGCGAACAGGCTAGCAATGGGTCTTGTACGAAAAGCTCCCGTTGCCAACCTAACTCCGCTGTGGTGAATGCTGTTCAATTTGGCTAGTACGCTTGCCTTGCTAATCCAGATGCTGCACTGCCGTAGTACATGGATAAAAATATGTGTCCTATAAAATCTTAGGAGCACCGTGCGGTCTGCCCCCCCCTCCCCCCTACCAAGTAGCGCAGCTAAGAAACTTCAATATATTAAGCTTCTTACCGCATTTCGCTTTTAACTGCCGCACGTCTGGCTCGCACGATAACTTGCTATCGAATAGGAGCCCAAGAAATCGATGTCAACTACAGATAGACCGACATTACCCAAGAAAAGCTCAGGATCTGAGTGAAGAGTGCGCTTCTGGCAGAAGTGTACGATAGAGGTCCTTGCAGTTGAAAACCGAAAGCCATATTCTAAGGTCAACTGTTCCACTCTTCTAATAGCCTGCTGTAATTGTCGCTCAACGACGTCCATATTTTGTGAGCTATAATGAAGAGCAAAACCGTCTATATTCAGCGACGGTATTACTGCTGAACGAGCAACAGCGACAATAATGTTTATGGCAATCGCGAAGAGATTGACACTAAGAACCAATATCTGTGGGACTCCATTTTCCTGAACGTGGTATTGCGAATTGCGAATATGACCTCCCTACTCGGATACGGAATAGACGGAGGGACAAAAAATTCGCAGCAAGTACCGGCAAATTACCTCGGAAATTCCATTGATCAGGACTCAAAGGTTGCCGTATTGCCATGTGGTGTCAGACCTTTTCTCAGTCCAAGAAAACAGCCAGCAAATGTTTTTTAAAGCGTCCTGGATAGAAATCTCCAAGCGTACAAAGTGGTCAGCGGTCGAGCGAGCGGCTCGAATACCACATTGGTATCCGGACAAAAGTCGTCTTTTCTCCAGGCACCACACAAGTCGGCTATTCACCATCCTCTCAAAAAGCTTACACAAGCAGTTTGTAAGAAAAATAGGTCTGTAGCTTTCTGCATACTTAGGATTTCTGTCAGGCGTGAGGACAGGAATTACTATGCCCTCTCGTCACTGTGATGGAAACTCGCCCCCTACCAGATTCAGTTGAACACACGAAGGAGAAAGACCATTCTCACTAAAGTGTTTCAACATCTGATTATGGACATTATCTGGTCCAGGAGAAGTGTCCTTGCAAAGCGCCAAGGCTATGCAAAGTTCCCTTTCCGTAAAGGGCACGTTATAGTCCTCTGAAGTTAGAATGGCAAAACTGAGGTGATAATGTTTTACCTCCCACTTCAGAGTGAGGAAATCACGATGGTATTTCCCGGAGCCAGACACATTCGCGAAATGACTGGCTAGATTATTAGCAACCTAGAGCGGTTCAGTGACGATACTCTCTTCAATGGAAATTCCCGGTACTAAATATGATCCTTGTATACCCGAAATACGTCAAAGATTAGTCCACACTTGAAATGACTGTGTATGAGACGTCATAGACGACACGTATCTCTTCCACGAATAATAATAATAATAATAATAATAATAATAAGAAGAAGAAGAAGAAGAAGAAGAAGAAGAAGAACGAGAATAATAATTTCGTGTGGCTATTTCTAGTCGAGCGCAGCCCTTGTAAGACAGACCCTCCGATGAGAGTGGGCAGCATCTGACATGTGTAGTTAACTGCGTGTTAGTGTGGAGGAGGATAGTGTTATGTGTGATGTATGAACTGCAGACATGTTGGGGACAGCACAAACACCCAGCCCCGAACCATTGGAATTAACCAATGAAGGAATCGAACTCGGGACCCTATGGACCAAAGGCCAGCTCGCTAACCATTTAGCTATGGAGCCGGACTCCTCAACGGTTAAAGATGTCGAAATGAAACTTTCATTAAACGTAATTTACTTAAAAGCTACTATCCGTAACGGAGAAAGTTAACCAAATATAACTTTTTAAAAAGGGAACACACATTTTATTTCAACTGCATTTGAAAGTTCTTGGAAAATATGAATTCAATGATACAGCACTCGAAATGAAATTTGTCAGAAACAGGAGCCAGAGTTTCATGGGCCTCAGTATGAGACAGGTGACGTTTATTTCCATTTGCGGGCATCACTGTCGGAGCGCCATCGCACTGTGACCGATTCGTAAGCTTGGGTTGTGAGAAAATTAAGACGATTCTACTCGTTCGTGAAAATACAAGAATTGACTTTTTTGAATGAAATCTCTTTCAGTGAGATTTAACTTATTAGTAGAATTTAAAAAATATCCAGCCCCTTGGCTGAAGGTCATCGTACCGGGCGACTTGGCCATGCGGTTAGGGCCTCGCAGCTGTGAGCTTGCATCCGGGAGATAGTGGGTTCAAACCCCACTGTCGGCAGCCCTAGAGATAGTTTTCCGTGGTTTCCCATTTCCACACCAGGCAAATGCTGGGACTGTACCTTGATTAAGGCCACGGCCACTTTTTTCCCATTCCTAGGCCTTTCCTATCCGATCGTCGCCATAAAAGGTTATCGTGCAGGTTTTCAGTTCACATGGCCTAGGGTTCGATTCCAAACCGGGTCGAACATTTCAACCATAACTGGTTTATTCTTTTTGTTTGTGGGCTGGATGTTCGTCTTAATACAAGTCTTCATTTACATACAATCAACCATCACAGAAACACGCATCTACATACACAGACGGATATAAGAGTTCACACAGCAGTGGAGACATTTGACTTATGCACATATTGGCAATAGTATTTGTTCTTAAATAGATATTTAACTCAAATGTATTTCGTTTATAACTGTATACTTAGTTACAGAATAAACAAATTTAAAATTACTGCTTTGCTAAAAAAATAAAATATAGCCAAAATTTGAACACTTTTCTAGTAAACCACATGGTGACCTCCCCTTGTAAGTGAAAGGACAAAAGAAGTGTTGAGCGAGAAGCGGGGAGGGGAAAGCCTAACTTTCGTTATTCTTGTCATAGATCTCACGGCAAGCTATCAGCGTCAGATGGATCCAATCTGTAGAGTGCAAGTGAAAATATCAGAGCAGATAAGTCTGACGTGGATAGCTTGCCCTTAGGCCTTGGATCATACATGAAAAGAACAAGGAGAAAACGACCATCTCGGCGCTGCTTTGAAAAATACCACACAGAAAAGGTAAGGCATTTTTTAATTGAATTAGAGTATACAGTACATTTCAAAAATCGACCATCTTGGCATTGATTTTTAAAAAACGCAATAAACGGTGAGGCGTGTTTTCGGAATTTTTATATTTTTTTTTTGCTAGTTGTTTTACGTCGCACCGACACAGATAGGTCTTACGGCGACGATGGGACAGGAAAGGGCTAGGAGTGGGAAGGAAGCGGCCGTGGCCTTAATTAAGGTACAGCCCCAGCATTTGCCTGGTGTGAAAATGGGAAACCACGGAAAACCATTTTCAGGGCTGCCGACAGTGGGGTTCGAACCTACTATCTCCCGAATACTGGATACTGGCCGCACTTAAGCGACTGCAGCTATCGAGCTCGGTTTTTATATTTGTAGTAAAATCACCCTCCCCTATTGCTAAGTCTACAAAAATATCTTGATGATACTTAGAGTATCTGCCTGCTGTCATTTCTTGATGGATACAGTAATTTTGCATCCATCTCTTGGCACAGGCCAGAGTAAAGTGTAGCTTCCACCGAAGTCCCAGTCAACATCCATGGCTGTGACAATATGGAAGTTGCTGGGGTATGGGTAGTGCTGAGTAATGACATTCAGAGCATGACTAGTGCATCTGAGTGTTATGAAAGGTGCTGCTCATAGGGTCAGTTGTGCTGCAATAGTACTTTCTGACCCAGTGAGGAAAGCAATGGCAAACTACCTCACTCCTCATCTTGCCTAGTACGCCTCATTTTAGTGCTGCCATTGGTTTTTGGGGTTTCCTCATAACCGCATAACCTTTTGTGGTGCTATTTGAGGATCCAACCAGCCTCTGGGCTGATGACCTAACAGACAGACAGACTTAGAGTATTCCGCAAATTATATTTCCAACAAGTTTGATTTTTCGGTGTGACCTTCCAATAGTTAGACTAAAAATGCATAACTTCTACAATACTTAGCCTAACTTACTGAAATCAGGCGACATATATCCTATTAGATGTATGAGCTCAGAAAAAAGTTACAGAGGTTTAGTGGCACAATTTTAGGCTCTATATGACATTTGATGATTTTTTATGTGGTCCTGAACTTTCAACCGGTATTGTACATCCTTTCACTGAGGGGCGACGTCAGGAAAAGCATCCCACCTTAAATATTGGCTAAATCCATACAACATGCCAACGCAGGAAAATGGTAAAGTACCAAGAGGAAGAAGTTTCTAAATAAAACACACTTCAAACATAATGTTGACGACTTACGAAGTGTATTGTAACAGAGTAAACTTTCATCTTTTAAACCCAATAATCTTGCGTTCGTTTTGCACGAATAACGCACAGTAATACGAAGATTTACTGATCAATAAGATGAAGAGTTCGTAAGTTGGAAGATGTTTGTTGAGATGTCAATAGGTTTAAGAAAGTTATGGTATATTCAAAAGACGTTCTATGACTGATGATGTGGAACGGAATTATGGAAAAGGAAACTGGAAATAAAGTTATAAGTAGTACATTAATATTACCATCATGTATAGGAATGATGTAGCTGATAGTCTTCGCGTGGTTCTCAGTTGGCTTTCGTACTCCTGGAAAATAAAAATAATACTTGAGATAAAACTTAAGATAAAACGCATGTAAGTATGTCTGACTAGGAATTATACTTGATTTTAATAGAAAGCTACTTTCTGTAACTTCATATCACACTTTCATAAAAAAACTGCAGGCTACCCTGGATAGTTTGAGTGCGACATTTTTTGTACTGAGAGATAATATTGAAAGAAAAACATTATTTTATTCCAAAGTAATATCTGTTCAATACTTTGTAATTAGTAACAAAGGAATCATGATAATTTTGACAAGTTAGAATTGGCTAAAGCTACGCTAACAAACGCTCAAAAATATCGAAATAATAAGACAAAGGAATAAAAACTGTACATAATGAAAATATCGATTCAGTTTCGCAGCTAAATTTATACTTGTTCACTCTACTATATGTTGGTCTAAGTGTAAAAGAAATAATGCCAACCTTTATTCTAATAAAGAACTACGCTATATACTTTTACAGGAAATTTCTACTACATCGTAAAACTTAATGGAAGTACTAAAGTTAAACAATTTCATCGGAAGCTGTTCATGATTCTGTGACAAAGTGGATTCAGACCAATTGAAAATTATAATATATCGTGACATACGTCACGTAGGACATTATAGGGCTAAAGTAGCCTAATAACTTTCCTGCTACATGCATATAATTTAATGGAAGTGTAATATGAAATGTATTTGCTGTACCCTATGATACTGAATATTGTAATAAAATGATATTACAGGCCTACTCTACTTACGAAATAAACTCCACAATTTGTCATATCTCAGAACCGATGTAGTCAGCGTGAACGTTGAGAATTCCGTGTACTTTATCCCTACCACTGCAACAGTCTAAAGAAAAGCATTAGTAGATCCCCTCCCCTTAAGCGAGGAGGGGTGATGAGGCTGAGGAAATCTGAAGGAAATTAAAGGAATACTTTGGAGGAACAATATATTTAGACATGATCATTCGTCAGTACATAAAATCTTAGTTTTCAGACATTCCTTTTAAGTCACACTCAACAGAATACAGAAGTAATATGTAGCAATTGCATGAATATAGGCATAATTGTTCTATAATTCATGAATATAAGCATAGTAATTTCATAATCAATTTCCTGCCGTTCTCTATTTACCTAATAATCCTTCAATTATCTAACCATACTTCAAAAACACGCATGCGGGCGTGTTCTTCATTCGACGATACCCGAAGCTAAGTTTGTGGTACTCTAAATGCACAATACATATTTACACATTTCAGATCTACAACCGCTAAATATGACAAGTGTTAAGGAGTGGTATTGTGATCAGAGTTATTTGTACATGCCGTACACTTGAATTTGAGAACATATCAAACTCTCTTAGTATACCTCCAAACCCCCCCGGTCACTCCTATCCTCGCTGAGATGTTCAACCAACTCTCAAAGCAAGGAGTTTAGAGAATCATATAGTGTAAGGTCCTAGCAGAAAAGTTAGCGCTTATAATATTAACTGTAAAGTATCCATCCACCAAATTTCTAGCTACCGAATATGATAATGTGAGGAGTTTTCATTTAAGCACATTGAGAAAGTTACAAGTTTATATTTTATACAACTATAATTTTGAACCATATTTTACACCAAGGAAAAACTCTTCACATAAACACCTACTCTCTGCTAATCTACTGTGTTTTCCTACTTTGCCTGTTTCCAGGACGAGTATGCGGTGCGGTAAAAGAAGTCATATCAACACTGTGCTGAAGGCACCAAGCAAAGTTATTAAAATGTACTGAGGCCATTAATTGAGCTTACAAAAGCTTAAACCCTGTACTGGGAGCTCCAAATAAAATTATTTTAAAAATAATATGCTGAATCTACTAATTAAACATTTAAATCACGTGCTGAAGACAAAAATAGCAGTCAAAATAATTTAAAGTGACGGTGAAGGCAAGTGAACGAGAAGGTGTACGATAGAGAGTAGGTGTTCAAATAAACAAACGTTGACTCACCGACCCCACCTTGTCTTCATCCACAACAGGTGATAGAGATGTCTTGATGAAAGTGGGGACTAAAGATGGTGGTCACGAACGCTGAAGTCAATCTACATCATCTTTCTTGAGAACAAAATTTTACTATCACTTCACTTTCATTACACTTCACTGCACTACACTGCACTGCACATGGAGTCTTCATTCTCACCGACACCAGCTCACTCACGCACACCTGTTGAGGGAGAAATAAAAACTGATTCAGATTTTTAAGTGTTATCGGAATGCAAAAATAGTGAAACAGACATCTGTGACATTCATCTCAAGAATTCTGTATACGTTCCTGATGTGTCTGTGGGAATAACATCTGTGCTACTGTTGTTAGTACGAGGTAGGGCAGGTTAGGAACCTGCCGTGTTGAATGAGGATGGTGTCTGGTTGGCCATTTTTGTTCTGTACTTAACATCTCTTCAGCGCGTACTAAATGTACGTAACACGACCTAGTAGGTTGAAAGTCGGTTTTCGATGAAAATAATGTTATTTGGTTTTGCGACCAACAACTACATTTACGGGTTTGTCCGACTCACTGGCTGAATGGTCAGCGTTGAGGTCTTCGGTTCACAGGGTCCCGGGCTCGATTCTGGGCCGGGTCCGTGCTTTTTAATCGCGATTGATTAATTCTTCTGGCTTGGAGTCTGGGTGATAGTGTTCAACCCAACACTTTCCTCTTCATATCCAGACAACACACTACACTACACTAAAGTACCAACCACCACAAGAACTCGTAATAGTGATTACATCCATCCCATATAGGGTTTGCGTCAGAAAGGGTATCCGGCCATAAAACAGGGCCAAATCCATTTGTGTGACACGGTTCGCGCACCTGACCCCATAAATGTGGGAAAAAAGCGGTAGAAAAAGATGATGACGGTGCTTGTTTTTTAAAGGGGCCTAACATTTGGTCATCGGCCCCTAATTGTTCGAAATGAGACGAAATATAATGATAATTTAAAAGTCCAAGACTCATCTACTGACCAGAATTCAAAACATGATTATGAATGGATGAAAATTAATTTAAAATAATCATCAGATCCAGCTCACAATATTGAAAGTTAAGAATAATTCCAAAATGAATCCACTGACAAGAATTTTTAAAAAAGACGATGAACAATGATTATGAACTTGACACAATAAGTGGATTCGAGCCGCAAATGCCCCACCTTCTCAGAAACTATTTTAAAATAATAGTATGTAGGCTCCTGACCAAGGGGCTGCTTCCTGAACACAGTCCTGAATCGATGATGCTTGTTTAAGGAGGTCCAAAATCCAGGTCAACGGCCGCTCACAATAGTACTTATCGCTAGGAAAGTAGGAAACATGGTATTTCTCATGTAGCGGTACTCATCATGAGTAAAGTAGACTTACGGCATTTCACACATTGTGGTACTACTCACAGGTAATGTAATACGGACAGGTAACGCAAACCCATGGTGTTCCTCACATAGGTGTACTAATCACAGGGACTCTTACTATCTCGTGGTGTTCCTCATGTGGTAGGTACTAATCACAGGCGACGCAGACCGACGGTGGTCCTCACATAGGTGTACTAATCACAGGCGACGCCGACCGACGGTGTTCCTCACATAGGTGTACTAATCACAGGCGACGCAGACCGACGGTGGTCCTCACATAGGTGTACTAATCACAGGGACTCTTACTATCTCGTGGTGTTCCTCATGTGGTAGGTACTAATCACAGGCGACGCAGACCGACGGTGTTCCTCACATAGGTGTACTAATCACAGGCGACGCAGACCGACGGTGTTCCTCACATAGGTGTACTAATCACAGGGACTCTTACTATCTCGTGGTGTTCCTCATGTGGTAGGTACTAATCACAGGCGACGCAGACCGACGGTGTTCCTCACATAGGTGTACTAATCACAGGCGACGCAGACCGACGGTGTTCCTCACATAGGTGTACTAATCACAGGCGACGCAGACCGACGGTGTTCCTCACATAGGTGTACTAATCACAGGCGACGCAGACCGACGGTGTTCCTCACATAGGTGTACTAATCACAGGCGACGCAGACCGACGGTGTTCCTCACATAGGTGTACTAATCACAGGCGACGCAGACCGACGGTGTTCCTCACATAGGTGTACTAATCACAGGCGACGCAGACCGACGGTGTTCCTCACATAGGTGTACTAATCACAGGCGACGCAGACCGACGGTGTTCCTCACATAGGTGTACTAATCACAGGCGACGCAGACCGACGGTGTTCCTCACATAGGTGTACTAATCACAGGCGACGCAGACCGACGGTGGTCCTCACATAGGTGTACTAATCACAGGCGACGCAGACCGACGGTGTCGTTCATATAGTGGTACAAATCACAGGCAACGCCCAGACCCGTGATGTTTCTCACAATGGAGCTAATCACGGGTACTGTAAAACACATACTGATTCACCCTCTGCTGCTACTAATCACCCTGTTTTGTATCTAACGTAGTGGTGCTACTCGCAAGTAAAGGTGACCCATGGTGTTCCTCGGGTGATGGTACAAATCACAAGCAGTCTCATGGTTCTAATTCAATCATCCCTTGGTCGCTCCCTTTAGTCGCCTCTTCCGACACGCAGGGGATACCGTGTGTGTACTCTTCGTCTGCGTACCCCATCCACTGGGGGTAGAATGTTTGGTCCGCGAGAGCTATGTTTACTTCGTCCAAGCAAATACAGTAGAGATAATACGCGACACTGAGCGAGATATCGAGGGACAGCTACTGGAGCTCACTCTAGCGGATAGACCTGAACAGTACTGATTCTCTCATAAGAGCACGTGTATTTTTGTGAAGTTTTTGGTGTTATTTATGCGTTTTCAGTGAGTTGACATAAATAAATAGTAGTGTGTGTTACTCCTTGATATATCCTCTCAACATGAGGGGAAAAGTATGTGCTGTGTTTGGCTGCAGTAATTACGAAGTAGAGAAAAATGCGCGGTCGTCCTTCAGGTTCCCTCGTAACAAGAAAATATAAGTAATATTGTGTGTTTGCATATATATTCTTCCAGTGACAGAGATTTTTATAGTACTTCATAATCTTCTGACCTGCTCGACCCATATATTAACTGGCATAAAATGTAATACGCATATTTTATTCTATAATGCAGCAGTTAACCTTCAATACCGATGTGTTGTTATAGGTGTGATCTGTGGGTTTTGAAATGTCACAGAAGCGATTTGGATAAGGTGTACAAGAAAGAAGGGACGTTACGCTTATATATGAATTATAAGATCTGTTCAGATCATTTCCAGGCCAGCAACTTTAGAAATCCTCGACAGCCAATGGTATGTTACATTTTTGCTCTAATTGTACGTAAATATTCCTTAAAGCATCACTATCGACAACATTTTCATACTTTTCTTTCTTTATCCCTCTTCTCAGATTAAAGGCGGGATTTTATAGACTATCTGTTAGTAGGCTTCATGTTAGGAGGAAAATTTTCCAGCTATTAAATTTAAATTCGCCGGGCTGAGTGGCTCAGACGGTTAAGGCACTGGCCTTCTGACCCCAACTTGGCAGGTTCGATCCTGGCTCAGTCCGGTGGTATTTGAAGGTGCTCAAATACGTCAGCCTCGTGTCGGTAGATTTATTGGCACGTAAAAGAACTCCTGCGGGACTAAATTCCGGCACCTCAGAGTCTCCGAAAACCGTAAAGGAGTAGTTAGTGGGACGTAAAACAAAAAACATTATTATTATTATTATTATTATTATTATTATTATTATTAAATGTTAATTCATTGCATCATATGCGTAAGGAATGTGCCTATATTTTTATTGACAAGTGTCTTAATGCGATGATACAATGTTTTTAAATGAGAAAAAAGACAAATCCAACCGTAAGAGTTCAGGCAGGAATGCTAAAGCTAAAAAAGTAATGCATAAATGAAAGATCAAGCCATTTCACACCAGTCCATTTCACTTCTTGTTTATATGTCTAATTTCAGTCTTTGAATAATAACCTTTTAAATCATTCTTCATTCATTTATCCAGAATTGCTTTAGCAACTTCGAAGTTAATATCTCAATAACACATTCCTTCTAGACGTAATTTATTTATCCATTTCCGTATATACATTTCCATTGATATTTGAATTTAGCGCGATTTGTTCAGGTCAAGTCACTAGGAGCGCCCATCGTCGAATTGTCACCCATTTTAGCAAGGCGAAATCCGTAAGTGTCGCGTACTATCTCTACTGTATTTGGCTGAGGTCCGCCGGCAAGCCGGTTAGGGCCCCGCTATCCGCCAACCGGAACGCGCCACGTGGGAGTATAACCACTTCCCCTGCTACGCCTGCGTGGTAGGTTCGTGGGTTAGAAAAGAAGAACTAAATTTACAGGTTTCAAAGACGCCAAGGCTGCGTAAATCGTGTCTCGCAGGAGTTGTAGCATACCAGTAAATCTACTGATACGAATCTGGCGTATTTGAGTACCTTCAAATATCATTATACGGAACCGGGACCCAACTCATGTTCTTGGACTCAAAGTCAGCGCTCTGCCATCTGAACCCCTCAACCTGGCATACCAAAGTGAATAAAACAGGAAAGAATTTCAGGTATGGCCAAGAGTGGCATTTCAATGCAGTTCCTTTGAGCAGTAGGTTATGCGAAAATATGTTAACACGTGCAAGCTCCTTATACTCAGCCGACTTTCTGGGATCGGAAAATTCATTTTTCTATTTATGTGTTTATCTTCTATCTGCAGTACCCGGCACTGTCCGAGAATTCCTTTCATAATTGGTTTTAGAATTGGTATAACCTGTTAATTTTTATGTGTGAAGTGAATTTTCGTAGATTTCTTTATTGTGGCGTTGATTTTTTTTTTTGCTAGGGGCTTTACGTCGCACCGACACAGATAGGTCTTATGGCGACGATGGGATAGGAAAGGCTTAGGAGTTGGAAGGAAGCGGCCGTGGCCTTAGTTAAGGTACAGCCCCAGCATTTGCCTGGTGTGAAAATGGGAAACCACGGAAAACCATTTTCAGGACTGCCGATTGATATTTTAGGAACGATTATGTAGTTTTAGAGTTATTGTCATGTATTTAAATTTTACATTGTTTTCTTTCCTGTCAAACTTTGTTCTTGAGGCAGCCCAGATTGTTTGGGAAGTAGGCCTAGTTGATCATTTTAAATCTACATATTAAAAAAAATGAAAACTAAAGTCAGTCAGTCAGTCCGGCCATTCTATCCGATAGATTCCCTTCATTTATAAAAAAAAACAAAGGTATTCATGAACAGATTTGTTATCAGGTACTATAAATCACTTAACTTCCGCCTTCCTCAAATTAGTTCATTTTTCAATTTTTGTCTCTTTGAAGCAATCGTATCATTAGTTCTAATTGAGGTACGGAATTTGTTTCGACCTAAGAACACTAAGTGGATGAAGCTCTTTCATTTCAGCTCTTAATTATTCAAAATGGTTGATTCTAAGGAAAGTTATCAGTGCACATTCAATTTGACGTCTCATTTCTTCAACATTTTTCCTCATTGAAGCAATCATATCTTTCGTTCTAATTGAGGTACGCAGTTCGTTTTGGTCTAAAATCACTCATTGGATCAAGTGCTTTCTTTTGAGGTAATAACTACTTAAATTGGTAGATTCTGAGAAAAGTTAAGAGTACATTTGTCTCCATGACGAAGATCTTTGAAGGACTTTTTAACAGTTCGGCGCATAGTGTTGTTCCAAGGAACGTTTAATTCAATTTCTTTGTGTGATGTATTTTCAAGTGTTTTGTTGACATATTACATTCTATTACCACAGCAGATCATGTGCTTTATTTCATTACCTCGAATTTTTTCAAACACATCCGTGAGGATAGTAACGAAGAACACCATACTTCATACATTGCGGGCGGAGCCAGCAGAAAACTGCTAGTAAATAATAAAAATAATTGATAACTGTATGTATTTATACGCATCGCATTATAGATATGAAGTACACATCCAATCGTCATTGCGGCAGTCACTAATCAGCCTAGCAACCACAAAAACTGTGGATTCAGCACTAATCTGTCATTCTGGACATTTTCCTTTTCACCCCTTCACACACAAACACACATACATACACACACATGCCGATAAGGTTAAACATTGACTATATGGTATCTCAGTTCATCCCAGCGACCCCAGAGAGTATCGATTCGATTAGTTTTAGATGTTTGCTGTATTTCTTTTTTTTTTTCGCACCGACACAGTTAGGTCTTATGGCGACGATGGGATAGGAATGGGGAGGAAGTGACCGTGGCCTGAATTAAGGTACAGCCCTAGCATTTGCCTGGTGTGAAAATGGGAAACCACGGAAAACCATCTTCAGGGCTGCCGACAGTGGAGTTCGAACCCACTATCCCCCGGATGTAAGATCACAGCTGTGCACCCCTAACCGCACGGCGAACTCGCCCGGTTTGTTTAGATGTTACCCCTCCCCACTCCCACGGTATTATTTTCCAGGTAGTAAGTCATAATTATGTGCACCAAGTTTGGTTGAGAGCTGTGCTGGAACAAACACACATACATCTACAATCTCGGTCTTTTGGGCATTTTCTTTTGCCTTACTTCTTACCCTCCATGCTAATGGGGGTTGAACTTTATTTAAACTGCATCCGGAGTGTTATCATTCATCTCAGTCACCCTGAAAACTGTGGATTCGACACTAATACCGGCATCAACCATAGGGATGCTAGGGTGTCCACCCCACAGTATTTTCTTTTTCAGGTGGTAATTCATATCTGTAACAAGTTTGGTTGAAATTTCTCCGTGCTTTCCAGAACTATGTCGGGACAAAAACACGCACACACACACACACACACACACACACACACACACACACACACACACACACACACACACACTCTTATATATCCCTTATAAATAAATAGATTGATTAAATTATGGTCTTGTGGAAACGTGACATTTAATATTAAGATTCTGAGTTTTAACATTTAATATTTTTTCTAAGTAAATCGTGACAATTACAGGACAATTCGTGTAACTTTCATAACATAATAGAACAGCACAACCGAGCTATTATTTGTAGATGTTACCCCTCCCCACCGCCAGGGATGGTTTTTTTTTTTTTTAGATAGTAAGTCAGTGTTCTAAGTTTGGTTGAGAACTGTGCTGGAACATACATACATCTACAATGTACAGGTGCGATATCCTCCCCTCACTTATATTCTCATCCTGCACGATTCAAGATCATCGAGGTATGTAGTTGACTCACATCTGAGCTAAAAATCCAACCGTATCAAGCGGGTCGGTTGCTAACGTTCACTAAGCGGATAATAGAAAAGGAACAGGCAGTTCACTTGGATGAATCACAGTAGCGACTATCCACCATCTAGGCCATGGGATCCGAACCTGGAGGTTCATATCTGTAGCAAGTTTGGTTGAAATTTCTCCGTGCTTTCCAGAGCTATGTCGGAATAAAAAACACACGCACGCGCACACACATCTTCGAGATTGGATTCCACAGAAAATGTACAAAAGGCAACTGAATCGTGTCTTGAAGCTTCATGTCAAACTGCTTATCGCGTTGCTATGAACAAAAACACGCACACTACAGGAGAGGAACTCATCACACCTTGTTTGTGTGGTGCAGTGCCGCTCATTATTGGTGAGCAACACATGGTTAAGATTAATCAAATATCACTCTCCAACACTACAGTTTAAAGTCGTATTTTAGAGTTGAGTAACGACATTTTTCCAACCGTTATTTCTGAAATTTAAAAAAGTTCTATATTTGCGCTGCAATTGGACGAGTCAACCGATGTAGCTTTCTTGTTCGCAATTACTGGTATTCGCTCGGTACATTAAAGATGACCGTGTAAAAGAGGAATACTTGTTTTGTACTTGTTTTGCAAGTCTTTACCTACCACTACTAGCGGCAAATACGCGTTTAAAATGCTAAAACAGTTTATTGAGGAAAGAAAGGACTGGATTGGTCAAAGCTAGTTGGCTTTTGTACAGATGGGTATTTATTTCGATCTGGATTTCAAGCACTCGTGAAACAAGATGCCTCTCAAATTTTATTTTATCACTGCTTGATACATCGTTACTCTTTGACTGTTAAGACGCTTCCTTGCGATTTATCAAGCACGTTCAATGTCGTAGTAAAAATTGTTAATCGTAATCGTGGCAACGCTACGACTTCCAGATTATTCAAAGTTTTGTGCGATGAAGTTGGTGCCAAATTTACTGGTCTGTTGTACCACACGGAAGTCTGCTGGTTGTCGATAGGGAAAGTTTTAAACAGGGTTTATGAGCTCTGTAAGGAAATAGGGTCATTTCTCGAAAACCAGACAACACAAAAATAGAGTTGTACTCAAAAATGAAAGATATAACATTTGTTGAAATGCTGGCGTATATTGCAAACTTTTTCAGGGAAACTAACAGTCTGAATATCTCATTACAAGGAAATATGACGAGTATCTTGACATTAGGGAATAACTTTACAAGTTTTCTGCGTAAATTGAAACTTTACCAACGCAGAGTTCAAGTGGGCGATATGTTGATGTTTACACAACTGTGTAAGCAATCGGTAAATGACGAATCTAAAAAGAAATTACGTTTTAAAATTCCGTTAATCACCATTTATCTGCAGTAATAGACTCACTGAAGTAATATTACCAGACATGGATAATCGTCAATCAAATCTTTGGATATTAAGACCATTTTCTACTAACGAAATGTTCCAAGACGATGATGTGTCAGCCAAAGTATAATTTCTCCGACGGCGCGATAATAGCATTTTCAAAGTGTAATTTCAAACTTACGACATGGATACATTTTGGCGACAAGTAGGTGGTGAGTATTTTCTTATATCTTACGTAGCTCTAGGAACGATAGTAACTTTTGCTACCGCTTATTACGAGTGGTTTCTCAACTTTGCAAAACAATGCCAACCTTCACATTAACTGTCATTAATTAAGCAAGTACACTGAAATTGTAATCACGTGTATTTTTGTGCAATTTTATGATTAATAAAGACTATTTGTATGCATTTATTGTTTTCTTCGATTACATTTGAGAGGAGGGGGCTACAACAGTTTCCCTGATAAGTCTTAGGGATAACAAGACTGGAAAGGTTAGAAACCGCTGATCTAGGCGCTAAGCAAGCCACCTCTGGTGCGGGCGTAGCCTTAAGGTCAGCAATGGTCGCCTCCACCACACGAATAACCCCTACATCCTTCACAAGATGTAATTCTCTCTACTCCACTTGATTTATTTCGAAAGGTAACTGTTCAAACTTGGAACTAACAAGAAATGGGTGAAAAAATATTATTTAAAAATTTAATATGATGTGAGTGGTATATGACCTGCAGGAATGTTATAGACTGCACAAACACACATTTCCGAAGCAAATGCAAATTAACAGTTTCCGGTTAAAATTCTAGGACCCATCCAGGAATCGAAATCCTGAAGGCCAAAATACTGTCCACTGAGCCATGGATCCGGACAACAAACATAGATATTAATACTTAAACCCTGAAATACTATCACGAAGACGAGGATTTCGTCATAAATGCCTATTTTCATCCTCAATTCAGAATTGTAGGCTCAACTCTAAAATCGGTTTCAGCCGATTTATGAAAAATATACGGGTTTTAAAGTGCCAATAAATGCCTATTTCGTGCATTAATGCCTGTTTTGAATACATTTTCACGTTAAGTGCCTAACATAACAGAATGTTGGTCGGTAGGGTGGGAGAAGTGGTGGTGATTGCGTGCCAAAACCATGGATTCAGTCCCAAACCACTCAGCAGTATTCTAATGCAAATGCCGTTGTTGATAGATTTAGTCCGTCGGAAAGAGACGTTAAAGCATTGCGCATTCCACCAAAATAACACGCAGTTTTCCCATACATGGCAGACGCTGGCCACCTTCATAGCAGGTTCTGCATTGCAAGGGTTGCGTCAGGCTATAAGAGCTATACGAATTACACTCCTCAACAAAAGTCTGAAATACCAGTTAAAGAAAAAGGAAACATGGAATCGAGCCAAATTTAGTTTTTATACATAATAATTCATTTGAAATGTTTAATAATAGGAAGGGCCTGGTCTTACTCCTGAGAGTACAACAAATTAATGAATAATAAATCACAAGACAATATTACGAAAGTCGAGGTATTTAAAATTTTATACAAGTTTTTTCGTAATGGATGCAGGTCACTGTGCGTCAGAAATGGCTTACTGAACATCTGGTCTTGAAAGAATGGGTTAAAGTGGTTGTCGTTCTCGTCACTACATACGGTGACGTCACGACATTCATGGAAAGGTATCGCGTAAGAAATAATGGGAAGAAGCATTTCTATGTTGACATGTTTATACCATAGGATGCTAGCGAAGAGGCTTTTGGAAGTATCCAGGTGCGCTATGAAGGGATTTTCTTAACCACAATTCTAACAGAACACATTTTATCTGACCACCTATTTGAAGACTACTGTATGTCCCGAATATTCTTCATTAAGTAAAGATCATCTCGACCTATTTTAAGTTCTAGCACCGAGCTCGATAGCTGCAGTCGCTTAAGTGCGGCCAGTATCCAGTAATCGGGAGATAGTGGGTTCGAATCACACTGTCGGCAACCCTGAAGATGGTTTTCCGTAGTTTCCCATTTTCACACCAGGAAAATGCCGGGGCTGTACCTTAAGGCCACAGCCGCTTCCTTCCAATTCCTAGCCCTTTCCTATTCCATCGTCGCCGTAAGACATATCTGTGTCGGTGCGACGTAAAGTAAATAGCAAAATAAAAAAGTTCTAGCACTACCAGGAAAGGGCATTTTTGCCTGTAAACCTGAAAATAACACGTGATAGAGCTATAACGCTGTAGTTACAGAACCATATAGTTACAATGCGTTAGACTTATCGTCAGTAAATTTGACTGCCAGATACAGTGACCATTTAAATGTATGGTCCGGGTAAACGTAAGGATATGAAATACATTTTATAAATGGTCTGCTGCATATACTGGTAACATCTTTTCTTCAATAGTTATAATAATAATAATAATAATAATAATAATAATAATCATAGCTCTATAAGAATAACGTTGTGTTTATGCACTCACGTTTCACGTTCTTTTTATAAATCACAAGAAAAACCACAGTATTTTTTACAGACGCGTATTATAAAAATTCAGGAGAATAAGTTATTTTTTAGATTTCGGTAGTACTACTGTAATGTCAGAAAATATTCTCAAGTTGCAGTCCATGGTGTCTATCAACATTATCATTTGACTATGAAGGAGGCACATACGTCCGGCTGTAAACAGGGATAAAAGTCTAAACCAAACCCCGCTGCTCAGCCCGAAGGCCTGTAGATTACTAAGTGTCATGTGGTTAATTTGTCATTCTTGGCTTTCTACACCGAAGCCGCTTTCTTACTGTCAGATATCTCCTCAATTGTAATCACGTAGGCTGATTGGACCTCGAACCAGTCTTCAGATCCAGGTAAAAATCCCTGACCTGATCGGGAATCAAACCCTGGCACGCTACCCCTACGCCTAAAAGTCTAAAGGTCATAGTTCCTTGTACGAGGATTGTCTCGAATATTGGTCATTTAACTCGTTTCGAGTTTAAATGTAGAAAGAAACGGCTCCTGAGAAAAGCCGACGTGGTACACCTTTAGCTCAGAATACCATGTTAAAATAAACATACTGACGAGTGAAATATTACATTGTTCACAACATATTTTCTTTGAGATTGTCTTCCAATTCTCTCTCTCCCCTGCTTCTACTCTATATACTTAGTTCGAGAAGTTCAACTAACCCCCAAGAATGCATGTAAGTAGGCCTGATTAAAACCTTAAAAGTGCGTGCCAAATAAATGTAGTATTTGGTCAGTGTTGATGAACACCTTACATACACAAGAAAATGATTTGTAACAGTACCTGTCACGGAGCAAAAACCGTACGTTCCGCAGCGTGTCTTCTTTCAGACTTAGTCAAACGCACCATTCAACCAATACACACACACTTCGTATCGTACCTCCGAATGCTCACTGAACACTAGTACAAGGTGGAGCCTCTACCAAAACTCATAAGCTCGAGTGACGTAGGATACGTCACAGCTACGTCATGTAATGCGCGAGCGTTTTGAAGAAAATCTTAAGTCATTTATAGATTTGCTTTAATTTAATTATCTTTATTTTAAGTACATTGTGCAGAATTTTAAATTTCGTCACAGAGAAGAAATATATTCACATGAACGAGTTGTTAGATACGTCGTATGTTGTAAAGCTATCTGACTTTGAAACGTCCATGAGTATTAATACTGTTTCATATTGAGAATTTCGCTAGCATTAATTCTAAAAATAACTTTTGAAGTACAAAATTAATTCGAATTTGTTTTAAGGCATTGTGTACAAGGCACGTACATTCGCGAAGTAGGGAAGTGTGTCTTCATGGAGTTGCAACATTGCCAGAGCTTACCTAACTGAACCGCATTCACCTTCACTAAAGAAAGTAAAGTATAGTGATGGGCTAGCGACGGAATCGAGTAGAATCGAGTAATGTGCTCTTAGAATCGGTATTACTCGACTCCAGACTCGAGTCCAAGCATACTGGTGTCGCTATCTGTGGACATGCCTTAGAACTAAAATCTACTGTACTGGAGTGCACGGCATTCAGGGTCACCCACAGAATATTTTTGTGGTGTGGAGTGCAATATGTTTGCTGCTGATGATTGATGTTGTTCAGTCATCGGTCGTCAATAATTCGATTGTTATGATTATTATTATCATCATCATAGGCACTTAAGGTTGTGACTTACTAACAAACTGTCAGCTGTTTAGCTAGAACAGAATGACGTTCTGTCCGCTGATTTGCTGCGTGAACGTACGTCACATTCTGGACGCCTCATCTTAACACCCGACATTATATCTGCCGAAAGTAAGATGTACATATAAACTGCTGTAATTCACCTGTTCCCCCGGACGATTGTAGGCTTTGGCACGGTTAGCAATAGGCTATGGTTACAATAAATCTGCCATACTACCGATCATATTAGCACATCTACGCCCGTGTATATGCATAATGGCTACATGAGATATAATTTACCAGCAGCGAAGCAATACAATGTGTGCAGAAATACCGTCTATAGTCTACAAATAGCACATGTTACCGGGCGAGTTGGCCGTGCGCGTAGAGGCGCGCGGCTGTGAGCTTGCATCCGGGAGATAGTAGGTTCGAATCCCACTATCGGCAGCCCTGAAGATGGTTTTCCGTGGTTTCCCATTTTCACACCAGGCAAATGCTGGGGCTGTACCTTAATTAAGGCCACGGCCGCTTCCTTCCAACTCCTAGGCCTTTCCTATCCCATCGTCGCCATAAGACCTATCTGCGACGTAAACCCCTAGCAAAAAAAAAATAGCACATGTTTAAAATACACTAATTACAACATACATACCGTGACAGGGATTTGAAATAATAATAATAATAATAATAATGTTATAACTTTTACGTCCAAGTACGTACATTTGTATGGTTTTCGGGGATGCCGAGGTACCCGCATTTAGTCCCCCGGGAGATTTTTTACGTCCCAATAATTCTACCGACACTAGGTTGACGTATTTGAGCACCTTCAAATACAACCGGAATAAACCAGTATCGAACCGGCCAAGTTGGGCTATGAAGGCCAGATAAGCTATATTATCAATATTAGAATAGATGGCATATTCAGTGAAGTGTGTGCGAGACGCCGTAAACGGATATTTTCATATCTTATTATGCGTATTAAGTGGCATTATTATCGTTCTCAAGTAATTATCAAATTTAGGTTATTCCTTTTCCGCATTCATTCAGTTTTTTCATATCGTACCGCGCTGTCGCAATCCCATAAACCCTCAGCGACCGCTTGTACGCATGCTTCATCCATCTACGAGCCGGCGAGTGAGCGAACGTGTGACGTCATGCTATCATCGAGCCTTCGCAAGCGAAGCGAGTCCGAGCCTGGACTCGAAAGAATCGAGTACCGCGATTCCAGGCATCACTCGCGCACATCACTAGTAAAGTACATTTCCTGTAAGTTAGCTGTTTAACATAAACGCTGAAGGAAATACTACATTGACATTTCAAAATTGCGCAGGTAAAGATAATTGTAAATCTGTTAAATAAACGTATTTCCTTTTTCACAGGTGACTGACACTAATTCATCCCCATTGTTATTACCATTATCTAGAGGGACGTACAACAAATAACATTAAATTATTATTTTGCTTCCTGACCTTGTAATATTCCTATATCTTAATGAGAGACACCCTTTTCTGCGTCGCATCAACACAGGTCTAATGGCGACGATGGAATAGGAAAGGGCTAGGAATGGGAAGGATGCGGCCGTGGCCTTAATTCACGTACAGCCCCAGCACTTGCCTGGTTTGAAAATGGGAAACCATGGAAAGCAATCTTCAGGGCTGCCAATAGTGGGGTTCGAACCCACTATCTCCCGAATGCGAACTCATAGCTGCGTGGCTCTAAACCGCACTGCCAACTCACTCGTTTGTCCTCACTGTTCGTCTTTCTGTGCCTTTCACTCCTTCAAAGTTTGTCACCCTTCTTACACATGATAACTCTGATTTTCAGTGGATTAATTTTTAAATTCCACTCTTTGCAATAATTTTTCTGTCATTAATGTTATTTTGCTTCTTGACGGGTGTTAATGCAAGTAGTATTTTGCTAGCTGTTTTACGTCACCGACACAGATAGGTCTTATGGCGACGATGGGACAGTAAAGAGCTAGGAGTGGGAAGGAAGCGGCCGTGGCCTTAAATAAGGTACAGCCCCAGCATTTGCCTGGTGTGAAAATGGAAAACCACGGAAAACCATCTTCAGGGCTGCCGACAGTGGGGTTCGAACCTACTGTCTCCCGAATACTGGATACTGGCTGCACTTAAGCGACTGCAGCTATCGAGCTCGGTAATGCAAGTAGAATATCAGGTGTAGAATATCTTGGTTCTCAAGACACTGAGAAGCTCAAATCCTTTCAATTGGAAGGCAAGTTATCATTAATTAACAGTCCGACTCGCTGGCTGAACGGTCAGCGTACTGGCCTTCGGTTTAGAGGGTTCCGGGTTCGATTCCCGGCCGGGTCGTGGATTTTAACCTTAATTGGTTAATTCCAATGCCACGGGGGCTGGGTGTACGCGTTGTCTTCATCATCATTTCATTCTCATCATGACGCGCAGCTCGCCTACGGGAGTCAAATAGAAAGACCTGCTCCTGGGGAGCCGAAACCGTCCTGTATATCCCGGCACTAAAAGCCATACGACATTTCATTTCATTTAATTAATTAACAATGAAAACTAAATTCGTGAGAGAATGCTAAATGAATGAGGGAATACTACTACTTCCGCTGCCTCTGTTTCATACCGTTCGTGCTCTGTAAAATAGCACAAGCTTCTAATTGTTTAACACCTGCAATATGCTTACTGTTCATTACTAGTTCGCTTGTCTCAACGGAGTATTATTGTTTTGCTTGACTCTATTGACCGTTCTCGAAAGCTCAATATGGAACACGTAGTGTAGTTCATTCACATCCGAGAATGATATGGCCTTTGTTTCGTGTTATTGATATCAGTCCATAGAAGAGGACTATACTGGTATCAGGGTCTCCAGAGGTAGCCGGCCTTGTCAAGGCACAACAGTATTTGGAGTGAGCCCTCTAGATAATATATTCTATCGGGTACAGTAAGTCAACTCACAAGCCGGCCAACCCTTAATACTCTAGTTCTAGGAAAAAATAAATATTTACTCACTTGTCAATGAAGTTACTTGAACAGTGTTGTACTAAAATGGTGCTGCTTGTCCAACCCTTGTCCCATTTCTCTACGGGGTCGGGTATGAGGTGACATGAATCTATCGTGAAGGCTTTTTACGACCGGATTCCCTTCCTGACGTCAACCTCATCAGAGGAGTTAATGAGATGAAATGAATGACGTGATATATGGTAGGAGGAAGGAAGAGGGTGAAAACTGGTGCCATCACATAGCCTACTCCTGTCGAATAGCACCAAGAGGTCTGCTCAAGGCTTAACGTCTCCATCCGACGGACGAATCACCATCAAGAGAGTCATATGCCCCCACTCCATATGAGCACTGCAGAGAGGTTTGGAATTTAATCCAGGCTTTTGGCCCGCGATTAAGTGATAATAATAATAATAATAATAATAATAATAATAATAATAATAATAATAATAATAATAATAATAATAATAATAATAATAATAATAACAACGGCGTGTGGACTCCGTACAGGGAGCTGAGAATAATAATGGAGTGGCCCTTCACCACAACTAGCCTGCGAAAAAATTGGGTCCACTTCGCAGGGTGGGAAAGCCCTTGAGGCCACGCCCATTTGATACAATCGTGAGCTACAGAATGGGGGAGACTGTGGTCAAAACTAACTTTTCCTTCCTAATTCAAGCACAAGGCACCTAATTATGACATACTGCACTGTACACAAAATAATAACTATAAATTTTACCGAAATATAACCTCTCATAGTCTAAAAATAGACAAGTACAAAGCATTGCAATCACGTTCCAAATATGAGCATTACTGTCCTTTAAACTGCGTAACTCTAGTGACATATTGTCTAATTTTGGTTCCCTGCATCTTTTAATTTTTCACTTTGAGTAAATGTTGTAGTCGAATGTATAAGTATAGTTGATATATTAGCCTAATCAGATAGATGATCATTCTCGTATGTCTCAATGAAGCCCCAATTTTCCTATCAATTTAAATTTCTAGTCTCCTATTTCACACTGTGCATGTTCAAATTTTTCTCAATTTTTCCTCGTCCGGGGACTGAACACCCTGAATAAACGAAAGAGAACATTCTTAGTTGAAAAGGGAATACTTTTTTCTTTGCGTCGCACGGACACAGATAGGTCTTACAAAAACGTTGGGTTAGGAAAGGGCTACGAGTGGGAAGGATTTGTCTAGTGCGAAAATGGGAAACCGCGGAAAACCATCTTCAGGGCTGCTGACAGTGGGGTGAAGGAATATTGAACTATGATAGGAGTAGGTATATATTATATTCAAAGCTCTTCCTGTAATAAAATGGGAATGTTCTCACCTTTTGCACCTGAACAATATTAATGGCACTGTAGCCCCCTCCAATAGATATTACTTGGCTCTACACTGTCAATATCCTTGGATCGTGGTTCCTTCCTTTTCTTCAAATCATTAATATTATGAATGTCATCCAAAAGGAACAACAAAGCATATCAGCCTCTATCATAATGTAAGTCCTCGAGTGATAATTATTTTAGTAGTACGTGGGATGGGCAGGGACTACATAAGGGACGGCATTCTCTCGCGCTTGTCAATGTCGGCTCGGATAAGTAGGCTACAGTACGTAGCATTCACTTAATCAGGGCTAAAGTGCTCCTTACAAATAACACTATTAACACCAGGTGCCCGGTTCTTCCTCTTAACTGCCTTCGTCCACAAGGCCCGACGATCTGGATTTTTGGGAAATCTACACCAATCCATATTCTAAAACAATGATGTTATCTCTATGAAAATATAAACATACGTGTCTACATTTAATATGTACTAGGCTACGAGAAAAAAACTTGCCGATGAAAAGCAATGCCAGTTTTTCTCTTCTTGTCACTTCTATTGTCGCATCCACACACACACACACACATACAACAAAGACCCATGATAAAAATCAAACGGCTAGCAACTAGAACTAGAACATTTCTTTATTGCCACCCTAGTTTACACCTTCGGCTTACTAGCAATAAAGACAAAATGGATACAAAAATACAAAGGCAAACATACAATATCTACTATCTTCTCTTAAAATCTACCTAAACTACCTCACTAAATCTACTACGATGCTCCTAACAAAGGCAGATGACCTGTCCATATGTTAGGGCACCAAACGATCACAGGTAATAAATAATGCAAAATACATAGAAATAAAGAACAAAACTATAGATAAACAATCACTACTCCCTGAACTGAATTTGAGGGTAGGAGGGATAAAAGAGGTTTATACTGGTGGGTTATGGGAATTCCAAAAAATATAGGATGGATAGGTAGAGTAAATAAGAATAGATGTATTTTATGTGGAGAGGGGTGGTCAGATTTGCATATATTTTCCAAATGTAGTGAATTAGAAGAGTTGAGAAAGAAAGTATTGAATAAGAAAGAGATAGAGAAAGTAGAAAAGGATTATAAGATGAAGGCATGGCTATGCAGAGAATGGGAAAGAGGATCGAATTTATCGAAATATTTAAATTTGGTTAGAGCTAGGTGAACAATAGAAGGATGTCATGTACCAGTAAATGAGTGACAGAAAGAAAGTTTGTAAAATTAAAATAGAAATAAGTAGTGGGTCTTTTTATATCATTATGACGAAGAGATGTAAA
Organism: Anabrus simplex; assembly: GCF_040414725.1. Classification (NCBI taxonomy): domain Eukaryota; kingdom Metazoa; phylum Arthropoda; class Insecta; order Orthoptera; family Tettigoniidae; genus Anabrus; species Anabrus simplex. The sequence continues at coordinate 611,511,239 of NC_090265.1, read as the reverse complement.
TAAGAAGAAAGATAGGTGAGGAACAAGAAAATATAGACATATTGACAATTTATGTAGATAAACCGGGTGGTGGCAAAATTTAGTAAGATTATGATGGGGGTTCCTAACTGTACAGCTAATGTGGGTTCTAGACTAGTATGTATAACGTGTTATAACGTTGTCAATATAATGGATAAGCTATGTAAAAGTATTATAAGAGAGTTGAACAGCTGTAGGGATAGAAGGGAGCTGGAAAGATGTGGAAAAGGGAGGGAGGGGGGGACATAAGAGGGAAGGATGGGGGGGAAAGACCCATCCCTAGTCGAGATAAACAAACATGTCCGCATATTAACGGAGAGTCATGATGGGGCTCTTTCTCTTTCAGAGTTTGTTACAGGAGGACCAGGATGGACAACCAGGCGGATACGATGACGACCCAGGAACGGGCGGTGGCGATCGGGCACTTGCTCCGAGATCTCTTCACCGGCATGACACCGACACCGGAGAGCAACACGGAGCCGCAGACGCTGGAACCTGTGCCGGAGACCCCGGCACCCGAGCCGGAGCTGCCACAGGAGGACCTGGAGATCGAGGTGGAGACGGAGCCTTACAGGGACGGGTGTGACCCCCCTAACGGCTTCTTCTTCTCCGAAGGCTACACCGACCCGGCGCACGAAGCGCTGCTCGTGTACTACAGGCCGGGGCGCCCTGTAACTTCTGAACGGGGCCTCGTCCTGGACAGAATGCGGCGCCCTCGCCGAGGAGGCAGGATCATCTCGACAACCATGGCCGTCGAGAGCTTCCTACCAGGAGGCCTCATCATCAGGCATCACGACCAGGAGCGGATGCGCGACGCAGAGAGGGAGCTTTTTTCTCTGTTCCAGGTCATCCGTCTACCAGGGAGGGACGGAGTGCCAGGGATGAACACCGGCGCAGTCAGGGCCGCGACGGAGACCAGGGAGACGCCGAAGAGGCTAAGGAATAGGGCGGTTAATACCGACCTAGTCCTGGCCACCCAGCCGGCGACCAGCGACGCCACCACGGAGGTGGGGCATGACGCCCCCTGGCGTTCTGAGGTTGCTGTCCAGGCCCAGCCTGACAGCACGTCTGTCGAGCTGCAGACCTCGATGTGCGCCCCACAGGACAGGGAACGCAGTCAAGCGTTAGCAGCGACCGACGCCGCCGCCGCCAGCCAGGAGAAGGAAGAAGACGGCGACGCAGCGGAACCACCAGCTACCCTGGGGTCACCAGGCCGGGAGGAGGGCCACCAGGACGAGGCCTCTTCCCCCGCCGAGAAGCAACCCCCGGGAAGAAGAAGAAGACGACGCCAGGAAGCAGAAGGCGTCGCTGGCTCACCAGGAGAGGACCGCCAAGCCGCAACCCAGGACTGCTCCCAGGACAGCAGTCAACCGAGGAGCCAATCAGGAGAGGACCTCAGCGGGTAGCGGCAGTCAGGTGAGAGTCAAACGTCCCCCTCAGCAGCTCTTGCAGTGTTTCCGCTGTCTGAGGTGGGGCCACCATCAAGTTAGCTGTGAACTCCAAGTGAAGTGCAACCGCTGTGGTGGTGATCACCACTACACGGCCTGCGCAACACTTAAGGAGGCGCCGGTGTGCGCCAATTGCGCGGGGGGCCACCCGGCCTCCCACCGCAGTTGCCCAGTCTACAGGGCCATGGCGCGGGCAGAGAGGAGGGAGGCCCGGCGCCATGACCCACCCCATTCCAGGAGGCCCCCGCCTCGGCGGGCTTGGCCTCATTCTCCGGGATCGGAAACTGGGTACGAGGTACCCCAAGGAGGTGGAGTCGTGCGACAGGCCCTAGTGGTACTTGACGCATGGCTCCGCAGCCGGCAAGGACCGCGCTAGTCCCATTAGTGCCCAGACGGACTGATCCCCAGGCGATGGAATGGCGAGGAATTGGTTTATGTTTTGTGCATGTTACCTGTTCCTAACTAACACAACCTCTGGTCTTTTTCCAGCCCACATCCTTGCATGTGCTATCACAAGATGTCAGGTTTTACATGTAGGCTCTTTCTTCTTTCTGCCTATGTGGTTTTTCCCTGACCCTTCAATACCATACCTTAACACTATCCAACCAACACAAACTTTGCCGTGGTAGCGAGTCTGACTCGGAAACCGGCAGATACTCCTTGTATCACTTCCCACTCTTCCCTGCTATCTCTTTCTTCTTCTTAGAAATAATAGCATGTCGGAGGCCATGTAGATTGAGTCGTTGGTCACGCGGGGGGAGCGGGCTTCGGGGGCCCCCCCGAAGAAAATTTAAAAAAAAGGGAGAAGGCAGTGTGTAGTAAGGCGATACAGACTAGTAGACGGGGCAAAAGATAAGAGCGAGACGAATCGCATGATGGCTAGCAACTAGCACGCACCGCACCCCAGAGAGCCGCGGTGCTGGACAATATGGCTGCTGGCTTCAAGGAGTAGTTCCGTTTGAACTTGCTAAGGGCTACTACATTATTATTCTCAGCTCCCTGGCTCCATAGAAGCCTGGTGCAGGTCTTTCGTGTTGAAGCGATATAGGCAATCTGCGTGTCTGTGAGGATGAGGCCCTACCTAGGATGATTTATAATGATGAATAAGGCACAAACACCCAGCCCCCGAGCCATAGAAATCAACTAATGAAAGTTCAAATCCCCGACATGGCCGGGAATGGAACCCGGGACAAAAGGCCGACATGCTAACCATTTAGCCATGGAGCCAGACATCTAGTGATTACAAATTGTATACCACCACCTCCCCTACGCTACTGGTCAACATTCTGATGGTGAAAATGCTTTCAACCAACGGGACTCGAACCGGCTAACCACGGTGTCAGACCGTTTAGACTTCAACAGCCTTAACGATCATGGCCATCAGGCGAGATATTACAAAATATACACCTCAACAAAAGTGTGGAATGTTGTTGTAGAAGTATTGCGGGTTAAAATATAAGTGAACGAACTCTTATTGGTTCTCTCAGGAGTGAGATCAGGCCCTAGAAATTTAACATTTCAAATCAATTATTGTGTATAAAAACTAAATTTGGCTTGATTCGATGTTTCCTTTTTCTTTAACTGGCATTACAAACTTCTGTTGAGGAATGTAATTCGTATGGCTGTTATAGCCTAACGCAACCCTTGTAAGACAAAACCTGCTATGAAGGTGGCCAGCGTCTACCATGTATGGAAAACTGCGTATTGTTTTGGCGGAGAATGGTGTGTGTGGTATATGACCTGCAGGAATGTGAGTTGTCGTTAAAGCAGTCACACAAATTCGCCCAAATTCGAACGCAGGACACTCGAATTGGGACTCAAATGGCCAGGCCACTATACAGGTTGCTCCCTGGTGATTTGTATAGTTGATTTGGTGTAATCTGCTGCCCGACGTAAACAAAGCCAGAGTATCCCTCCGCTAAGAAAACTCCCTGATTGGTTAGAAGTGTCTCGCCACATGGTGAGCTGTTCAGTGAATTTAAATCCAAAATAGGCCTCCTAAACCATTAAAAGTTCACTATCTGAGTTAAAGCCCACCGAGTGTGAGAAGAATGATATTCACACGATGATATTATTCATACGCTTACAAAATGAACACGAACTAACTTCGTAAAAAGTGACAATTACGTCGAGAGCTAACATACAGTATTACATTCATAAAAAGAAACCGCACAGAGCCGCGTGACTAAACTTCTATTACCGAGCTCGATAGCTGCAGTCGCTTAAGTGCGGCCAGTATCCAGTATTCGGGAGATAGTAGGTTCGAACCCCACTGTCGGCAGCCCTGAAAATGGTTTTCCGTGGTTTCCCATTTTCACACTAGGCAAATGCTGGGGCTGTGCCTTAATTAAGGCCAGGACCGCTTCCTTCCCACTCCTAGCCCTTTCTTGTCCCATCGTCGCCATAAGACCTATCTGTGTCGGTGCGACGTAAAGTAACTAGCAAAAAAAACTTCTATTGCCAATAAAAATCAGATTAAATTACACGATAATAGACAGAAATTACTCATAAACAAACAAGTCAAAGTACGTTGTACTTACGTAGTCACGTTAGTCATCTTCCTGGCGTGGTTATATTAGCTCTCTATCCATGTAGGAATTCTCGCCTTTGATGGAGCATTTGTACTAAATATGGACTGGTCAACCGCAAAGTCCATAATCCAGGCTAACCCCTATACGGTATGTCCCTCTTCCTGTACCACATGGTCTTTTGCTCAGGCATGAAACTCCCTTAACCTGAAAGTTACGTTGTGTTCGTTGAAGATTACTAGTTGACACTCCGGCAAATTCTGCCGTTAAGGAATCGTTTTCTTTCATCGCTAATGTCGAACGAAGTTACATAAAGCTTGCGGGAAACATTTAAACCTACTGATTTTCTCGACTTTTCAGAGGCTTGTTAGACTAATGTTTCACAACTTCCACCATCTTTACACAATGACGCTATTCGCAATTAATCATTGCCGTACGCTCAGTTAGACTTGGTTTAATATTTGCCGTACGAAACACTCTCTCACCACAAAAATTAATAATTGAGGTTACAATACAAATATAAAATTCTCGAATGCATTTAGTTAAAAGACGTCTTAGATTTAATAAAATACGACATAATCTTTTAAACAACGCTACAGGGCTGGCAGCCAATTACAATGCAACCTTCCCACGTGCATCTATTTACATCGGGCTTCAGATTCTACCGAATAACTGTGGTGAGAAGGGAATTCCACCTTGAATTCTTTGTCAGTCTCCGAATAGCCTAATATATACAAAGTTGAATAGACAATTTCATGTTGTAGTTAGATTACACACTGTGTAAAAGAACGCACAGGAGTTATTTCTAAAATTACAAAAGGTGGATAATTGGTTATCATTTGGTCCAAGGGGCCGCAGATGAGATTTCTGGTTGATGCAGGGATTTTAACCTTCATTAATTCCTCTAGCTCGGAGGGTCGGGTGTTCGTGCCATCTTCAGCGTTGGAATTAAACTTATAAGGCCCCATTCTCACGGCCGCGCAGATCGTCCATAGAGCGTCAGTTCGAAAGAACTACGCCAGGCCTCTTCATAGGCCATACGCTCTTATTATTATTATTATTATTATTATTATTATTATTATTATTATTATTATTGAAATATCGTGTGGCTATTTCTAGCCGGGTGCAGCCCTTGTTAAGGCAGACCCTCCGATGAGGGCCGGCGGCATCTGCCATGTGTAGGTAACTGCGTATTATTGTGGTGGAGATAGTGTTATGTGTGGTGTGTGAGTTTTACGGATGTTGGGGACAGCACAAACACCCTGACCCCGAGCCAGTGGAATTAAATCAGGGTTAAAATCCCCGACCCGGCCGGGAATTGAACCCGGGACCCTCTGAACCGAAGGCCAGTACACTGACCATTCAGCCAACGAGTCGGACATTATTGAAATGAAATGAAATGGCGTATGGCTTTTAATACCGGGAGTGTCCAAGGACAAGTTCGGCTCGCCAGATGCAGGTCTTCCTATTTGACACCCGTAGGCGACCTGCGCGTCGTGATGAGGATGAAATGATGATGAAGACGACAAATATACCCAGCCCCCTGCCAGCGAAATGAACCAATTATGGTTAAAATTCCCGACCCTGCCGGGAATCGAACTCAGGACCCCTGTGACCAAAGGCCAGCACGCTAACAATTTATCCATGGAGCCGAATATTATTATTATTATTATTATTATTATTATTATTATTATTATTATTATTATTATTATTATTATTCGTTAATCGGCCAACTAGGGACCACGGCAAGTTTCATTATACATTCTGTCGTTTACTCAGTTCTCCATTGATCCAGTAGGTTTTCATTAACTCGCTGTGTAGAGCTCGGCGTTCATCCGACCACTTTGCACCAGTTGTCCACTTCACATTCCTGAAAGTCCCGAAATTCTCAATGCTTCTTCTGAAAAGACTCGTTTGTGCGTGTCATCTGGTTGTAGACCCTTCTTCGAGGTCTCTCTTGACGTTAACGTACCAGGGAACTGTAGTTTTTGGTTTTGAGTCAAAATTATTAAAAATGCGTTTAGTCCATCGAGAGTCGTCCATCCGTCGTAAATGACCATAGAAGCGAGCCCTGCGTTTGCGCATTGTCTCCGTGATCTTCTCTATCCTAGAGTAGATTTCTTGTCTGGATTTTCTAATATACATACCGTTTCTGTAATTTGTGCAAAGAATGTTGTGGAGAATCTTTCTTTCTTTTTGCTCCAACTAAGCGAGTGCACATTTCTGAGAAGGGATAAGGCATTCTGACACATAGAGAGATACCGGTTCGACGACAGTGTTATAATGGTGAATTTTGGTTTTTATAGAAAAGCATCTTTTGTTATGTATGTTCCGGGTGGTTTGGAAAGCTACCTCGATTTTTCTTGCTCTGACTGTCAGGGCCTCTGCATCTTGTCCGTTTGATTGTATCCACTCACCAAGGTATTCAAACTTATACACGCGGTTTATTTTTCCATATTTGATGTTCAGTTGGGTCGTGCTGTCTTTGATGTTTGACATTACTTCCGTATTTTCAAAGGATATCTGCAAGTCTGTTTGTTCTGCTACCTCTTTCTGAGCATTACATTTTTCTGTTGTAGTTTCAAAATTTTCTGTCATTATAGCTATATCATCCGCGAAAGCTAAACAGTCAATTTCCACTCCATTCTTCGTCCCAATCCGTAAAGGACTGAACAAGTTTCTACCTTGTAGGATCTGACGCCACTCCTGTATTACTTTATCCAGCGCGCAGTTGAACAAGAGTGGTGACAGTCCATCTCCCTGCCCAACACCCATTTTAATTTCAAAAGGTGCAGAGTAGCATCCTTGGAATTTTACTTTGGAGATGGTATTGGTGAAGGTTGCTCATATTGCAGCTAGCAGTTTTCGTCGACTCCTATTTCTGCGATTATTTCAAGCAACACATTGCGATCAATGGAGTGGTATGCCTTTCTGAAGTCTACAAATGTGCACGCGTATGATCGTCCTCTCAATATATGATATCTTATTATCGTTTTAAGATTGTGGATCTGTTCCGCTGCTGATCGTCCTTTCCGAAAACCTCCTTGGTATTCTCCAAGCGAGCGCTCAACTTGCTGTTCTAGTCGTTCTAGGATGGATAACGAAAGAATCTCGTATGCTACAGGGAGTAAGGAAATACCACGAGATTTATTTTCATATTTAATATTTCTTTTTTTAAGTAAAGGATGGATTACAGTTACCTTCCAGTCTTCCGGTTGTTGTTCTTTCCTATGTCAATGATGGTTTTATGCAAGACGTTTATTGCTTTTTTTGTGGCGTATGTCCATAGTTCTTCTATCATGGAGTCTTCACCAGTCTACCGAGCTCGATACCTGCAGCCGCTTAAGTGCGGCCAGTATCCAGTGTTCGGGAGATAGCAGGTTCGAACCCCACTGTCGGCAGCCCTGAAGATGGTTTTCCGTGGTGGTTTCCCATTTTCACACCAGGCAAATGCTGGGGCTGTACCTTAACTAAAGCCACTTTCTTCCCACTCCTAGCCCCTTACTGTCCCATCGTCGCCATAAGATCTATCGGTACGACGTAAAGCAACTTGTTAAAAAAAATGTATTTGAGTCTCCCTATGTGGCGTTTGATCTCATCGCGATGCAGGGGAGTTGACTGCACGGTTTGGCATGCTGGTTTGTTGGTTCTCATGGGGTTAACTGGTGTTTCACGATTTAGAAGTTTGTCGAAGTATTCGGCAAGGACCTCACAATTTCTTCATTTGATGTTGCTAAAGTTCCATCTTTCCTTTGAAAATAGAGCGAGGGAGGCTTGTACCCTCGTATCTTCTGTTTAAAATCCCTGTAATATTTTCGGTACACACTTCGCTGGAAGTCTTGCTCAATCTTGTTCATTTGTTCTTTTTCGTACTTGAGTTTCTCACTCCGTATTATCTTCGCCGTTTTTGTGCGTTGGGTTTTGTAGATGTTCCAATCTTCCTCTCTTTTGGACGTGTAGTGCATGTTCCAAGTACTCAGACGATCCACCTAGGCTTGTTAGCAACTTTCATTCCACCAGGCATGTTTCTTCCCCTTCTTAACCTGTGCTACTACTTTTGCAGCTTGAACCATCTGCCTTTTTGTACTGTTAAAGTCCAAGTCCGCTGGCCGGGCGAGTTCTTTGAATTCACTCTGTTTTTCTCTGAGATTCTTTGTATCGAAACGGGTTGAGGCAGGCTGGTTCCTTTTCTTGTTTAAAGGGATGGGTCTGAACTTCACTACTGAGACATAATGGTCTGTATCTATGTTCATCCCTTTTTGACTCTAAAGTTCATTATTTCGGGGCTATACCTTCGAGATATTGCGACATGGTCCAGTTGGAATTCTCCTATTGCTATGTTTGGTGATCGCCATGTAGTTTTTCCTGGGAGGATGTCTAAAATAAGTGGACATCATCTGGAGGCTATGATTTTCACAGAATTTAACAAGGCGTTTTCCAGATCATTAAAATACAATACGTAGAGTTACTTACATTGACAATTCACATGTGTTTTATCGTGATATTATTTTTAATTAAGGATATGTACCAGATGCATATTAACAGCTCATGTATGTTCATTAAACATAATGCGCGAACGCTACATTTAATTAAGAGTTTATTTAAGAATACCGCCGTCAAGTAATGTTAAAATCAACAAAAACACGGAACAAATGTATTTATAAAGATGTGCTTTGTGAACCACGTGTGACAGGGACTGATGCGCATGCCTAATTTAGAAATCCGAAAAAATCCCCACATTCTGCTGACTGTTCTGAGACTGTACGAAACCGAAATCCACGCCTGCAAGAACAGCAGATTCTTCCTGCTCGAACGCTTCAAATACAGCGAAGTCCATGTGCGCATGCGCCTGACAGTTTGGAATAGTTTCGTCTCGCTGCACGAACAAAGCTCTTTCCATCAAATACGCCTAGGGATTCAGTGAAAATGCACCTAGTTCAAAGTGCCTACCTGTTACTAATATCTTAATTGAACTGTATAGAGACTAACGAAAAAACCCAGGCAAACAACTCACTGTTGAAAACATCCTAGGAATATGAGCTACGAGTTATAGGTAAAGAAAATATAATAAAGTATGAGAATATATTCTTTATTTATTCCTGAAAATGACAATCCCTTTCTTAATCATCGTTCTCCACTCGATTAGATTAGTAGTTTGCTTTTTTCTATCACTACCAGTGTCAATACGAGTCAACGCATTGTTTCACTTAAGCACCACTACACAGAGCTCGATAGCTGCAGTAGCTAAAGTGCGGCCAGTATCCAGTATTCGGGAGATAGTAAGTTCGAACCCCACTGTCGGCAGCCCTGAAAATGGTTTTCCGTGGTTTCCCATTTTCACACAAGGCAAATGCTGGGGCTGTACCTTAATTAAGGCCACGGCCGATTCCTTCCCATTCCTAGTCCTTCCCTGTCCCATCGTCGCCATAAGACATATCTGTGTCGGTGCGACGTAAAGCAACTAGCAAAAAAAAAAGAAAAAAAAGCACCACTACGAGCGCTAAAGGGAGTCAATGCAGAGTTTGACTTTATACCTTATAACAGGGCCTCTCAAACGCCCAAAATCTCACGCGTGCAGAGCGAGGCGCAAGAGCTCCGTGCACTGTGCATCGGTGCCGCTCGGTATAGCTCGGATCAACGCTTCGTCTCTTGGCTACTCGGCTAAGCTCGGCTCTACTCGGTTATACCCGGCTCAAGTCAGCCCGGATTTGGAGCGCTACGGCGCAAGTGGGGCAGAGGGAGACAGGCTGAGCGAGCGAGAGAGGCGTGAGGAAAGAGAGAGTAAGCGCTATTGCTCCAAATCGAGGAGTGGGGGGTCTGCACTCTGGTCAACCAAGCCAAGTCGTCTTTTGCACCGTGCACAGTGCATGCACCACGCGCATGCACCCTGAGAGGCCCTGCCTTATAACTACATTCAGTGTGGACATTTTTCAAAAAATCAAGAAACGGCTGAGGGTATTGAACCAAGGAACACATTACAGAAAGACTTACGTAATTAAGTTAGTATGGCTGGAATTTGATTAAAAAAGAAAACGAGTAAAGAAACAAGCGATTTTTTTGGAACTGCATATAGGCCGGAAGTGATTTTCGAAATTTTTGTTTGATTTTAGTTTGATAGAGCTCTCCAAGACATCCAATCTGAAATCTTCCCGGGCCCTTTAGCCCTTCAACTTTCGGCACAATTCAGTAAATTGGTTAATTTTACGTTTTTCGTGGTTTGGGGACCCCTACTTTGTCTACTAGGAAACGTTTTCAATATTAAAACATAATTGCCGAAGAGGAATAACTTTACAATGATTTTCATCCTTGTTATAACAACATAATTCAAACAGAAAGATTTAAAATTGACATTTTTCTGAGGTAGGGAGTAATTTACTTACAAGGAAATTATATACGCCCTCCCCCAACGGGTATTCCCTGAAATAAACACTAGTAGTTAAGTCCTACGATCCTTCCCTTCACACCGGGTGAGTTGGCCGTGCGGTTGGAGGCGCGCAGCTGTGAGCTTGCATCTGGGAGATAGTGGGTTCGAATACCGCTGCCGGCAGCCCTGAAGATGGTTTTCCGTAGTTTCCCATTTTCACACCAGGCAAATGCTGGGGCTGTACCTTAATTAAGGCCACGGCCACTTCCTTCCGACTCCTAGGCCTTTCCTAACCCATCGTCGCCATAAGATTTATCTGTGTCGGTGCGACGTAAAACCACTATCCTTCCCTTCACATCCACACCCTCATTCCATTCTGAATTCGCACCCTGCCTATACAAAGTATGTGTACATATTTGTATATATAACAATAATATATCTACTGTATCGTGGATATGAACTGAAATATCACGTGAGCTATAGAGAGGGAGAGGTCATACGATAAATGAGATCACAGGGAAGTGAGTCACAGAACCATTCAACATTACATTCGCTCTGTCTGTCTCTTTATTACTCAAAGCAAGTAGAAAACACCTAAACAAATATTTTGCTACTGTTGTGTATATGAACAGAGAGAGGGAAGTCACAAAACACAAACAGAATAGATATTTCGAGACTGCCAAACCATCACAAAAAATGGACCTCGGTAAAGGACACAAGAGAACTGATGTATCAGTTACGCTGACCTCGTGTTGCAATTTTTCTCATCGTTGTTCTTTTGTTCCAGAGGCAGTGGGTTCTACTCCGACTCAATCCCATGGCACTTGATGGAGCTCATATTTACTAGCCTCGTGTCAATACATTTAATGGCACGTACAAGAGCTGTGGGGAAAACATTCGTCTCCTCAGCTTCTTCGAAACTCGTTGATGTAGTTATTGCGATGTGAAACCAATAACAGCATTATTATTATTATTATTATTATTATTATTATTATTATTATTATTATTAATGACCTTTATTAATTGCAAAATACTAATATAATAAAGAATTAACATCAAAAAATGTGTTGAAGGTTTTGAGGAAAAGCCGAGCAAGTGGCTGTGTGGTTTGGGTCACGTAGTTATCAGCTTGCCCTCGGGATGTAGTGGGTTCGAACCTCAGTGTCGGTAGCCCTATTGATTGTTTTCCGTTTTTTTCCTACGTTCACACCAAGCCGAGCGAGTAGGCCGTAAGGTTAGGGGTGCGCAGATGTGAGCTGCGAGTTTGCATTCGAACCCCACTGTCAGCATCCCTGAAGAAGGTTTTCGTGGTTTTCCATGTTTAGACCAAGCAAATGCTGTACCTTAATTAAGGCCACGGTTGCTTCCTTCCCACTCCTAGCCACTTTCTGTCCCATCCTCACCTTAGGACCTATCTATGTCGGTGCGACGTAAAACCAATTGAAAAAAAAAATCTCGTGATATTGTTCAGGTTTTATTTTCGAATTCATACTATGTTGTTGAAAACATTATTAGCATTAGTATAGTTCAGTAAAGGAAAGAAGATTAAGCAAGTTATGTAATATTCGTTAAATGATAGACACCTTACGTATTTTTAATACTTTAAATGTTGTTGAATGTATGCAGGCTTCATAAACTAAGTTCCACAATGTAAAGAAGCAAAATCCGAACAGTCAATGAAGCCCGTTGGAGGAGTGGAAGGTAAAGGCTTCCATTATCTGCGACCTAGGCACTAAGTGGCATAGAGTGGTTAACATTATACTCTACCGCCTTTCCTCGCAGAATTAGCCTGGTACTTACTATTGGTGCGTGCTGAGTGAACATCAGAACCATATGTCTCCCCTGAGTTGGAGATCTCCTTTCTACACTTCTCGACTTCCTGGCGGGGAATCGAACCCACGTCCTTCCAGGTGACCCGAACACGCCTCTACCGCATCGGCTAGGCAGCACCTAATGCAAGAGAAACAATAAAAGAAATACAATGATAATACCAATAACGTTACAAAGACACATGGTACCACCTAAGGAGTAAAATTTTATTTCCTCCACCTGTTTTCCAGTCATCGACCGGGTCAGGGATGTACTGAATGAATCAATATAGGCTGTTAGTGCGATGGGGTCGCCACTCCCAAAGTGATTTACTAATGACTAATAGATGCTATGAAATGAGAATGGAGAGTATTGCTGGAATGAAACATGACAGGGAAAACCGGAGTACCCGGAGAAAAACCTGCCCCACCTCCGATTTGTCCAGCACAAATCTCACATGGAGGGACCGCGATTTGAACCACGGTATCCAGCAGTGGGAGGCCGACGTGCTGCCGTCTGAGCCACGGAGGCTCTCATTTCCCCCACTAATTCTGTGTAAACTGGCATAAACACTGGGAATAGTGCTTTCAAATGCAGTCACCAAGCAGATTGTCCTACTCGTTGGCTGAATTGTCACCATACTGGCCTTCGGTTCTGAGGGTCCCGGGTTCAATTTCCGGCCGGGTCGGGGATTTTAACATTGATTGGTTAATTCCAATGTCTCGGGGGCTGGGTATGTGTGGCGTTTTCAGCATTAGAAATCATCCTAGGTAGGGCCCTCATCTTCACAGACATGCAGGTCGGCTAATGGGGCCGTCTACTAGAGAAAGACTCACACCAGGCCTTTCCGGAGGCCATACGCCATTATTATTATTATTATTATTATTATTATTATTATTATTATTATTATTATTATTATTATTATTATACCGAGCAAATAAAACGTACAGCTATGATACATAGGATGGATATGGACTCTACCAACAAACTTTCAGACGTTTTTCAGGGAAGTTTTCTGAGTATTTCGACAAAGAAGGACCCATGTTCGGTGGCGCAATACCGCGGAAGTGCATTGTCCGTTCTGGCCTATTTTTAAATTTCAAACATTTTCCTGAAATGCAGCTACGTTTAATTGATACTCTTTATCCTTGGCACGAAAGAGTTTTTTTTTTTTTTTTTTTGCTAGTGGCTTTACGTCGCACTGATACAGATAGGTCTTATGGCGACGATGTGATAGGAAAGGCCTAGAAGTTAGAAGGAAGCGGCCGTGGCCTTAATTAAGTTACAGCCCCAGCATTTGGCTGGTGTGAAAATGGAAAACCAGGGAAAACCATCTTCAGGGCTGCCAACAGTGGGATTCAAACCCACTATCTCCGGGATGCAAGCTCACAGCCGCGCGCCTCTAACCGTTTGGCCAACTCGCCCAGTGCACGAAAGAATTGTACGTAGTGAGCGATACTGGTGGATTGTCACCAACACCAATCGGGTGTTCGGACATACTTTTCACGGCAGTTATCATGCATACTAACACAGAAGTACCCGATTTCTCTTACAGATCATCATCATTATCATCATCTGTTTACCCTCCAGGTTCGGCTTTTCCCTCGGACTCAGCGAGGGATCCCACCTCTACCGCCTCAAGGGCAGTGTCCTGGAGCTTCAGACTCTTGGTCGGGGGATACAACTGGGGAGTATGACCAGTACCTCGCCCAGGCGGCCTCACCTGCTATAGTGAACAGGGGCCTAGTAGGGGGATGGGAAGATTGGAAGGGATAGGCAAGGATGAGGGAAGGAAGCGGCCGTGGCCTTAAGATAGGTACCATCCCGGCATTTGCCTGGAGGTGAAGTGGGAAACCACGGAAAACCACTTCGAGGATGGCTGAGGTGGGAATCGAACCCGCCTCTACTCAGTTGACCTCCCGAGGCTGAGTGGACCCCGTTCCAGCCCTCGTACCACTTTTCAAATTTCGTGGCAGAGCCGGGAATCGAACCCGGACCTCCGGGGGTGGCAGCTAATCACGCTAACCACTACACCACAGAGGCGGCCTCTTACAGATACGGCTACAAATGTGCTGTGATGAGGTTGCCTACGTGCCGGGAACAGTTCCTGACAACGTCGTTGCGTCGCTCTTCCACTGCATCCCACATAACCGTACGCGATCTGCATATCGACGAACTGTGTGTTAGTAAACCAAGTAAACCTGTCCATACTGTATCAGTCATTACGTTCAATTAATACTGCAGGAAACAAATTCCATGGCAGAACTGAGCATTTGAGTTGAAAGCTGGGAGCGAGTGGAAATAAGGAAGGGCATTTCACTGTGTGTTTACCAGTGAGTACCACTGCCTGTTGGACCGTGGGGCCATCCTGTAGACTTAAACCCAGGCACTAATGGACACGAACTCGAACCCAGCAGTGTTTCCTGGACTTTTAGTTGAACGTAATGACTGATAATGCAAAATAATGAGCCACCGATTTTCTGATATTAAAATAATCAGCAAACATGTTTGAAAAACCTCTGAGAGTTTGTCGGTGAAGTTCATATCCACCCCGTATAGTAAGAACAATGTCGTGAAGCTGTCATATCCCACGCATGATATGACAGGAGCTATCTATTGTGTTATGGAAACTGCGTTTTAGCATGCCGAGGATAGTGTTTGGGATAGCACAAATACCCAGTCCCCGAGGCAACAGAATTATCCGTTTATTAATAAAACCCCTCTACCCGGTTGAATTCGAAAACGGGGCCCCTAGGACCGAAGACCAAGACGCTGACCACGCAGTTATGGAGCCAGACTTCAGTAATAGTGAAACATAGAACTTCCTCGAACTTGAGTGAACTAGATTCCGAAGCAAATGGCAGTGTTTCAATTTAGTTAAAGAAATATACAGAGCAAGTGAAGTATTTTAAAACTTTAGTTCAATGATCGTTGTTCATTTCGTAAAATTCCAAGTTTAATATTCGAAGACACGGAGAGTAAGTTTCTCTTCCATTAACACCACCCAATCATGAATAATTTATTGAATTAAAATTATGAAAATACTGGGACTGGATCTTCGTGGGCACTTTGATTCATGCATATTCAGTATTTTACAATAATAGTAATCCGTGAATAATTCATTAGTCTCACTATCGTCCTGGATTACCTAAATTTCAACAACGAAAATGTGTATTTCTTTGTTAATAAAATTTGACGGCTCGGAAAGAGTGACGTGAGAGACGTCATTTGCCTATAAGGAAATCTGTCACCACCTGTAATACAGAGTAAAAATGTAAGACAAATCTTACTATAAAAACTAACATCGTCTCCATCCTAAGATGACTAGAGTGAGCCGGACCGAGCAGCTGAGAAGCTAGGACGCTGGTCTTCTGAAATGAAGTTGGCGTGTTCAAGCCCGGCTCAGTCTAGTGGTAGATTTATCGGCACGTAAAAGAACTCGTGCGGGATAAATTTTCAACACTTCAGTGTCTCCGAAAACCATAACAGTTATTAATGGGACGTAAAACAAATAACACTAGGCTATCCTTATTGACTAGGTGTAGTACCCGGCACTGATCCGGCTATTTATTTATCCTAGTTTTCTATTAGGCAAGGAAAGCAATCGAATCTATCTATATCGGGTGAGTTGGCCGTGTGTTTAAGGGCACGCAGTTGTCAGCTTGCACCCGGGAGATAGTGGGTTCAAGCCCCACTTCCGGCAGCGCTGAAGATGGCTTTCCGTGGTTTTCCACTTTCACACCAGGCAAATTCCGGGGCTGTACCTTAACTAAGGCCATGGCCGATTCCTTTCCACTCCAAGCCCTTTCTTATCCCGTCGTCGCCATAATACCTATCTGTGTCGGTGCTTCGTAAAGCAAACTGTACAATAAAAAAGAATCTATTTATCGCTATTGTAAAGTCAAATTAATTTTATTTACAGATTTTTAAACGTAGAGGTACAGTATAAAATTAAGTGGTATTTATGCGTCGCGCTATACAGAGTACGGAAAAAATTTATTTCGTAAATTAAAGGAGTGTTAAATATTACGAATAGAAGTATTATAAATGTAAGAACCACTGGTCTGCCGTGATTAGTTTCGACGAAACACGCTTTTAAATATTTAAGATCGGCTGCCAAACTCTCAGGTAATGGAGCTTAAACGTGTCACATATTTATCCTCCTGACTTTTTGAAGGTATTTTTCATTTTCGATTATCCCATTGTTCTTGACTTTCAGCGAGGATACATAGTGAAATATCATTTTAGCACCTCTTTCGTTGTCCATTCCTTGAGTATGGCCATGAAATTACTATCGTTTTTTTCTAATAGTGGCTGATGGATGAATGATTTCCTATTCACCGGGCGAGTTGGCCGTGCGGTCAGAGGCTTTCGGCTGTGAGCTTACCAGGAAGATAGTGGGTTCGAATCCCACTGTCGGCAGCCCTCAAGATGGTTTTCCGTGGTTTCCCATTTTCACACCAGGCAAATGCTGGGGCTACGGCCGCCTCCTTCCAACTCCTAGGCCTTTCCTATCACATCGTCGCCATAAGACCTATCTGTGTCGGTGCGACGTAAAACCACCAGCAAAAAAAAAATGATTTCCTATAAATGCTTTAAACTATTTACCTGAGGGACATTGCTATACTGTGTTACCAGAGTTTGTTTGTCTGAGTATCAAGGAGATCCTTCCATGTATCGAGTTTATTATTATTATTATTATTATTATTATTATTATTATTATTATTATTATTATTATTATTATTATTATTATTATTATTATTACGGGGTTTTCGTGGCTCACAGAGGATTAGGAAACGCCTGAGTTGAATGGCTGGACAAGGAATAACTTCGAACAACTTTTAATATAACAAATTTGAAAATGGTTTTTCTTTTTTTTTTTTATAGTTAGAAAATCTGAAAGAATAACAAACAATAGAACCAGGTATTAATGAGCTCGCCAGCTCTCAACAATATTGTGGACTTAGAAGTCCTGAAATCAGGTACAAAATTTAGAGATAGTTTTCCAAGTTGTTAGTTTATATACAGAGGAGCATTATTGCTCCAGACATGTACAATTGTTTCTACAAGATCAGAATTTGCTCCGATCAGGTACACTACATAGGAGTCTGTGCTCCAAAAATACCATAGTCTAGCCTCGCAGAGGCAATCAGTTCCTTATGACGCACTAAAATTCCACCAGACCACATATCGGTTGGCCTCACATTAAAGTGTTCATACGCAGTGGCCCCGTTGTGGGCTTATTCATTGCTTCACAGTAATATTGATGACCGTTCCAAAAGGCAACCGAAACTGGGAAACATATACCCTAAGAATAGCACCAGGTAAACAGGGGCAGCATTGCCCATACTACGTGGCCTTAATGGTAAAAGAAAAGGTTGTACATAACCGGCAATACAAAAAAAGGCAAGGAGGCGAAGCACCAGCCCTCCTTATATGCATTTATAAAACCGTAAGTGGGCTTACGACCCGGAGATATAGAGGCTATTCCCATACTACACCGGGGTGACTAAAGGAGAAACATTAATGTCAAGACAAGATTTACAAAATTTTGAGGTTGAAAGCTTTAGTCACTCAATGCAAGGTTGAATGTGAAACGACAGAGGGTCAGCACTCTTTGTTCCCTTACATTAGATATTTACCATTAGGGAATAGAAACGGAGTCCTCAGACTTCGCCACAAAACCTACATTTAAACCACAAGTTTACAAAGTTACATTAAAAGACAAACGGTTTAAACCTTCCCCTCAAACTATCCGCAGGCGCTACCACATTTCGAGGTAAATTCTGCCATTACTTTTATCTTCCTCACGCAGGTCTCGCTCCTGCCTCCTGGGCTCACGTCAAATCACACTCCTCAGCACTGGAGCAATTCAGACAGGACGGCCCTGCGTTTATAGTGCCATAAAGAGAAGCTTCCAGAACACTTTGTTGGTTGGCTGGATTCCTGTACACACCCCATGATTTAAAAATAATTATTACTCCATCAATTAGTTAGTTTCTACTCCAAGAGGATGAGCAAACAAATCGATGGTAGAGACATCTAACTGTAGAAGACGGAAGTTTCTGGAAGTTAACAAGTTCAAATCTGTTGACATAGATGGCCTTAGAGAATGCGCAGTTACATAGCCGGGGAAGGTGTACCCCTGGTAAAATTATTATTATTATTATTATTATTATTATTATTATTATTATTATTATTATTATTATTATTATTATTATTATTATTATTATTCGATGGATCCACCAAGGACCACGTTAAGTCTTGTTGCATTTGACAATGAACTTGGCCTTTTTTAGAGCCCAAATTTCCCTCATTCCTTGTGAGTGGGCCTGCTTACGCTCCTCTGTCCAAGGGGCACCGTGTCTTTCCTACGGTTTCTCGTGTCGGTTTAGCCCGTTCGTCAATATTTTCTTGCGGAAGCGATCTCTGCTAAGGGCGTCTTCAGCTGAGATATGTAGCATTTGAAGGCCTTCTTTGGTATTTCTAAACCAGGGAATTGTGGTTTTGGGGTTTGAATCAAAAAAGTGAAAGATCTCTTTAGTTAAATTTCTTCCGTCCATTCTTTTCAGATGACCGTAAAATCGTGCCCGTCTTTTCAGGATTGTGTAGGTAATTTACTCTATTTTGCTGTAGACTTCCTCGTTGGATCTCTTTTAATAGATTCCATTTCTGTACTTCAATCCCAAGATTCCTCTCACAATTTTGCGCTCTTGTTTCTCCAGTTTTTCAAGGAGTCCTTTGTTGGCATTTAGAGACTGGGTTTCGGCTGCATATAGAACTACTGGCTTCAGAACTGTTTCATAGTGACGTATCTTGGTGTTTTGGGAAAGGCATTATTGTTGTAGATTGTGCGGGATGTTTGGTAGGCTATTTCCAGTTTGCGTACTCGCTCCTGAAGTGCTTCTTTGTCCATTATTATTATTATTATTATTATTATTATTATTATTATTATTATTATTATTATTATTAATTCGTTATGCCCAACTAAGGAGCGCGTTTGAACTTATTAGCACATTTTTATGTTTTCTTCTTCTGTTCCCAATATCTCCTCATCCTCTCGCTGGGTTCCTTCTTTTTTTTCTTTTCTTGTTCAATCCATCCTGTACTTAGGCGGGTGGGCTTTACAGAAAATTTGTATTTGTGAATTAAGGTTCTGAATTTTATCCTATCTCGAATTGTTTCTTCACTAATGCCAATTTCGTTTAGTTCTTCACTGGTTTATTGTAGCTAATTATTGTGATTTTCATTGATAAGGGAGCCTTTTATTATCCATTCTATATAAGTGACCGTACAATTGCAGTCGCCTTCTCCTGATTGTAACTGTTATTGTTACTGTAACTTGATAGATTTCATGTGATTTTTTTTTTCATCCACATTCCATTTTCGCGTTTTGGTCCTAAGATTTTCATGAGGATGTTTCTTTCTAGTTTTTTATCATTTTTATTCGAGATTTGACACTAATTATAATAGTTTGAGAAGCATAAAGTGATTCTGTTTTAACTAATGTGTTATAATGTCGTAATTTTGCCTTTTTTGATAAAGTTATTTTAATGTATCTTTTCCAAGTAATTTGATCAGTTCTTTGAAATTTTGCAATTCTTTCTTTGTTAGCTTGCTTATTTAACCCTGCTGGTTCAATAATTTCACCTATATACTTAAATTTGTCTACTTGAGCGATATTTCCATACTTGGTAATTAACGGTTGACTGTTGAAACTTTCTCTACGTCTCTTCCATATACTTAGTCTTTTCATAAGAAATTTGGAGTCCTGTCTTGGTTGCTATTTTATGGAGTTTTTCTGCAGACTGGATTGCTTCCTGTCTGTTGTTGCATAGGATAGCAATGTCATCAGCAAATGCTAGGCAATTGAGGTGAATTTTCTGTTGTATACATCTACCAATATTTATATCTTTAGTTTCGTTTTGCCATATCCTAATCACTTTTTCCAGAACTAAATTAAACAGTAAGGGAGATAATCCATTCTTCTTCTGCTTATTATTATTATTAGCAAAAATATTTCTTAGAGCGCTCACATTTAACAGTACCATATTCCTGGCAAGTGGATTGTATACAGTTCTATATTTAACCTACAGAAAATACGAGGACAGCAGTGTTTTCTATCGCAGGTTTATGTAAACACGTGAGACTAAAGTGAATGCTAAGTAAATGATTCATTAAGGTAACCGTGTAAAGTACATGCAATTTATGAGTTTCCATGTCTAGTTCTTTACTCTTCGCTCGGAACAAAGAAGCTATGTTCCTTAATGTGTCAAAAAGTTTACACCAGGCGAAGTCCGTTTTTATCGTCGAGAGGGTGCGGCAAAGTGTAATTTCGTGGGCATGTCCTCTAAACCTACAACGTACGTCATTCGAAGGCGCACGTTCTGGAACAAAAGTACCATAATGTGTACTTACTCACCTCTGGCGAAGAGCAATGTAATTATTTTTTGTCGTTGTTTGTAGTACTGGGCCTTGGTACAGCGTGGCTATCATCGAAGCGGGGGAATGTTTCCTCTGGTGTCCATTTGTGTCATGATAAAGAAGCAACGCTGTGACCACTGAAGTGGTGCATGCAAATCGAGTTTTTTTAAATAAGTCATATCGGTTATGGTTTAATTATATCATATACACAGGTGCATGTATATAAGAAGTGATAAGGACTTCGACATTTTTACGAACCTTGACGAACTTTAAACGGACTACATATTGAAATCTATGTTTAATTTTATTCAAATATGATGTCCCCGTTTTACTCTATGTTTGCTACAAACGTTTGTTAGCGTGTGCTAATTTGTAATTTAAGTTTATCTAAAAGTTCATCTATAAAGATGAAGATGGTCCAATGTAAGGTAAGGGTTATACTGCCCGAAGGCAGGTCCGAACCTCCGCAGAGGTGTTCCTGAGCCGGAGTTTTCGTGCGGTAGGGTGGCCAGTTCCTTTCCGCTCCTCCATTCCCTTACCCCCACCAACAGCGCGTGGCAACCCATCCAACTCCTGAGCACGCCCAATGTTGCTTAACTTCGGAGATCTCACGGGATCCGGTGTTTCAACATGGCTACGACCGTTGGCATGGTCCAGTGAAAAGGGCCGAAACCGGTTCTGAATAAAAGATAATTCTTTTAAGTATGTTTTGTGTTGATTGGGAGGAGCAAACTGTTCACTTTTCGTTGTCATGGTAAATCATCGACACGTAGATGAAAACAATAAATTATGCCTGAGATTTACTCATTATGCACAAGAAATGAGTAAAAGCAAAGCAAAGCAAAGCAAAATCATCTCCGTGCAGGCCATGAAGGCCCTGGGAGGGGCCGTAACCTCGGCACTTAGAAGGGTAGAGCGGTTAGCTCTACGCCCAGTCGCCTATGCTCCCAGGAATTAACCTATTACTCATTTTTGCTGTGGGCTGAGTGAACCTCAGGACCATGTGCACCGCCGGAAGTGGAAATCTCGTTTTAGATAGCTCCCGTTGCTTTCCTTACCAAGCCAGAAACTCAATTACATCTATATATTGGTCTCTATGAGCAATGATATGCTCAAACCAGCTGATCCTACGAGTGATAATTCCACACTGTTCATAACAGGGACTGGCTGCATAAGGAGTGATATGACATTCGTGCCTCAGTCACTTTCAGATTGTCGGGCTGCATGGCTAAATGGATAGCGTGCTGGCCTTTGGCGCACGGAGTCCCGGGTTCGACTCCCGGCCGGTTCGAAGATTTTAAACTTCATTGGTTAATTCGAATTGCTCGAGGCCTGGGCGGGTATGCCGTCTTCTTCATTAGAATTCATCACAGGTAGGGCCCCATGCTCTCAGACGCGCAGGTCGCCTATGCGGCGTCAACTCGAAAGACCTGCACCAGACCTCTTCGGAGGCCATACGACATTATTTATTTACTTTCGGATTGTCGACGCCAAGGATGAGACTAAGACAGGTCAATGTTAGTGACAGTTTTGTTCTGCCCAAATACTGATCGGTTCTTTGAATACCTTTCTCACTGTGTATCCTCCTGATCAATAAACAGGCATTCCTATTGAGCCTTCTGAGCCCAGATCAGAAGGGAGTCGTTCTATTACTTATAGGACCATGCATATCTATATAAATAAAATTGTAGGGGGTCCGCTGTCTGTAATTTCTTATGTTTTGCCAATTTTTCAGATATTTATCCGTTTTAGGTCAACTCAAGACCGAATCGGTGGTTTTTACTTTTCGTGTCTGTTTGTCTGTTTGTCTGTTTGTCTGTCTGTTTGTCTGTTTGTCTGTTCCACCATCACGTCGAAACGGCTGGATAGATCTCAACCAAACTTCATATTTAGAGTATACTCATCCCGAGGAAGGTTTCGATATGCATATCATTTTAAAATCTTTGAATAGACGGAGGGTTTATAGGAAAACCAGAATGGTTTTTCCACCATCACGTCGAAACGGCTGAATAGATCTCAACCAAACTTCATATTTAGAGTATACTCATCCCAGGGAAGGTTTCGATATGCATATCATTTTAAAATCTTTGAATAGACGGGGTTTTATAGGAAAACCAGAATGGTTTTTCCACCATCACGTCGAAACGGCTGGATAGATCTCAACCAAGCTTCATATTTAGAGTATACTCAACCCGTGGAAGGTTTCGATATACATATCATTTTAAAATCTTTGAACAGACGGGGGGTTTATAGGAAAACTAGAATGGTATTCCTCCATTTTCTCTTATACTATTGATTTTCTGTAAACTTCGTTTACCGTACGTGAAACGTCTCTTCATTATAAACAACTTTCGTTTTGTTCATAATTTACCTTACTCTTCACATGACGGAGAAATTTACAATTTTCTGCTGGTACCATGCTCTGCATTGAGTGACCGACAGACCGACAACGAACCTACAGGTTACCATGGCAACGTCTCTGACTGTATGCCAGCAGGGAAGTAACGTATTGCCATTTTCCTCATCATGCTTTTAAATTCGTGGTTGTTCCTTGGGTAAAAGGCAATAGAGGCGTCAATCGGCCTATCTGCGGGATATTGGCGGAATATCGTTGGAGGTTATAACCGCCCTCGAATAGATTATGTAATAACACCATTAGTCATCTTCTTATTTGTTTACCTAAGAATCACTGGACCTAAATTTCTCCTCTGTTACCGCTTTATTATATCCATAACTCACACTAGCATAATTTATTGAGGGGCATTTGATTTTCCAATACATTCTCTTGGCATTTACATATTTGTCGTTATCCGGCTGTCCTCAGTGATAATCCATTTTCTATTACTTTCGACTTTCTTAACTGTATTATTTTCTTCCTTAATTACGCCGTATGTACGCGAGTGCTACAAACTACTGGATGTATTTCCACCAAGATTCATATTTAGAATACACCTGTCCTTGATAGGTTTAAGGGCAAATATTGTTTCTAAATCCCTGAACTGACTGGGGGTTTATACGAAACCGAAACAGTGATTTTGCACTTCCACAAAATATACACAACCAAACTTAATGGAAATCTACCTACCTTGGTAGAAATTAATTTCTAAACCTTTTTTCTCATGTGCATCATTTCGATACGAGGATTAATAAGGGAGACTTAACTCACGAGCGGGTGCGTGTAAAGCGTATTCCTTACAACTTGAAAACTACTGAAGACATTCGAACCAAAATTTATATTTAGCATCCACCTATCCAAAGGTAGGTTTTAAACGTAAATAACATTTCATGTTCCGGAATGGACTGGCGGTTTATAGGGAACCGGAATGGTGATTTTACTCTTCCACAATATATACAGAACAAGACCAACCTGACTGGAAATCGACGAAACGTGATGGAATTCCACCTCTAAACCTTTTTTTCGTGTGCATTTTTTCGTCAGGAGGATTAATAAGGGAGGTATCATGAATGGTCACTTTTGCAGGTTAAGTCCAGCGGACATAGCCCAAAAGGTGTTTTACATGGAGCAGATTCCTTATGTATATAAATCAGATCGTAACGACTGTGTGCCTCTACACTGACTATTTTGGCGAAATTTTCGTACAGCTTTCCGTTTAAGGGGTAATAATGACCATCTCCATAATTTTTGGTTTAGTTTCCTGAAAGTCCTAATATTTACCCGCCTCGCCCAAAATCCAGATTGCGGCATAATCTGCCAAAAGAAAAAGAAGATAATTGATATTTGACAAAATTATACGTTTTAGCCTGTAACGAACGGAAAACATCCAAGATCATTAAATTTTTCATTTTTTATCCGCGAAGAATATCGAAATATGCAGGCAATTTTAATGATGGTGCAGACATTCGGAAATTCCTATCACATAACGGATTGCACAATCTCCGTTCAATTTGGAATGGTCTACAACCTTGGTCTTATGACTTTTGCCGTATCTGTATCCCTTTTACGTTTGATTTTTTTCTATTAATCGATGTTAAGTCAATGTTAAGTCACATAATTATCCGGAAAGTAATGTAATGTGAGATAATCTTACAAAACCTTTACCCAGTTCCACGTTTCTAACTCAATCTGACCCAAGAATTATTGACATATCATAGGACCAGCCATTTAGGCCACTAAATCCGGCGTGTCTTATGGTATGAACCTTTGTCGATATGACGTACGTTTAGTAGCAGTTAATCTGTAAATGAAGGTCTTTAATATAGTAAACACGCATATACTTTCGTATGTCGATCTATATAATATATATAATATTCACTGATGTCGATTTGTAGCGATCGAGAAAGGGTGGGTCTGCTATTGTAATCAGTACTCCCCATACCGACTTTGACTGGCAGTAGGAAAGGGTTCCTTCTCCAACTCCTGTGTAACTGTCATTAGTAAGGAAGGCCTACAGTTGTAATGAATAGTACCCTTCTCGATTTGACTTGCAGAAGGCAAGTGAGCATGCAGTTTTGTTTAAAACTCCCCTACCCGATTGTGTTTGGCAGTAGGCAAGGGTGCCCGCCATTATAAAGAAATATCCTCATCTAAAATGTGACTGGCATTAGGTATAGTGGCCTGCTATTTTGATGGAAACTCACCAACTTGGTGTGACTGGCAGTAAGCTGGGTGGCAGTAGGAAAATGGGCCTGGCATTATAATGATAACTGCACAACTAAATTTCGAGTGCCATTATAATAGAAACTCCTCAACTGTAATCTGTCTGGAAGTAGTAAAGGGGGGCTGCCATTTTAACGAAAACTCCCCAAATCGATTCTGTCCGCGTAGTAGGCAATGGGGCCTGCAATTATGATGTAAACTTCCCAACTCGATTGTGAATGGCAGTAGGCAAGTGAGCCTGCCGTTATATCACAAATCCATAACAAACACTTTACATTGGAAACAACGTACGGGGACCTCCCCATGCTCTTTCTCGGATAACGCTAAGAGACATGCAATTTTAAAACAATCTTATTTACTGCATGTACACTATTTACTTCGATATTCGAATACAATGTAGAATGCCGTAGCGAAGCACGGGTACATTCGCTAGTTATCTAATAAATATGAAAAGTAGGGTAAATAACACTTGGGTTAGGGAAGGGTAAAGGAATGCCCCTAGGACGTCGACAGAGATACCTTAGCAACATTTATCTGACATTGTGAGGATAGAGAATGCGGAAACGCATTTGACATCCCGAGTGAGTTAAATAAAGAACATGGTACTTTTAGTAGTAAGCTTACATACAGGAGATGGTTTCCCGTAGTGTGCCATTTTCATATGAAGCCTTCTTACTCCTTAACACTTCCTATTCTAGGTCACTGAAGGACTGTCTTTGATAGTGTGGCATAAAATAACTAACTCAGCCAATCGCTTCATCCACGTAGGATGATATAGAAAAATTCAGAGTTGCCCTGTTCATTACGCACCTGTGGGGTTTCAGGTCTGTCTGACGGTTAGATCATCAACCCAAAGATTGATTAGATCCTGAAGAAGCAGTAGGGCCTATCAGAGGTTATGTAGTTATAGGGAAAACGCAAAACTGATGCCCCCACCAAAATAAAGCGTGCTAGGCATGATGAGGAATGCTTTCCTCACTGGGCCAGAAAGTGCTATTGCAGCATGACTGACCTTAAGCGTAACAATCACTCACTCACTCACTCACTTACTTACTTACTTACTTGCTTGCTTGCTTGCTTGCTTGCTTGCTTGCTTGCTTACTTACTTACTTACTTACTTACTTGCTTACTTACTTACTTACTTACTTACTTACTTACTTACTTACTTACTTACTTACTTACTTACTTACTTACTTGCTTGCTTGCTTGCTTGCTTGCTTGCTTGCTTGCTTGCTTACTTACTTACTTACTTGCTTGCTTGCTTGCTTGCTTGCTTACTTACTTACTTACTTACTTACTTACTTACTTACTTACTTACTTACTTACTTACTTACTTACTTACTTACTTACTTACTTACTTACTTACTTACTTACTTGCTTGCTTACTTACTTACTTACTTACTTACTTACTTACTTACTTACTTACTTACTTACTTACTTACTTACTTACTTACTTACTTACTTACTTACTTACTTACTTACTTACTTACTTTTTTTTGTATTGTATTTATTAATGAACAAAACAGGCTTTCAGCCCCGAATACACGTTCACAATAATAATAAATAAATAAATAAATAACTAATAATAAACGCAGTCCAACCCAAGCCACCACCCTCCACCACATACAAAATAAAATGAAATGAACACCTCATCAGCCTGTTCTATGTTTACAATCTGCTGCTGGTGTTGCAACTTGCTGCTTGTTATCACTCACACGTACCCACTCATCACGCGACCTTCTTGCTTCAGCAATTCCATCACCTCTATTGTTTCCTGACCTACTCCAAAATAAGCTACACCAGCAACATTACACTATTGCATACCAAACCAGCCATGACACTAACATTGCATTCAATCTTTCAGATTCCACCTCCTATAGTACAAGTCTAAATAATAACAACAATATTCCGTCATAACATTCCAATCCATCATACCACAGCTTTTACCAATCAGCGTTAACATTGCTTCATATCATTTCAATCCGCCATAACACTCCATAATAAAATTACCTCTCCATCTCCCAAAAATTTCGACCATGCATAACAAATACCAATCACGCCTATACCAACACCTCTCCAACATCATACTCCTTCCTCCTCTCCATACAAACAAACCACAATTTACAAATTTGTAATAAAATCACCTTCCTCCAGCTCCAAAAATTCAATACTCATACCAGACACCAATACAATAATACTCTCTCCCAACTTCCACGAATTCGGCCGTAAATAAACCATCTCAATACCATACCATACATCACCCAATCATACATACTAAGCCTCCAATGCTTCCGACACCATATCTCAGCAATACAACACATACCAACACCTCTCCAACATCATATTTCTTCCTCCTCTCCATACAAACAAACCAAAATTTACAAAATGACAATAAACTCACCTCTATCCAGCTCCAGAAATTAAATACTTATACCAGACATCAATACAATAATACCACCTCCCAACTCCCACGAAGTCAACCATAAATAAAACCATCTCAGTACCAAACCATACATCACCTAAATACTAAACCTTTACATACCACCTCTACTTATATCACCACTTCTCCCACACTACATTCCAACGATATAACACTTTTCCAACACCACATTTACCACCACTCCTTCAACTCCAAATATCACAATAAATATATCACTTCACCATTACCACATCTCAGCCTTCACCAATTATTTACCATCATAACCTAATGAAATTACAATGAATAACCAATACCAGTCACGCATATACCAACACCTTTCCAACATATTTCTTCCTCCTATACCACTTCTCCATTACCATATTTATACCACCACTCCTCCAACTCCACATATCCACAATAAATATACCACTTCACCATTGCCACATTTCAGCCTTCACAAATAATTACCATCATAACCTAATAAAATTACAATGAATAACAATTACTAACATATCATATACCACTTCACCATTGCCACATTTCAGCCTTCACAAATAATTACCATCATAACCTAATAAAATTACAATGAATAACAATTACTAACATATCATAAAACAAACAGACCATGCAATCCTGCCCTCTTACCCAACTCCACCTAACTAAGTACTCAGTCCCTATCTTCCCTAATCCATTAGAATTTTAACATACTATCCCCTTCCCTTATACAGATAACTATTCCACCCCCCTATTCCCCTGCCCACCCTCTAACTCACTCTCCTTCATTTTACTCTCGCAGGCCTTTTTTGTCGCACAAAAATACCTGTTCAATTCACCCCCTTTTTCCCATTGTTTAATAATCCATCTCAGTATTGCGTTCTCATCTCCTCTCCCCAGTATTTCCCGATGCTCGGCACTCAATAATCCATGTCTTAACCCCCTCGTTACCTCACAGTCTCTTAGCAAGTGAAACTCATCATTTACATCTCCACAAAGTACACACCTTGACTTATCCCTGCCTTGTAACCAGCCTTTATTCCTTGGCAGACCTAAAAGCCACCACATCATCCCATATCGTTTTGACCTATCGACGTATCTAATATTCAACCCTGCTATCTCCTCTATTTTCGTCAAAACAGTCAGCGAATTTCTTAGTCTGCTTTCCCCCAATAATTTCTGCCTATGGATATCTCTAATTCTCCTTTCCAGTATATTCATCCCTCTCACTTCTGTCTTTGACCAAACCTCCCCCCACAGGTGTCCTAATCCTATCCTCTCCAAATATCCCTTTATTTTTTCTAACCATCCACCCTTATACATGCTCTTAAATTGCTGTACATATGCTGCCTGTAAAACTCTCCCACCTTCCTGTCTTTTTAAATTCATCCAATATCTAACTATTCTTTTCACACCCTCTGATTCCAAATCCTCCCCACACATTAATTCCGCCCCTACATTTGCTGTACACCTCGGTAAGCCCATCACTAACTTGGCAAAACTACTAACAATCCTTCTTAGTTCCTCTCTTTTCTCATCCAGCCCCCAAACTTCTGCTCCGTATAATACCCTCCCCACGATTACCGACCTGAACACGAGTCTCAGTGTTTTGTAACTGATCCCCGGGTACTTGAGTAGCAAATTTCTGACTGAGGCTAAGGCTGCCAATCCTCTATATTTCATTCTTTTGATCTGGTCACTCCAAGTTCCTTTATCATTAAAAATAACTCCTAGATATTCCAGCTTCCTTACCTGTTCCAATCTTTCTCCCTGAATTACCCAATTCCCTTCTATCTTTCTTCTTTTGTTCACCTGTACTACCAATATTTTAGACTTATTTCCATTAATTTTCAATCCCCATTTCCTCGCAAATAGCATCACTGACTCTAAGGCCCTATTCATCGCCCCTGAAGT
Source organism: Anabrus simplex (assembly GCF_040414725.1). Lineage (NCBI taxonomy): Eukaryota > Metazoa > Arthropoda > Insecta > Orthoptera > Tettigoniidae > Anabrus > Anabrus simplex. The sequence goes on along the minus strand of NC_090265.1, from coordinate 611,481,703 downwards.
TAACGTCATCAATAACACATCATCCGCAAATATCAGTCCTGGCACTTCCAAACCATTAATTACTGGTACAGCCCAATTTTCTGCCCCAAACCCCTCTAAAATATCGTTGATAAATAAAATAAACAGTATGGGCGATAACTTGCATCCTTGTTTTAAACCCACCTTGGACTCTAATGGTCCACTCATTCTCCCTTCTCCCAATTTTACACAAAACCTGACGTCCCTATATATTCCTTCCACTGCCCTCAACATCTTCTCCGAAATCCCTAACCTACCTAATTTCTCTAGTAGGGCCTCTCTATTTACCTTATCAAAAGCTTTCTCAAAATCTATTGCTGCTACATAAACCGTACTTCTATCCATATTCTTATACTTTTCTAAAATAGTCTTTACTATCATTATATTATCCACTGTTCTTTTCTTTTTCCTAAATCCCCCTTGGTAATCTGTCAAAATTTCATTTTCTTCCGCCCACCCGCTTATTCTGTTCGCTAGCACCCCAGTATATTACTCAAAGAATCCAACAGAGATATACCTCTATAACTGTTCACATTGTTCCTACTACCCTTTCCCTTGTATATAGGGCATATAATTCCTGTTTCCCATTCCCTAGGGTAATTTCCTCCCTCGAATATCCTATTGAATAGTTTCACCATGCCCTCTATCATTATCTCATTTTTACTAATTTCCTTCCAAAACTTATTATTTATACCATTACACCCCCCGGCCGACTTCGCTCTGGCTCTGCTTATCACTCCCCGGATTTCCTCTCTTGTGATTTCTTTATCCAAGTCATAAATTGCCACTCCCCTATTCCTCCAAATTACTTCTTCTCCCGAACCTCTCCATCTATCACCCCCCTTTTTTCCTAGTAATTCATCGAAGTGCCTGACCCATTGCACTTCCTCAATACTCGTTCTCTCCATATTCCTTCCACCCTTCATAATTCTATTAATCTTATCCCAGACTCTCTCAAAATTGTTAGTCTTGCAGTCATTATTTATGGCTTCCATTTGTTCCTCTAACCACGTCTTTTTTGTCTCAGAGATTTTCTTTTTATACTCCTTCCTCAATCTACAGAAAAACTCCCTTTCTTGGCTCCCACCTTTCCTTCTATATTCTCCTAACGCGTCCATCACCTTTCTCCGCAATCCTTCACACTCCCTATTAAACCATTCTTCTCCCTCTTTCTTATTTCCTTTTCTAGCTTTCACCTTCTGCGCTATCATCTTTATTGGATGTAGCAACAATTCCAAGGCTTTATCAGTATCATTCTCTTCTAACGCCCCTTCCCACCCATATTTCAGAAGATGTAGCTCCTCCTTTACTACCCTATTCCAATCCCGGCCCACCTTCTCTGTCCATTTGTACTTATTATAACCCCTCCCTCGTTTATCCTTTGTCTCATTTTCCTTCATTGTACACTTCTCTTCCTCTCTTTTCAGCATAACCCTCTCACCGGGAAATGGTGTGACTCAATCCAATCTCCTATTTCCATACTTACAACTTCCTCAATCATCCCTTCCGAGCTCAAAACCATATCTATCACACTACCCCCTTTCTCCGTAACATATGTCAATTTCCCCGTCCTGTCGCCCTCTATCCACCCATTCAGAATATACAAGTTTCCCACAGCACACATCTCTAGGAGCTTCTCTCCATAACTATTTGTAATTTTGTCCTCACTCCTTCTGCTTTCTAACAAACACATTCCATCCTCCCTACTATAAACTGGGCTCTGTTCTCCTATTCTCGCGTTCCAATCCCCAAATAACAACATATCCTCCTCCCCTGGATACATTCCCCTTATCCTACCAATATCCACCAATAAATCTTCAAAAAAATATTTATTTGCATATTCTGAATTACTAGGGTGGCAGTAAACAAACGCTAGATTTATTTTCTTCCTCCATCCCTCTCTCCCTCCCAAATTCAATCTCAGCCATATGGTTTCCATCATATCGGTCTCTATATCCTCTACTCTTTCACTAATTTCTTCCCTAATTAGAACTATCATCCCTCCTGGTGCTCGTCCCTTATTCCTCTCTTTTCTTCTATATTTATATTTTATCTCAAACCCCTTCCATGCAATCTCCCTCCCTGTTTCCAACCACGTCTCCAAGAGTGCCACAACATCGAAACTTTCAATTACTTCCCTAACTTTCTTGTTTCCTAATTTGCTCCTTACTCCTTCAATATTCACACATCCTATCTTCCAATATTGTTATAACTTTCCCTCCCTCCCTTCTAGGTCTCCCCCTCTATTCTTACTTCTAGTATTTATCGACCTCTCTCCCTCTGTATCCTCCATCCCTTTACGTACTTTTCCCCATATGTCTTTTAAGCTCTTACTCCTGACTTTACTCATAATTTTTTTACCTTCTTGTCGATCTGTCTCCTCTTGACCTTTCTTGTTCACTACACCACTGCACCCTGCACTCACCCTTTCTTGCTGCTCACCCCCACTCTCCCCCTCACTATTTTGGACTTCTGAATCCACCTCCCTTTGTCCTTTCTTGCTCACTGCACCTCTACACTCTCCTCTCCCAGTTTCTTGCGGCCCACTCTCACCGTCCACTTCACTATCTTGGTCTTCTGTCTCCCGGCTGCACTGCCCATTCTCTTCCGAGATGCCCTGCTCTCCTGCCACGTCCCTCCTCCTCTTCTTTTCTTCTTTCTTCTTCCCATCTTGCCTTGTCCTCTCACCACTCTCAACCCTCTCGTTTTCGTCCATTTCCTTTAGCTTAGTCACTGAATGAACTCTGACCCATCGCCCGTTTGTCACCTCCAACCTCAGACCTCTTATTCGGGCCTTTAGCCCCTGGTTCCTCGCTCTCCATAGGTGCCTATTCAAGATCTTCGCGTTTTCACTTCCTTCTCTTCCCATGTCTCCTTTCACCCCTATTTTCCGCCCTTGTAAATTCTTGCTGTTTCTTAACACAGAATCTGCCATTAAGGTTGAGAACAATTTAACCCTAATTGGCCTCCGACCTTTGATTTTACCAACTCTCTCTACATCATCAATGTCTACCTCACTAAAGTTTATCTTCATAACATCACGTATAACTTCCACCACCTTAAATATCAGCTCAAACTTGCTCTCTCTCGCCCCTTCCTCAATTCCATATATAAATATGGCTTTTTTCAATCTCTCCTGCCTGTACCCCTCCGCTTCTTTCTTCAACTTCATCACCTCATCTTTCAGATGTTTCACTTCCCCTCTCAATAACTCGATTTCTTTCTCGTTATTGACCACTCTCCTGCTCGATTCCTCTGTCTTCGTTTCAAGCCATTTCTTCATGTTCCCTATCTCCCTTCTCTGCTCCTCCATCATGTCCTTTATTTCCTGCACCTTATCCCATTGACACTTCTCCTGCATAACTTCACTTACAACCACCCTGAGTGCGGCCAAATCCTCCGTACTATATTTTCCACTGGTGTTTGGGCCTGGGTTTACTTCCACCCCCCCAATAACCAGTAACACTGCTATCACTGTCACCACCAGCACCGCTTCACTCATTTTCAATCCGTCCGTCACCAATCCACTCCTGGCCTCCTTCTTCTGCCTTGCCTGCCATTTCCCAATAGCGGCCCGGTACTGTTCAATGCCGACCATGTTTACAGCACGCACTTCGCAACGCAACCTCTCTCCTCGACCGCTCGAGCTAGACTGTACTTACTTACTTACTTACTTACTTACTTACTTACAGGACCATGTATAGTATCTCATTGTCGTACTCCGAGTGTAATTACTCAAGTCTACCCATACCTCAGCAGCTTTCATATTGTCATAGCCATATATGAGACTGAGACTGAGAGATATTGCTCTGGTCTATGCCAAGAGACATGGGAAAAAAGAAGACTGCATCCATCAAGAAATTCTGTGGTAGTGAAAGATAATCCTCACATAATCTCTGTAATATTTATCTGAGAAAATTTTAATGTATGATTAAGAAACCACGTTCAAGACCTTTCATGTACCTTGTACTGGAATAGAATGCTCCCAACCCTTAGTACCGGATCACTTGAAACTGGGGAAAGAGCACTCATTTATTGCAATCTATTTGAAAAACATAAAATCCATAGGAAAATACTTATTGGTAAACAATCATCTCAGTTTGGAGACCCGAAAATCATTTCTCAAAACCTTTGTTTGGAGTGTTCTACTGAATGGATGCAAAATGTGGACATTAGGGAGACAGGAAGAAATAAAAACTGAGGCTTCAGAAATGTGGCTTTGGAGAAGAATTACAAAAACAAGTTGGATGGATAAAAAGCAAATGACTTTGTTTTAAAGAACGTAAATGAGAGTCGATGTTTATGGAATATACGGCGAAGAAGAGGAAAGCAAAGTTCCGTAATGAGACATGACTCTCTTCTCCAAACCATCATTGAAGGTACTGGGAAGGAGACCCAGAGGACGACCAAGGATGTCATACATCAGGAACTCCGTCAGTGAACTGGCATCTGGTTCATACAGCAACATGAAGAGGCTAGCAGAAGATCGTCAGATGTGGCTACAGCGACAAGGCATTGCCTTTAGTGAATGATGATGATTACCTTGGTTACAACTATTTATCTATTTCTACATTACGTATTATATTTAAACCTACTAGTAGTTATGTCCATTCTATATGTTATCCCCCACTTTTGTTTTCTTTTTATCCTAGATTTAAGCAAAGTCACCTCCGTACAGGCCATGAAGACCCTTCGAGGAGTGGAAGGTAAAGGCTTCCACCATTGTTAACCTCGGCACGTGATGGCGTAGAGTGGTTAGCTCTACGCCCGGCCGCCTTTGCCCCCAGGAATTAACCTGGTACTCATTTTTGGTGTAGGCTGAGTGAACCTCAGGGCCATGTGCACCTCCGGAAGTGGAAATCTTGTTTCTTAAATTTTACGACTTCCTGGCGAAGATTCGAACCCACGTCTTCCGGGCGAACCAAGCAGCCCCTTAGATTAAATACAGTGTTACATATTCTAGTACAAAGATGTATCTTACCCTTCATTATGTTTGCTATAGCTCATTCCACGTTAAGAAAACGGTATTGCTCTTATGGCCCTGCAAGGAGTGAACACACCCCCTCAGAGACACCCATAATTGCTCATGATTAAGGGATATTGTACTGTACTTTGTAATGTATTATGAAAAGTAGGTGTGAAAAGGATGAGGAATTTTTGCCCGTGAATTACTAAAATAATTACATAGCATTTTCTCTGCAACAGCCATATCTTCGTTGCCTTCCTTCATTATCTTTGTGTTGCTCTGGTACAAGCCTCGTGTAGTCCCTCACTCTGTGAAACGCCGGCAGCTCACTTCTGTAGCGAAGTCATCTATAGTATTTATTTGTTGCGTGTGTGTTTTTAGACTTTAAATCAGTGCGTAATTGTCTTGTCTTGAGTGAGAGTTATGCGATAAGCCTACGTGTGTGATTTCTTTCTTTAACATTAAAACTGTGATCCTCTGTAGAGTCATCTACAGTATATATTTGTTGCGTCTGTTTTCTAGCCTTATGGCCTGGATAAATGTTATTAAATGCATTTAAATGCATCCCTCACCCCTCGAGCCCATACAAATCATTTGTCTATGTTCGCCCCAATTGGCCTTAGGCCTATACTTCAATGCTGAGTTTTTTATGTGTTGTAGTTTACCTCTGATTCTGTACACCAAGCTCGGCAGCTGCAGTCACTTAAGTGCGGCCAGTTTCTAGTATTCGGGAGATAGCGGTTCGAACCCCGCTGTCGGTAGCCCCGAAGATGTTTCTCCGTGGTTTTCCATTTCCACACCAGGTAAATGCTGGGGCTGTACCTTAATTAAGGCACGGCCGCTCCCTTCCCATTCCTAGCCCTTTCCTGTCCCATTGTTGCCATAAGACCTATATGTGTGGGTGCGACGTAAAGCAACATGTTGATTCTGTACAAACCAAAAATAGCCCCTGTAAACACCCGTCCCCTTTAGTTCATAAAAATAATTTGTAGCTTAGTTTCTTCCGCTTCTGGTCTTGAACTTAAATATTGAATTTCGCAAATTTACTTGCCGCCGTTTTCCCGTGATGGTGTTGAACAGAGCCGTTCGATTTGGAAACCCTGTTGTCATAAGATCAATACTGCTTTCTTAACAAGGAATGAGGTATAGTGCTTATTTTATTCTTTCTTATTTCCTTTTGAAACGTATTGTTTAAGATACAAAATAATATTGCTCTTCTTCTCGGTGTAACTGACGCTTTATTTAATAACTATCTGATGTACTCGTGCTTCGCTACGGAATTCTACATTGTATACAGAATTCTAGGTTAGGTAGTTAGGTAGTATACCCGTTGTGAGTAAGATTGTACTAAATTGCATAGCTCTTAACGTTACCCTAGAAACGCGACGGGGAAGTCACCAAACGTCTTTCCTTATATGAAGACTGGGTTAGGGAATTTCTACTGTAATAGTAAGCCCTCTTACCTAACATCAGTCACAATTAAGTTGGAGAGTTTTCATTATAATGGCAGACACTCTCCACCTGCCTTTTTACATCCTCAGAAAGATTGCCTAAGTGGTTTTTCCAACTGAAATCCACATAGGTCATTACAATGATTCCAGTAGGAATGTCGTGATTAAAAGCAATGGTGTCGTATGCAATACTCGATCAAATGAAAAACCAGACGTTTTCTCACTTTTAACGAACAGTACTATGCTGCCGATCTAGCAGTCCAAAGTTCCAGAGCTGGAATGACCAAACCGCAGACAGCCGTGAGCCGTGAACATTCTTTAATTTCGGGGGAAAGGGGGGAATAGTGTAGAGCCCCAGGACAAAGGGTATGCCCTTTTACTCATCTTTTTATTAGGAGTACCCGATGAGTCGGAAAATGTCAGTTCACTACACTGGCGGGGGAAAAAACTATCTGACTTGTAGGCAAATTTGTCCTTCAATCCAGAGTATAAATCCTCTCTTCGCTGTTAATTTGGAATGAAATGAATGTAGAATTTAATAAAAATGAAGTGGAAGAAGCTTTTCTTAAGGAACGGCTCTTTTCAGGGTTGAATTTTGAGTTATTTTGTGAATTGTCGTGCTATAATTTGGAATAGGCCGAAGTTGTAATTCTAGACCAGGTCATAAATGAGCATCTTTCATTATTCCGTTATGTGTGCACACTGATCATTCCAATTAGCGCGTCAGAGTAGGGATTGGATAGCTGGAATACTACGATGAACCAATGTGTTACGTACCAGCAGTATCAGAAAATGTATGAACCAGAGGAATGGCATGCTAAAGAAGAAAGTTATCTAACTCCCCAGCTATTTCTCGCTAATATTCAGGCAGGCTGTTATACTCGGCAGGCAGGAGTAATCCCATATATCGGAGATGAGTGGCAGCATAAGAGACAAAGAATATCTCAACAAGCAATGGTCAATGTAATATTATTGTTGATCAATGTTATGCGCTTTCGATACTGTAGGCCTTCGCATTTATTTTTTCTGGCTCTAAAATACCACTCATATCATATTTGGTACGGTAAAACTGAATAAAACATAAATGATCGGAAATTGTACTCTCAACTTTTGTTATGTAGTACTTTTCGATAGGACCAATAACACAGGTATTTAAGAAATAAATTTTAGGCGCCTTCCCCTAAACTACCATTTTATCCCGGGTGAATAAAATTGTTTATAGCTTATACTAGGTAGTTTCTTATTCCCCTAATCTATATACCGATTGGCTCGGCGTTGATATGGAGTTGGCAACAAAATACACAACTGGAAACTTCACATCGTATGTGTTAACAGCGAATGGCTTGTTTAATAATATATTACATATTACAAATAGTGAGGATGCCTCTGCATATTTTAGTTACTCATACATATTTCTGGCGAGAATCAACACTGCTGGCATTCAAACCATGTCCAATGTGCTATTACAGGGCGCTCACATCGATGCGGTGAACACACGAACAGTATTAATAGAGAAGAAAAATCTAGTATTTCTAATTATTATTCTTTGGAATGATGAATTCACGGAGCTGAGTGGCTGAGACGTTTAAGGTGTTGGCCTTCTGACCCCAACTTGGCTGGTTCTATCCTGGCTCAGTCCGGTTGTATTTGAAGGTGCTCAAATACGTCAGCCTCGTGTCGGTAGAGTTACGGGCACGTAAAAGAACTCCTGCGGGACAAAATTCGAGCACCTCGGCGTCTCCGAAAACAAAAATATGCTGTTAGTGGGACATAAAGCAAATGAAATGATGAACTTATTTACACAATGCAATGCATAGTCGCTCAAAAAGAATAACCGTATGGTATGTTCATCGCATTTTATATTTTATACTTAATTTTAATTACTTTAGAAATACAATTCTCCTCCTATACAAGGTGTCCTTCAAAAAGGTTCTAGTATTTATAGAGGATGCACCACGCAGAAAACGAATGGAAAAATGTCTTATAAACATTGGTTGCAAACACAATATCTTCAGATGGTCCGCTACCACTACCATGTATTTTATCTACCCTTCACAACATGTGCTCGATGTGACCGCAATCCACTGCAATGCAGCCTACGTCGCATGGAATCACGCATTCAATGGAACACCCCTGGCTGTTGCCGGATTGCATCACAGGCGTTGAACACGTGTTCTCGTAGTGTATCCATATCACTTATGGAGCCACATACCCCATGGAATTTATATGTCCCCAAATCCAAAAATCTGAAGGGTTAAGAGCAGGTGAACGGGCAGGCCAAGGTTTCGGCCCTCCCCGACCAATCCATCGCTCACGGAAGACCAGCGTTAGGTGTCGCCTAAACCTACGATGAAAATAGGCCGATGCCGCATCATAAATGTTCATCACGCTAGTAGGTTTACGACAAATGTTTAGGTAGTAACCTATTTCCATCATTTGTTGCATACGACCCTCCGTAAATTATTGGAACATAGTGATCATTGATGGTAGTGGTAGTGGACCATAACTCGGAAGACATTGTGTTTGCGAACTATGTTTACAGGACCTTTATTTTCCTTCGTTTGCAGTTTGCTGTCTCCTCTGCAAATATTGGAGCCTTTCTCAAGGATACTCTGTATAGACAGAAATCTTGTGGATACCCACCTGTACATGAAACACAGTGAATTAATGCAATTTACATTAGATGATTTTAAAGAACTGAAATTAGGGAATCCAATGTAAAATAATGCAGTAAATGGAATTATAAAAATAGAAATAACAACCCGGCACCCATACTGCATTATTGAGCAAATAAGTTTTAAATATTTAGATTAGCGGATAAAACCCAGCATATATGAGAGAAAGATTTTCACGTCAAGGATCAACAAGATAGAAATTGGATAACATCTAACCAAAGATGTCAATGTACAACAAACGATCAGAGCCAAGGTCTCAGACATCACTGTACCGTCATTCGATCGGAAGCACTATAATAAGAATGCCTTACAATGAATACAACATGACTTACTCAGAAGGAAATATCCTGAGATGGTGGTGGTGGTGATTATTGTTTTAAGAGGAAGTACAACTAGGCAACCATCATCTATATAACACTGATCAGAGAGAAAAAGTGGAAGGGATCCGACAATTCGAAAAATGAAGATATCGGCCAAAGAAAGACAAGGGCCACGGAAGGCGTGAAAATGAAAGATTCCCTAGGCCTCAAGTGCTGTAATACCGCCGGGGTCGGAAAAGAACAAGAGTTGACCGAGGGAGGTCGGACAGAATAGATGAAAGTGAGTAGCGTGGCACAAGTAAGTGGAAACAATGGCAGGACTCAGCTGAGGGGCCCTTGGTCGCCAACCCAAGCTCCCAAGTTCAGAGCCCCTGAGAATAAATCTTAAGTCCAGTCAAAGAACACGGTGAATGCAGTAAAAGACATAATCATGAGATACACACATATATTGGAAATATAACGGAGATGATTCGAAAGAGGAATATTTCACTCTATGGGCACCTAACAAGAATGAACTCGGAGAGAATTAAAAAACTGCATCACTTCTTACTTTCGATATAAGGAAAAGAAAGATTTACACGATCGCACATGAAGACATTTTGGAACGTATTACTTTTAGGAAGAAACTTGAAGTTCACTAGGTTTTCCAGAAGCATAAGCAGAATACGAGCAAGGCGTGTACTGAAGATAGGAATAACATAACATTGTCTATAACTGGCCAAAACGAGTTTAAATATGCCTGAAAAGTATATATATACAGTACATAATGAAAGTGATTATGATGCTTGTTGTTTAAAGGGGCCTAACATCTAAGGTCATCGGGCCCTTAAGTGCGGTACTGAAACAATTGAATTAAATTACAGTATAAGACTCGTAATGGAATAGAACGTTAGACATATAGTATATATAACTTAATAACCGGCTAAATACTATTCTAAGAAAGGAAATGTACTGAGATCGATAGCTGCAGTCGCTTAAGTGCAGCCAGTATCCAGAATTCAGGAGACAGTGGGCTCAAGCCCCACTGTCGGCAGCCCTGAAGATGGTTTTCCGTAGTTTCCAATTTTCATACCAGGCAAATGGTCGCTTCCTTCCTACTCCTAGCCCTTTCCTGTCCAATCATCGCCGTAAGACCTGTCTGTGTCAGTGCGACGTAAAGCAACTAGCAAAACAAAAAGGCAATATAACACTTTTGCACGTAATTTAAAAACTGTGCAGTCGAGTTAAATGTAATAAGAAAAATATTGAGATATGGAACAAAAAGGACTGTTATAAGAAAGAAGTCAGAAAAACAGGCATTACTGATGTAACAGAATATTGTTTATAAGGACGTATCATATGCTAAATCATACAGCTCTTCCATCATTCCTATATGAGAGTGAAACATAGATCATTTTTAAATAAAATCAAAAGACAGGCATTTATAAAAGTGGAGGTGTGTATTTCCCCTAGTGCTCCGCCACTGTATTATCCTACATATGAGGCTTGTAGTGGTGTCTCAACGGCGCACTAGCCTCTCGTCTTCGAAAGGTTTAGCAATTCAATTGATGAAGTCACTACCACAGTGGAGCGAAGCGCTGATAATTTCGAGATTGAAAAACCTGAGCAGCTCGAATCATTTATTACAATGTACTTTATTTTCTTGGACATATGTGAAATAGGACCAGGGTAATTATTTTCTTTTGGTAGCCATCATTGTGCACAAAAAATATTGCATTCAATAAATTATGAGCAAACAGCGCAGATCCTTCCATCCATCATAAATCGAAGACTCAGAATCAAATGAAATGACAGATGAAATACGCCTATGCTATTCACTGTGAATGGAAGATCGAACCGCCTCCCAACTCTTCCTGATGACCGGGACGTCGCCGTGTGTTAGCGTTCTCAGTGTACCGCGTGACGTCATCACCGCGTGTTTACGTTTCTCGAGAATGTTATAAGATGCGTCTCGTCAGCAAGACATCGACCAGTTATCCAATATCTCGAGACGTGACTTCTCATCCCTAGTTTCAACGAAGCCACCATTCCTACACCTTCTCATCTATATGAACAACACCTGTCAGTTGTCAAATTGTAGTGTTGTTGATATGATTCAAGAAGGAAACTTCCAACGTCCTCCTCAAAATCAAAATTTTCCTTAACAAGCAGTAAGTGTCCAGCGATTACATCGGTAGCCCAATATTGCGTCATAAACCACAATTTGCCTCACCGCTGTACATTACGCCTTTTATTTTAGCCACATTGGCATTCTATTGTCCAATTCCTTGGCTGAATGATCAACGCTGACACCTTCGGTTCAGCGGGTCTCCGGATCGGGATGTTAGTCACGTCTGGAAATTACTTTTTTTTTTTTTGCTAGGGGCTTTACGTCGCGCTGACACAGATAGGTCTTTTTTTTTTTTTGCTAGGGGCTTTACGTCGCGCCGACACAGAGAGGTTTTATGGCGACGATGGGATAGGAAAGGCCTAGGAGTTGGAAGGAAGCGGCCGTGGCCTTAATTAAGGTACAGCCCCAGCATTTGCCTGGTGTGAAAATGGGAAACCACGGAAAACCATTTTCAGGGCTGCCGATAGTGGGATTCGAACCTACTATCTCCCGGATGCAAGCATCACAGCCGCGCGCCTCTACGCGCACGGCCAACTCGCCCGGTGATTAATTACTTTGACTCGGAGACTGGGTGTTTTTGTTTGTACAAATATACTCCTCTTCGTACGCACACAACACAATATAAATCATCATATAAACACGCAATAGGGAATACATCCCTCCACATAGCGTCCGCGTCAAGGAGGGCATCTTGTCGTAAAATTGGGCTTATTCACATTAGCGCCTACCCCATATGATTGTAAAAGGGCCAAAGAAGAAAGAAGAATTACATGTTATTATCACAAGCGACACCTGTGGTATCGCATCCACGTCGTATTGATCCTCGATCATACACGTTCATTTAAATAATCTGTATAAATAAATTTGAAGGGGTCCGCTGTCTGTAATTTCATTCATTTTGCCAATTTATCAGATATTTAACCGTTTTAGATCAATTCAAGACCATATCAATGGTTTTTAGCTTTCGTGTCTGTTTGTCTGTTCCACCATCACGGCGAAACGCATGGATAGACTTCGTCCAAACTTCATATTTACAGTATATTCGTCCAGGAGCAGGTTTTTGTATGCATATGATAAAAAAATCACGGAACAAACTTGAGGTTTATAGGGAGAACACAGGAGTTATATGATATTTTCTCATACACTGTTGATTTTCTGAAAAACTCCTTCATTTTAAATAATTTTGATATCTATATAATTTCGCTTATTCTTCAAATGACGAAGAAAAGCTATTTTCTGAGGGTTTCGTGTTCTGCGTTGGATGACGAACACCGCAGACTGACAACGAACCTACCGGTTACCATGGCAACGTCTCTGGCTGGTTGCCAACAGGGAAATAACATAACCCCATTTTCGTCATCACTGCTCTTAAGTCGTGGTGTTCCTTGGGTAGAAGGCGAGAGAGACGTCAAAATGCCATTCTGCGGTATATTTGTGAAATATCGTTGGAGGTTACAATCGTCTTCGAATAGCACTAAGGGAGGCTGTTAATGTTTGAAAAGTACCGCGGAGTGTAGCCCAGTATTTCAAAACGTAAGGCGCTTTCTGGCATTTGCTGTATCTTTTTTATATTTCCCTTCTACTGCCATTTTCTGCTTTAATTTCTTGCCTCTGCCTTGCTTCTTTAGGCTTAAGTAATAACACCATAATTAATCTCCTTATCTGATTACCTACGAATCCCTGCACCTACATGTCTCCTCTGTTACCGCTTTCTTAAATCTGTAACTCATATCATCACAATTTATTGAAGGATATTTCATTTTCCAATAATCCACTTGGTATTAACAAAAAACGGCAGTATAATAGAAATGCCGTAAAAATTACAGAATAATGCCAGAAAATACCTTGCGGTGTGAAATAATGGGCTACACTCCGCGGCACTCTTCGGATATTAACAACCTCCCTTTACACGGAAGGAGACCCCGTGGTGGTTTTCGGATAACGCTAAGAGATATGAAATTTAATGTAGTCCTATACGACTATCCTCAGTTATTATCCAATCTTCAATTAATGTCACTTTCTTAACTGTATTACTTTCTTCCTTAATTTCTCCGTATGTATGCGAGTGCTAATTCAGAAATTTGGACACTTTCCTTTGAGGAAACATTCCAGAAAAATATCGAAATAAGGAGACAATTTTAATGACTGTACAGACCTTCGCTTCAGGGTAATCACTGGCTAAACTGTAAGTCTTATCACAAAACAGATAGCACAATCGTCGCTCAATTTAAAGAGTGATCTACAACTTTGGTGCTATGAACTTTTGTCCTACTTCTATCCCTTATACATTATATAGAGCTGCATTTCTCGATTATAATAAAATCTCCCCAACTCGACTGTGACTGGCATTAGGAAATGGGGCCTGTCTTTATAATGAAAACTACCCATCTCGATTGTGAATGGCAATAGGAAACATGGGCGGCCATTATCACCAAAAATCCCCAACACGCCCTTAACATAGGAAACGACGGAAGGGGACCTCCCCGTGGTGGTTTATGGATAACGCTAAGAAACATGAAATTTAATATAATCTTAAGTGTACAGTAATTTATATAGAAATCCGTATACAAGGTAGAACACCGTAACACAGCACGGGTACATTTTCTAGTCATTTAATATAACCTGGCTGTTAACAGTTTTTGTTATTTAATAAATAATATTATTACCATGCACTGTCAAAAAGTAAAACAAGCTTATAGTCAATGAAAATGTTAAATTTTGACTTGACTTTCAAGGACTCCCTGAACTCCATCCACGGCGCTCAATTAAAAAATCCCTGTTCTAGATCTTGAAATAGTTGTACCATCAAAAGAATGGAACAGAATAGTGACTCTGTGCCAACGTAGTTAATTAAGAGGAAGTAACCTGACCTAACCACCCTCTATTAACACTGAAAAAATGAAATGGCATATGGCATTTAGTGCCGGGAGTGTCCGAGGACATGTGCGGCTCGGCAGGTGCAGGTCTTTTGATTTGACGCCCGTAGGCGATCTGCGTGTCATTATGAGGATGAAATGATGATGAATACAACACATACACCCAGCCCCCGAGCCAGCAAAATTACCCAATGATGGTTAAAATTTCCAACCCTGTTGGGAATTGAACCCGGGACTCCTGTGACCAAAGGCCAGCACGCTAACCATTTAGACATGGAGCCGGATCCTATTAACACTAATCAGAGGGGATAAATGAACGGAATCTGAAACTTTGAAAATGACGGTATCGGCCATCCGAAGAGCGGGGACACGAAGGGCGTGAAAATGAAAGACTCCCTGTGCCTCGCCAACACTAATACTGTCGGGGTCTAACCGAAATAAAGAATAACTCAAACCCCTACATATTATGTTAAGCGTAACAATGTGATATTAGAAATTAGTTACAGTTCTTGTAGCTCTTTCGATTGTATGAGACAAATGTGTGTGGATGTTTAGGCCAGTGAAAGCCATAATATGACCCCTATATGTGATGAAGGCAACGTTCTAAATAAATGAAGAGTTACGGTCCGTTTTTCGAAGTTTTAAATATCGAAACTGTTTCTAAGGAAACGTACTAACCTATTATTTCCAAAAAATATATTATTATGTGTAAATAAAGACAGATTTTAATACATGCAATGTACAATATTATATTAACTGAGCGTGATGCATCATCGACATGAATGAGAGAGTGACGCTAGATATTCTAAAACGTGCATATGTTCAGGATGGACTGCCAGGGGAGAGTATTTCACTGCCTAAATCACAAATTCCTCGATGAGAAACAATGTAACATAAGATATACTTAGTTTTTTTGATTCGTAAGACCTTATTCTTTTGAATTATATATAGGAAAGAGTAGGACTAGGAGAAGCTTTCATTCAGCTCTGAAGTCAGAACCAATTCAATATTTTACGGTTTACAATAATACAAGACAGAGGTATGTTAGAGTTGAATAGGTCGGTTACTATGCAGTCCGCACTCATTTTATATAAGAAGGCAAGGATTCTGTGTTCTGGTAGAGAACAACGAAGCAAGCATTCATAGGGGAGGTGCGCGTCCGAAAGGATTCCCGAGGCGTGAAAGCGCACCAACTAGCTGGGTGGTCGCCACGGGTATTGGCGGGGAGGTGCCATCACCACTATGATGCTTGTTCAGTTGTTCTCTTAGGTTAAGGTAGAATCACACAAGCATTCATAAGTGCGGTGAGCGTCCGAATGGACTCCGGAGGCGACAAAGCGTACCAATTATCTGGGTGGTCGCCACGGGTATTGGCGGGAAGTTGCCATCACCACTATTGATGCTTGATGAGTTGTTCACTGTACTTGTTATTTGAGGTAAGGTATGTGTCCGAAAGGATTCCGGGGGGCGACAAAGCGCACCGACATTTTGGATGGGCGCCACAGGTAACGGCGGCGAGGGTCCGTCACCGCTATACAAGCTGCCTGCGTTAGACCAAAGAAGCAACATCTCCCCATCGTATTTGATGATGCCCTCCGGGTGACAGCCCAGAGGTTTAGTCCCACGGAGATATCAGCAAATAAGTATTGGGTATGGTGTGAGTCCGAAAGTATTTCGGGGGCGACAAAGCGCACCCATTCTTTGCATGGTCATCACCAATACAAGATTTTGCTGCATTAGTCAGTTAGGCTAGAACTGGATGAATTTTCCTCGGTTGATTTTAAGTATAGACCTGTCAGTGGGGCGCTTGTGTCCCCTACTATGGCGGCAATTATTCAACCAATATGGTTAATAGAAGAATACGCTATTAGTTTTCGTAGGGAACTTTGGTTTAATCCACCTAAATTTCTTTTTTGGTGGGTGGGGGGTTGCGAGACTACAACCGAGTCCCCGAGATGACTGAAGTCTTAATTCCAAATGCGCGTCAGTGAGGACTGTATGGGGCAGGTGATAAAATGCACCAACTCCCGGTATAATCCGATGGGGAGGGCGGCTAGGAACTCTCACCACCTTCGCACTGCAGACAAATATCCGAGTACCTTCTTATTTTCTAAAATATAGTTTCCAGGTAGGAATTTAACACTGGCGACTTAAAGTATGGTTTCTTCAATAGAGTTTCTGCATTGTCTTTTTGTATAAAATAAGAGTTTTGTTTGTACATGGCTCAGAATTTTAAAAAGAATGGTATTTCTATACCTGCCGTGTTCACAGTAACAAGGAAATGAACTTAATTTTCCGTCATCTATGTATGTTTGTATGTACGGGCATCACGAGGAAATGGCTAAAGAGAATTTAATGAAAATCGGTATCTAAAGTTGGTAAATAAGACACTACAATCTAGGCTATAAGTCATTTTATTCACGCTGAGTGAAATGGTAGTTTAGGGGAAGGCCTAAAATTCAATTCTATTTAATTCTCAAAAATTTATAGCATTAATGGCCCTGTCGATAAATATCACATAATTAAAGTTATATAGAATTAAATTTCAGATCATATATGTCATATATTTTTCCTTCCCGTCTATGATAACAAAGGTATTCATGAATTTCGATTTTTGTTGCTAAGTCCGTATCACTGTCGAGCCGCGAGAAATGGAGAACAGAATTTAATATCGGTGTGTAAAGTCGGGGAATGAAGCACTATTGTCTAGACGATAAATAACTTTATTCACGCTGGCTGAAATGGTAGTTTATGGGAAGGCGCCAAAATGTAAATTTTTAAATACCTATGTTATTACACAATGTAATAAAATATTATTGCCAACGTGTACATGACTTCATCTAGAATTCTGTATAAAATGTAGAATTCCGTAGCGAAGCACAGGTACACCAGCTAGGAGGTCTATATAATTTAATATAATTTAATAATATTCTTATTAACTGCAGAACAGTGCAGATCTTTGCCATCCACCATGAATAGGAGACTCAGATTCAAATGAACTTAACTGGATAGCAAATTCAAAGGAAATAGTAAACCTAATATAAAAATTATGTTTCTTTCCACGATGTGTTATGAGTGTAGGCGGTTTGAAGACGATGGTGAATGAATGGTCCTCACACTACATTTACAAAAGATCAGAAGTTGAGCGGAGAACATTTTCTTTACTGCAAACGAGACTTGAAGGCAATTAAGAAACTTTCATCTTGGAAAATACAGTACCTAATTCATATCTTCATATTTTAGTGTTAATCCAGGATAAACCTTCCCTTACCTTGAGCTAAAATACTCCTTCACCAAAAAATTAAAAACATATGAATAATATACTCTACATCCAGTTACATTTTTTAAACTTCTTATTCCATTTCATACAGATTTAAGATTCAAATCACACAATGGCACCTATAGGGTCTAAATCTATCCTTCACTAATCCCTCTGTAGATCATACGAGTCCTCTTTTTTAATGCCACACTGTTAGTTTTCGACCATAGTACAGGCGTAGCATATATCTTGTGTAAACGAAAACCATCTTCAAGGCCGTCGTCGGTTGGATTCGAACACAATAGTTCCTGAATGCAAGATTACATCTACACGACTGTTCCCGGCAGTCAGCTGGACTTTTATTCTTCCTCAAAATCTTGAGTTTCCGAATGCTGACAAAGGATACTGATTAAGTTCCCCGTGAAAGAGCGCAAATGTCGGTACGAAAAAAGGTGCAAATGCATAACTGATATTTGGTACAGGAGTATTCAGCTTATGCTTAACCCTTTGTAGTCCAGCACCATACCGTGCATGATCATTTATTTATACACCGTGTGGTCAACTGTCAATCTCTGTACGACGTGAGTTTACAGTGGTATGATTTGATTTGTTTAGTTTCTTACGCAGTTATACTGTTTCTATCTATTATGGAAGGTGTAAATTAATGGGTTCTAAGCATCTTTACAGAAGGCACGGCATGGTTGTGTACATCGGTAGATCAATGTGCCAAATGTAAATAGAAATAGTTTCCTCTAAGAGTATGGAGACTACGGACTAATGACATATCGAGAGAATATGTATTTCTGTTCGCTGTTGCCACACGTCTTGACGGGTTCATCAGAATGAAGATACAGTTGAACCAAGCGGAATATTCGAAAAAGAATATTGGCTTCGTGTTGCCTACAATAGGGGCTAAAATCAACATTGTTACCAGCTATTATGCTTTGCATTTCACAGCCCGAAACAATGTAACATAAGAGATTGGTACACACAAAGGATACCTAACGTTTTCGTTGCTGACGTAGGTGCTTACGTATGAAGCTAATTCTATATTTGAGATACTTGGAGCTCATTTAATCTAATGTTTCTTTGTACACCATATTCATCGTTCTGTTACTGTGAGCACAAACAAAGAATTATTTACTGCTATTAACATGGGAGCATGAGTCGTACCAGGTTATGCATACGTTTTATCCAGTTTTGGTGGTAAAGAAAACATGTAATTTTCCAAGGAAATTCATTTTTCGTTGATACAAAATATTGGACACCTGCTGCTACACAATTTGCCCATCTTTCAGGTAAGTTACGAAAACCATGCCAGAAAATCTGCTTGTCTCTTGCAGCAAACCATTCGTCGAACCATTTTTCAACTTCCTCGAAATTGCTGAAGTGATGCTCTGCAAGCGCGTGTTCCATTGATGCGAAGAGGTGAAAGAAGGCGCTAGGTCGAGAAAGAACGTCTGGTGTGGAAGGATGTCTTATCGAAGTGATTTCAAGGTGTCTTTCACTGATTTCGCTGTGTGAGACGGCGCATTGTCGTATAACAAAATCACTTTGCCATATCTTCTGGCCCATTAAGGTCGTCTTTCGATCAATCCGTGATTTAAATTCATCATTTGTCATCGATAGCGTTGAGTTTGAGTTGGGTCATCATTCAGCAACGCCTTCAATTGCTCGTCTTCGCACTTTTGTTACCTATCAGAGCACACTGTCATTCACATTGAAATCACCACGTTTAAATTGTCGAAACCATGTCTCACATGTTCTAATCGATGGAGCGTGTTCACTATATCAACAAACTATGAATTTCCACAGCCTTTTTTCTTTTGATTAAATGATAAAAGCAATGCGTGCTGCAAATGTTCTTTTTCAGGCCCAAACGTCGACATGATAACTGAACGATACAACACAGACGCTAGGGTTTGGTGGACTCAACTTTTGCGTGTTAGTAATATCAGACGAACAAAGTGACGTACGTGTCAAATTCATACGCTGCGTACTGTTCGCTGGCGCCATCTCTTAGTGAAACAGGAAAAGATTTATGCATACACCTGAACCTGTGATTCGTTGATAGTCATCGCGAAGTACGGACTGATGGGGAACTACGAACGCCTGAAGGGGAATGGATACTTCACAGAAATCAGCGGAATTCTTGGCATGAACACTGATACTCGTCTGCCATAGCCAGCGAGTATACTTCCCTCGATCATATGCCCATGCCATGCTGTTAATAATTGTAGCCTAGTACCATTACAGAGTTTTGAAGGGGATAAGTTCCTGAAAATTACGGTGGTTGCTTCTATTTTCAGAGTTGTAATATGCGCCGGCAGTCTAGGGGCTGTGACAGAAATGAGGAATTCAACGGACAGTGCGCTGCGTCATCCCAACTGACGACTCGGTTCACCGACGTATACACCACCTCCTGCACTCGAAGTCTAATCATGATGGACCAATTGATAGCTCTGGCTTCGTTCAAGTCATTGGGCTGATTTCAGGTTTATTTCTTAAATATTGGGGTACACATTGTTAATGACGTCATCGATACTCGGAAGTGATGCACAAATTAATCTGATAGAATAATTTAGTCCGTTACTTCCTCCCGTCGTTCCATTGCCAGTAGATAGGAGTGTCTCGGAAAATCGTATGCTGTCGGAGTTGTCTCCAAGATCAACTCTCATATTTCGAGTGAGAGAGCGTTTATGAATGATTGGCGACAGAGTTTATCTTTTCAGAGGCTGTCGAAAGTCATCAGAGAAAAGGACTGTTGTTTCACCATAAAGTATATTACAATTTCGTATAGTTCGGAGTACCTTGTCAACTGGTCCTATATATTTTGTGTGTGCCATTGTGCACTCATTCCATATAAATGGTAAACAGTCCCGCAGCACCATTTCTATATTTCTGGTTTCCATTATATATTACACACTGATGCCTCAGTGTTGTCGGGATCTTTGGGAAGTTTAAACGGTAAAAGTGCTATATTACCTCCCGATAGTGGAGTCATTTTCCAGGAGATCCAGAGCTTTGCTGGCACTACGGTAGGTGGGATGAAGGATCTAATTTACAGTCCTGAGGTCAGTGAAAGAAGTAGAGTCTTTCACAGTGTGCAGTAGTAAACACAAACAGAAACATTCGGCGTATCTTGGGTGCACTACATACACTCTTATAGTAACATGTGCCTGCTTAATTCGTAGGTATCCTTATGTTTTCCCTACTTCATTTTGTCTGTTGAAGGAGTATTGGAATGACGGATATTCTTCACATAATAGTTCCCTAGCAAAATGATCAATTTGGCAAAGCACGAAGAATTCTATAAGTGGTGTTCCGTGGATTCAGAACAATATTCCTTGTGTTTTTTTCAGTGAAAACTACGCGCTGAAAGTTCTCCAGATGAACGCCCAAATGAATTACCGCCGGACACTCTTCATGAACTAGGAATTGGAGAATATACCAAACAGTTCCAGACGTGCTGATATACCTGCCGTGTTTGGTGTTTCAGAACTTCCTGGTGATCATTTTGCAAAGCAAAAGAAGCTTGGTCATAGCTCTTATTTTCGTATTTTCATTTAAAAGTTAGTTACTTGATAGATTTCACACTACTGCAATACTGAGTATGCATAACATTTGAAAGACTGCATAAAACGGTCGAATATAGTACAGCACACCTGTTATCCGTTTCAGTGGCCTGCTCTTTTAAGGTAATGCGAATGGTGACGCCTAAAAATGTGCATTTGGACAGGTGGATTCTATGTATGCAGCTCCGTTGAAATATCTCCAGTAGTTTTCCTGTTATAAGAAATCAGCTCTACGCTTACCCGCTTTTGGACTATGTCCGCTTGGATTTAGGCTGTGAAATATTCCTTTAATAATATCTCCCTTATTAAGTCTCCTATCGGAAAAAGTGTATGTGAGAAAAAGGAATTATATATAGATACCCATTAAGATTGATACATCACTATTAAGGCTGATCATGGGTATTATATATGAGAATAAAATCACTGTTTCGGTCTTCCTATGACTCCCTAGTTCAATGAGAAATTTTGAAATGGTATGGACCCTAAAACCTACCTTTGGATAGGTGTATTCTAAATAAGAAGTTTGGTTAAAATATGTCCAATAGTTTTCCAGTTACAAGAAATCAGCTCTACGTGCACCCGCTTGGACTTGTACTGAAAAACATCCCGTTAATAATATCTCTCTTATTAATCTTCTTATCGAAAACTACTTGAGAAAAATGTTTTATAAATAGATTTCCATTAATTTTAGTAGATTTCCGTTAGGATTGATCGTGGATATTTTGTGGGAGAGTAAAATCACGGTTTTGGTATTCCTATACACCTCCAGTCCATTCAGAGATTTTGAAACTGTATGGACCTTAAAACTTTCCCTTGGATATATGGAGTCTAAATATGGAGTTTGCTTGAAATATTCCTAGTAGGTTTTCAAATATAGGTACTCAAACAAACCAACAAACTAACAAACTTCAAAGCTAACTGAAACGGATACCTGTAGGGAAACATTTCCAAAATAATAAATCTACAGCACACGGTCGTTATGATTGTGTTTGTATAGTTTTGATGAGTTCGCTTGTATTTCAGTAATTATAGTCAAAGTTAAAATTTGAACAGGGCTGTGTCGAGGCCGTAAGTTTGATATCCCTTGACAGTTTGCATCACGGCCATACGGAGGTACTAGGCAATGCTGCCAAGTTCATGCTTTGCTCTCAAACTGCAGTCAACGTAGAACGGTCTAAAATACCATGTTAGTATCCTTATTAGCGTATTACCTCGCCTGCTGTTTAATCTTCAGTCTGAGTAGGTCTTCCGAGTAGCTCTTCAGGAAGCGGAAGACGAGCAAAAGTTAACGGTAGGCTGATCAAGAATCGGAAGTACGCAGATGACACTGCCTTCTTGGCTGACTGTACTGAAGGTCTTCAGCGTCTGGTAGACAGAATCGTTGCAGAACTAACACCGACAAAACAAAGGTGATGGGCAATTATTAGAATTAGCAACATGCACATTCTTATGAACATTTACGGTGAACAATTTGAACAAGTACGTAAGTCAAGTTACTGAGAACTGGGACCCGGATTTAGAGATCCACGTACATATAGAAGTGGCTCGTGTTACCTTTCTAAAAATGAGGAATCTACTGTATGACAGAATCCTCAGCTTGAAGACACGTCACAACGTCGTCAGATGCTATGTATATTCAGTGCTTCGGTACGGCGCTGAAACATGGACTCTGAGATGTAACAACATTAAAGACTAAATGCCTTAGAGATGTGGGTTTTCTGAAGGATGTTACGGATCTCGCGGACTGACCACGTCTCCAACGCTGATGTACTCGGGCGCATGAGGACGGAAGGAATGTTGGTGAGTACAATCCAAAAAAATAACATAGCCTACCTACAGGAATGATAAGTACAACGTACTAAAATTGATCATGCAGGATGAAATTGATGGACGTTGAAAGGTCGCGGTCGTAGGAAATATACTTGTCTGAGGAACTTATAGAACTGGACAGGACTAGAGACTGATGAGGAAATCTGAACATTGTGCAAACTTTGCTGTGATTGTGGCCAACCTCCAGTAATTGAAGAGGCGCTCCTAGAAGAAGACGAAGAAAAAGAAAGAGAAGAATTTAATACCCAGCGTTTTACTGAGCTTGGTTTGCTCCGCTGTTTAACGAACATGCTGTATAGGGCCTAAAGCAGTCGGAGTCTGTGCAGCTATGAAACTTGCAGTTTGCTCTTTGCTATTCGCTTTACGTCGCACCGACATAGATAGGTCTTAGGCGAAGATAGGATAGGAAAGGCCTGAGAATGGGAAGGAAGCGGCTGTGGCCTTAATTAAGGTAATTAAGGGAAACCACGGAAAACCATCTTCAGGGCTGCCGACAGTGGGGTTCGGACCCACTATCTCCCGGATGCAAGCTCATAGCTGCGCGCCTCTAACCGCACGGCCAACTCGCCCCGTGCTTGCAGTTTGCATGACGACAAAACGGTCTCACGCATCACGAGATTGAAAAGTATTATGCAGGTGTGTCTACTTGTTAGGCATTCCACTGAGCGACGAAGACATCGAATGTGAGCTCGGATTCATTATTCATCTCAGATTTAATCAGTTAAGCTACAGAGCTACCGCAGCTAAACTATTACTACCTTCATTATAACATATTCAAATATAATGAGTCATAAATTTCCATTTATAAAGGCAGAGTATTCATCAGGAAATGTCTGATTACTTACAGCTTAATTCTTGTTCAGACAAGGCTAAATATCTGCTAATGCAATATCGCAGAATTTCCAGCATCTTCTTCTTATAGCTCGTTTTTAATTAGAGACGAAAATCAAATATCATCCAACTAGAAGGAGACGTTCCTTTCTAGCTCATCTCTTACCGCAAAAAGTGCAAAGTTGCGTGAAATATTCCACACAGAACAAAACTGGACCCAGTGAACACAAAGTTTAGTTACTACTCGCACGTTATTCCGTGTTACAAAGAGTTAACGCAGCTCATTGTGTGAATTAAGTAATGCACCAGCGCCTACACGTTAGCAATGGTGATAAAATGAAGCGCAGAGGAAAATCGAGTTTCAGTGTTTTACTAGATAAGAGGATATAGTACTCTGTACGAATGAAGTGCTTTCAGTCCATAGGTAGGCCTATTCGCTCACATATGATTAATTAAAACAAATCGATGCCTTTAACAGGAACTAAGGGGTTACCTCTAATGGTAGCGAAGCCTCCATAGCTCGGGTGACAGCGTGCCGGCATCTCACCGCTGAGTTCCATCATTCAAATCTCAGTCACTCCATGTGACATTCGTATTGGAAAAAGCGGAGGCGGTCAGGTTTTTCTCCGGGTACTCCGGTTATCCCTGTCAACTTTAATTCCAGCAGCACTCGCCATTAACATTTCATCTGTCATTAATCATTACTCCAGAGGAATGCGACAGGCTTCGGCAGCCGGCACAATTGTTATCCTCGCCGCTAGACGGGGGCTTCATTCGTTCCATTCCTGATGCGGTCAAATGACTGTTAAGCAGTTGTGAATTTTCACTTCACTTTTCTAATGTTAGCTTGTATCCGTCTAAAGATATGAGGCCAGTCAAAATATAACCGAATTTTGAAAATACCAAGCAAACGCGGCGAAATCTTACCGGTTATCCCTCGGCAGTGTTTCCAGGACTCCCGAAATTTCAGGAGATCTCCTGATTTGTTTGCAACACACTAGAAAAACCTCCAAAAAATTCCCCCGAAATTTCTTCTAATCCGAATTTAAGGAAAGTGAATAATAATGATTAATGCTGAATAATATATTTGTGCCGAAAAACTATCTCCTCGTCTCACTGCGTGACATTTTATCGATTACATCACTCGTTAGGTACTTCCTCTCATTAATTTTAGGCTATAATTACGTAATCTCATACCTATTATTGAACTCAATACTCACGCTTGACTGCATCATTCGAAGGGAAATCACCATCCCAGATGTAGATAAAAAAAATCTACATCCTGCTTCGACTTCAAAATTGGCACACAATTTCAACTCCTGATGAATAAGTACATCTACAGGAAGATTGGGGAGGAGAAGAAGAAGCAGCACAGAGTGGCCAGAGATTATGGGCGACTGAAATTTTATATTTTTCTAATAATAACTTGATTACTACATTATTTAATTCAGTTATATTATTACATTTCAATGCTCGAGGAACTATGGAAATGTTCATTAAAACTCCCGGAATTTTTACGTACAATCTACCGATTTTTTATTTGTATACCTGGCAACAACTGTCCTTATGCAACCCTTAGTTTGCAGATGTGCAGAATATGTGTTGTTCCTCAACATTACAAGTACTGTAGCTTATCAACAGGGCCAGTATTCTGATGACATTTCATCTTTTAACTGGTGCATCATAAATATTGTTAACTTATAGATAAACTAGTATGTAAGCCTGTTTTCGACAGTAAAAATTAGCATGTAAAATGTAATGTGAAATTTGAAATTAATATGCACTTAGGAAGAAAATTTACATTTCCCATGTTACGTACATATCAATTGTGTATAATCGTAACAGGAATTGTGACATTTCTACATGAACCATATTGAGTGTAGTTTTAGATGGGAGTTATACTTCGACGTTTATGGAACTATGAACTCCTGGGTTATTCCATGGGCCTACAGCGATCCATGGGTAAACACTGGAATGGAGAAATTCATCCCAAATCTATGTAAAGTTTGTCCCTGTCCCTTGTTGCCAGTGACAGAGAAGGCTAAATTTAGAGGAAATTGCCTCCGTTTAAGAATCAATGGTATGTAAAAATTCCAAAATCTATTCTTGGCATAAAACACGTTCTTCCTGAAGCTGAGCCTATCAGAATTTCTTCATGAACAATATTTTTGTCTAGCTTTACCGCAGTCCAACTCGCACCACCACACATACATATATGTATAGATTTCTGATTTCTTCCCGAATTCCGTACCTTCATTTTTATTGTAACTCCTTCCAACATTTCTATAAACCCAAATAATAATGCTGAATCCTTGTATTTACTTTAAGTATAGTAACTTGATCAATAACATACAGAAACCGCTCTACAGTGTAATATTGTAACCCAAACAATACGTTGCTCATGCGTGTCCGTTGGCTTCAGTTCTGGTGCTCTATTGTAGCCTATCTTATTCTGTGCTCGTGGGCTGGCACAAACGATGTTGCTAATATGGCGACGGGCACAAATCTTGGCATCAGCGAGCGAATGTATTGCAGTATGAGTCGCCTTCTCTACGTCATTCTGTGCTCGTTGGTGATCTTTTACAGCAAAGCTTCAGACACCTAACTTTTCTTCAAAATCGATCGAATTCCTGCTGGTGCGAATGTCATGTGTTGAAACAGAGTCGTTTTTTCATAATCGTTGTGAATGACAGACGGAATAGGATCTTAGTATAGGCCTACTAGGTGTATGCATACATCTTTTCCGTTTTCACTAAGAGATGGCGCCAGCGAACAGTACGCAACTTATGAATTTGACACGTACTTCAGTTTGTTCGTCTGATCAAGACCAACTACAGTTACATCAGACCGTAACCCATAAAAAACATACGAATAATTATGCACCAAAAGCAACGTTATCACGTAATTCGAATTGTAATTTCCGTGGGAAAATAACAAAGGGAGAATTATTTTATCAACGTCAGGTTGAAACACACACACACGTATTTCACATATCAAACTCCGGGCAGCAAATAAGATAAAAAGAATTCAACGCATAACATTATTAATCTTACATGAAATACTATGTAACATCAATAACCACAGCCCATTTTGTAAAACATGCAAACGAATGCATTTCTTGAAAAATTTCAACTATCCACAATCCTCTTGAAATGTTGAGTAGGTACAATGATATTAAATACCACACATTTCGTATGATACTCCTAAATATCACCTTACAACTCATCAGAATTGATGGCACATCGTCCTCTTGCAATTTATGTTAAAAAAAAAGGAAGGTAATCCTCATTTCAACTCACGAGAAATGAGGTTAGATTTCGTTTACGTACCTCCCTTGCAAAACAATAAAAATAATTCAATTACATCATTCTTGTACCCGTTTAAAAAAAATCATATTTCAGCCGTAACTATGAGTCACGATTTTTCGGATCTTTCCGGGGCTAATTTAATTTTGTTGTTAGGTATGAACCCATGACCTTTGTATGGACCAAAGGGTTCAGTACGTTGGCTGATTGGGTAAAATTCTAGGATAGGTATCATTAGGTAACTTCAGAAGTTTGCGTGGCACCCAACTGTATCAATACTATTATGGGTATAATACTGTATCTGCATTAACAATAATTTTGATATCAAGTGATTAATGAAGAAAACTCTAGTATCACTTGGATCGAAGTTTTGCCTATGTATGCAACTAACCAATTTACCTTAATAACTGAAGCTTTTGCTCTGCCCCTATAATTGGACTTACATCTAGGCACACAGCAGATACGACTCACATAATTAAACTATAAACATACTCACAGATAAGTGAAAATATAAAGAAAACAGTTTCTGAGAAGAACATGAGGACAATAACCTTATCACCACCGGAATTGTTCTAATACATACGCTTTTTTTATGAACCAACAGATTCTTACGGCACTGAAAGAGTATCTATAGCATTTTAAATGTGATAAATAGGTATAATTATTGATTAATAACTGTACCGGTTGGTACACCTATATGCCGCACATTTGAATGTTCCACCTTAAAGTACTCCTCTACAGCTGAAACTCTGAACTTTAAAACTGAATTAATTCAACCGTTTATCAGAAGATGCCACTGAGTTAATTTCGAATTGTGTTTGTTTACTACTTATCAAGAAGTGTGGACATTCTCTCACAGATGTCTCTACCAAAAACTATGATCATGCACCCTGGTGCGAAGTGATGGAACTTTTCTTGAAGATATTTTATACTCATAAGTTTTCCTATAACTAAATTTCGTTGTTTCATTTGTAGGTTGGCAATATTAATCTATCTTACGCCAGTTTTAACTTAACCAATCCCGAATTTCTTTAATTAATTTTGGACCAATCGTGTCCTCCTTCTTCACATTTGATGTGTAAACTTTAGCCGACGAATAAACGACTGTGGGTGTGTCTTAATCATTCATGAAAGGTCTCGAATCTTCCCCGAGAGTATTAAAAACTGCTGATTTTCCTGGCTCTCGGCCACTCGTACGACATCTAGCTTAGTGTATGGAAGTATAGCAGGAGGCGCGAAGCGCCTCTTTCATCCGCCAGCAGCTCTTCAACAAGGTAATGGCCGTTTAACATCTTTCTTTTTCCTTGCTAGCTCAGCAGTTTAACCCGCGGGGCAGGTCCGAAACCTTTAATATGTAACCTATAACTTAAAACATGTCAAATTTTTTCCATCTTTGTAAGACATATATATTTAAATGTAAATCGGGGATAGAGTGCTTTAACCTCTCGAGCTCCCCTTCATTTTTGAGTTGAGGTGACTATGTTTTCGTAACTTATTCTCTACTCTTCCCTAATATGTTAAAATTTTTCTTATACGAGTCACCTTTATAGTATGGGAATAGCCCCTGTGTATCGGCTTAGCGCCGCTTAGGTTTTAACAAGCTATCATGTAGGAGTGCAAGTACACGCCTCCATTCATCTTGATATTTTTTGGGCCATTTAATTAATCTGTTCCTTTTGCACGAAGGCCCAGTAGATTGGGTACTAGATACCCCTGTTTCTTTGTAGGTGTGCCTTGAGGGCAGTTTATAGTAATGCTGGTTGTTGCCTTTGATAGGCTCGGAAAAGTGAGAGCGGGTTAGCTCTCTTACTTGTGGTAAATGTGTCTCAGACAGGCTTGAGATTTAAAGGTGGGAGCAAGGGCTCCATGTTATAAGGGGATTTCTGCCCTTTGGTAATATGTGGTTGTGAGCTGAGAGCTCAGGAATTGTAAAATTTAGGGCTTGTGGCCCAGATTGTTTAAGTCTTTCTAAATCTCGGCTTTCTTGGTCTTGTACCTGATTTGACTTGTTGTTATTTGTTAAAATCTGAAATTTTGATGTGAAAATTGTTACGTTTTGTAAATATAACCTTTATTGAAATTTTAATTCATCTTTCGGCCTTGTAGTTAGACCCATTCCAGCCCGCACCTTCTTTCACCTCTGCTGATCCCCCCAAAACACGGTAACAATAACATTCAAATTTCCTCAAATATTTGGTAACAACACGACATACACAAATCAAAACAAACACATACTAGCACTCCAGCTGCCACCATTGTGGGCAGTTTCGATAGGTCGGTTAAGGTCTGAGGTATTATAGTTGTTCTTGGTCTGATATTAACCTACCCACACACACAAGTTGAGTCCGCCCAACACTAACATCTGTG
The DNA here is from genome assembly GCF_040414725.1 of Anabrus simplex. Lineage (NCBI taxonomy): Eukaryota > Metazoa > Arthropoda > Insecta > Orthoptera > Tettigoniidae > Anabrus > Anabrus simplex. The sequence continues at coordinate 611,452,120 of NC_090265.1, read as the reverse complement.
TCGTACCGTTCAGTGATCATGTCGACGTTTGTGCCTGAAAAAGAATATTTGCGATAGGCATTGCTTTCCTTATTTAATAAAAAGAAACAGGCTGTGGAAAATCATCGTTTGCTGGTAGAAACATATAGTGAACACGCTCCTTCGATTAGAACATGCGAGACATGGTTTCGAACATTTAAACGTGGTGATTTCAATGTGAAAAACCGTGCGCTCTGACAGACCACAAAAGTGCAGGCGTTACTGGATGATGACCCAACACAAACTCAACGCTATCGCCAACAAATTTTAATTTAAATCAAGCATTGTTCGAAAGACGACCGGAATGGGCCAGAAAACATGGCAGTGATTTTGTTACACAACAATGCGGCGTCTCACACAGCAAATCCAGTTAAAGACACCTTGAAATCGCATGGATGGGGCATCCTTCATCACCCGCCGTACTGCCCCGACCTGGCGCCATCTGACTATCACCTCTTCCCATCAAAGGGGCACGCACACTTCATCAATTTCGAAGAAGTTGGAAAATGGCTCGCTGAATGGTTTGCTGCAAAAAACAAGCGTCTTTCCTGGCATGGTATTCATAACTTACCTGAAAGATGGACGAAGTGTGTAGAAACCGATGGCCAATTATTTGGATGAACAAAAAAATGAATTTTCGTGGAAAATTAGGTGTTTTCTTTGCCATAAATGCCGGCAAAATAACTACCAAAACATCATCTCCAGTAATGGAAGATTGTCTAGAAATTTATTTCTGATGATTTTTCCGAAACAAGCATGGCTTCACTATTCGTTTCTTTGAGCACCATATAGCATAAGAAACTTCCATTTAAGCCCCTTGAGGGTTGAATGTTATAAAATACTTCTTTCTTAAAATCTTGGCCATAAAAGAGGAACCATCGTGGTAAATTTCAACATAGTAGGACTAACGGTTTTGAAGAAATGAATATATTTATTTTGTGCTGTTAACCTCAATGTAAAACTCAGCGGGGTGACTTTGTCATATTTGCCATGCGAATTTTAACTTCATGTATACAGTAAACTGTTTCGGAGGAATGAATAATGTTGTTTTCGGATCTACCCCCATTTAAACCCCTTAGGGATGAAATGTTTCGAAATATTTCGTGTTTATCATCAGGGACATAAGAGAGCAACGATCATGTGAAATTTCAACTGCGTACTTCAAACGGTTTCAGAGGAATGAAGATAGTTGTTTCCGTAGCTAACCCTCATTTAAACCACTTAATAGCAGAAATATTTACAGTATTTCCTATCCAGCATCTAGGATGTAAAAGAACAACCATCATGTGAAATTTTAAATACGTGTGTCAAACCGTATTAATGTTAAAGTCCCATAGGGTTGAAATCTTGTAAAATATTTCGACTTTGTACGTGAAACGGAATTGGAAGAATGAATATGTTTCAGGAACTAATCCCAGTTTAAACCCCTTAGGAGTGAAATGTTTCCAGATATGTCATACTAGCTGATGTACCCGTGGTTTGCTACGGAAATCTACACTGTATGCGGAATTCTAGGATATGTAGTGTACACCTGAGTAAGATTGTATTACATTGCATAGCTCCTAACATTACCCAAGAAACGTGACGAGGAAGACACCGTACGTCTTTTCTCATGTGAAGACTGGGTTAGAGACTTTTCAGTGTAATGGAAGGCTCTCTTTGCTTACTTTCAGTCACAATCACTGTGGGGAGATTTTATTATGATAGTAGGCCCACTTGCCTACTGCCAGTAAGAATCCGAGTTGGGCAGTTTTCATTATAATGGCAGGCACTCACTCCCCACCTGCCCTTTCACATCCTTAGAAAGAATGCTCTTGTGGTTTTCCCAGCTGAAGTCAACATAGGTCATTACAATGACCTCAGTATGAATGTCGCGATTAAAGACAGTGCTATCATATGAAATACTCGATCAAATGAAAAATCACCTATTTTTCACTTGTAACGTACGATACTACGCTCTCAATCTATCCGTCCAAAGTTCCAGAGTTGTAATGGCCAGGCCTCAGGCAGCCGCGAATACTCTTCTGCCATTGTTCCGTTAAGTGTGCACAGTTCATTCCAATCAGTGCCTCAGAGTACTAATCGAATAGCTGGAATACTATGATTAACCAGTGTGTTACGTATCAGTAGTATCAGAAAAAGTATGAACCAGAGAAATGGCATGCTAAAGAAGAGAGTTATCTAACTCCCCACTTACTTCCTGCCATTTGTCAGGTAGCCTGTTGTACACGGTAAGCAGCAGTAATCCCATTTATCAGATATGAGTGGCAGCAAAAAACACAAATCACATCACAACAAATAATGGTCAATGTAATGTTGATCAATTTCATGGCTTTCTATATTATAGGCCTTCATATTTAGTTTTCTTCCGACTCTGAAACATTACGGCATCTAATGTAAAGTGAGTCCTCCTTTTTTTCGTGACTTCCTCTTGTCTCCTTATTCAAGCGGCCGTTCCTTTACGATTTTTTCTAATTTGTCTAATCTTCACAATTTTACTCTTCGATATGGACCGATGACCTTACGAAAACACTGCTAGACAAAATTTGTAGTTTTTGTTACAAGGGAAACGATAGGTGTTTCTGGCTAACTGGTTTGTGCTTATTTCAAATATTTTTACAGAACTTTTCATTCTCACAGGGTTTGCGAGTAATAACATAAAAATCATTTTTGGTGTCAATACACTAGCCTATAGTATTGTGGTATTTTAGCTGAAATTACATTTACTCACCTAAAATGTATGTAAATTTGAGTTTCTACTGTATTTCGGTTGAGGAATATCTCTTATCAGTGTCCAGCAGTAGTCGGATAGCATGTTCGCAGACCATTTACCCTGGTAGCGCCTTTCCATTTCCGCGATGTCCTTGTGGAAACGCTCCCCGTGTTCGTCACCTACAGCCTCTAGGTTTTCAGGGAAGAAATCGAGTCCCGACAGGCGACACCCGGCTGCTACGATATTCCACCGTGTTGAAAGACGCCTAAGGACAACAGGCGTGATTTCCAACCAGCCACCAGTCCACGATAGGCCCGTTACATCGGGTGAAAAAGAAGAGGCCGTTCTGGAGGCAGCTCATAATAATCCACACATATCAGTACAAGGGCGATTGCATGACATTTGAACACCAGCCAGCCATCTATCTGGCGAATACTGCATGAATATACATTTCACCCATACCATCTTGAGCTACACCAAGAGCTCTATGGGCGTGATTTCGAAGTTCGAATGAAGGTCTGTCGGTGGCTACTAGGCAGGCTGGACAATGATGCAGCATTCGTAACATCTTGTTCTCGGACGAATCGCGCTTCCACAATAATGGGAACGTCAATCGCCACAACATGCACTATCGGAGTCCGGATAATCCTCAGTGGGTGCGATAGGTGGTCCATCAAGTATGATGGGGAGTGAATGTTTGGTGTGGAATTTTGGGTGATCACCTGATAGGACCTTTGAGGGCCATTGGACGGGCCCACACTACCTGCACTTTTCCCACTGCTGCTGGAGGATCTGCCCTTGTACGATCGTTTAGAAGATGTGGTTGCAACAGGTTGGAGCTCCACAACATTCGACTTTGCCCGTTCGTAACAATCTGAATGAGGAACGCCAGGGAAATGGATAGGACAAGGAGGCCCTGTTTCTTAGCCCGCCAGATCACCGGATTTAACGCCGTTAGACTTCTTCTTGTAGCGACATTTGAAGAACGTTATTTACACTCAAGAGTCGGGAAACCCCGACCAGCTCCGGCAACTCACAACGGACGTCTGCCGAGCGATTACACCTGAAATGCTTCAGCGCGCAAGACGATCTATTGGACACCGATTCTGAACGTGCATAAACGGAAACGGTCATCACATCGAGCATTTGCAGTCAGGGCAGTTGTGTTCCTATTACTTCCGATCTGTATACGTCCAGCCTGCTAACTTATCAGCTCTTCTTAGGACCTCTAACACATTCATTCACACACAATTTACACGAAAGCGGACAATGAACTTACATTGCGTGCGGTACATATTAAACAAATATTTCAAAAAAATTTAGACTCAAACCTCACTCCTGGCATGTGCCTTTACCAACTACACTACGGTTCCGTACGGCACACTGGGCAGCATATAGCAAGTATTAGGTGTCTCGCCGGCGTGTCAGGTTCATGATCTAAAAGACACACGCATGTCTTCCAGTGTTTAATACGAGTATAAACTTATGGCGTCCTATCATGATGAGGCGGTAAATACCAAGATATCCGGTTCTGTTGTCTGAGCATACCGGCAGGGCAGATGTTTTCAGGACGGGATGAATATTGTGGGTTGCATAAAACTACATTGGAAGGGGTGGCTGAAACACGATATATATATTCTGTATATATAATTTAATACCTGAGGCGTAGAACAGCAATCATCGCGTGAACCTCGTGCGTCAACCGGGTTTGGAGGAATTGGTATTTCCTTATTCGAGTTCAAACATATTATAATTAACCCCATTTTTAAAATCTTGTCTTATTCAATATCAAGACATAACAGGGCAACAAGTATGTGAAATGTCTATTTTGTACGCCGAAATGTTTTTGGAGGAATTTGGGGGGGGGGCGGTTAACCTCGTCTTCATCCCCTTAGGGGTGGAATTTCTTCAAACTCATCCCTGAAGAACGCCAAGTGTATAAGCACAAACAATAACGGAAATTAGAAGGTTTGTAGGGATATCTGTGGGTTTCGCTTTTGCCGTTATATATGAAAATGAAAACCTACAACCTGTTTTCCAGTCAATGACTGGGTCAGGGATGTAATAAATGAAACACACACACATATATATATATATATATATATATATATATATATATATATATATGCTGTTATTACAATGGGGTCGCCACTCCCAAGGTGATTTATTAATGGGTGATAAATGCTATGAAATGAGAATGGAGAATGTTGCTGGAATGAAAGATGACAGGGAAAACCGGAGTACCCGGAGAAAAACCTGTCCCGCCTCCGCTTTGTCCAGCACAAATCTCACATGGAGTGACCGGAATTTGAACCACGGTATCCAGCGGTGAGAGGCTGACGCGCTGCCGTCTGAGCCACGGAGGCTCTTGCTTTTATACATATAAACTATAAATTTGAGACGTAGGTTTTAATCTAAATAGAGAGAGATTCAGCCTATCCGGTCGGGGAATCGAACCTACGTCTTTCTGAACATTCCTTTGCCGGCTAGGCTAAGCAGTATACCTGCGTTGCACACATTTCGCATTCAAAATGAATTGCAAACGTTTACTCCTTCTATTCGAAACGAGTATATTCTTTCTTTGCCTTGTTTTCCTCCTTCACTTCCTCGTTTATTTTGTGTGATTAAGCTCGTTAGGATGTCGTTGGGCAGTTCGTGAATTGCAAGCACGTCCTCGCCCGTCGCTGCCAGTGGAATGAAGTGTATATAAGAGTAAAGAAGTCTGGCTATGTACTGCATGCTCTCCATTCAACACACTCGTACCGTACGCTCTGATTTACGACGCAGTAAATCTGAGACGTTGCCTTTAATCTAAATAGTTATATCTCCAGCCACTAGTAGGTAAGTGTGGCGTTGTAATACTAATTAACGCAACATTAACGACACTATTAACGCGAATCACCAGAGGAAAAATTATTTCACAGGGTGTAATAATAATAATGATAATAATAATTAGAATAATAATAAAAAATTGAAAGGTGATACCAGCTAACTAAGGGTGTCTACGACAAAAGGTCAATATCCTTCAATGCAAATCTGAGGCTACTGCAGTGACCAGAGGTCTCATAATGAACAAGAAAGGCCTGATTGATAAACTGGAGGACATAGAATGATTTTGAGAAAAATATTGAGCCCTGTCAAAGAAAAGCGATATCTCTTTTCCTAACATAGTAAATATTTTGGTTTTCAGGAAAACCCCCGTTTTCATCCTCTTAGGATTCCAAGTTTGGAGAAGACAACCGACACCATCCTTAAAAGAAGGATCACCTTTTATGGACGCGTGGCGTGAATCAAAATATAATGGAGCGAGCAGATAAGTCTCTGGTAAGACTACAACTGGAATATGGTTCCTGTGTATGGGACCCCTCATCAGGATTACTTGATTCGAGAAATGGAAAAATCCAAAGAAAACCAGCTCGATATTTTCCGGGTGATTTCCGATAAAAGAGTAGCGTTACGAAAATGTTGCAAAGTTTGGGCTGGGTATACTTGGGAGAAAGGAGGCGTACAGGTCGACTAAGTGGTATCTTGTGAGCTTTCAGTGAAGAGATGTTGTGGCATGACATTAGCAGACGCGGATAAGTGTGAGTGATGTTTTTAAAATTAGGAAAGATCACAATACCAAAACAACGTTGGAACTGAAGAGGACAAATTAGGACAAATATTCGTTTATAGGAAGAGGAGTTAGGGATTGGAATAATTTACCTATGGAAATGTTCGATAAATTTACAAAGTCTTTTCAATTAATTGAGAAAAGACTATGTAAAGAACAGATCTGCCACCTGGAAGACTGCAGATCACTGGTGATTGATTGATGAACCAACCAAGATCGGCCAATTGGATCAATAACTACTTTCAGGACACGAAAATCAAAGGGGCAAGGTTCAATGAAGTAGAAAGAGATCTGGAAGAACTGGAAGTCACATCTAATGTCACCCTGGAGCGTGACCGATTCAAGAAGAAACCTCAAGCTTGACATGGTTCCCAGGAAAAGCCGAAACTAAAATCAGGGAAGGCGTGGACATAGAAAAGAAAGGAACAACACCGAGAACAAATGCGGAAATACTGGAAAAATGTCAAAGCTTAAAGAAGGAGACAGTTGAAATGACGTTCTACCGTGCGAGTTGGTCATGCGGTTAGGGGCGCGCAGCTGTGAGCTTGCATTTGGGAGATAGTGCGTTCGAGCCCCACTGTCGGCAGCCCTGAAGATGGTTTTCCGTGATTCCCCATTTTGACACCAGGTAAATTTCGTGGCAGAGTCGGGAATCGAACGCGGGCCTCCGGGGGTGGCAGATAATCACGCTAACAACTAAACCAGAGAGGTGGACATTATTATTATTATTATTATTATTATTATTATTATTATTATTATTATTATTATTTGCCTGGTGTGAAAATGGGGAATCACGGAAAACCATTTTCAGGGCTGCCGACAGTGGGGCTCGAACGCACTGTCTCCCAAATGTAAGCTCACAACTGCGCGCCCCTAACCGCATGACCAACTCGCTCGGGAGAACGGGTTTTAGCTCCGAAAATAAAAATATTCATGCCCACAAACCATTTTTCGTCTGCTAATGTCATGCTACACCATCTCTTCACTCAAAGCTTGGAAGATACCACTTGTAATAAAAATCAGGTAAAAATTTCAACCTCGTACGTGGCCTGAGGGGTAATATTCTTTTAAATTTTGTCTTCATCATTTATGACATAATAATAATAATAATAATAATAATAATAATAATAATAATAATAATAATGTCCACCTCTCTGGTGTAGTTGTTAGCGTGATTAGCTGCCAGCCCCGGAGGCCCGCGTTCGATTCCCGGTTCTGCCACGAAATTTTAAAAGTGGTACGAGGGCTGGAACGGAGTCCACTCAGCCTCGCGAAGTCAACTGAGTAGAGATGGGTTCGATTCCCACCTCAGCCATCCTCGAAGTTGTTTTCCGTGGTTTCCTACTTCTCATTCAGGCAAATGCCGGAATGGTACCTAACTTAAGGCCACGGCCGCTTCCTTCCCTCTTCCTTGTCTATCCCTTCCAATCTTCTCATCCCCCCGCAAGGCCCCTGTTCAGCATAGCAGGTAAGGCCGCCTGGGCGATGTACTGGTCCTCCTCCCCAGTTGTATCCCCCGACCCAAAGTCTCACGCTCCAGGACACTGCTCTTGAGACGGTGGAGATGGGATTCCCCGCCGAGTCGGAGGAAAAAAACCAACCCTGGAGGATAAACAGATTAAGAAATAATAATAATAATAATAATAATAATAATAATAATAATAATAATAATAATAATCCCTCAGCTACCGTATGCAGGCATTTAATTCAACGCCACTTAGGCGGCCTGAGTGTAAATTTAGACATTTCGTCTTATTCCACTGTAAACCGGATTGTCGTTCGGCAATCTATGTACAAAAAGCAAAGCAAAGTCAAGCCATAAAGGCCCTGAGAGGGGTGGAAGGTAAAGGTTTCCACTATCCGTGACCTGGTGGGATAGCTTTACGCCCGGGTGCCTTTGCCCCCAGGAAATCGATGCGCACTTAAATATAAATTAATTTGTTGGGGTAAACACTAAATGTGTCAGCAGGGATCTTTTACACGCCGGCATCGTACGACATGGTCTATCGAGTGAACTTCTTTCATTCCATCAAAAATCCACCAACTTGGCAGGTTCAATCATGGCTCAGTCCGATTTTATTTAAGATGTTCAACAGGACAGCCTTGTGTTGGTAGATTTACTGGCACGTAAACAACTCAAGGGAAACAAAATTCCGGCACCTCGGCGTCTGCAAAAACCGTCAAAGTACTCAGTGGGACGTAAAAACAATAACATCATTTGTTATGAAAAATCCAATTAGCTCTGTCAGATTTGAACCCACAATCTTCGGATCCGGAGGCCGATATTCTATCACTGATCTCTAGAGGGGGCTATTTCACAAATTGATGTTTATTTTGTTGATTCATATTCAATTTACTGGATCTGTGGATCAGTGGTAAAATGGGGTTCTAATCCGAACGGACTCGTGCCGTGTGGCCACCTCCCTTATTTGCTGATTATTTTTACAGGCTAGGATTAGTTTGGTCATTGAACTCCTATACTAGTGTGTATGTGCGAGTTTAGTGTTTGCTGTGGTGGTGGTTATTGTTCTTATGCGAACTACGACTACCGTCGAGCTTCTGTAATTAACTGACTAAAGATTTTGGGTATATCATTTGTACAACGGAATTGCCCGACTTCTCAGCTGATTGGTCAGCGTGGAGGCCTTCGGTTCAGATGACCCCGGGTTTGAGTCCTGGGCAGGTCGAGGATTTTAATCACGACTGATTAATTATTTTATTTAGGGTACTGGCTGTTTGTGTTGGGCCAATCGCTGTCATCTTCATATTACACATATTACCAACCACCACAGAAACACGTAACAGTGAATACTTTCTTCCACATAGGATTGGCGTCACGAAGGGCATTCGACCGTAAGACAGGGCCAAGTCCATATTTGGTGCACAGATCGTAACCGCGTCCCGACTAGGGTGTAGGGAGAAAGCGACGGAAGAAATTATAAAGGCAAAGTGTCTCTGTCTCTCACCCAGATGCTATGGATCTGGATCCCAATATTCCAGCTCATTCAAATGAGTTGGATAGGGCTTCGCTTACTCTGTTGAGATCATATGACAAAATGAAATCAAATTATACGAATAGAAACGAACCCGGTCATGAAAACCAAGAATTACGGCATCCGTATTCTGATCGCGGAACATTTTATAAGTCAACTGGCCGAGCAGTAGTCGCCTGACAGACCGGGCACTTAATGAGCTTTGTACAGCATGAAAACCCATAGTCGTGGTGTGGAAGGCGAAGACTACCGATCTTTATTTTCTTGATTCATATTCAATTTACTGGATCTGTGGATCAGTGGCAAAATGGGGTTCTAATCCGAACGGACTCGTGCCGTGTGGCCACTTCCCTTATTTGCTGATTATTTTTACAGGCTAGGATTAGTTTGGTCATTGAACTCCTAGTGGAGTGGAAACGAACCCGGTCATGAAAACCAAGAATTACGGCATCCGTATTCTGATCGCGGAACACTTTATAAGTCAACTGGCCGAGCAGTAGTCGCCTGACAGACCGGGCACTTAATGAGCTTAGTGGAACTAAGTGGGTAAGAGTGGTTAGCCCTATGCCCGACCACCTTTGCTCCCAAGAAATAAAATGGTACTCATTGTTGGCGCAGGCTGAGTGAACCTCAGAGCCATGTGCCACCCCATAAGTAGAAACCTCTTTTCTTAGATTATTCGGCTTCCTCATGGGGAATCAAACACGCGTCCTTCTGGGTGAACCTCGGCCAGGCAGCCGTTTGTATAGAGAAGGGTTAGTTTGAATCGGACTCAAGAAGACTTCCAGTGAATATGTGCCTCCTGCAAAGCAGTGGAAGAGGGAGTAGTGAGCTGTGCTCTAAGCTGGCAGTGTTTGTGTAAGCGATAAATATTCTCGCTCGCTGCTTTATAGATTTGCTTGCTATATCACAGCTGCTTTTTCTCTCCCCAACTTCTTCCAAGTTACTCCCTGTCTATCTTCGGTAACATTCACATCGTATGAACCATACGATCAAAACTGAGTCAGGCAATTGCTGTTACTTGTTTTTCTTTTTTAATGCAGAACGCCCATTTTTAGAGGACATACTTGATAAAAAGTGACACATAGACAGCGTTATCAACGCCCGTAGAACAAATGTATGTACTCCGCCGTGGTTATAGATGCCATAAACCAAGCCTTCAAAACTGACATATTGGGCAACATATTCAGCACGCTGCTTAGGTTTTTTCCCCCCACCCGCTGTACACTTGCACCAACGGCCGTAGCCGTGTTGAAACACCGGATCCCGTGAGATTTCCGAAGTTAAGCAACACTGGGCATGGTCAAGATTTGGATGGGTTGCCACGCGCTGTTGGTGGGGTGTAAGGGAATGGAGGAGCGGAAAGGGACTGGCAACCCTACCGCACGTAAACTCCGGTTCAGGCACACCTCTGCGGAGGTACGGACGTGCCTTCGGGCAGAATATACTCTTACTTACTGTACACTTGTCTCTACGATACGTCATTTACTTCCTCACAGCAGTTGCTGCAGCCCTTTGCTCTCTGCCGAACGAATGAATATTTCACAGCTCTAAACAGTGATCGGCAAATCCAAGAAAAATATCGTCTATAGTGCGAAATTCTACTGAAATTCTATCGAATCGTTTCGTGCTTACCCAGACTGGCTGCCAGAATATTCAGAATAATCAGTATTATGCACCTGCATGAACAGCTGTTTTCTTGAATGACACTGTGTAAAATTTAGATGTAAGTATTTCCAGGCGTATGCGTTTCGTCTCAGGCCTGACTCTATATCCATTGGGGTGAGATGTGTCAGGCCCTACCCACTGCGATGAGTCTAAAGTCAGGCCTAAGATGAAACGTTGGTATTATAGAGCAAACACCCGAAAAGCCTCACACCTAATTTTTGAAATGCTATATTGGTGTGAAAAGTCTAATTTCCTCATCAGGAACTTAGACTTTCAATTATGATGTAAACGCCCAATCTCTTTTGCCGTTTCAGACTGAGTAAATATGACAAATACGTCAAACTGCGTGCCGGCTTGCATTTTTTTTATTCTCTTGAGCTATAACAAATCCATCAAATTAATTTAAATATATGGTCACTATATTTTTCATAATGATTAATGTACTGTTGAAATTTCTTTACGTTCGTTATTCATATGAGTGCTTTTCCACTGAATTCGACCTGAATAAATTGACAATCCAGTATTCTAATTCACAGGCATAACTTCTTTATGTATTCTGTCACTGCTCGCGTTGCAAATGTTCCTCCCCGAGGCAACTTCACTGTATGGAAAGGAAAGAGAAAGTTACTCGACGACATCGCCTCCTGATGGTTGGTGATCTATATCGAGAAGACCGTGTGCTGAGATCCCTCCCTGCACTTTCCATGTGCTAACTGGCATGATGTGGTCCGTACGGCAAGCATGTGCCAGAAATGGTTGCCCCATTTCTATGTTTTTCGATTTCCTAATATGGAACTAATCCCATGTCTCTTCTTATGAATCAATCCTTACATTACAATGTAGATAGTGGGACATTTCTAAATATCCCGTACCGCTTAGAGCTCACAAGACAGAAAATTAGCAAAACAATGTCTGCATTAATCATCATCAGCAGCAGCAACATGAGTAAGAGCGTCACCATTAGTAATATTCTTCTCTGCCAATAGGTTAACGCCACACTAACACAGACAGGCTCTCGGTGACTATAGGATAAGAAAGGGCTAAGTCTGGAAACGATGTGTCCTTAGCCGTTTAGCCCATATGAGCACTTTGGTCCTTTATCCAATGAGAGCCCCTTAGCCCTTTAGTAGCCCTTATTGGAATTTAGCCCTTTAGCCCAGATGAGCTCTTCAGCCCATATAAGCACTTTAACCGTTTAACGCCACTTAATATCCTTTAGCTCTTTAGTGCCTTTTATCCTTTCATCCTATTAGAAACTTTTACCCCGTTAGAAAGGGCCTTTAACTCCTTAACTCATACGAGCCCTTTAGCTTTTTTAGCATATATAAGCCCTGCAGCTTTGCTGGTGAGATGTAGTGTTTACAGCGCACTATGTCTTCTGGAATGGGCTAGAATAAATTTGTTACTTTCATTGACCTGTCTCAGTCTCATCCTTGGCTTAGACAATATGAAAGTGACCGAGGTATGAGTGACGCTAGTAATACCATTCCTTATGCAGCCAGTCCCTGTTATGAATGGCGTGACAATATCACTCATAGGGTCGGTTGGTGCATGCATTTCAGTGGGCTTGGCAGACTGATATGTAATAGCAACTTCTGGGTCGGTGAGGAAAGCAACGGGAAACTACCTCACTCCTCATTTCCTTAGTAAGTCTCCGCAATGATGCCTAGGCTATCTATGACAACTGTTGGTGGAACTGTGGAGGATCAAACCAGTCTTTGGGCTGAATACCCAACATACGTACAAGCCCTTGTAGCCTATGTAAGCCTTTTAGCCCAATCCCAACATTTTTTGGAGAGAAAGTGCTAAACTATGGGAAATTATTCTTCAAGGTTCGAACCCACCGACTCTCGAGTGCAAGCTCACCGTTCTACAGCGCGTACCGCACAGACAACTCGCTCGATCCATTAGGAAAAAGATCAACATCTATCCTAGGACGTGGGTGCCTCTGGAGTTCACTGCGAATAATATCACACCGTATTGTCCGCAGTCAGTCTTGGCCAATAATATTGTATTTTCTACATTTTCTGAGGTGCCATTCTCAGTTATGTATGACCCATAATCTGTCAGCAAAACAGATAATTATACAAGCGCTATACAAATAGTAAGTGGAATGGCCTCCTAACGAAGTAACAAACATAAATGATTAAAATGTTTGGGGGATATTCAGGACCATTTGACTGGCAGCTCTTTCGTACAGTTTGGAAGTGAGCAATCCAACAAGATAACATCAAACGTAAATATAACCTAGGAGACAATCTAGAATGGCAGAGACAAATAACCGCATAAAGTTTCCTGTAATAGGCTTGGCACATGGCTTTTGTTTTGAGTACGTGCAGGGAAACAATCTACGTCACCGTTACTTGCGTCCCCAGGAAAATTTATCACTCAATTTCAGAGCTCTGATATAAAGTATGCAATTTTACGAGGACACCGTCATAAAGGGATAAGAAATCCTGGACCACCTGGCGGATGATTGATGTCCTTGACTTCCAACCTGCAACAAACAAAGAAAACTGGAGTGCAAAAATTTACTGTCTCACCGAGCACAATGTTAGAGACAGCTATCAACCTTAGTGTTTGTTATACAGGTATCGCAGTATAGAAGTTTTATAAACTTCTATATAAGCCTACATGTTTTCCTCAGATCTTTTATGGAAGAAAATATGACTTCATCTTCTTCTTCGTCTTCCTTTGTTTGGACCTTTTCCTAAATTATTGGGGTCGGCATTTGATGAGAATTTTACGGCTAAAATACGACTACTTTCCCCGACAAGAATATTTAATCTACTGGAGGGATGAATGAGTAATCTGCACAGAGAGGTCAAGGGAAAGGAAGTCAGACGTACAAGAAGCATATATTTTGGTAAAGAAGTTCAACACTTATGTCAATTAATAGTGAGGGTAAATTTCGTATAATGTGCTCATGTGTTTCGGAAATGTGAATGATCAAGAAACAGAAACCTCAATTTGAAGAGTATTTGAGATATGCGCTTGACACTGAAATATTAAAATATTCTTCTTCTTCTTTCTCTTTGGCACTTCAGTTCGATGTGAACCTTGGCCGCTTCCGAAAAACTTCTTTCTCCATATGTCTTAATTTCCATCTCCCATCCTAAAGTCCACGCATCATCCCGTACTCTGCTCTGTTTTTTCCGTTTCGCCAAGCAGAACTTTCCTAGAGGTTTCACTGTAATCCAAGCGTATGATATGCCTTGTTTACCTCAGCTTAGCTGTTCATAAACTTTTTTATTCCTCCGACGCTCTTTTCGAAGAAAATATGCCTACACTATGTCAAGAATATTTAATCTACTGTAAGAATGAAAGCATAATCTAAATAAAACATTCAAAGGAATAGTAAAGAAGGTAAAGTTAAAAAAGATTCTCGTAACATCAACGTAAAATAAAAGTGATGGAAAAATTTGTACAATATAGGTGGGGGGCTTCGGGAAGGTGAATACTTAGAAAACAGAAGCAGTGAAGTTAGAAACATTTGAGACGAGCTATTAATGCTGAAAAATGGAATTCCTAGTTCTAATATTCTTTGGTGCTACAGTTCGATATTACCCTTGGCCGCATCCACAACACTTCTCAACACGTCTCAATTTCGTGCTGCAATCCCACAGAAGATTCTGTACCCCACCTCTTACGCATCATCCTACAATCCATCTTCCCACCTCAAATTCGGTCGAACTTGCCTCCTCTGTCCTCCTAAATCATCAAACAGAAGGTCGTTTGGTGGTTCAACATCCTCCAAGCATACGTCATACCCTAATCACCTCAGCCTAGCTGTTTTCACTATTTTTATAACAAGAGGGTACCATATAGCTGATATAATTCTTAGGTATATTCTCACAAATTGCATCAAGAATTCTGCACGAGATCTTTTTCAGCCATTCTTCATTCTTCCTTGATATGGTCAAGTTTTCAGAGGCATTTTTGAAGACAATTGTTATCAGTGTCTTGTATATGATCAGCTTTGTTTAAATAAATAACAGAATGCATTTAAAATTCGTTTCCTTCTTCTTACTCGTCTTCTTCTCCTTCTGCGTCTCTGCTTATCTAATCTGTTTTGTTTGTTTCGCAGTTCAATTATAACATTATCTCAAGTATTTCAACCAGGAAATTATTCCTCTGGTCCGCCTCTGTGCTTCAGTGGTTAGTGTAATTAGCTGCCACCCCCGGAGGTCCGTGTTCGGTTCCCGGCTCTGCCACGAAAATTTGAAAAGTATTACGAGGACTGAAACGGGGTCCACTCAGCCTCGGAAGATCAAATGAGTAGAGGTGATTTGATTCCCGCCTCAGCCATCCACGAAGTTTATAGTTGTAAGTACCGAGTTCGATAGCTGCAGTCGCTTAAGTGCGGCCAGTATCCAGTATTCGGGAGATAGTAGGTTCGAACCCCACTGTCGGCAGCTCTGAAAATGGTTTTCCGTGGTTTTCCATTTTCACACCAGGCAAATGCTGGGGCTGTACCTTAATTAAGGCCACGGCCGCTTCCTTCCAACTCCTAGGCCTTTCCTATACTATCGTCGCCAAAAGACCTATCTGTGTCGGTGCGACGTAAAACGACTAGCAAAAAAAAGTTATACGTGGGTTTGAACCCCACTGTCTGCAGCCCTGAAGATGGTTTTCCATGGTTTCCCATTTTCACACCATACAAATGCTGGATCTATACCTTAATTAAGGCCACGGCCGCTTCCTTCCCAGTCCTAGCCCTATCCTCTCCCATCGTCGCCATAAGACCTCTCTGTGTCGGTGCGACGAAAAGCCAATAGCAAAAAAATAGTTGTAAGTACTTAGGTGTTACTATTAGAAGAGGCTTAAATGGTCAGAGCAAGTGAAAAATGTAGTTAAGAAATCCTGGAGATCGTTACATTTTATTATGCGGAATCTCAAGAAAGCTAATTCTGGTGCCAAAAGTAAAGCTTATAAATGTTTGGTAAGACCGGTTCTCGAATATGGATCTGCGTGCTGGGATCCGTGCAGGGTAGGTTTAATAAATGCCCTGGAGAAACAAGTTCAAAGAAGAGCGATGTGTTTCGTGAACGGAAATAGGAGGAATACCATGAATTGGGAAAGTCTTGAATCTTTGTTTTTGCTAGTGGCTTTACGTCGCGCCGACACAGATAGGTCTTATGGCGACGATGGGATAGGAAAGGCCTAGGAGTTGGAAGGAAGCGGCCGTGGCCTTAAGTAAGGTACAGCCCCAGCATTTTTCTGGTGTGAAAATGGGAAACCACGGAAAACCATTTTCAGGGCCGCCGATAGTGGGATTCGAACCTACTATCTCCCGGATGCAAGCTCACAGCCGCGCGCCTCTACACGCACGGCCAACTCGCCCGGTAGTCTTGAATCTAGAAGAACTAGAGCTCGTCTGCCTGGTCTTTATGAGAGCTACACGGGGAAGGGCTGCCTAGAGTAATATGAGGAATATGTTGGAACCACCCCTCGTACTTACCGAGAATTGATCATAAACATAAAATTAGGGCTAGAAACCAGCATACGGATGTGGGCAAGTTTCCTTTGTAAACAGGACCATGTCCGCCTCTGTGGTGTAGTGGTTAGTGTGATTAGCTTCCACCCCCGGAGGTCCGGGTTCGATTCCCGGCTCTGCCACGAAATTTGAAAAGTGGTACGAGGGCTGGAACGGGGTTCACTCAGCCTCGGGAGGTCAACTGAGTAGAGGTGGGTTCGACTCCCACCTCATCCATCCTGGAAGTGGTTTTCCGTGGTTTCCCACTTCTCCTCCAGGCAAATGCCGGGATGGTACCTAACTTAAGGCCACGGCCGCTTCCTTCCCTCTTCCTTGCCTGTCCCATCCAATCTTCCCATCCCTCCACAAGGCCCCTGTTGTGCCTAACAGGTGAGGCCGCCTGGGCGAGGTACTGGTCATTCTCCCCAGTTGTATCCCCCGACCCAAAGTCTGAAGCTCCAAGACACTGCCCTTGAGGTGGTAGAGGTAGGATCCCTCGCTGAGTCCGAGGGAAAAACCGAACCTGGAGGGTAAACAGATTAAGAAGAAGAAGAAACAGGACCATAAGGGATTGGAATAAATTATCTGCAGCAGTCTTTGATACACTCCCTTCTGGTATAAAATCGTTTAAGGTGATCATTAGTGCCAGTGTAAAGTGGAAAAATAATATTTGTAAATGATGGACACTGAATTTGTGATTTCCTGCTGGATTCAAAATGTTTAACTACTAGTATTTTTTTTATTTTATCTCTTCGTAGAATTGCTTATTGTACTCTTGGTGTTGTTGCTGGGTAATTATGTTTTTAACTTTATTATATTTTGTGATGTTAAGCTAGGAGTAAGCTCAACCTATAGTGTTGTCAACCGTAGTAGAGTTAAGCACTGGGAATACTTAATTTGTGTGTGAATTAGTATATATGGGTGCTGGATTAAAAATGTTAAACTAGTAGTATTTCTTTAATATCTTTTTACATGGAATTGCTTGTTGTACTTTTCTTTATTCTTCTCTTCTTCTTCTTCTTCTTCTACTCCTTCTTGGGTGATTATGTCTTAAATTTTCTTTATTAACTTGTAATGTTAAGCTACTAATAAGCTCAACCTAGAGTATTGGAAACAGTAGTGTTAAGCTCTGGAAATACTCAAGTGGTGTGTGTGAATTTGTATATGACAATACTGGATGTAGAATGGTAAATTTGTGGTATTTCTTGTAACATCTTCATTCCATGGAATTGATTATTGTACTCTTGTTTTGTTGTTGTTATTGTTGTAGTTGTTGTTGTAGTAGTAGTAGTTGTTGTAGGGTAATTATGTTTAACATTACTTTATTATCACTTGTAATGTTCATGTAGTAATAAGCTCAACCTATAGTATTGTAAGCCGTAGTGTTGAGCATTGGAAATGCTTAAGTTGTTTAAGTTTTGTATACGATGATGCTGTATTTGGAATATTAAACTAATAGTATTTCTTGTAATATTTTTCTTTTCTTGAAATTGCCTGCTGTACTCTTGTTGTTGGATTTGTTGTTGATGGTAATTATGCTTTAACGTTTTTTTGTTCAAAAATGCTATTTGTTCCGGGCGTCGACCTACAGAGATCGTTTGTCCCTACTTGCTGCATGTGATATGCACTTGCGTGTAATTGGAATGGAGGAAGTGTAGAGTGTTTAATGTGAGGAAAGGAACGTTAAGGATGACACAAACAACCACTCCCCAGGCCAGGAATATTAATTATTTACAATTAAAAACCCCGACTCAGCCTGGAATCGAACCCGTGGCCACCGCATGACAGGCAAGCCCCGTTGCCCCTTACACCGCGGAACCGGTTATGTTTTAACGTTAGTTTATTACTAGCTGCAGTACCCATCGTTGACGGGACAATCATATAGAATGTGAGCAGTTATCTAACTCCCAAGCTACTTTCCGCCAATATTCAGCCATGCTGCTTTAGTCGGGACGCAGCACTAATCCCATCTATGGGAGATACGTGGCAGCCGAAGAGACAAATCACATCACAACAATGATCAATGTAATGTTATTGTTGATCAGTTTTATGAACTTTCGCCCACCTCTGTGGTGTAGTGGTTAGTGTGATTAGCTGCCACCCCCGGGGGCCTGTGTTCGATTCCCTGCTCTGCCACGAAATTTGAAAAGTGGTACGAGGGCTGGAACGGGGTCCACTCAGCCTCAGGAGGTCAACTGAGTAGAGGTGGGTTCGATTCCGTTTTCCGTGGTTTTCCGTGGTTTCCCATGTCTCCTCCAGACAAATCCCGGGATGGTACTTAACTGAAGGCCACGGCCGCTTCCTTCCCTCTTCCTTACCTATCCTCTCCAATCTTCCCATCCCCTACAAGACCCCTGTTCAGCATAGCAGGTGAGGCCGCCTGGGCAAGGTACTGGTCATTCTCCCCAGTTGTATGCCCCGACCCAGAGTCTGAAGCTCCAACACACAGCCCTTGAGGCAGTAGAGGTGGGATCCCTCGCTGAGTCCGAGGGAAAAACCGACCCTGGAGGGTAAACAGATTACGATAAGAGTTTTATAGTGTAGACCTTCACATTTAGTTTCCTTCCGACTCTGTGATATTAGTGCATCTGATATAGAGGCAGTCCATCCGTATTTCAGTACTTCCTCTTGCCTTATTCTTCAAGTGATCGTTCCTCTGCCTTTTTTCTCACTTTTTATAATCATCTTCACATTTTTCTTTGTCGATGCGGGTCGATGAGCACGCGGTTTTACACCTTAAAAAAATCATGACAAAAACCATCGCCAGTTAATATTATTAAACAATATTTCTATTATAACAATACTTGGCGTTGATATGGACTAAGAAAAAAAGTCTAAATTCATTATTGTATTATCAAACTCGGTACGGTAAAACTGTTTAAGACATAAAAGATTGGAGCTTGTATTCCCTATAACTTTTGTTCTTTCTTTCTTTCTTTCTTAATCTGCTTACCTCCAGGGTTGGTATTTTCCTCGGACTCAGCGAGGGATCCCACCTCTACCACCTCAAGGGCAGTGTCCTGGAGCGTGAGACATTGTGTTGGGGATACAACTGGGGAGAATGACCAGTACATCGGCCAGGCGGCCTCACCTGCTATGCTGAACAGGGGCCTTGGTGGGGGATGGGAAGATTGGAAAGGACAGGCAAGGAAGAAGGAAGGAAGGAAGCGGCCGTGGCCTTAAGTTAGGTACCATCCCGGCATTTGCCTGAAGGAAAAGTGGAAAACCACGGAAAACCACTTCCAGGATGGCTGAGGTGGGAATCGAACCCACCTCTACTCAGTTGACCTCCCAAGGCTGAGTGCAGCCCGTTCCAGCCCTAGTATCACTCTTCAAATTTCGTGGCAGAGCCGGGAATCGAACCCGGGCCTCCGGGGGTGGCAGCTAATCACACTAACCACTACACCACAGAGGCGGACAGAAAGTATTACATACCGTAACAAAAGTTATAGTCCGCCTCTGTGGTGTAGTGGTTAGCGTGATTAGCTGCCGCCCCCGGAGGTCCGGATTCGATTTCCGGCTCTACCACGAAAATTTGAAAAGTGGTACGAGGGCTGGAACGGGGTCCACTCAGCCTCGGGAGGTCAACTGAGTAGAGGTGGGTTCGATTCCCACCTCAGCCATCCTCGAAGTGGTTTTCCGGGGTTTCCCACTTCTCCTTCAGGCGAATGCCGGGATGGTACCTAACTTAAGGCCACGGCCGCTTCCTTCCCTCTTCCTTGTCTATCCCTTCCAATCTTCCCATCCCTCCACAAGGGCCCTGTTCAGCATAGCAGGTGAGGCCGCCTGGGCGAGATACTGGTCATTCTCCCCAGTTGTATCCCACAACAAAGAGTCTGAAGCTCCAAGACACTGCCCTTGAGGCGGTAGAGGTGGGATCCATCGCTGAGTCCGAGGGAAAAGCCGAACCTGGAGGGTAAACAGATGATGATGATGATGATGATGATGATGATGATGATGATGATGTAATACTTTCTAATAGAACCAATAACGAAGGTATTTGCCTCTGTGGTGTAGTGGTTAGCGTTATTAGCTGCCACCCCCGGAGGTCCGGGTTCGATTCCCGGCTCTGCCACGAAATTTGAAAAGTGGTACGAGGGCTGGAACGGGGTCCACTCAGCCTCGGGAGGTCAACTGAGTAGAGGTGGGTTCGATTCCCACCTCAGCCATCCTCGAAGTGGTTTTCCGGGGTTTCCCACTTCTCCTCCAGGCGAATGCCGGGATGGTACCTAACTTAAGGCCACGGCCGCTTCCTTCCCTCTTCCTTGTCTATCCCTTCCAATCTTCCCATCCCCCTACAAGGCCCCTGTTCACCATAGCAGGTGAGGCCGCCTGGGCGAGGTACTGGTCATACTCCCCAGTTGTATCCCCCGACCGAGAGTCTGAAGCTCCAGGACACTGCCCTTGAGGCGGTAGAGGTGGGATCCCTCGCTGAGTCCGAGGGAAAAACCGAACCTGGAGGGTAAACAGATGATGATGATGATGATGAACGAAGGTATTTAAAAAGATAAATTGTAGTCGCCTTCCCATAAGCTACCACTTCATCCAGCGTGAATGAAAAACCTACAACCTGTTTTCCAGGCAATGACCGGGTCTGGGATGGAGTGAATGAAGCCCCCAACTTGCAACGAGGATACGAATTGTTCCGGTTGCCGAGATCTGTCGCACTCCTCTGGGGCAATGATTAATGACAAACAGATAAAATGATAGTGGTGAGTGTTCCTGGAATGAAAGATGACTGGGAAAACCGGAGTGCTCGGAGGAAAACCTGTTCCACCTCCGCTTTGACCAGCACAAATCTCACGTGAAAAGGGCGTATTTCAAAGCTGACAAAAGAAAACGATTGTTCGTCCATTTCTAATAATAATAATAATGATGCTAAATGCTTTACGTCCCACTAACTACTCTTTTACGGTTTTCGGAGACGCCGAGGTGCCGGAATTTAGTACCGCAGGAGTTCTTTTACGCGCCAGTAAATCTACCGACACGAGGCTGACGTATTTGAGCACCTTCAAATACCACCGGACTGAGCCAGGATCGAACCTGCCAAGTTGGGGACAGAAGACCAGCGCCTCAACCGTCTGAGCCACTCAGCCCAGGTCGTCCATTTCTAGGATCGTAGTATGTAAGTACAAATGGTTTCTAGGGGACCTGCTGCAATCACTGTTGACGATTAAGATGCCAGATACCATACCACCTGGACTACATTTACGAAATAAAAAGCATATGCCTCAACCCAGGATCAACCCCTCGACCTCGTGCATGCTAACCCAAAACTCTATCCACTGCACCAACTGTACAGCACGACTAGTATGTGCTGACAGAGGCAGTTGCCGTACATGTGGCTACAGTGTTGCCAGATTGCCACTCTACAACGTCGTTTTTCTGCCGGATATACTCGCAGGACGAACTTTTGTGAGAGACATTGTTTATTGCTTGGCATGTGAGGAGTCGCGCTGCGATGCCCGAGTGCGCGAATTTCGCTTCACCCTGCATATTCATGGAGAGATGTCCTTCTTGAGGACTAGTCTATCGTCAAAGAGCTGAATACTAAAACACAGAGATATTAAGATTAATGTCCCTTCCGAGGAAGCGCCGTTTTAGAAACGGTGGAGTTCCTTCTGGCAGCAATTTAAAATATATATGCCTAACCATCTCTTAAATATTATGTACAGAACATCAAACAGAAGTTTGGAACGCATTTAATATTCTAGATTCAATATTGAAACTGTGTAAACACGGTCTGGTTATAATTTGCCAATGTCGTGTTCTGGAATTAATGACGAAGTTGATTAAAATCAGATTCAAGAGCTCTGACTGTTATTAACAAATGCCATAGCCCAAAGCGAAGAGGTAAGAGAGAGAGATAAATGTCCTTCCTAAGTGTCCATATTCACCAAAATGAAAGACATTAGGAGACAATTTCATTCAAACTGATAATGACGATGTTTTCTTTTGTTTGAAGGGACCCAACAGCTAGGTCATTGGCCTGAAATGGTACGAGGTGCAACGAAATACAACGATAATTAAAAGTTCAAAATGTAGCCAGTGACTAAAATCTAAAATATAAAACGATTGATGATGAAAAAATTACCTTGAATCTTAAATAATCGGTGGATCCAATTCTCAATACCTCATATTCTGAGATGATGCTTGTTGTCCAAAGGGGTCCAAAATCCAGGTCACCGGCCCCTCATATTGTACTAATCACTGGTAAAACAGAACCATGGTATTCCGTCTATAGTGGTACTAATCGCAAGTGACGTAGACTCATGGTGTCCTCGCATGGTGGTACTAATCACAGGTAATGTAGACCCAAGGTATGTCACACATGGTGCCACTCAAAAGCAACACAGACCGATGGTGTTCCAAGCAACTCAGATCCATAGTGTTCCTCACTTAGTAGGACTAATCACGGGCGCCGGTATTCCCGTGGTAAATGAAATGGCGTATGGCTTTTAGTGCCGGGAGTATCCGAGTACATCTTCGGCTCGCCTGGTGCAGGTCTTTTGATCTGACTCCCATAGGCGACCTGCGCGTCGTGATGAGGATGAAATGATGATGAAGACGACACATACACCCAGCCCTCGAGCCGGAGAAATTAACCAATGATGGTTAAAATTCCCGACCCTACCGGGAATCGACCCCGGGACCCCTCTGACCAAAGGCCAGCACGCTAACCATATAGGAATGAAGCCGGACATTCCCGTGATGTTCTTCACGTAGTGAAACTATTCACAGACCTCGTATACTCATGGTGTTGTTCACATATAGCGGCACTAATCATAGGCAATGCAGACCCACGGTCCATCACATATTATGGTACCACCTACAGGTAACACAGACCCGTAAAGTTCCTCACATAAAGGTACTATTCACAGGCAACGCAGACCCATGGTGGTCCACACATGGTACAAATCACGGGCAATGCACAATCCTGTGGTGTTCCTCACAAAGTGGTACCAGTCACAGTCAACACAGACCCATGGTGCTCCTCATATAATGGTACTACTCAAAGTAACGCAAACTCGTTTTGAATACAGAGGAACCATCGCAATTCAGCGCGGCGCACGGCAGCTCCTCCCGTACGGTCGCCTGTTTGTGACGTCGCGTGCCCGCTCCAGCGCCTCAGTGGAATGAACACGATGGTACTAATAACAGGCAGCGCCCAGACCCATGGTATTCGTCACATAATGGTACTAAACGCAAGTAACCTCATGGTTCCAATTCCATCATGCTTGGCCGTTCCATTAAGTCGCCTGTTACGGCAGGCAGGAGATGCCGTGGGTGTATCCATCATCTACATCCCCCACCCACAGGGGGATTATTCAAACTGTCATAAGCTTCCGAACAAGGGAGTTTCTTCAGAAAAGAGGCATCCTGAATTTTTATCTTGTACATGCCTGAGCAGCATATATCTTGGCTTGATGCACTGGAAAACAATTCAGATCTTTAGTTTAATAGTATTCCGACTTTGTGGCTAACTGGCTAATTGTACAAGGAGCCTCGGGTTCGATTCTCTGCCGCATCGTGTAGTTTAACCTTCATTTGTTAATTCCTCAGGGTCGAGAACAGGGTGTTTGTGCTCTTGAACATTATATTTTATCCCAGACAGGGCCCAATCCTCACAAACGGGCAGGCTACCCATTAACATCAACTACGGGGAGGCCATACGTTAATAGTATTATTAATATTATCTCAATTGTACCTCGAGCAACGTACAGTAAACTCCTGGTAATTCGGGCTAATGAAGGGGAGATCTTCTTCCTTATCTGTTTACCCTCCAGGGTTGGTTTTCCCTCGGACTCAGCGAGGGATCCCACCTCTGCCGCCTCAAGGGCAGTGTCCTGGAGCTTCAGACTCTTGGTCGGGGATACAACTGGGGAGAATGACCAGTACCTCGCCCAGGCGGCCTCACCTGCTATGCTGAACAGGGGCCTTGGTGGGGGATGGGAAGATTGGAAGGGATAGACAAGGAAGAGGGAAGGAAGCGGCCATGACCTTAAGTTAGGTACCATCCCGGCATTTGCCTGGAGGAGAAGTGGGAAACCACGGAAAACCACTTCCAGGATGGCTGAGGTGGGAATAGAACCCACCTCTACTCAGTTGACCTCCCGAGGCTGAGTGGACCCCGTTCCAGCCCTCGTACCACTTTTCAAATTTAGTAGCAGAGCCGAGAATCCAACCCAGGCCTCCGGTGTCCGCCTCTGTGGTGTAGTGGTTAGTGTGATTAGCTGCCAACCCCGTGGCCACCCCCGCTTATACAATGCTAGCGAATAAGGTAGAAATCATCATCTATTATTTAAACTATAATGAATTTGTAAAACGATCACGTGAGGAAAGCAACGGGAAACTACCTCACTCCTCATTTCCCTAGTACGCCCCTTCAATGATGCCTAGGCCATCTATGACAGCTGATGGCAGAGCTGTTGAGGATCCCACCAGCGGCATCGCTGACGGACTGAACATACTGTACATACATACAAAACTATCACAGCTGCGCGAATAACACTAGCTTAAGTTTGGAGAGAGAGTGTCTATAAGAAATACAACATGTTACTTATGCATCACGGCTCACGGTAGCGAAGGTGGCTAAATCACGCATCGCTGCTATTGTATCAGCCAAGCCGTCTGATAGTAGGTTCGATTCCCAGGTTGGTGTGATTGTTTCTAGATTAACGACGTTCACAGTGAATGTAATATGGCACATGTCATTCTGTTCAAAAGAGTAAATTTTAATTTGGTCTTGAAAAGGACTGTGCCAGTATCCAGTAATCGGAAGATAGTGGGTTCGAGCCCCACTGTCGGCAGCCCTGAAGATGGTTTTCCGTGATTTCCCATTTTCACACCAGGCAAATGCCGGGGCTGTACCTTAATTAAGGCCACGGCCGCTTCCTTCCACTTCCTAGCCCTTTCCTGTCCCATCGTCGCCATAAGACATCTGTGTCGGTGCGACGTTAAGCAAAAAAAGGACTGTTTTTATCCGATATTACGTAGCCAGGCTGGACTTCGACATGATGGTCTGTAGGTAGGAAGCTGCTTACTCTGCATATTCATTGTAACAAGTGTTCGAAATATTGACCACCTTGGTTTATGCAGATTTCAGCATGACGTTTTAAAGACATTCCTGCACGTTGTAATATGTCAGGTGTAACAGCTTGGCGTGCCTCGGTGATCATTTACCGAAAGTGACCAGGATCTTCAGGGTCCTGTGGATTCACTACCTGCTTTAAGTGACCCCATAGGAATAAATCAAGTGGCGTTAGTTCGAGTGATCTAGCGGGCCAGTGAAAGGGTCCGCTCCTTCCTATCCATTTATTTGCATATGAAACATGAATATGGTACCGGACAACTACTGATCCGTGAGGTGGAGCTCCGTCCTGTTGAAACCACATTCGTAATCGCTCGTGCAGTGGCAAATTCTCCAGCAACTGTGGGAGTTCGTTTTGAAGAAAATGAATGTAGTGTGCTCCCTTTAGATGACCGTCGAAGAAATACGGTCCGATGAGATAGTCACCTAAGATCTCTCACCAGACACTTACTCCCCACTGTAGTTGAAATGGGCCCTGTCTTGCCAAATGAGGATTCGGATTCTCCGCGCTCCAGTAGTCTATATTTTGCCGATTCACGACGCCATTGTTGTGAAATCGTGATTCGTCTGTAAACAGGAACCTTGACCAAAAAAAAAAAAAAAAGGCTGCATTATTGGTCACCCTGAGTAATGCCCATTCACGAAATGTTGCGTCCGCCTCCATGGTGTAGTGGTTAGTGTGATTAGCTGTCACACCCGAATGCCCGGGTTCGATTCCCGGCTCTGCCACAAAATTTTAAAAGTGATATGAGGGCTGGAAGAGGGTCAACTCAGCGTCGAGAGGTGAACTGAGTATAGGGGGTTTCGATTCGCTCCTCAGCCATCCTCGAAGTGGTTTTCCGTGGATTCCCACTTCTCTTCCAGGCAAATGGAGGGATGGTACCTAACTTAAATCCACGGCCGCTTCCTTCCCTCTTCCTTGTCTATCCATTATAATCTTCCCATCCCCAAATAAGTCTCCTGTTCAGCATATCAGGTGAGGCCTCCTGGTCTATGTACTGGTCCTCCTCCTCAGTTGATCCCCGACCCAATGTCTCACGCTCCAGGACACTGCCCTTGAGACGGTGGAGGTGGGATCCCTCGCTAAGTCAGAGGGAAAAGCCAACCCTGGAGATAAAACAGATTAAAAAAGAAAGAAAGAAAGAAAGAAAGAAAGAAAGACAAAATGTTATTCTAGCATCGAAATCAAGTCCGTGGAGTTGCTGGTGTAACTGTAGATGGTATGGGTGAAATGAATTGTTATGCAGTATACTCTTGACTAATGACCGACTGACGTAAGTCTGTTGTGCATGTGTCCGAGTACTAATATGAGGGTTATTATGGGCAGCATCCAAAACAGCCTCTTCATTTGAACTAGATGTTATAGAAGCATCACTAACGGAAGTTGCGTCCCAGTTGATCGCAATATTCGTTCAAGGTTTCGAAACGTATTTTTAGTCGGTAGTCTTTCGTCAGAAAAACGGTCGTGATAGAAACGTTGCGACTGGACTGCGTTCTGCCTTGTTTCCCCATAAATGAGCAACATATCAACGTACTCGCCACTGGAATACGTACATCGTGAGTGAGTGAATACGTGCTGTGATGTGACCTGGTAAGCGTACATAAACATTGTGTGTCCATTAAAGTGTGGCGCAATCTGTCGGTTAAAAATAAAGAAACGTTCGTAAGGTTCGAATCGAACTACTGCATTACCGGTATTTATACACCTCGCGTCACCAGCCCTTAACTGACTCAGCCACAAATATAACATAAAATACGGTCGCTAACGGATTATTACTTAAGTATGGCCGTTCGACATCCAAAGTTAAAATCCGTATCAAAGTCTTCAATAATCCTTTACAGTGTTCATTTAACTTTTTACCATTAAGGAGCACGTGGCATACATATTAATTCGACCGTACTTTCTCCATAAATTAGTAACAACTCATGTTACCCTTCATACGAATACATCGTGAGGAAATGAATACGTGCTGTGATGTGACCTCGATGGTGTGTTTTCTATGTGTGTGCTTTGGACTCGGGAGGTTGTGGATTCGAATCCTATACTGGTCGTCCTGAAAAATGATTTTCTTCGGTTTCTCATTTTCACCACCAGACAAGTGCCGGGACGGTACCTTAGTAAAAGACCAAGGCCGATCTCCTTCCCAAACCTTCCCCCCACGCGTCCTTAAGGGAAAGACTCCAAATCAGAGCGCATCTCTTAAAACTTACAGGAAAAAGCATTTATTATTATTGTATACCGCTAAAATGGGGCGCCTCGACCATAAGGAGAAATTTCAAGTTATTTGGTGTTTATAAAATCGAATTATAAGTATCTTTAGGTTAAAAGCGTTATATGGGTTGCCTATCACCAACGAAATAAGGGGCTTGTGAACCACCATGTATATGTATATGTATATGTATATGTATATGTATATGTATATGTATATGTATATGTATATGTATATGTATATGTATATGTATATGTATATGTACATGTATATGTATTCAGTCTCTTACAGATGAATGTCCACCTCTTCCAACCTGCCTCAGGGATCACACGATGTACTGTATGTCCTCGATGGAACCAGCGAAAGCTCGTAGAGGGAAGTCCTCCAGAATGTGCACGATGGTTTGCACATCAGCATCACAGTTTCAAGCTGGAGAGTCTTTCCAACCTCACAGATGTAGAGCAGAAGCCCTTCTTCCGACTCCGCAGCGCATCCTGTTAAGTGTGGTCCAAGTGGAGCGAGGAACGTTGAACCCAGGCTACTTTGTAGTACGATCCCTGATGTTGACAATGCCACGAGGGTGTGATTGAGACCGTTCATGTCTCCACGCTTCATCAGGTTTAAAATGTTAATTGACTAATTACTTTGCTGTCTTTTAGGCAGGCTTCCGTAATTTCAGTCTCGATACGGCATTTTCAACTGTATCCTGATATGATAGTATCCTGGTCCACAGTCTAACAAGGGCGCTTTGCAGCGGTGTGGACAGGAGAGTGAGGAATAGGTGGGGCGGTGTAGGTTTCCCCTATCTATGTATCTGCAAATAGTGCAATGGTCACAACTCACAAGTTTCTATTGTCCGCTGGAGTAAATCACATCATCTGCGCCGTGTGGAAGTGTGTTAACAAAGTGAGAAAGTTTGTACTGTACGGTCACCCTCAACAATGAGAGAGGCGGTAATTGTGAAACGGTTGGTGGAATAATTTGGTATTTCGAAACAATTCATCCACAGATGAAGGGCGTGTGATTTATGAACAAATAAAAGCAAGCTGTCTGAAGAAGCTGTAATAGTAAGTATGAGCACACGTGTAATCGATGAGGAGGGATCAGATGAAGAAAGCTATAGTGCCGTGACAGTGAGTGGGAAGCAACGTCACCACTGGTGAAAGTCCATGGAAGCAGCAGTGCTTCTTATCAGCCATCGTCCCCAATAAAAACAAAAATTAAGTTTCCAGAAGGATATCTGGCTTATGTCTACAAGATATGTACATTACTACCAGGGAGAAATGTTGATCCCTTCTCTGTCATCCTGGATTAGCAATTGATATGACATCTCACTGGAAACATACAACCGTCTTGGAACACAGAAAAAATAAAGAAATAATAGTACTGTGCTACAAAATTTCGAAAACACGCTCAAAAATGGTTCTCGTCAGATCCAAGCAGCCTGCAATAAACCGTGAAGTGTGATCATTATATAGCAAAGAGACAAGAAATCGCCATAACACATCCGTACATGCGACTCTGAAAAAGAGGATTGATTCTCACAATACGCTGTAGTTGAAAGCTTTCAACTCGTGGGTAATAATAGGTTAGATGAAATAAGAACGTTTATCGGAAAACAACCCACAGCGTTAGCAAGCGATTGGTTGAAGTGGCTGCTGATATTGAACAAAGAGCTCATGAATTTCTGAGAGAAATCAGATCTCACAAATGAGTAAAACCTTGTGTGCCCAGATCAAGGGATTAATGCCGACAGATCAAGATTTGGTAAAGAGCTGTGATCTAGATGAACCCTTGATATGAAGAGAAGCAACCACATCTTTGGTGCAATTGGATCCATAGCGGCAACATCCACGCACTCTTATAAATAATGTAAGTGTGATAGGATTGTGATTGTGATGGATGGTTTGTTGCTACCCCTTTTGTACGTCTTTGTACCGGAGCCCACTGACCATTTTTCTACATATATGACCATCAATTTTCCGAATATCAAGGTGTTGCAAGCATCTCTGTTAATACGAACAAGAGGTGTTTAAAGGTCTTCCTGGAACAAGCAGTGTGGCCAGATATACGAACACGGGCAGCCAATAGAGATGATGAACTATACAACTCTGCACTACCTGAACGCATCGAATTCATCAAGAAGCTAATTCCGGCAGTATGTACAGGCTTGCCGATGATTTCTTCTTCCATTCTTATAAAAATATTATGAATTTTTTACAGATGCATTTGTGGTATCTTCTGAAATAGATCACTTCTTACGCTTTCAACAGTTTGTGTATTTCCAGTTCTGGGCAGCAATATTCTGTAACTTGATCATTTTTTCAATGTGACTATACCAAATACTTTCCTGGGGTATTTCTATCACCCTTGGGGTAGTGATTCGAAGGTGAATTAATGGAAGAGTATTTCCGTGAGAAAAAATGACCAACCAGCTTTCATCAAACGTGTACGCTGCTATAAATGTGTATGCATGGACCACGCTTTCGTTGTTGACTTGCATACTTTTTGTCTCCGATCGTCTAGCCGGGTCAGAAAGCTGTTATCAAGTGATTGATGTCATATTATTGACTATTCATCACAAATAATCCATTTGTTCCATGTAATTCATATGATGTCTCCATATGTCTGCATATACCCTGTTTCATTATTAATTGTACTATATTGGCGCACAACACGTCATGACCCACCTTTGTTAGTAACATCATACTAAACAGTGGTATAGAAGACGTTAGATTTATAAACTTGTCTGAGATGTTGAGATAATTGACGTTAGATTGGGTCCGTACAATACAGACGAAATAAATATTACTTAATGTAGACGAAAGCATGGAGGAAAGGTCGTTTGTCTTAAGTCAGGTAGACAAGAAAGCAATAACATTTTACAGGGAACTCGTAAACTTAAAGCTGCTATATTAGACCGAGTCTCCTTGTACATGGAATGTTTAATGGAACATCAGCGTATGTCTCTCTCTCCAGTTCTATTTCCTCATAAACGAAAGTTAATCTTGAGACGAACATAAAATGTAGAATAATGGTGGAGTTGAACAGCCATTCACCACTCACTCCCTCCAGTCTTTGAATAATATTTTATTATTTTGTGACACAAAATGGATATAGTTGATTCTTAGCTGAAAACATCCATTGGGTGCAAAAATCTCTCTTCACGGTAAACATACGCATTGTACAATGTTAATTTAATTCAGAAGGCTTGTGAATCAGTCTTAATATCAGCGAACAAGTTGTATGAATCATTCCTTGCGAAATTAATACGAAGGTCTCTACCTAGAAATTAACTACTAATGCATTTGAGAACCACGGAAAATATAGCAAGCGTTAAAATTCTATAAACACCAACAAATTCTTATAGTTAAAGCTTCCATAGTCCGTAGAACTACGATTAAGTTCTTAGTCTTGGCTTATACGTAATCAATGTCTATATATTTCGTTATCTCTTATGTTTCTCTACTCAGACTCGTGCGAGTCCCAAGGACGTCTTCGGAACAAGTGAAATGTGGTTCTTCTTGCCTGGCGGAAAGATGTGAATTTTCCGTAACTCTACCATGCACTACAACTCCTTTCACATTCTGTGAATGGAATCGAATTCATCATAACATCAGGGCGATACACAACGTAAATTCATTTAAAACAGTTGTGTGAAAGTTTTTGTGTGGCTAAACCTAAGCGAACTTACAAATTGTTTGAGACCTTCAAGCTTTTATGCTATTGTGTTACTGCCTGACTTATGTTATTTTCACTGTTGCAAATTCATATTAATCATATCTTATTATATTTGTGTAATAAATAATTATCTGGCATTTTAACAGAAAATACGGTACTGCGAATTATCCACTGATTATTTTAAATTCATAATCATTTTTCACCATCATTCTATTTAAATTATAGTCAGTGGACATATTTTTAAATTGTAATTATTATGTCATTTCCTTCCACCTCGTACCATTAGGGAACGATGACCTAGATGTTAGAACCATTTAAGAGCAGGCATCATCATCATCATCTAATTATCTAGGGGAGACCAAAGTCCGTTCGTATCGCCGATTATAACGCCTAGAAAGTATGCAAAGTCACTTAACTGCGTGGACGGACAAGTTGTCGCCAGAACTCCCAGCCATTCCAATGCAAGGATACCTGCGTTATCGCTGCTTTAGAGCGGATTGTGGCCTCCCCCAGGTTGAATATTCCTGCTGTGTGAATTGCAATGCGAACTGTCCGGCTCCATGGCTAAATGGTTAGCGTGCAGCCCTTTGGTTCACTGGGCAATGGCTTCGATTCCCGGCCGGGTCGGGGATTTTAACCTTAATTGGTTATTTCCAATGCCTCGGGAACTGGGTATGTGTGTCCTCCGTAAGTAGAAAATGGAAAACAATGAAAGAATGAGGAAAGTAAGAAAATATCAGTAAAAAGTCCAGAAAACAATTAATAAAACAAAAGTTGTTCTTAAAAGCAAGACTTACGTCCTCACCAGATAGTTCACTGTTATTTCAACATTTTTTATTGTTCTTCTTAATTTATTTACATGATATATATTTCAATATTACCTTCAAAGTCAGTACACTTTTAAGTGTATAGGTTTTATGCATTGTATTATCACATAATTAGGAATACATTTTTTGTATTTTTAGCATGACAAATACGTGGCCTTACATTAATCTGGTTGTATGTAGTGTAAGAAGCGGTCATCTGACCTTAATCCTGCGATAATAAATAAAATACCAATCAAAAATTATACCGCATGTCATAATTTCTCAATTATTTCCATAATTTCTTAGTATTTTTCTTGCCTTAATTGGAGATGTGAGTCAAGAGAAAGCTAGAAATTGAGACATGAGAAGTCTTTCTGCAAGAAAGCAGTTATGGAGGATACTGATCGTCGCTATGACTGTCGATTCAACGGATGGATGAAGGTAAGATGAGACATAGGTTAAGAATACTGAATTACGTGGGAAGTATTGAAGAGGGGAAACGTTCAAATGTAGAGTTCCTATGAAAAATAGGGGCATTTCTCGGCCAGAAAATAACTTTGTATTTATCTGACTTCTTCCAGAAAACGTATTATCGTGACGCAAAAATTTTGTTTCCACTCTGTAGACCAAGTTATTCTCAGTGTTGACGGTAGTAAATTATTCTTGTTGTTCCTAACCCTAGTAAACTGTTAAGAGTTTACATTGTAAGAGTAGGTTGGGATGAGTCTCTTGTGTTTTCGGCTCCATGGCTAAATGCTTAGCGTGCTGGCATTTGGTCCCAGGGTTTCCAGGTTCTATTCCCGGAAGGGTCGGTGATATTAACAGTCATTGGTTAACCCTGATGGCTTTGAGGCTGGTTGTGTGTGCCGTCTTCAGCGTTAGAATTCATCATAGGTAGCGTCCGAACCTCACAGATGCAGATGACTCCGACAGGCGTTGACCGGAGAGACTCTCATCACGCCTCCTCTGGCACCCCGCGCCATTATTATTATTGTTATTAGTCCCTATGTTGGTGAGATGCCAAATGAAACCTGCTTAGTTGTGCTAGCGCCACTGTCCCTTTGAAATACACCAAAGTTTCTTTCCACTCTACCTGATATCCCGCACTGTAGAGACCTCTCATTATGGCTACAATTACTACCGAAAAAAATTGTAAAGGTATAATATTATCCGTCCGCCTCTGTGGTGTAGTGGTTAGCGTGATTAGCTGCCACCCCCGGAGGCCCGGGTTCGATTCCCGGCTCTGCCACGAAATTTGAAAAGTAGTACGAGGGCTGGAACGGGGTCCACTCAGCCTCGGGAGGTCAACTGAGTAGAGGTGGGTTCGATTCCCACCTCAGCCATCCTGGAAGTGGTTTTCCGTGGTTTCCCACTTCTCCTCCAGGCGAATGCCGGGATGGTACCTAACTTAAGGCCACGGCCGCTTCCTTCCCTCTTCCTTGCCTATCCCTTCCAATCTTCCCATCCCTCCACAAGGCCCCTGTTCAGCATAGCAGGTGAGGCCGCCTGGGCGAGGTACTGGTCATACTCCCCAGTTGTATCCTCCGACCAAGAGTCTGAAGCTCCAGGACACTGCCCTTGAGGCGGTAGAGGTGGGATCCCTCGCTAAGTCCGAGGGAAAAACCGAACCTGGAGGGTAAACAGATGATGATGATGATGATGATAATATTATCCTAGTGAAATGAAATGAAATGACGTATGGCTTTTAGTGCCGGGAGTGTCCGAGGACAAGTTCGGCTCGCCAAGTGCAGGTCTTTTGATTTGACACCCGTAGGTGACCTGCGCGTCGGGATGAAGATGAAATGATGATGAAGACGACGCATACACCCAGCCTCCGTGCCAGCGAAATTAACCAATTAAGGTTAAAATTCCCGACCCTGCCGGGAATCGAACCCGGGACCCCTGTGACCAAAGGCCAGCACGCTAACCACTTAGCCATGGAGCCGGACATTATCCTAGTGAATCTTATAGAGCCCAGATCTTTAGGTAGTAATAGGATAGAATCCAAACTTTTTGAAGCGAGTGACAAGTAGGCCTATAGTCTAGCCCAGACACATTTCTACTATGATATTTGCATAAACATTAGGGGTACACATCTTTTTAATGCTATTTGTTCAGAGCGTCGACCTAGAAATACCTTTTGCCCCCAAAGGGGGACCGAGATCGATAGCTGCAGTCTCTTAACTGCGGCCAGTATCCAGTATTCAGGAGATAGTAGGTTCGAACCCCAATATCGGAAGCCCTGAAAATGGTTTTCCGTGGTTTCCCATTTTCATACCGGGCAAATGCTGGGGCTGTACCTTAATTAAGGCCACGGCCGCTTCCTTTCCACTCCTAGCCCTTCCCTGTCCCATTGTCGCCACAAGACCTATCTGTGTCGGTGCGACGTAAAGCAACTAGCAAAAAAATAGCCTAAAGGGGGTACACAATTAGAAATCCTAGAATTTATGTTACTCTTGCTACACCACGGAAGAGTGGGCGAGACCAGGGTTTCCCGAACGTTTTGTCTCTGAGGCCTCCTGAGCATATAGCATACGT
This sequence comes from Anabrus simplex, assembly GCF_040414725.1. Taxonomy (NCBI): domain Eukaryota; kingdom Metazoa; phylum Arthropoda; class Insecta; order Orthoptera; family Tettigoniidae; genus Anabrus; species Anabrus simplex. The sequence continues at coordinate 611,417,313 of NC_090265.1, read as the reverse complement.
TTCCGAGAACCCCTCAGCCACAGAACATAATCCTGCATTTAGTAAACATAAACATAATTTTGTAATGATACCATTTTTTGTGTAATTCATATAATATTTATTTATTTAAGATCGTTTCAACCACCTACGGGTTACGATTACACAACTTCGCCGACTGATGATGTTCTTTCTTTTTACGCCAATACTCTTTCATTCTCTGGCTCGCCTTTGCTCGTTCCTCATCCGAGACCACCCTTCTTGTTCTCCTCCGCTATTTTCCTTCTGAACACTGTTCTGTTTATAATATTTTCCTCCTCAATGCCATATTTTTTTATGAACCTGTTCAACATCTTTCAGCCATGGTACTTGGGTCTTTCTTCTTTCCTGGATGATGAGGATCTTATTTGCTAGGCGTTCAGGTCCCATTCTTCTCAGGTATCCATAGAAAGTTAGCCGCCTTTCCCATATCGAGGTTGAAATGTTTTCGCATTTTTCACACAGCCCTTGATTTGATCACAAACGGAAGGTAAACTCATTTCCTGTTGCTTTCTTGGGTCCGAGAATTTTCCTCAGAAATTTACGCTATTTATTTTCTATTTCGGTAATCCCTTTTCTGGTAATTGTCTCTTCTGCATAGAGGCATTCCGTGTTTCACCACGGTATTGTAGTGTCTAAGTTTGGCTTGATAGGAGAGGGATTTTTTTTTGCTAGTTGCTTTACGTCGCGCCGACACAGATAGGTCTTATGGCGACGATGGGACAGGGATGGGCTGGGAGTGGGAAGGAAGCTGCCGTGGCCTTAATTAAGGTACAGCCCCAGCATTTGCCTGGTGTGAAAATGGGAAACCACGGAAAACCATTTTCAGGGCTGCCGACAGTGGGGTTCGAACCTACTATCTCCCGAATACTGGATACTGGCCGCACTTAAGCGACTGCAGCTATCAAGCTCGGTGGAGAGGGATTTGGACTTATAAGTTTCCTGATATAGTCTGAATGAAATCTCCATCTTCTTTGCTCTTTCTTCGATATCTGGCTTCTCGTTGTTGTTGGGAGTCATAATCTCCCCTAGATATTTTAATTTGTGTACGCTTTTTATGTCACCATACTTGGTCTTCATTGGCCATGTTGGTTCTTTGGGATCTATGTTCATGTACTTAGTTTTCTCAAAGTACATTTGCAGTCCACACTTTTCTGCTGTTTCTTGCAAAACCTATATCTGTGTTGTGGCAGTCTCTAGATTTTCAGCGAATAACACTAACTCGTCTTACAAGTTGTCCATTTCATGACCGTATCGATGAGTATAATCAAGAAGTAAGTATAAATAACCACTTAATCGATACTTTATTATTGCCTCAGGCAAAATTGAATATAAATTAACACTTACAGGACATGTTTCAACTGTGTCACATCGTTACTTCACCAGGTCGCGCTCAAAGACAGACCCTCTTGACAGCGCAGAATAAACATCTTTTCCAAACAAGAACGAGAGGCAAGATGTCCTGTTCTGATGACCTCCATTTTTTAACAAAGGAGTCTCCAAAGAACTTTTATTTGTGCTTATTGTACTAAAGTTTTTTCTTCTCAATTTTTTCTTTATACAGCTGAAGAGGACCACTAAGTGGTCGAAACATGTCCTGTAAGTGTTAATTTATATTCAGTTTTGCCTGAGACAATAATAAAGTATCGATTAGGTGGCTATTTGTACTTACTTCTTGACTAACTCGTCTGCAAATGCAAGACACTCAGATTTAAGCCCAGCCTTTTTGTGTCCTATCTTGATTCCATTCGGGATATTTTCCTGACTCATTTCTTTTCGCCATTCCCTTATCACCTTCTTCAAGAAGGAGTTGAAAAGGAATGGGGAGAGACCATCTCCTTGCCTCACACCTGTCTTGATTTAAAGCGGTTCTGATAGCTCTCCAAGGAATTTTACTTGTGACCGGGTGTTAGTTCATGTCCGTTGTATTATATTAGTTGTTTTGTCATCAATTCCAAATTCTTTCAGCACTTTTATTAATATGTCCCTGACGACAGAGTCATATGCCATTTTGAAATCCACAAATGCCATAATTACCTCCTTGTTTGCTGTTAAAATTTTAGTTTTGATTAAAGTATTGATGGTAAATATCTGCTCCGCACAGGATCGTCCTTTCATTAATCCTGCTTGGTATTACGCCAACTCTTAATCTGTGTCACACTCTATTGGATTCTAGAGCTCTTTAGACAATATCTTGTATGCGACTGACAGGAGTGCTATGCCTCTATTGTTGTTAACATTGGTTTTGTATCCTTTTTTTATGTAACGGATGAATGATAGCACCCTTCCATTCATCTGGTATCTTTTCGGTTTCCCAAATATTTTGGAAGAGTCTCACTAACTGTTCTAATACTTTGTCCCCTGAGTGTTTTAGAAGTTGCGCCACGATTGAGTGCTTATGGTACATTTTGTTGTTTTTGAGGTTCTTAATGATTTATTTTATTTCCTCTTTGTCTGGTGGGGCTGAGTCGAAAGGTTTGAAAGTTTAACTTTATTTACATAAAGCTACTTTGTAAATGCACATAAATTATAAATCAATGTGAAACTTGGCTAATAATTGCAACAGTCTGGATCTGGAAGCTTATTTGAAAAAAATCACTTGTTGCAGTTGTTGGATCAGTAGGACAGATGGTGTTGTTTTCCAAACACCAGTCGTTTTACAAACGTGGTCAGTCGAACCAAAGATCCTCCTCTACATTAGCTCTGTTTCTGAATTTAGTTTACAATTTGTGTGGGAGCAGAAAAGGTACACTCATACAGGTATGTTGTCATGAATGGCATTTAACTGAGTATTTCCTTTGTAGAAATGGTAGGGTATAGGAGATGCCATGGACCCTAAAGACCCTAAAGTGGAGTTGTGATACATTCATGGAACTTCCTGGAGCTAAACTCCATCTGATTCTCCACCCATATCATATTTCAAGTTATTTTTCACTTTCTCTCTGCCAAGATACTTCGGCTAGTTGATCTTCATGTTCAGTTTCAAAGAAGGTATTTATGATCCACAATTTTTCTCAACCAGAGGCGGAAAATATGGTCTGAATGTGTATACTAGCAATTCCGAATGTCTCACAATTAAATCACTTACACTGCCTAATAGTATTAATTCTTTATCCGCTGCTAACTTGTATCATCTATCGGTCAAATTAAGAGTTACATATACTGCACTGCATGTAGGTAGCACAATAGTGAAGACGTAGTTCCTAAATTATTATTATTTTTTTTTTTTTGCTAGTTGCTTTACGTCGCACCGACACAGATAGGTCATATGGCGACGATGGGACAGGGAAGGGCTAGGAGTGGGAAGGAAGCGGCCGTGGCCTTAATTAAGGTACAGCCCCAGCATTTGCCTGGTGTGAAAATGGGAAACCACGGAAAACCATTTTCAGGGCTGCCGACAGTGGGGTTGGAACCTACTATCTCCCGAATACTGGATACTGGCCGCACTTAAGCGACTGCAGCTATCGAGCTCGGTGTTCCTAAATTTAGTAAATTGTCTATGAATTGTATGTGGCCAATAAAATTTCACTTTTCAAATACAGCTTATATTATTATTGCGGATCCGTTGGATTATCGTCGCGGACCACAGATTGAGAATGGATGGGCTAGACACTTCTTACTAGCCAAATTAGTTTGCATTCTGTAACTTTTTTTGATGGTTACCCATAAATAAAATCATGAATAAAAATATATAAATAAAATTACTCAAAAACTTAATAAAATTAATAAGCATAATTAACCGAAATGTCCGTAGTATGGGCGCCAGAGTTCACCAGAATGGATCCCTCGAATTTAGATAAGAGCATGATAAACTTTATATCCCAGGGCGTGTACATAATGCTGCGTACTGGTACATCTGCTGCAGGCCTTACCTAACCTCCTGAAAACGACTAATTAGGTAGGAACTGCACCTAGGTTCATCAATAACACTGATTCTAAAATAGCTAACTATATTCTTAACAAATTCCGTGCATGAGCACCTCATCAACATACAACATTATACATATAATACACACATAAAATATTGCTGGAAGACTCCATATTTACAACAACAACAACAACAACAACAAAACTAATGAAAATCGTGGGAAAACGAAAGCGAGAACTAAGCTACTATTTGTAGATAGTCCGATGAACAATTTACATGTATGAAGATAAATACCCTTCACTGTCTCTATATCAATTCGATTTACCGATTCTCATAATCGGCAGTTATCACATCACACAGATACTGTACCTTGTACTACTGTGTTCACATATTTTAACACTTGTTGTAAAGATATATACACACGTCTGTCGATCCTCAACATATAAATTTATGGAAAGTCTGAGATAGCTTTCACCAACATATAATGCTAGGCCGCCACAAGTGCTACAATACTTAATGCGCAAGCACTCTCCACAATCATCCACTTTCCACAAACATAACAAGACTACGCTCCACGAACGTTTGAAGTCCAGTCCATTGCAGCCGTGTCACTCCAGTACCGTGTATCAGTACCACTTCCTTCCCGTACAGTGCGTCAGTTGTAAATTTATGGAAAGTCTGAGATAGCTTTCACCAACATATAATGCTAGGCCGCCACAAGTGCTACAATACTTAATGCGCAAGCACTCTCCACAATCAGCCACTTTCCACAAACATAACAAGACTACGCTCCACGAACGTTTGAAGTCCAGTCCATTGCAGCCGTGTCACTCCAGTACCGTGTATCAGTACCACTTCCTTCCCGTACAGTGCGTCAGTTGTAGTTGTAGTTGTCTTCCTTCTCGTTCCTTTACAATCACCTCTACAATCACCCTTACAATCTTTCTCATACAATCTCCTGGTTGCCGCCGTATGATCAACCTTTATAGACATCAACATCCCCCTCCTCTCAGATGAGACGTCTTGATTGGTGCTTGCCCACCAATCATGAGTGAACCTCTTGTCAAGACCAAGCCCTGAACTACTTCTTCCTCCCAAGACAATAACAAACTCTCGGGAGTTTTACATGAATCATCAAATTTCCCTGGTACAACAACAAGCTCATCTCATCAGGCTGGGATATATACATGACTCATGAATTTCCCGACACAAGTACATCACAACAGACACTGGGGTAGCCATATGACTCATTCGAATTACCAGAGTTATTAAAGCAATGTTTTCCCACTCGCGCAAAACAAATTACTCATACCTACATATGTGGATATCTTCCAGCTTATAAATATAAAGGACAAAACATACAAATGAAATACCGATAATAATAATAATAATAATAATAATAATAATAATAAATCGAATACAGACAATAATATCTCTAATTTCTACATATAATTCTGGGGTGTGATATATGTACTATCACAATTCTGACCTGTTACTACCCAAACATCCAGGCTCAAGAGGAGAACTGCCTGTTCAATGCGATAAAGATGTGCTTCGTTTCTTCGATTCTCTGTCAGCACGTTGATAAAATTTAGAGACGTGACTATCGTGTTGTCCTGAAATCCACTCTACCAAACATTTAAAAATAGGGTAACCCATAGTGCTTACCAAGCTAAGGCATAGCGTTATTTTCCGTAGCTCCTGGACAAGTCTGACCAAACATATAAATATTATGAATCCATGGTTATTAATCCTAGCATGAGACGTTTACTCAAATCATACACTGTACGATATTGCAGTCATGAAGGTTTTCGGATGTGTGTGATGTGTATGATCGGCATGGTTCCCTCCAGAGGTTAAGCAGAACAAAGTTCATGAAACATAGTCTCCTTGAAATTTTTCTCTTTCACACGGAAAACACTCGAAAAATATCTTGTTTATTATCCTGGAACTTACGACTATCAGTTTAAATAAAACCACTCTCTTTCCTCAGCATTTTTCCCATATCAGAGCACATGAGTCATAATTTATTATTATTATTATTATTATTATTATTATTATTTATCCCAGTCATTGTCATCATCATCATCATCATCTGTTTACCCTCCAGGGTCGGTTTTTCCCTCGGGCACAGCGAGGGATCCACCTCTACCGCCTCAAGGGCAGTGTCCTGGAGCTTCAGACTCTGGGTCGGGGATACAACTGGGGAGAATGACCAGTACCTCGCCCAGGTGGCCTCACCTGCTATGCTGAACAGGGGCCTTATGGAGGGATGGGAAGATTGGATGGGACAGGCAAGGAAGAGGGAAGGAAGCGGCCGTGGCCTTCAGTTAGGTACCATCCCGGCATTCGCCTGGAGGAGAAGTGGGAAACCACGGAAAACCACTTCCAGGATGGCTGGGGTGGGAATCGAACCCACCTCTACTCAGTTGACCTCCCGAGGCTGAGTGGACCCCGTTCCAGCCCTCAAACCACTTTTCAAATTTCGTGGCAGAGCCGGGAATCGAACCAGAGCCTCCGGGGGTGGCAGCTAATCACGCTAACCACTACACCACAGAGGCGGACCCCAGTCATTGTAATCATTATAAATAAGGCTTTTGGATTTATGGCTCGCCTCTTACCCGGAGGCCCCGGATTTGATAACGGCCCAGGTCAAGAATTTTTAAATCTGAGGGCTGGTTCGAGGTCCATTCATTCTACGTAAGAGCAACTGAGGAGCTATCTAACGGTGAGATAGTGGCCCCGGTCTGAAAAGTCGAGGATAACTGCCGAGAGAGTTCATCGTGCTGACCAGGCCCTGCAGCCCTCAGGGATAAGCACCGGTCGCTTGGTAAACCAAAGCTTTACTGTATTCTCACGGACTATCTTTATGATTTTCGGAGACATCGAGGAATGAAATGAAATGGCCTATGGCTTTTAGTGCCGGGAGCGTCCGAGGACAAGTTCGGCTAGCCAGATGCAGGTCTTTTGATTTGACGTCCGTAGGCTACCTGCGCTTCGTGATGAGGATGAAATGATGATGAAGACGACACAGACACCCAGCCTCCGTGCCAGCGGAATTAACAAATTATGGTTAAAATTCCCGACACTGCCAGGAATCGAACCCTGGAACCCTGCGGCCAAAATCCAGCACGCTAACCATTTAGCCATGGAGCAGGGCATCGAAGAATGTTTCCCCGCAGGAGTTTTATTACATTCCCGTAAATCTACTAACATGATCATGACGGAAGAAGAAGTACGAAGTATAGTACCCGCCACATGATGCCATACACTAAAAAGCACATATCGCCGCAATATTCTCTTTTTTATTTTAATGGCTCATCACTGCTGCCAACTTGACTAGTTACATATTGCAATTACGATACATAACCATCAACAAACTCGATGTATCAATAACGAGGTAGCCTTACCCAAGTAAATGATTAATCAAGATATTCATAATTAAGTCTTTTTTCAAGCTCAATGAGGAATTAAGGAAATAAACAAGTCTCTCTCACCCTCACTCAATTTAATGTTATCTATTTCTACGTTTGTTTTAATGTACGCATTACTATAACCTTATTTTTTCTATGTTTGCCTGGTGTAAATAATTCAGCTCCCTTCTTGAAATTTGCTGTTACTTGTTGGACTGAAGTGAAATCACGGTGCAATATATATTACGTGTACATATGTCGTGATAATAAAAATCCACAGCCTGTTTCCAGTCTGTGACCGGGTCAGGAATGGAATTCATGAAGCCCACAACTTGCGGTGAGGATAGGAATTGTGCCGGCTGCAGCCTGTCGCACTCCTCTGGGGCAATGATTAATGAATGATAAATTAAATGAAAAGATATTGGAGAGTGTTGCGGGAATGAAAGATGACAGGAAAAACCGGAGTACCCAGAGAAAAACCAGTCCCACCTGCGCTTTGTTCAGCAAAAATCACACATGTAGTGACAGATTTGAACCACGGAACCCAGCATTGAGCGGTCGGCGCGCTTCCATCTGAGCCACGGCGGTTCCTGACATGTGCCGTAAGTCAATAATGATACACGAAGTCTAAGTCTGCAAACCGCACCAACGTCGTGAGAATACAAGACAAGTTTAGGTTAGACTGATAACGGAATTTCCTTCCATTTCAACTGAATTGATCTTTACAGAGGAGGTAACGTTTCTTTCCTTTCCGGAGGAGTTCTTGAAATTTTTCTTGCTTCTTATAAATCTAATTGAATTCTATACACCGAGCTCGATAGCTGCAGTCGCTTAAGTGCGGCCAGTATCCAGTATTCGGGAGATAGTAGGTTCGAACCCCCACTGTCGGTAGCTTTCCGTGGTTTTCCATTTTCACACCAGGCAAATGCTGGGGCTGTACCTTAATTAAGGCCACGGCCGCTTCCTTCCCACTCCTAGCCCTTTCCTGTCTCATCGTCGCCGGAAGACCTATCTGTGTCGGTGCGACGTAAAACAACTAGAGAAAAAAAATCTATACATACATCATCATCATCATCATCTGTTTACCCTCCAGGGTCGGCTTTTCCCTCGGACTCAGCGAGGGATCCCACCTCTACCGCCTCGGGGGCAGTGTCCTGGAGCTTCAGACTCTTGGTCGGGGGATACAACTGGGGAGAATGACCAGTACCTCGCCCAGGCGGCCTCACCTGCTATGCTGAACAGGGGCCTTGTGGAGGGATGGGAAGATTGGAAGGGATAGGCAAGGAAGAGGGAAGGAAGCGGCCGTGGCCTTAAGTTAGGTACCATCCCGGCATTCGCCTGGAGGAGAAGTGGGAAACCACGGAAAACCACTTCCAGGATGGCTGAGGTGGGAATCGAACCCACCTCTACTCAGTTGACCTCCCGAGGCTGAGTGGACCCCGTTCCAGCCCTCGTACCACTTTTCAAATTTCGTGGCAGAGCCGGGAATCGAACCCGGACCTCCGGGGGTGGCAGCTAATCACACTAACCACTACACCACAGAGGCGGTTTAGGATTTGCAATCGTGAAATTACCAACGTTTCGCCCCAGTGCAGCAGCCGGCTCATCAGTTGGATTGCTACAGCTTTCCAAGACGCTGGCAGCTAGTGGGCCGTTGAGACACTACTACAAGCCTCCTATGTAGGACAACGCAGTGACGGTGCACTAAGGGAAGCTTTGGCATTATTCGAACCAGCCATAATTCTAAATACCTGGTATTACCCAAGGAAAATATTATTTGCGTATACCCTCAAACGTACCACTAGTGATTTTCACAATACGTTACGGCAGTGGCAGTACGTACAATTTCGCAGGTCACGAAGAAGTGATGACTACATAGTGCCAACCAAAATGAACAGTAACTGTAAGACATCGTATCAGCAAGCAGGTTGTCCGACTCGTTGGCTGAATGGTCAGCGTACTGTCCTTCGGTTCAGAGGGTCCCGAGCTCGATTCGCGGCCGGGTCGGGGATTTTAACCATCATTGGTTAATTCCAGTGGCCCGGGGGCTGGGTGTTTGTGCTGTCCCCAACATCCCTGCAACTCACACACCACACATAACACTATCCTCCACCACAATAATGCGCAGTTACCTACACATGGAAGATACCGCCCACCCTCAACGGTGGGTCTATCTTACAAGGGCTGCACTCGGCTAGAAATAGCCACAGGAAATTTTTTGCAAGTAGGGTCCCTAGTCTATATGATTAGTGACACTGTATCGAACCCAACAGTTAGAAAACAACTATAAATCACCACCTTCAGTACTAAAAGGGGAGAAAGAGTAAGGTAGCAGAGACTATACCTCCTTGCACTTTTTTGGTCATTTCTATTCGTATCTATTTATATACCTCTTGACAAAGCCAAATCGTGACATAGGTTTTCTATCACCGGGCGAGTTGGCCGTGCGGTTAGCGGCGTGCAGCTGTGAGCTCGCATCCGAGAGATAGTGGGTTCGAATCCCACTGTCGGCAGCCCTGAAAGTGGTTACCCGTGGTTTACCATTTTCACATCAGGCAAATGCTGGGGCTGTACCTTACTTAACGCCACGGCCGCTTCCTTCCTTTTATCCTAGGCCTTTCCTGTCTCATCGCCGTCATAAGACCTATCTGTGTCGGTACGACGTAAAGCAAATTGCAAGAAAAACGTTTTCTATCTCTACATCTCACGCCAATTTGTAATTCATTTGTATTTTTTTCTTTGTATATTATTTCCCTGTGTCTTCTAATGACAACGTTCTACTAACTGTTCTTTGTTTTAATATGAGTACGCACTTGAAATGAAATGGCGTATGGCTTTTAGTGCCGGGATGTGTCCGAGGACTTCGGCTCGCCAGGTGCGGGTCTTTTGAATTGACGCCCGTAGGCAATCTGCGTATCGTAATGAGGATGAAATGATGAAGACGACACATACACCCAGTCCCCATGCCAGGGGAATCAACCAATTATGGTTAAAATTCCCGACCCTGCCGGGAATCGAACCCGGGGCCCCTGAGACCAAAGGCCAGCACGCTAACCAATTAGCCATGGAGCCGGACAGTACACACTTAAAGCTCCAGGAGGGCTTCTATTAAAGAATATGTTAGGATGGCTTTGGTAGAAATACGCATTGAACATTGAATTAAATTACTCTACAGAGTTTGTCGTCTCCTTCCATTTCTTCGCAAATTTCTGGCCCCGTAAGGTTGGTAGAAATGGGGTATTTAGAATCCATAATCACAGAAATGTATCATTAAATCAAGCTCCAGTTTGAATGTCATCAAGTAACTTATAACGAATTCAACAATTTTTCAACTAGTAAAAATGTAAAAGGAAATAAATTCAAAATTTTTAAATCCTGTGTGAAGTATTCTTTAGGTAACCCAAATTCAGTAATTTTACGGTACTAACATGGCAAACTTCATGCTTCTCAAGAGCGCACTTTGTTTATTATCATGTTGGAGTTTATAAATCGAGTATTTATTTTTCATTGTTATTTAGAGAACCCTCCTACTCAGCAGGCGATGCATCCCCGATAATGCCGACAGGGTATCAAACCCTCAATCTTCAGCTCAAAAGTCCAGCGCTCTACCATGAATTACTCTGACCAGATATTCTGAGGTTTCAAAATAAGATACCCTTTCTAACACCATGTTATTTTCCGCAAGAAATCCCTCTCATTAGATCATATTGATACTGGTATTCGAAATTCGATCGGCTGGTTGGAAAGCCTGCAGATAATATTGCCTAACACCATTCTCACCTCTCTCCCCTAAGTTAATGAGATATGTTATTACTTTTAAAACTCATACCTTGTCTTTCTTATAGCGGTGCGATAACTCAACCCCGGATTGAGCAATATTCCAAATTCCTTTCCTCTCATATATCGTGACGAGAGCGCTAGGTATTTGCTAGGGAGAGCCATAAAACTGACTTTTACATTTATATATTAGAAAGCGTCGTAAATTAAATCGTCATTTGTGAAAGTAATTACCTTAAGATTTATTGCTTTCCTGGACGCGTAAGTCCTTTTAACTCGAGAACATTTTATTGCGGGGCCGACGTCAGCATAAAAGCTAAAGGGATAAACTGCTTCTCAGGCAGTGGATGCTAGAGCTCAATTTCCAGCTTTTCAGGACTAAGCGCTGTCTACAATTGGCAGAAGTAGTTAGAATGTCACATCTTGGAGCAGAAATATTTCAATACTCCGGGTATCGTCAACTGGTTTCATAGTAATGCAGTCCTTGACTTCAAAAGCCATTTGAACATCAAACGAGCTTAACATGTCTCTTTCGTGTGTTGGACGTCCAAGAAGAATCGATTAACGTACCAGCCGGCAAATAGAAGGATTTTGGTTCTAGTCCCGAAGATAGTTACTCTTACATTTTAGAATCACGAGCGCTACCCTCGGGAGCCATTTTCCTTCAACACGTCTACCTCACGTTTATTATAATAAACTGATCAGCAGTCCAAGATAATTATGATGACTTATATATATTTCCGTGACACTGCTGGAGGTCGACCTTTTTCATTTTCGTCTTCCTCACTGATGGCATTGCCATCGTCCGCATCTTCGCCGTCACGTTTTATCACAACATCTCCAACATCGTATTCGCTGTCACATTCATTGTCCAGAAAGTCATTATCTGTGTCACTATCAAATTTTAAAAATCAGTTTCATCATTGCAAAGGCATCTTCTCTTTCGCGGTGCAGCCAAATTTTTTTTATTCTGTTTGAAAGCGCAGACAGGATATAGGCTATATCATCATTGCTAGAAAACAAACTTCCTTGAACTTCTGACGCAACATTGGAACTGATCGTTCGTTGCACGCATTTTTATGGGCTTAGCAAAGTGAGCGCTGCGCGAAACCGTAAATTTACGGATTTAGTACGGGTGGCTCATCATCGCACAACGTGTATTTACGGGTTTAGTACGGGTGGCTCATCATCGCACAATGTGTATTTACGGGTTTAGTACGGATGGCTCATCATCGCACAACTTGTATTTACGGGTTTAGTACGGGTGGCTCATCATCGCACAACGTGTATTTACGGGTTTAGTACGGGTGGCTCATCATCGCACAACGTGTATTTACGGGTTTAGCGGCGATTGGGCTCAGATTTTTTTTTTTTTTTTTTTTTTTTTGCTTTACGTCGCACCGACACAGATAGGTCTTATGGCGACGATGGGACAGGGAAGGGCTAGGAGTGGGAAGGAAGCGGCCGTGACCTTAATTAAGGTACAGCCCCAGCATTTGTCTGGTGTGCTAATTGGAAACCACGGAAAACCATTTTCAGGGCTTCTGACAGTGGGGTTCGAACCTACTATCTCCCGAATACTGGATACTGGCCGCACTTAAGCGACTGCAGCTATCGAGCTCGGTGATTGGGCTCAGTTTTAGATGGGTTGCGTATCTTCATGAATTTCAAGGGGCTGGTGTAACAGTCGTTAAATATAAATATTTGATATTTTAATATTTATTAATTGATACATTTCAACATATAGCTTCGTTCTCACGAACATCGTTACAGCGAAAGCAGGGTTATATCCACCACCGTAACCTTACGATGGAAATGAACTGAACTTTCGCAGCTAAATGAGAATGAAAACAAAATTACTTTGAACTGCTGCGTTCATATCCACCAGCGAATGTTTACATGCGCGTATATGGCCCCCAATTAATAACGGGTTAATGTCAGCGGTGTTGTGAACGTGCTTTCGTGTGTCTAACAACGGATTTGTCTACATCCAATAATCCCATACACACTAAGCCTTATAAATGGATGTATTTAATCATAATGTAAGTATATTTACATCTAAAATATTGTATATGCAGGATGAGTCAATAAAAAGTTCCGCCTCAAATAACTAAAGAGACCAATCTCGATAGCTGCAGTCGCTTAAGTGCGGTCAGTATCCAGTGTTCGGGAGATAGCGGGTTCAAACCCCATTGTCAGCAGCCATGAAGACGGTTTTCCGTGGTTTCCTATTTACACACCAGGCAAATGCTCGGGCTGTATCTTAATTAAGGCCATGGCCGCTTCTTTCCCACTCCTACTCCCTCCCTGTCCCATCGTCGCCATAAGACCTATCTGTGTCGGTGCGACGTAAAAGCAAATTGTAAAAAAATACTAAAGATCCCTTAAAGATATCGGCATTCCGTTTTCATGCACTCAAATGGCATTAGAGATTCGTAAACAATATGTCTCACTTTTCTGGAGAATTATTAATGCGCCCATCTGCGTCCAGGTACGACACACACAAAAATACTCCGGTAGCTCGTTAATATCTCAGGGTAAATCTTCATGAAATAACTCGGCTTTACGTGAATTCAAAGATAAAATCGACCTTGTGCGAAAATAATTCATCTCCAGATGAACGTCTCCATCCTATCGCATTTTCTATCACCGCAGGTACCATGATTAATCGCAAAAATCAACTTAAAACTAGATTAACCTACAACAACTACCTATAAATCAGTTACTAACATATTTAAAAAATTGATAACAAAAAGTTGATTAAATTAATTGAATTATGAAGAAAAGAGAAAGTAAGTAAGAGAAAGCAAGTTTCTCCAATATCTGTCCATAAAATAAATTAACATTGTGTCTGCATTACATTTAAGTCAGCGCTGGCTTAGTAAAGTTGAATGTCAATCCTGACATGAGCTAACATCTCGTTTCATATTTTCATTTGATGTAAAAATATTCAGTTATCCATTCACATCAATTAAATAATAATCAAATTTCAAAGAAATTAAATCAATCAAATCACTGATTAATATACACTTTAATTTATCTTTAAATGTTTTCTTATAAGTCACGTAATCTAAATTGTTTTACTTCAAGCGCGAAATGCGATAGTAAAAGACTCTATCTTTTGTAGGAGAGAAACACGCACGCACACACACACACACACACACACAATAGTCCAATCGGTTAGTTCACTCACACATTCATACACCATAATGCGAACAATCAGTATGAACGGTTCTTTGTTCCCAAAATTATTTATTGTACTGCAGGAACCGACCGGAATCTTCGGTCCTCTGGTTTCAAAAAATATTTAAAGCAGAAAACATCGTTGTCACTATCACAAAAATAGTAAAACTGGGGAAAACATAACTGAAAATATGGTTTAGAGAGGAATAGTCAATCAATAAATCAATCAATCAATCACTACTGATCTCCATTTAGGGCCGTCGCCCAGGTGGCAGATTTCCTATCTGTTGTTTTCCTAACATTTCTTAAATGATTACAAAGAAACGGGAAATTTATTGAACATCTCCCTTGGTAAGTTATTCCAATCCCTAACTCCCCTTCCTATAAACGAATATTTGCCCCAGTTTGTCCTGTTGAATTCCAACTCTATCTTCATATTGTGATCTTTCCTACTTTTAAAGACACCACTTAAACTTATTCGTCTACTGATGTAATTCCACGCCACCTCTCCACTGACAGCTCGGAACATACCACTTAGTCGATCAGCTCGTCTCCTTTCTCCCAAGTCTTCCCAGCCCAAACTTTGCAACATTTTTGTAACGCTACTTCTTTGTCGGAAATCACCCAGAACAAATCGAGCTGCTTTTCTTTGGATTTTTTCCAGTTCTTGAATCAAGTAATCCTTTTTAGGGTCCCATACACTGGAACCAGACTCTCTTTAGGGTCCTACCGGAAACATATATGCCCTCTCCTTTACATCCTTACCAAAAACCCTAAATACCCTCATAACCATGTGCAGACATGTGCAGAGACCCGTACCCTTCATTTAAAATCATATTTATTTGATTATCCCAATGAAGATCCTTCCTCATATTAAGACCTAGGTACTTACAACGATCCCCAAAGGGAACTTTCACCCCATCAACGCAGTAATTAAAACCCCTATCCTATCTGTTAAACTCACACTTTTAACGCCGTTTATCGTCATACCATTGCCTACTGTCTATCTCACAACATTATCGAGGTCATTTTCCAGTTCCTCACTACCGTTTAACTTATTTATTACTCTGTACAGAATAACATCATCTGCAAGAAGCCTTATTTCTGTTTCCACTTCTTTACACATATCATTGATACATATAAGAAAACATAAAAGTCCAATAATACTGCCTTGAGGAATTCCGCTCTTACTTATTACAGGGACAGATAAAGCTTCGCCTAATCTAATTATCTGAGTTCTATTTTCTAGAAACATAGCCACCCATTCAGTCACTCTTTTGTCAAGTCCAATTGCACTCATTTTTGCCAGTAGTCTCTCATGATCTACTCTATCGAATGCCTTAAATAGGTCAATCGCAATACAGTCCATTTGACTTAATACAAGATATCTGTTATATCTTGCTGGCATCCTACAAGTTGAGCTTCAGTGGAATAACCTTTCCTAAACCCAAACTGCCTTCTATCAAACCAGTTATTAATTTCGCAAACATGTCTAATATAATCAGAAAGAATGCTTTCCCAAAGCTTACATGCAATGTATTGTCCCCTTCAAAATTGGTAAAAGAATTAATATTTTAATATCTCAGTGTGTTAAAATATTATTTCATCAGCCAGGGTGGTAATTTTCCCAGTTCAGTATCACCGTGAGGCGAGAGACTCGAAACCGGAATTTCCAAGATGAGAGAGGAGAGCTGGAATATTTTTTATGAGCCTGATAGCCAGCTGTATGCCACGTGACCGGCGGGGGAGATTTCCGAACCCAGTCGATCGATAATGTCAAGGCCGTCCTACATCTAACTGTACCAACCAATAAAATTATAAAACCCGCTCGAGTGCAAGTTATGAACCAATCAGAAAGGATTACGGCTACACACCCTCATCTCAAGACAATTATTATGGTGTTTCCCAAAAGAACTCTTCATTCTGCATTCTTCATTGTTCATGCTTCATTCTTCTACTGTGAATTCGCGTCTTAGCCTGCGTCTAATTCTGAATGCTTCTTATGACTGCTGCTACTTGGAAAATTTGCCGATGCTAAATTAATAGACCTCCCTGGATTCGATTATTTGGCAGTTCAGATTATTATAAAAGTTTGATCTACGAATTTAGAAGACCATCAGAAACGATACGTATTAATAACATTTCTCATCGCATGTGTGTTTTGGACACGTTTTTAGACTTGTTTGTTAGTTTCAGCTTATTCTTTACTGGAAAAACAGAAGAGGAAGACTCTGTGGAGCTCGAAATATTTTCAAGATGCCAGCACACCAGCCAAAGGAAGTCCGCTGTCATTCCATGTTCGTCCTCGCAGCTGCTATGATGTGCTAAAACGTGAGGCAACTTCGGACATGAGGGGGACGGAGTTCGATGGTGGGTGACCTGTCCCATGTCTAAGGTCATCGGTCAAAATCCAGCTTCAACATTCACTTAAGTAAAAATTAAAATTAAACCCATAAATCTGTGTACCTAAAATGTAGACATTACTCTTCCTTATTCATTTGCTTAGATTTCTGTTAGTATTGCAGTAGTTAGACATTTCATTTCTTCTTTCCTGGGTACGAGGTAGTTTGATGTTGTGTGTGAATGTGTATTGGACTCTATTAGATAGTCAATGCTGTGTGTATGTCTTCGAAATGTATTCTTACTGTCCCAATTCAGTAGTACAGGAGTATATTAAAATAACAGACCTCTCCGATAATTATGATTTAATTTGAAATTAAATAACAATTTATTTAAAATCATGTGGGACAGAATATTAGTATGTTTCTTTACGTCATATTTTCCTCGACGATATTGCGATATTTGGAGGGATTTCAAACATGTTAGAGTCATCAGATAATTTCATCAAGCTTTAGCATACGCGGATATGTGACCACGCAGGTTAATAATAATAATAATAATAATAATAATAATAATAATAATAATAATAATAATAATAATAATAATTTAACTTCATCTCGTGTTAAAAGACAAAATAAGGTCATAAGTGTAAATTTTGTTTGCTCTTATATGACGTTAATATGTGCTCTAATTAAGCAGATGTGAGCCTGGAATACGGCCGAATCCTGACGGATCATTTACTGAATTTTTCTGCGTTTACTGTGTTTTTGCATTGTTGCATTTATTGTACTTGTTACAGTTGTTATACTTGTGATATTTGTGGACTTGGGAGATGGATCAATTATTAGGTGTTTTATTTATGGATCTATTAGTTGAGTCTAATGAGAAGAGAATATGTTACTAAACATAATTTCTTCAACTGGAGCACGTGTTATTTGATAGTCATGATATTAGGTGAATAATAATAATGTCGCAACTCATGGACCATAGACGCGAATATTTATTTTAACCTGCGATAAGGGCGTGCTATATAATATTTTAGGATGATATTTATCTCTAACATTCTCTTGAACATTGTTGTTGAATTTAATTTCATTATTGAAGTGATAATCCTGACGTCATCACAGTCCAATTCGTCGCAATGGTATTTCTTTAGCCGATACCGTCATCTGAAATCTTCCATGATTTAGATTAAAATTTAAAAATAATAATCAAGGACTAGTATTCGTTGTAAATATTATTTAATATTCCCGTGTACCCTAGTGTGAGTGTGATGTGTTTATCAATATTTTGTGAATTGTGATATTTTCATTGACGACATTTGACTTGATGTCTTATCCACTGCGTGTGTTCTGATCGATTTTTCATGATTTTGTGTCGATTATATCTTATGGAGATGTGAATATTTAGTAAATTTTATTTCAAAATAAGATAGAATAGGGCTTGATGTATCAGAAAAAAGTGAATAAGCAAGGGTTATGCCAGTGGATGGAACTCACGAAGTCAATAATTGTAACCTTTACAAAGTTAAAAATTTTCAACGCAGGTGATATTAATGAAAGGCGCTGCGTCCAATTAATGTAAATTTTAGGAAGAATCTTATGATGATAATTGTAGAAATATTCTAAATGAATTTAAGATTTGAAAAAAATATTGTGAAAAGAATTTCGAGAGGAGAATTTTATTTTGATATTTGTCATTAATGAGAGAAAGAATTAATCCTATTATTGTCAATTATTGAGTCGAAGAAATATTTATTTACTTTTTAAAATAATCTGATTTAATCAGAGAAGGCCTTCTCACAAAAATTTAATTTATTATTAATTTATTCAGTCAATGTAGGCTAATATTTGTCTATATAATTACAGATATTCATATTCGTTGATTTGAGGAAGAAATTCCGAATTTTCAAAGAAACCGGCTGAGAAGAAACAAAAATATAATACAGGATTTTGTTAAAATTTGAGTTTTTGTGAAGAGTGCTAGTTTTAATAAATGTTAAAACCCTATTTTAGTGTTTATTTTTATAGCCGCTAGTCCTTAAGCTAACCCTACCCTTAAAAATTTTTGCATAGCCAGAAAACGAACGGTCTGCGACTGAGACTCTCGTTCTCCGGCTGAGTAGCCAGGTAAAAAGTGGACAGTATGTCAAACTGACTGGCCTGTAATTTTCAGCTTTATGTCTATCACCATTTCCTTTATACACAGGGGCTACTATAGCAACTCTCCATTCCCAGTCTCAATCGAGTAAGCAGTGTGGACATATGTGCTGAGCGTGTGCTGAAGTAAGGGGATAGCGCTAGAACTCTATCGAGTGAGGATTGGAAGTTGGCAATGGAGGAGGAAGAAGAAAAGAGGATTTGAGTAAGAGGATGAAGGGTGAGGAAGTAGGGGTGATGGCAGGGCTGCTGGTGGCGGTGGTGCTATCAGCGCTGCTCATAATAGGTGGAGTAGAGTTAAACCCAGGGCCAGGCCCAATTTGTACCCTAGAGTGGGAAGGGATAGAGGTGCTAAAAAGTGGTGAAGGAGGCGTGTCAGACAGACCAACTGAAGGAGATGATACATGATCATTCCAAGGAGCTAAAGAACTTGAGACATTGCGTTAAATATGAGGTGAACGAGTTGAAGGAAAAGGTGGGGAGAAAGGAGGCGGAGATGGAAAAAATGTGATCGAAAGTCCAGTTACTGAATGGGGAGGTGGCGAAACTAAAGAGAGAAATGGTCGATGGGATTCAGGAACGAATGAGGAAAAAAAATTATATACGGAGTTGAAGAAGCAGCGAAAGAAGATAAGGTGGCATTAGTTTATAATGTAGTGAACTTGATACGGGACAGAATGAAGATCAGTTTTAGTGAAGTAGATATTGATGAGGCAGAGAGAGTGGGAAGAGTGAAAGGTGGAGGTGGGAGACCAATTAAGTTCACGCTGATATCTACCCCGATGGCGGACACTGTCGTACGAAACGCAGGGAATTTAAAGGAAGAGAAGATATGGTTGAAACAGGATATAGGTAGTGATGCGAGCAGAGAGCTGAAAGTGTTAAGAAGACATATGTGGTGTGCGAGGAAACAAGGGTTGAGAGCGTTCATTAGGGGGAAAAAGCTGGTGGTGGGAAATGGCCGCTGGGTAAGAGAATGGTCAATGGAAAGGTTGCAACTCTCCATTCATTTGGTATATATCCTTCATGCAAACAATAAGCAAATAAGTACTTCAGATATGGTACAATATATCAACCCATTGTCTTCATTATATCCCCCGAAACCTTATCAATTACAGCTACTTTTCTAGTTTTCTAAATGTTAATGCTTCTTTAGTGTTAGTCACCTCCTCTAACTGGACATTATCGTTGTAACTAACAATCTTTACATACTGCTGACTGAATAATTCTGCCTTTTGAAGATCCTCGCTTACACACTCCCCTTGTTCATTAATGATTCCTGGAATATCCTTCTTCTGCCTTAAAGTATCTATACATACTCTTCCATTTTTCACTGAAATTTGTATGACAGCCAATTATGCTTTCCATCATGTTACCCTTAGCGGACTTCTTCTTTGCTTCCGTTCTCTGAAGACAACTATGTCCAGTTTTTTATTCGTGGACCACATACGGTGATAAAACTTGTCTTGAAGACATCCCTCCACGCATAACAATAGAACTACTTCACATACCTCCAGATACCACGGGCATAATTCAACCGGTAGGCAAATTCTTCTGGCAGTGGAAAGCCTTTTACCGTCAATTAGCAGAAATTCTAACTTCTCGTAATGACGTTAAAGTTCAGATTCACTACGGAGACAATTCTTAAACTGCAGTCTTCCATACATTTTCAGTTATCATCTCCACGGTTTTGCGATATGACAAAATATTCATAGTTTGCAACGAATTACATAAGAGAGCGACCTCTCGAGTTCGTAGTGTCCTAAATATTGTTTTGGGGAAGGTGAAAGAAACGTGTAAATAGCAGCGCGACAGTGAAGCTCTAATTCGTTGTGCTCGATGTACAAAAACTTGTGTTATCATCATGCAATTTATAGCAGTAATTTCTGCGATACTTTTGCGAGTGACTGACACAGCTTCAGAGCGGGTCGAGAGACTGCATGCATATACGGGCTCGTCGCACCATAACTCCGAGCTAGCTCAGGGTTGTCCTGCTGCGCCACCCGTCATGCTTGCGTACCAGGATTTCAGGTACGATTTCAGAGCCTTGCAGTTAAATCTGGAAGCCGATTCTCTGCATGCTATCCTCTTACAGTACAACGATTGTGTCAAATTTCAGGATAGGTTTCGTCCTGTCTTACCTGTTGCTTCCCTTGTGAGAAGCCAGTGTCAATGATCACGGCCCTCAAGATTCTGTACATGTTAGGTTTTGTAGTGTTTAATTCATATTACTGAGTTAAAATATGGTTTAAAATATGGATGTCTTATTGCACTAGGATGATTATTATATGAGACGTCACTTCTTATTTATAGAACACTCTCTGGAAGAAAACAAAATATTATATAATTACTGTCAAAATTGGGAAATGTATAAAATTAAAGAGAATAAACAGTTATCTTTTTTCGAAAAACACCTTAGTGCAGTGCTTCTGAGTGTTTTGGAAGGTGCTACTCATAGGCCTGGTCATGTTGCAATACCACTTCCTGGCCCCTTGTAAAGAGTAACGGCAAAATACGTCGCTCCTTATTCTACCAAATACGACTCATTTTGGCGCCGTATCGGCTTTTGTAGTTTCTCTATAACCGCATAAACGTTGATAGTGTTATTTAAGGATCCAAGCAGCCTTTGGACTGATGACTTAGCAAACAAATAAACAAACAAACAAACAAATAAACAAACAGAAAATTAAAAAATCATGCATTCATTCCCCTCTAGTAATTACAAGAGATCGCAGAATAAAAATGTACAATTGCAACCGGGATATCCCGCAGTTATACTTGTTACTACTCCTATAATAATAATGAGAAAAAGAAGAATACACCAGTAGTTATATATGCATCAGAAACACAATCCTTAAATGCTAATAAAGGACTCCTCCAAGAACTGAAGGAAAAGGAGCGCAAAATAAGTAGGAGAATCATAGGATCCAACTACAATATCATCCACCCCAAAAAAATCCAATGGGAAACCTGCAAGTGGCTAATAGTGCTAAATGTGGTGAAACAGTAAAGTAAAGCGCTGGTGTAACTAACGCAAGACTGTGGTGTTGATTCACGGAAATGTTTCTTACTTGTATAATTCACGTAATTCACATATAGAGGCAATATGGAACGTCCTCATGGTGCTAAACGACACTGTTGTGTCGTGAGGTGCTATAATTCAGCACATTATAGCAATCCTAGTGTATATTTTTACGCGTTCAGTACTGGTTGAGTCCGGTAGTGTCTGAAGGTGTTCAAATGCGTCAGCTTCGTGTAGGTGGATTTACCAGCACGTAAAAGAACTCCCGTGGGACAAATGTTCGGCATCTCGGCGTCTCCGATAACCATAAAAGTAGTTAGTGGGACGTAAAAACAATAACATCATTATTATACGAAACTTTTGAAGTACATCATATTTTACACCCAGGACATAAAAGAATAGCATTCTTGTAAAATTACAACTTTGTACGTCAAACGGTTTTGGAAGGATAAATAATTTCGTTTCCGCATCTAATCTCTTATTTTAATACCTTAAGGGTGGATTTTAAAAAAATATTTCCTATTTTACATCTAGGAATTAAAAATATATATCCCCGTTTGGTATTTCGTCTTCGTACGTAAACGTTTTCGGAAGACTGAGTAGTTTTGTTTTCTGGACCCTAACCCCCATTAGTTTGTTTGTTTTGTTTGTTTGTTTTTTGTTGTTGTTTTTTGCTACTTGCTTTACGTCGCACCGACACAGATTGGTCTTACGGCGACGATGGGACAGGAAAGAGATAGGAGTGGGAAAGAAGCGGCCGTGGCCTTAATTAAGGTACATCCCCAGCATTTGCCCGGTGTGAAAATGGGAAACCACGGAAAACCATCTTCAGGGCTGCCGACAGTGGGGTCCGAACCTAACCCCCATCAGGGATTAATACTTTTAATAGTCCTAATAACAATGTTATTGAGTTTACGTCGCACTGATTACTTTTACTGTTTTCGGAGACGCCGAGGTGCCGGAATTTAGTCCAGCAGGAGTTCTTTTACGTGCCAGTAAATGTACGACACCAGGCTGATGTACTTGAGCACCTTCAAATACCACCGGACTAAGCCACGATCGAACCTGCCAAGTTGCGACCAGAAGGCCAGCGCCTCAACCGTCTGAGCCACTCAGCTAATCTTTCTTCACACCAGTCAAAATGCTGGGGCTGTACCTTAATCAAAGGAATGGTCGTTTCCTTCCCGATTCTAGCCTTTTCTTATCCAAAAGGAGCTACCTGACTCGGTGCGACGTAAAGCAAATTGAAAGAAAAAGAACCTTCTGTTATGTAACACGTATAATATCATTTGAAATAACTTGTTCTTTTGTGGTATTACTTGGTTCACTTTTGGATTGAGATTCTTGGCATTAAATCCATCATAAATTAAAATATCCCTCGATGGTCGCTCCTTGCTCACTGTTTATATTGGCAACTCGCAGAGCTAGACTGCGCGGTAACTCAGGGAAGTCCGTTAGAGCGCTCTGAACCTCGTGACTTCCACGCTCCCCTGTAACAAAATAGAGTAAAACAGAGAAAATTACAGCCACGATCCGCAAAATACTGGCATGATTTTACGGTCACCTCAAACGAATGGACGGAAAATGGTTGACCAAACAGGTCTTTCACTTGTTTGATTCAAAACCTAAAACCACGATGCCTTGGTTTAGAAACACCAAAGAAGACCTACAAGTGCTACAGATCGAACCGCAAAACGCCTTTAACAGAGGTCTTTTCCAAAAAAGGATATTGACGAACGGGCTAAAAAGAGACGAACAACCGAAAAGAAGACATTGGACAGAGGAACGCAAGCAGGTCCACTCAGAAAGAGTGAGGGAATTCTGAGCTCAGCAGAAACAAACTTAGCTACCGAATGTAACGGAATTTAACAGGGTCCTCTACGGCCCCAGCGAATAAATAATAATAATAAAATCTATAACAGCTGTGAGCTTGCATTCGGGAGACAGTGGGTTCGAATTCCATCGTTGGCAGCCCTGATGATAGTTTTCTTTGGTATGCAATTTCCACACCTGGCAAATGCTGGAGGCTGTACCCTTTCTAAGGTCACGGTCGTTACCTTCCAAATTCTATCCTTTTCCCCTGCTTGCGTTGCCGAAAACCTTCTCTGTGTTAGTGCACAGTTAAAACACTTGCAAAGAAATGATCTGCGGCTGCCGCTTCCCATCCACGATAATATTATATTTTTTCTGTTCATCAGTATTCAGACAAACCGGTATAGCAAGACAAGGATGACACGCATAATAGTAAAATAATACATATGCGTTATAAAACGTCCTGACTGTCGGCTGACCTATCAGTATTGTTATACAAACTCGACGATTTTATCTTTGTACTTAGACACTCTAATGAGAATAAGGACATTAACATGCAAGGCACGGTCAACACACTGTAACACTGGAGTTAAAATTAGACGATGTAATTTGTAATTCGCGCACGTTTGCACATCATTTACTCCTAGAAATGTTTCTAGACAATTTAATACTTTATAGCGATGAAGAAAGAATACCTGAACTCCTAAAGTTATAACCCGATAGCATGTTTCACAGAGTTCATTTAAGACTAAGTAATATTTTTTTATTTTAACATAGATTTTAATTTAACGATCCTGGTAAGACATAGCGTTTATAGTCCACTCCGTCTTGTGGTACGACTAAGTAAAAATTTGTTACTTTCACTGATTTGTCTCAGTCTCATCCTTGGATTTATGAAAGTGGTTGAAGTATGAGCTAGTATAGCCTTTCCTGTTCATCCAGTCCAGTGATGGATGGTGTGTCACCCATCGGATTGTTAGGCTTGTCCGTTTCGCTTTTAATTTCGTGTGGCTATTTCTAGCCGAGGGCAGCCCTTGTAAGGCAGACCCTCTGATGAGGGTGGGCGGCACCTGCCATATGTAGGTAACTGCGTGTTATTGTGGTGGAGGATAGTGTTATGTGTGGTGTGTGAGTTGCAGGGATGTTCGGGACAGCACAAATGCCCAGCTCCCGGGCCATTGGAATTAACCAATGAAGGTTAAAATCCCCGACCCGGCCGGGAATCGTATCCGGAACCCTCTGAGCCAACGAGTCGGGCGTGCGTTTCGCTGGACTTGGCAGACTGATATTAAATACACCTTCTGGCTTAGTGAGGAAAGCAATAGGAATCTTACTCACTCCTCATTTTCCTAGTATACCTCTTTAGCGATGCTCAGGCTATCAAATGGCCAGCACACTACCGTACGAGCCAAAGCCAGGAAATGGGGTATTCCTGTTGAACATTTTGAATGTGGGGAAGATCTCAGCCACCGTACCCATGACACAATCCACATGGTGCCTCTTGACAAAGGACGAAAGACTTCATGCTGATGACAAAAAATGCCATTGGCGTACCACAGTTTGGGGTTTAATCAGTAGCGCGCGGTGAAGACATTCGTTACTCCAACTGCATTTTTTCAAAGCAATCGTAGCCGCACCTCTCTCACTCTAAAGCCAACATTTACATTTTATAAACTCGCTCGATAACTGAGTGGAAGTATAACAAGCAAATTGGTCAGATAATATATAATATATTAAAGAACGTATTTATTACAACTCACTTGAATAAGAATATTTTCAACCACATCCTCGCACATATTTTCAATTTGGCATTCACTTAAATGACGGTACCATCATAATTTAAGCTACAGCAGATTTTTAAAAATGTACTGATATTTTCACCCACTGACGCTTCATAATAGTACAGTCATGATTTTCACTGAAATATACGGGGACTAACCTCTTGTTTTTTAACTTATAAAGCCTAACCTAAACAGTCGCCGAAATTTTACAGTTTCGCTCGTTTACTGAACGTAGGTACAGCAACGACAAACGAGGAGAAATAATATTCCTCACCACGTATACCACTGGTATATTCACGAAGAATGCTACAGAACCCGCCAAAAGTTAACCTAAAATCCAAGAGGAACACTACAAAAATTCACAATATACCACCGTTACAGGCAAACTCACTCGTACAGAGCAACCAAATACAAAATTTTTTACTTCGCGCTTGGCAGTGTTCAGCGCCACACAGCAGAGGCTACAGAAGATTGTAAGAAAAGATTGACTTCGCAGGCGAAAGAATCCTTACATCGGTCTGTTTACATGTCAGTATTTGATGAACGGGAATGAAAGCTGGGTGAACTCGAAATATCGTACACATAATCTGGATGTAACATGTATGAATGTAACAGGAATGTTTGATAATACAAACAAATGGTACCGATGTCAGAAAGAAATTTGTAGGCTGATAAAAAGTCAAAGCTAAGTTAGGAAGAAATGTGTTGGATGGAGTATTTCTTACGAATAGGCTTCCGTGGAGGGTATAAGTAGAATGCATAGCGTAAGGCAAGCTGTCTGGGAGAACAATGAACTCGGGTTTGAAGCGTAGGAAGGCCTAGGAGGCGGTAATTGTTATTAATGCTAAATTATTTCAAGATTCCTTAACTATTAGTAATTGTTGGTATTCTTATTGTTGTTCTGAGCGTGAAGGCTGGTTGGATCCCAGAAACTTCATCCAGGTAGCCTAGACGTCACTGAAGAGGCGTAATAGGGAATAAGACATAAGATATTTCCCGTTGCTTTCCTCATTGCACCAGAATACATTATTACATACTACTCTGTCAAGCCAACTGAAAGCCATTCACTAACCAACCGTATGAGTGAAACTTTCATACCATTCATAACAACGATTAGCGGAATAAGTAACAGCGTTCCTAGCATCACACATACCTCAGTCACTTCCATATCAGCAAAGGAAGAGACTGAAATAGCCCCTGAGCTGTGTTTATAGCAAAAGTATTTAAAATATATATTTGCATAAGAATATATTTATTTACATAAAAATCCGCTCCTTGTAGATTTCAATGGCAAAGGATAGAATAGAGAAACATTTTAACGTAATTTATAAGTAAGGAGTTAAGAATATTGAAAAATATACGTAGAGAAGGGACAGAGAATGTGAAGGAAATTGCTTGAAAAGAAAGAAAATTAGTTATAATAACAATAACAACTACTGTTTGACGGTTTTCGGAGACGCCGAGGTGTCGAAATTTTGCCTCACAGGAGTTCTTTTAC
The DNA here is from genome assembly GCF_040414725.1 of Anabrus simplex. Lineage (NCBI taxonomy): Eukaryota > Metazoa > Arthropoda > Insecta > Orthoptera > Tettigoniidae > Anabrus > Anabrus simplex. The sequence continues at coordinate 611,390,445 of NC_090265.1, read as the reverse complement.
GTGTCATTAAATCTACCGACTCGAGGCTGACGTATTTGAGGACCTTCAAATTCCACCGGACTGAGCCAGGATCGAACCTGGCAAGTTGAGGTCAGAAGGCTAGCGCCTCAACCGCCTGAACCACTCAGCCCGACGAAAATTAATGATGAGAGTAGTATTGTTAAACAAATACGTACTACGTTCCGATGTGTCCTCGTCTTCCTCGAGGTACAGCTCTTTATGTGGACCCCACAATGGAACTGAGCTGCATGCACCGATTAAACCAAGTACCAGCTATCCTGCCAATCTTAAATCTCTGACAATACTGAGAACTGAACCTGCACCTCCGAAGGCGGAAGCTAATAGCGCTAAGCCTCACGCTAGAGAGGCAGACAACTTTGTTCGCTCAATAAACTCCACTCTATAAAAATTAGTTCGAAGATGGAGTTAATTGTCTGTGAGATTAAAAGAACAGTCCATTTAAAGGCAGTGGAATATTTCTAGGGAAACAAATGTACTGCATGTAAGTATTAAGAATGTACTCTAAATGCCCACCCAGAATATACAAGTCGCAGAAATTCCATTTCCTTAACTACTTTTGCGATGGAACAAGAGAAAAATAGATTCCGGAACACTCATCTTTAGAAACCATTTCTACTCACCCACATTAGCCGAGCGCGGTGTGTCAAGATATCCAACAGAATATTGGTAAGCTTCCCCAAACGATAATAATAATAATAATAATAATAATAATAATAATAATAATAATAATAAAATGGAACAGGTGAATCAGAATCATATCACTTAGGAAGTGTACTATCGCAGGAGTCCGCCTCTGTGGTGTAGTGCTTAGTGTGATTAGCTGCCATCCCCGAAGGCCCGGGTTTGATTCCCGGCTCTGACACGAAATTTGAAAAATTGGAACGAGGACTGGAACGGGGTCCACTCAGCCTTGGGAGGTCAACTGAGTAGAGGAGGTCGATTCGCACCTCAGCCATCTCGGAGTGGTTTTCCGTGGTTTACCGTTTCTTCTCCAGGTAAATGCTGGGATGGTACCTAACTTAAGGCCACTGCTGCTTCCTTCCGTCTTCCTTGTCTATGCCTTCCAGTCTTCCCATCCCCCAAAAGGCCCCTGTTCAGCATAGCAGGTGAAGCCGCCTGAGAAGGGTACTGGTCCTCCTTCCAAGTTGTATCCCCACCCCAAAGTCTCACGCTCCAGGACACTGCCCTCGAGCCGGCAGAGGTCGCATCCCTCGCTGAGTCCGAGGGGAAAACCAACTCTGGGGGGTAAAAGGATTTTAAAAGAAAGAGTAATAATAGTAATAATACCGGGCGAGTTGGTGGTACGGTTAGGGGCGCACAGGTTTGAGCTTGTATCTGGGAGATAGTGGGTTCGAACCCCGCTTTCGGCAGCCCTGAAGATATTTTTCGGTGGTTTCCCATTTTCACACCAGCCAAATGCTGAGGCTGTACCTTAATTAACGCCACGGTCTCTTATTTCCCACTCCTAGCCTTTCCTATCCCATCGTCGCGATAAGACCTATCAGTGTCGGTGCGACGTAAAGCAAAATAGTAAAATAATAATAATAATAATAATAATAATAATAAGTTAGTGTAATTTGCTTAAAGTCGTTTCAATTTGTTCATTTTGTTCCGCTGGGATATTTTATCGAGCTGGATATCCAATGGCATGGAGTTGTAGCATTTTAACAGCCGCAATTGCTGCCGGTCTCAAATGAAATTGAACCCCTCTTCCTGCAAACAAGAGCACGAGGACGAATCGACAACACCACAGAAATCAGTCCTTAATATGTATGGGTTGTCGACGATTATCAAAGCGACTTGTACAGTGCTCTCATATTACGGGGAAATCTCGCATCAATAGGCCGCCGACCGATTTCCCCACAGAGTGGGAATCCAGGTATACAGAATATCCTGGCAGTTAGTTGCTTATGAGAATTGTACTGGGACGTGTGTGGACTCTTGCTTGTGTATTAAGTACTCGATTGGAAAATGAAGTATACTTTGAGCAGCGAATTTATTTGGTGCAGTGTTACATGAAAATAGATAACTGTAGATGATGCGTTACGAGATTTTCTCGTTAATGTCCTGACTAACATTCCCACAAAATCTTGCATTTCGAAATTGGTGAAAAAGTAGTGTACAACAGGATAAGTTTGTAATGTACAAATAAAGTGAAAAGGACACGTCTTAACTGAAGATAAACTGGGGGATACGTGCATAGTTTCGAGGTAATGAAACAATATACATGAATTGTTGTGGTAATGGAATGGAATATTATATCGACAAATACATGAAAATACATCACAAATATAAATTGAATTACAGTTGTTTTTCTGCAGTTTGATAACATCTTGAACTTCTTCCGAATTATTGATTTCGATTCGTTAACTTTAAACATCTTTTCTAACTGCAAAACCATTGGTGGAGTTGAGGTGAAAGATTCAGAACAGACTTTACAATTAGTAAAACGTACGGCTGGTGTAAAAATATTGCCAAGAGGAAATACTTGTAGGATTGCTTTCAAAATTACTTAAATGTGTTCAGAATTCAATTTTGAAGGCAATCCGGTTACAATTGGTTGATTTATTCATTTAAGAATGACATACATTACGAAAATATGTTGCGCATTACCGTGCTTTCCTTCCATTCCAATTAGTTGTGAATAAACGTCATATGCCCTGTACCAACAAACAGATAGCTCGATACGTCTGTAATCTCTATGAAGTTTGGTTATGGCTCCTGAGTCTCAAAGATGTGAATAAAATACATTCAACAAACAGTTTACCCCGGTACCAATGTAATATCTATCAAGTTTAGTTTTGCGCCTGAGTGTCAAAGATGGCATTCGGAGATGTGAATAAAATACGCCCAACAAACAGTTTACCCTGGTACCTCTGTAATTTCTATGAAGTTTGGTTATGGCGCCTGAGTGTCAAAGATGTGAATAAAATACGCCTAACAAACAGTTTACCCTGGTACCATTGTAATCTCTATGAAGTTTGGTTATGGCGCCTGAGTGTCAAAGATGTGAATAAAATACATCCAACTAACTGTTTACCCTGGTACCACTGTAATTTCTATGAAGTTTGGTTATGGCGCCTGAGTGTCAAAGATGTGAATAAAATACGCCTAACAAACAGTTTACCCTGGTACCATTGTAATCTCTATGAAGTTTGGTTATGGCACCTGAGTATCAAAGTTGTGAATAAAATACATCCAGCAAACAGTTTACCCCTGTACCACTGTAATCTCTATGAAGTTTGGTTATGGCGCCTGAGTGTCAAAGATGATATTCGAAGATATGAATAAAATACGCCATGCACCAACAAACACTTAGTATTTAGTCAAGAAAGTATAATAAATGAAGGCATCGTTTTAGAATTAAGAAGGGAAAATACGTCTGATAGTAGATAGGGCCAGTAGATCTACCGACACGAGATCGATGTATTTGAGCACCTTCAAAGACCACCGGACTGAGCCAGGATCGAACCTGCCAAGTTGGGCTTAGAAGGCCAGAGTTCTACGGTATGAGCTACTCAGCCCGACAGTCAGTCAGTCAGTCAGTCAGTCAGTCAGTCAGTCAGTCAGTCAGTCAGTCAGTCAGTCAGTCAGTCAGTCAGTCAGTCAGTTAGTTAGTTCAGGCGTTCTGAAACGTTTTGATTCGTAGCACACTGTTTCACCTGGTGGAACATTTACAGCACATTCAACCTGCTTAAGAAACATAGGAAGCAGCCCCTGATGGATCACAAACCCTAGCGAAAAGTTAATAAACCACTGCAGCGCTCGAAAAAAATGTCGATCTCTCGTGTCCTATTAGTTTTCAACATCATGCCTCTGCAAACAGTAATTTTCAGCACTGACTAAGATTGAAAGAAGAAATGGAATAGATTACTTTCTATAGATGGTGAAATACAGGTTTATTTGACTGCGATTTTTCCTATTCATCTCCACATTTCCCAGTGGATTTCAACAGTAATATAATTAGTGACAGACCATTATTAATTGTTCAGTTTTGTTACATCCTTGAAGTTATCTACGTTAAATATATAATACTAAAATATGTAATATCCCGTTGTGATTTTTACCTGGATCTGAGGGCTGGTTCGAGGTCCACCCAGCCTGCGTGATTACAAATGAGGAGCTATCTGACGATGAGATAGCGGCCCCGGTCTAGAAAGTCAAGAATTACGACCGAGAGGATCCATCGTGCTAACCAAACGACACCTCGTAATCTGCAGGCCTTCGGGCTGAGTAGCGGTCGCTTGGTAGGCCATGGACCTTCGGGACTTTTGCGCCATTTGTGTTTGGTTTTGGTTTTCTACCGTGCTGCGGCATACCCTCTGAGAACCACGGACTCTTAGTTTATCTCTCTTCGCTTTCTCTCAGATGATTTGGTTTGCGGTGTCGTTAGCATTAAGTATTATAATTTGGAAATCTCATGTCACTCTAAAGACTTTTGCATCAAATGAGCTATCAACAGGTGGCCATTCAATTACCATCCTTTCTTTACAATTAGACTAACTGCAATTATATTCTACTACGTGCTCGGCGTAAGGTACTTTCTGTATAATTTTATTCATGAAGGGTTTCTCGACAGTTTTTCAAGAGATATGCGGAGAGCATTCCTTTGTCCCGGTGATCTTCAATACAACCTATAGACCTGAATCCATCTCACATTCATCCCATGATATTCATTATGTTTATTACGTAGTTTATCATTATTATTCCCTTTAAAAACAAAGCTATCTCCGTAAAGTGCAATTAGTAGGATGGAGTGGTTAACTCCATGTCCAGCTGCCTTTGCACCAGGAATTAGGCCAATACTTATTTCTGATGTAGGGCTGGATGACCCGCAAGAGCATAAGTCACTCCAGATGCGGAAATCTCATTTCTAAACATTTCGACTTCCTGATAGGGAATTGAACTTCTCAAGGGAATAGGAGAAAGAACGAAACAACAACGGTATAATAGCATTGCAAGATGCTATTACAATGGCGAAATTCCTGGAGACTTTACTAAAAGTAGGACAGTTACCTTACCAAAGAGAGGAAATGCTACTGACTGTTCCAACTATAGAACACTAACACTGCTATCGCACGCATCCAAAATACAACGTAATTAAGAACAGGCTTAAAAAGAAAATTGAACAATATTATGTGACCGTATGCTGGTGTCAGCTGGTCAAATATGGAGCAGTGTGTCACGAGTCTAGTCTTTTTCGGCATGGCACACGCTTGTCCTTGAGCAGGTCGGCGAGCTGTTTTCAACCTGAAGGGGGAGTTCTAGCTGGCTCGGAAAATAAAAATAAAAAGAAAAGTGGAAGAGAGATGAAAATAGCTAGAATGTGTTCGCGTGCAGTCGTACTGGATTAAAGCAAAGAAAATATTTTTAATATCTTCGACGACGTGATATGTGTAACTATGAAGATGTACAATAATGATATTTGACTAGACAGTGTTAATGATATCACGTGTGAATTGTAATAATTAGTAACTGAATTTATATTTAATTTGAATGGTATACTGGCAGAAAATAATGTGAATTTAATTAATGAAAGCGATAAGAATTCAGTACTTGAACCGACTCTACTTCCTACGACGAGTGGAATACTACGGTACTTACAGCGAGTCATATGCATGCACATTCTCTCTCACTTCTATCACTTCACTCACTTCACTCACTTCGCTTCACGTCTAACTGCTGCTCACTTCAGCTTATTTCGTCGTAGAACGTCAGTGGAGATACTGCCATCGACAGGGATAGTGAACGCATTTCCAGCGTTTAGCTCTTACTTAAAATCGTGCCAGCCAACGACTATAGTTGGTGTTCAACCAACAGACGTCGAAAAGATCAGATAACTCACAAAATTACGTGTCTTTCTATAACAACTTGCAGGATTGTGCTCAGGATTTTTCCTAATTTATTCTGTACAAGTTTCAGCAAAATCATCAGGGAGTGTAACGTGGAAGAAGATCTCTACAGTATTCATCGCCAGAAGATGGAAGTTCGTGCCAGATACTACACACATTCCATCATGAATTACTAAGTCGACGGACCAGCCCTAACAGTAGAGAAATGCAAGGATTTTAGCCCTAGAATGTTCGTTTGAGGACTCCAGGAGCTCAACATGAAGACTACAGTTTAAGTTAAGTCGACAAGGTCTTATTTATATCTGTTCTTTGTAGCTCTTTATTTCTACTCTTATTCTTTCTTTGGAATGGTCTTATAGTCTGTAGTTGATTTCATTTTCACGATATTTCATTGATTATTTCCTAATATGTGAGATCGGACTTTGAGTTTAATTCGTGTACTTGTTCAGATTCCTGACCACGTGTTATTGAGTTCTGAAATGATAGATGGGTTAAAGTTATCCATGTGTTATCGGAACCATCTTTTCTTATTTTACGAATTTCATTATATTAGTGAGTTAATCTATCTATCGAATGAAGAATTTATCGAGGTAACATTTTCTCAATAGTTTTAATATCTTCATGATATATGGACTTATATTCGTGCCTAGTGGTAATGGTAGCATGTCATCAGGATATTAACTCCGGATCGAGATTATGGATTTATTAGGAGTACATGCGCAGTGATATATAATTATTAATGGTTTATTTAGTCCTCGAGACGAATTAAATAGGAATAAGACTTGTTTTTGGAAGATAACCTGTTCTTACATAATTTTCTGACTACACATTGTGTGATATGTGGTTGTGATGGATATTAGTCGTCATTATAATGTTGTTATTGTACGTGGAATTTATGTGGAATTAGTACATGTGATACGAGACTTTTGATATTGAATTGGCATGTGTTAGTGCAACGATATTTTTTATACATGATGTTGATCATGGTAGGAAATAGATAATGAATCTTCCAGATTATACGAGGTGTAGTCACTGTAGTAAAGTCTTCCGATGATGATAATAATAAATCTATGTCGATCGATGTACTCCATAATTCAGCCTTAATATTTTGGAATAAACTTATCCTGATATAACTCATGGAAGTCAGTAATTCAAAGTTTCTAATGTATGTGTAAATCTTACTGAAGGATCTTAAATTTGGAAAATAGATTCTCAAATAAATATCCTGATAATATTATAGTTCGATACCAGGCGAGCTCACTTTTTATCGCTAGAATTCGTACTCACGTGGAGACTTCACATTTTCAATGACATTGCTAAACGGACCTATTTGAGAGTGGTGATGTTGATTTGTACATGGATGCGACATGTAGATACTGTAAATATTTCTTCTTTAGAAATTTTCCAGTAGTTAGTTGTATAATTAATAATATTTTCTAGTGATAAGATATTTCTTGTGCATTTCAGATGTGATGTGTTGACAGAGGGCATAATCTGTGACACTTTAGTAGCTTTTAAGTTATAATTTTGGACAGGATTCCCACGTCGATTAATTATTTTTTTATTTAATGATTTTTTGAGAAGTAATAATAATAATAATGATAATTTCAGTTTCTTATGATGAGAAGGCGATAGTAACGTTAGATGTTAGTTCTCACTAGGAGATAAGTGGGAAAGACTTTGAACAGATATACTCGACGTCTCTAATTAACTTTTACAAAAAATAAAGCAGATTCAAGATACAATTAAATGTCAATAAAAATTTTATGAACATAATTTCAGTAATATTTTTATAAAAGAAGTACACCTGTTAATTTTGAATATTTTATCTTATACACTTCATTAAAATTAATGTGTTTTCCAGATTGTTCGAGGAATTTGATACACCACCTTATTTTTCAAGAGTAAATAAATTTCAAATTATTAAATTAATATTAACTAACGAAATATGTAAAAGACTGAAAACACTTCTGTTAGAATTGTAGGGCAAAAGAGTCACATGTACCACCCCATTTGTTAGAATTATTTTTATGTCACATCAAGATCCAGCAGTAAATTAACTTAACGTAGCGATCATTCCCCATAATCATAGATATCAGGATGGCAAAAGTTCTGTTTTATTTGAATAAAATATGTTATAAGATTCTCTGAACATCAAATATTCTTATTTTCGGAACCTAATGTCAAATCCTGCCACTTGTATTTATTCAGCCAGTAATCCTTTCGAACTGAGCACCCCTAGGGTGTCTTATGTTCACTGGCAAACCTAGTTACGAGTGCAATACATCGCAGGATCAGTTGGTTTTACAACAGGGAAGGGAACAAAGGAAGCTCTTCTAGCATTAAGAACTATTCTAGAAAGACGACTTAGTGTTAACAGGAAAACATACATTGCATTTTTGGATATAGAGAAAGCCTTTGACAAAGTAAACTGGAAACAACTCTTTAGGAACATGAAGAATATAGGATTCGACTGGAGGGACAGAAGACTCAGTTTACTCCTCTACAAAAATCAAAGCACAACAGTAGAAATCAATAGTAATATTAAGACAGCATCCATTAGAAGGGGAGTGAGACAAGGTTGTGCGCTATCTCCATTTTTCTTCAACATATTCATTGAGGAACCATATCAAAACTTAAGCAAAAAGCCAAAGGAATTAAAATTAACGGACAACAAATCCACTGTGTAAGGTTTGCAGATGACATTGCATTAATTGCAGATTCAGAGAGGGAAATGCTACGAGTTTTAACATCAACACTACAAGAATCAAGAATGAAACTGAACACCTCGAAAACAAAAGTATTAGTTGTCGAGAAATCAACTGAGTAAATACCAATAAACATTAAGATAGGCGATGAAACTGTACAACAAGTAATTCAATTTTGCTGTTTGGGAAACATTATCACTCAGGACAACAGGTGCACCACAGAAATCAGGAGGAGGATTGCTCTAGCTAAACAAACCTTCAGTAACAAGAAAGAGCTTCTGACAAGCAGGAGCGTTAGCATTAAAATTAATAATTTGCCAAAATTTTTGTGTGGAGGGTTTTGTTGTATGGTTACGAAACATGGGTCTTAGCAAAACAGGATATAAAACGCCTGGAAGCAATGGAAATGTGGATATGGAGGAAAATGCTGAAAATTATTTGGACAGAGGAAAAGTTAAACAACAGGGTCCTTAAGGAAATAGATGAAACAAGGGAATTGATCAATACTGTAGAAAAGAAGAAAACCAATTTCCTTGGCCACACAATTCGACATAATACATTCCTCACGACTATGCTGTAAGGAAAAGTTCTGGGTAAGAAGGAAAGAGGAAGGCCGAGGCAGAAGTATCTGGATTCCGTTATGGACAGGATGAATTTGAAAAAAATATGTTGACCTGAAACGCTCAGCAGAGGAGAGACAAATGTGGTTGCAGCTACAAGACCTTTCCTTAAGGACATGAATGAATGAATGAATGAATGAATGAATGAATGAATGAATGAATGAATGAATGAATGAATGATTGGGAATTGAACGCACTTCTTACCGCATGAGCCGATCATGCCTTTACCACCAAAAGGGAGGAAACCACTTTATTATTCCTTGTTACCGTTTTTCTTTGCAAAACCATATTCTGGACTGCCGACAGTAGGGTTCGAACCCATTGTCCCCCGAATACTGGATACTGGCCGCACTAAAACGATTGCAGCTGTCGATCTGGGTCTTTGTTTTGTTTTTTTAGATTGATGAAAATGTGTAAGAGTGTAAAATATGTCCTGTCTATTGGTTGAACCCAATTCTTAAATAAAAGTTACTACGTAAAAAACTAAGCAAAAGGATTTGTTATCTCACAAAATGGCATGTTTCATCAAATCAATTGAAATACACCCTTTGAGTTATACAAAAATATGTTTAAAATCTACATTTAACTTTGTAGTGTAAAGGTAGTATGTCCGTATCTTACCTACAGGCCTCGCATTTGATTCCCGACTCGTCCAAGAACTTTAATCCTGGACTGAAGTCTGAAATAGTGTTCACTGAGCCTCGAGAGTCCAGCTGAGAGGCAGCGGACCAATCAAGAAAGGCAAGCAATATGTCCAACCATATCGTTACGCTGACCTAGTGCAATCCAGTTTCTGCAGACCATCAAGTTTGGCAGCAATCATGTGGGTAGACAAAATTCTCCAATGGACCCTAAGTCAGTCTGTTTGCCCCTTAGCCCCGTTTCCTGATACCTGGTCAGGCATGAGATGAGATGACATTGAATGGCATGATTTTACGGCCGGATGCCCTTCCTGTAGCCAACTTCAGTTGAGGAGCTATTAAAAATAAAATTAATGATGATGAATAAAACTGGGTAAGGAGGTGGAAGGAATCGGCTTTGGCCTATGAATAGGAAATGTCCCGGCATTTCCCCGGAAGTGAAAATGGGAAACCACAGAAAGCCATTTTCAGTACAGCCGACGATGGGGTTCGAACCCACTCGTCTCCCGACCCTACTAATATACAGTATTTATGTTTATTTATGTATATTTATGTTCTTTCTTTAGCTTATTTCTGCTTTAGGCTGACGGGACATTGCATTTCGATTTACTAGGAATGTCACTGGTTATGCCCTAAACGTCTTGATTTCCCAATAAAATATGAAGTTTTACGTGAATATTAATTTAATACCAGAATATACTTAGATTTTCTGGAAAAATATTACCAGCACAATTTCAAATGGCAGGGCTGTCAATCAAACATCACTATCGGACGAGGCCAGTACCACGAACACTAAGGCAATGATTACGAAATACAACTTCGATCGGTCGGCCGCGACACCTGCATGCTTTACTACACACACAGACACACCCACTCATAAATAACGCCTCTTCAATACAAATGTTGGAAACAAAGTTAAGGAATTATCTCAAGTACAGTAAAGTTGTGGAGTTAGCATATTTGGAAACTGACTGTTACATTTTCTTTCTTGTATATTTAATTGTTAATTGGTCTCCTTGCTTACTCCTATAGTGTATTAGTATGAAATAATTCAATTATATGAAACAGAACGTATACATGTGATCATATCTCTATGAAAAAATGAAATGTCGTATGGCTTTTATTGCCGGGATATCCCAGGACGGGTTCGGCTCGCCAGGTGCAGGTCTTTCTATTTGACTCCCGTAGGCGACCTGCGCGTCGTAATGAAGATGAAATGATGATGAAGACAACACATACACCCAGCCCCCGTGTCATTGGAATTAACCAATTAAGGTTAAAATCCCCGACCCGGCCGGGAATCGAACCCGGGACCCTCTGAACGGAAGGCCAGTACGCTGACCGTTCAGCCAACGAGTCGGACATCATATCTCTATGATATATTAATATTTTATGATACTAACGTATGTGTGATATGTAGTACTTATCGTTAAACTGATTTGATGTTCCGAACTTATATTACTGGAGTGTATTAATTTACTTTATAAATGTCATGATAATGTTAGAATGTACCACACCACAGTGAGCTTTAACTCAGGTGCCTTGACAAATAAATAAAATTTATACAATAAGGCAAGTGGTGAGTTCTCAATTTCAGGATGGGGAATATAATCACAGAAGAAAAAAAGTGCAATACTAGGACCTTGTTCTGACCTTGCGCTAGCCCTCTTCTGGTTGCTTCTCTTTCTGATTTGAAGTGGTCAGAAGACAGCACCCTCAAAGTAACCAACCCATTCGTAAGGGTTGAGGTAGAGAGCAATGTGGTTCGCTTGTCTGAGCGCCACTCAACACATCGCTCACTGAAGAGGGGAACCGGTTCTTTTGAACAAATCAGTGGATCACCAACTTTTTCTTTAAAATTAAACAGGAAAAGGGGTGACTTTCATTGAGTAGGAAATGTATTACGACACATATTGCATCATGCGTTCTTTTACAGAGCGCACCCGTGAGGAATGTCACAGTATTTACTTTTTAGTTTGTTCTTTAACCCTGGACTGGAAATGTAGGTTTTCTAAGACATAAACACGGGCCACTGAGTATCCCATAATTATGTTAAATGACAACTTGCGTAAAGTATCCTGCTGTATTACAACTTTTTTTTTGCTAGTTGTTTTACGTCGCACCGACACAGATAGGTCTTACGGCGACGATGGGACAGGGAAGGGCTGGGAGTGGGAAGGAAGCGGCCGTGGCCTTAATTAAGGTACAGCCCCAGCATTTGCCTGCTGTGAAAATGGGAAACCACGGAAAACCATCTTCAGGGCTGCCGACAGTGGGGTTCGAACCTACTATCTCCCGAATACTGGATACTGGCCGCACTTAAGCGACTGCAGCTATCGAGCTCGGTGTATTACAACTAAGACAGGCTATAACACTTACAGAAGTACTACTAAATAATATTTTATTTTTCAAAAATGATAGTTTCAACCATGATAAAAAATATCTACATAGGTATTTCCATTATATCGTTGGCCAGCTTCATTTTTAAACCAGGTGCGATAGTATCTTTTCCCGTGAAAACATTCCGACATACCACCATCGATAAACAATCCCAAAGCATGGGATGTTGTTTTCACGAGCCTTTAGGATTGGTGCAAATGAACACAATGTCACGCTTCGGTGTCCTTTCAGCTTCCATAGATAACCATTCTTTCCTTTCATTTAACATACACCTGTAACATATTTGCAGTCCTCTTCCTCGTGCTCCTCAATCACAGCATTCTCCTCTTCGTCATTTAAAGTGAATGATGTTCGATCTAAATTTGCCCCCTGGTCTGACAACACCCGTTCGTCTCGAATGCAGTCATCATTTTTCCCAGAAATAAAAGTCTAATTCCAGTCATATTATTAACCTATAAATATTGAAGGATTCCTAGACAACAAATCTATTAAGTTTCTTGCTGGAGGAACGATGACAGTTCTACAAATAATAAAATACTTGGAAGAATAACAAACGCACCGTAAACTGAAACATGAGATAGTACATACCCACCAAAGCTACCACAGAGCACGGAAGCAAAGCTCTACACACTAATTAATCCAGTGTTCCCCCTAGGACCACCCTGCCGTTTTCACAGACCACCCGGCTAACATAACCTAGAAATATGCTAGTTACATAATATTAATACATATTTAAATCGTAGGGTGCTCCAAATTAAACGTAAATACTCTAAAACTGTGTATTTAATAATCATTATTGTCAGCAAAATTACATCAATTATATCGGAGTATAAATGTTTAGCTTCACTATCGCGTAGTATCGTGCGCGGGCGGTGTATGGATTAGCGTGGAATAGCATTAGAGCACTCGATTTCCCATAATGTTACAAACTCGTATGGCATACTTATGAACTAGCAGTAAAACGCTAGTTCAAAATATTCTAATGTCGTGTTCGTGATAATAACACTAAAATAGTTCAATTTTGCAGTTAATGTTTATCTATCTGATGTCATTTTTAATGCCCTGAGGAGGATAAGTTTTCATTTTATCATATTCATTTTTAAGGATAATTCCCTGCCCGGCTACTCAAGCGTGCCACCTGGCTGATGAAAATTTCTGGGGAGATCGCTGGTATTCGTTATATTCGATTCTGACTCCCTCCAAGGAAAATCACATCAGAATGCTTTCACAGATAGTATCAACATAAAATGATAGTCAAATTACTCTAGGGCAATGTATGGCCCATGTTTTCATTCCAAAGTTAAAGAGGAAGATCCCCTGCCTCCCTAACTTGACATACGTTTAAGTCAATGGTGTTAACACATATCTTTAACCCTTATAGGCTAGTGATAAAATATGTCGCAAACAGCTTTTTTTTTCCGTATACTCAAATTAAGTGTTCTCTCTTGTTCTGCAAGATGTTGTGTTGCTATACAGTATTTTGTATGGGGATCATTTTCAGCAGACGACAGTCTTTTGATTTTATATTATCACAGGTGTCCAGTACTGGGTGGCTAAATATTTAGCAATTATTCATCTAGGTTCAGTGTGTCAAAGATGGTTAACTGTATGTCGACAAAGTGTCCTCAGCCCTCTAAAAATCCATAATTGTCGACCTTGGTGCACTCGGAAGAGATCATTGCAGCCGAAATTAGCTCAGATGGTGAAACGCCGGTCTTCTGAGCCCAGCTTGGCAGGTTCGATCCCCGCTCAGACCCGTGATATTTGAAGGTGCTCATATACGCCAACCTCGTGTTGGTACATTTACTTGCACTTGCTTGGGAAGATGGAGGAGTCTTGGGTAAGAGGGCGGCCAGTATTGAGAAGGATCGACTCCATCAAATTCAACATGAACATGTCACTGAAGGATATGAAGTTTATGGTTGAAGACCGAAACATCTGAAAGAAGTCAAATCTCAATTTCATTAAGGAGAATTCGAACCAGGGTGCCTCGGTGAGAAACTAGCGACTATACCACACACCTGTCAAATCCACTACAGCCATTTGTCGTCTAATTGTGCTGCTTCTGTTTTTCCCATAATGTAGTGGGGTCATGGATGCTAAATGTGGACTCGATCCTGTTTTACGGCCATGTGCCCTTCCTGACGCTAATCCTATGTGGTTGGATATATTTATATGTGGATACCATCCGTTGCTTTTCTCGTCAGTCGTAATTACAAGAATTTCATAGGCAGGTCTCTTGGGGTCAATTGCTGCTCTATCATTGTCGTTATTCTGTTGCTTCATCTACCCTCTTCGCGTTTACAAATCTTGTTTTGTATGCAGTTAATGGCATAGCTGATTTAATTCCGGTACAATTTGATTTACCTTTAAAAGCGTTCATTTTGTTCTGATTAATATGTAATTTATAACAATAAAGAAGGCGCAGTAATTAATCATCTGACCAGATATTTATTGCTGATTAGCAGTTCGATTTAGTTTGTTATTTGCCTTATGTACGAGCATTAGTAATAGGAGGATGTAGATGTCTCTAAATACCTATTTAGTTTGAAGTTTAATGTTTTTAAGTAGACATGGAAAAACGAAAGTGCCATGATCAAGAAAAATATGCATTGTGAGTGGAAGTTTATTAAAGAGTGGCGTGCTGATGATTAAATATACTGTACGGATTAATTACATATCATTGGCTTATCAAGGCAAGTCAGACCCCTTCGACCATTATAAAAGAAACAAATTGTTAGTTTAACGTTAAACTAGTAGTATTAAAATGTAATCAGCATATAATTACGCCATAAATGTAATATTATAAACATTTATGTTCCTTTATTTAATCATAATTATTTAAATGACAGTAACCTTCAAATGAAAGCTTCTTCTTCTTCTTCTTCTTCTTCTTCTTCTAATTGTGCTGTTGCTGTTTTTCCCATAATGTAGTGAGGTCACGGATGCTAAATGTGGACTCGATCCTGTTTTACGGTCATGTAACCTTCCTGACGCTAATCCTATGTGGTTGGATATATTTACTATTGGATATTCATATGGTAGTTGGTAGTATGGTGTGCTTTCTGTATAGGAAGAGGTGTGCATTGAGACAAACAAAAATACGGGCTCCTGACCCAGAGAAATTAACCGGACATGGCTAAAATCTCCAACCCGAACGAGAACACGGATCCCTCTAAAACGAAGGTCGCGACGCTCACCATTCAACCAAGGAGCCATAAAAATGAAAGTATTTTCTGCTATTTTAATTGTAACTCAGTGATTCTGATGTTCGGAGATTGTAGTTATACTATGAAGGCATTTCCTGTTTTCTTTTCAATTTCAGTTTTAAGGTTTTATAGCACAAAAATGCAATACGTAATCCTCCATGGTGTAAGCGTAGTGCATCTTCCTCTTACATAGAAGCCTTGGGTTCTATTCCCGGCTTGTCCGGAAATTTTTAATGCTGGACTAAGGCATGAAACGAGGTTCAATCAGACTCATGAGACCAACGGAAGAGCTGTCTGTTATGAGAAACGAAGATGCTGGACGTCATCACACTGACCAAGTACAGCCGCTCAAAAAAAAAAAAAAAAACAGGAGTGCATCGTATTTTTGAAGTTCCCCACAGGTACATACAGTATTTCTCAGAAACATTTGAAACAACAGATACAGAGTTTGTATCTACATGGGAGGTGAATCGTATGTTGATAATAACTGAAGACACTCCGGAATAAGGATCTAACCAAAAAAATCAGTAATTTTTCAGGAAGAGGAAAATTATTTTTGGGGTTTATTTCGTGGCATACAATACTTGAACCAACTGCACATGCAAGTGTAGAAATGAGTTCATCTATTAAAAGCAATATTTCATTGTTATAACTTAAGGTTTTAAAAATAATGTATGAATTGGAAGTGATGAAATAGAAAATAATGTGCCAGTATGTCTTACATTTGTATATAACAGAAGAGAAATCCTGTACGTGCACATTAACACAAATGATAGAAAATAATGTTAGTACTGTATAATGATACAAATAACAATAACGAAAATGTCAAGAAAATATTTCAACATATAGATGTGATTTCGTTTATGGTCTTTATTTAAATGATCTCTTCTACCTGGTGTTGTACAAACACTAGCACTATGCACCTTCTTCACTGATGTTCCATCCTTACACCACAGAGGACACAGTTCTGCTGGCTGTAAATCAGCTTGACATCATTCAAATGTAAGGCGTAAGATGACACCACAGCACAGAGGCCTGATGATACACCCTATTTCGTCTGAAATCTCACTTTAGAAACAAATTTTGTTTATATCCTTATTCGGGGGAGGTTTCGATTACAATTTAATCTCATTAGATATTAAATGCGAGGATCATAGACCTCCAGTACTGTACAATGCCTTCATTCTTTTTGAGCGACTATACATTGCAATATTTGCAGGCCATGTGACTGGGCAGCAGTTTTCTTGGAATACTGAGATCCTTAATACCGCCTTACTACTAAATATAATTGCAATCTATGTACTTCCCCGGTTATAATAACTTTAGGCAGTACAATTCAAATTAAATTTTCACAGTTTTCGTGTGTGTGAAAGTCTCTCTATTCTAGTAAGGAACTCGCATTGCGTTCATCTTTTATTTTCCGTTTCCTGCCCGTGCTATTGTGCTATAAGTATGAAACACACTACTCATATGTGAACATCAACCATTACCAGGGATAAGGAGGCATAATTGCCGAGTTAATATTATAGTAATTATTATTGTTCTATATTGTGCGGCTCCATGGCTAAATGGTTAGCGTTCTGGCCTTTGATCACAGGGGTCCCGGGTTCGATTCCCAGCAGAATCGGGAATTTTAAACATAATTGGTTAATTCCCCTGGCACGGGGACTGGGTGTATGTGTCGTCTTCATCATTTCATCCTCATCACGACGCGCAGGTTACCTATGGGAGTCAAATCAAAAAAGACATGCACCAGGCCTCTCCGGAGGCCACACGCCGTTACCATTGTTCTGTATTAAAAATATATCCAGCTTTCCCTATTAATTTCAGTGAACTGGAAATAAGCAGCGTAATAACTAAGGGGTGGATGTTGATGACTTTAAAAAATGAAAATGATCAATAAAATATTTGACCAAACTGAATTCTGGTGACGGTGCAACAATGGTTTCTTCTTTTCAATTAATATATACCTGTTCTATTCACTGCACAGCTCTTGTTTTTACGGAAATAATGATCTCGTAATTTACTTGGAAATGTATATAAATATGGACATAATGATTTGTTGAATGGGCTTGAGGTACGCGCGGTGAATGACTGGCTGTAGGGGCGTTTGCGAAGGATGGTGCATTCCTTCTGCTTGAGACACGTTAGGAAATACTTTCTCCTTATTATCAGAGTTCTGTATTGTGTTCTTGCCCATAATGTGACAAGTAGGATAGAAAAACTTGGGTGGGAGGCATTGGGGACTAGAAGGAAACGAACACGGTTATGTGCCTACACGAATAAGCCAGATTAGGGAGAGTTGAAAAGTCGACTATAAAACCCTGTTATATAATCAGGACGGATTATTTGCATAAAGTAAAAGGTAAATAGGAGAAAACTATGGTAAATATTCGTTTGTAAATCGGGGAATTGATAATTCGAATGCATGAATTGCAGCTCACTTATAACCTGTTCCCAAAAATGTAAGATGCTTCAAGAATAGACTCCAGCATTCTTTAAATTGTGTGTAAATTTGTATGTGATGGTGTCCTATTTTAATGCATCGCTCAACCCATTGTAAACTGTACTATTAAGGCATCTGAGTTATTTAAGGTATGTGTGGATTTGTATATGAACATGCTGTATGTACAATGCTAAAATAATGGACAGTAAATGAACCACTCAATATACTGTCAAGTCAGAGGGTAAAATTTTGAAATACTTACGGTACGTGTGATTTTGTATATGATGGTATTGTAATGTTAAGTTAGTAGTTAAGTTAGTAGTAAGCCGTAGTGTTAAGCACTGGAAATACATAAGTTGTGGTAAATTTGTATACGATGATGATGGATTTAGAATGTTAAACTAGTAGTATTTCTCATATTTTCTTTCCATGGAATTGCTTGATGTACCCTTCTTGTTGTAGTTTTTGTTATTATGTTTTAACTTTACTATCAAACTACTTAAAGTGATCATTGCCACCTAAATATTTCCCAATCTTGGTGTGTTTGTTAATAATAATAATAATAATAATAATAATAATAATAATAATAATAATAATAATAATAATAATAATAATAATAATAATATCTTGAAAACACAAGATTCACAGGTTTGAATTATTTCCTTACCCTTCCTTAGTCAACAGTAATTGCTGTTGACTTTACTTAGTCATGAAAGATATTTAGCAAATTCAATCATATCTGAGAAACATTTATAATATTTTACGTTGTGTACTTGTGGACTTGTATCAGTCTGACAATAAGCAATACATGCATAAATTAAAAAGAACATTTTAAAATTATCTAAAAATTCTTCAAAATGCTATATATTCACCTAAAACCTTCCTGATGGTTGAAATAATGACTTATAATTTCAAATCGGCAAAAAAGTGCAGAAGAATGCAAAATAAAAACTTGATTATCGTTTGTTATATCGCAGAATGAATTTCTATACTACTGAACAACGTCCTAATGAGAAGGGAAAAAATGACATTTCAAAGACATACGCTCCCTGTTAATAACCAAGTAAAATCGTTACTAGCAGCTCATAAAGTGGTTTGAATCTTGAACAATGAATGTAAGGTTTTTAAAATGAAAAACGACGTCTCTATAGTTCGGATTCTACGTAAACTGGGTATCCGATGTGTATGATAATCAGATGATGTCAAACTATAAGCTTGTAAACATTACAAGGGATAGTCGAGAGTCATTAACTCTCAAATTCTACTGTACTGGGACATAGACATTAGGATGGTAATTAGACAGGCAGTTGTAACCATCAGAAAAACCGTAGTGGTCTCTCTGAGGTATTAAATCGAATCTATTTGGACAGAAGGGTGTTCTCCCAAAGAGGGAGGCTTGATCTATTGGAGAGAGAGGCCACGATTGCAACCTGGCTGGGTTAATACAGAGTGTAGTGTGTGCCAATTTTTTGTGCGGACCGCTTTACGTGAGGGGAGGAGCCCAGTACTAATTGGCTCCAAATCCGCTGGCTAAACCCTTCTACTACAATTTTTTACCGCTTGATTTCCACCAGGTGTTTGTGAAAGCTTCAACTTGATTGATTGTAACGCAATATCTCCTTTCAACATTTTGTTGCTAGGCCCTATTTATTTATTTATTTATTTATTTATTTATTTATTTATTTATTTATTTAACATATGGCTTTCAGTCCCTCTCTCTCTCCTTGTTCTAATCTTTACATTCGACGCCGAAGAGTGACCTGCGCATTTGGGTTTGAGATGATGATGATGATGAATCAGGGAGAGGGTGAAACGCAGTGTCGACATCTAGCCTCCTCCTCTCGAATAATAACAAGTTTTCTGCTCTCTCCGACGGACGGATCACTACCAACAGTATCATATGCCTTTACTCCATATGAACACTTTGGAGAAGTTAGGAATTGAATCCCAGCTTTTGGCACGCAATCTAGTAATAAATTTTATACCATCACTTCTCCCACCTTGCCGGCTAATATTTGACGGTATTTTTCTTTCCACCAACGGTACTCGAACCGGCAAACCACGGTGTCAGACTACGTAGTCTTGTCTTAATAACGATCAATGCCCCCAGGCGGGCATTATGTTAATTAAAGACAGCAGTAACACGCAATATGGTGAGCACACGCTGCAGAACAACGTGAAAATAGGAGAAATATTCACAGCTCACCTCACGTTGGACTCGTCTCCCAGTGGGACTGCGAATAACACAATGTTGAAATTAGCTTATTATTGTGTCTACTTCCTGTGCTATGCTATGTTCATTTCACGTCTGTCCCTAGATACATCCTTCTCTTTCTAAATGTTTCCTCCCTTAATATGATTATGCCAAGCGTATGAAAGCAGGTTTCCGAAATAACAAATACAACCTGATTTAACAGATCATTGCAGGTAAAATAGAAGGGAAACGTGGACGAGGGAGGAGAAGTTTACCCAGGCCGCGGAAACTTCGACAATCGTTCAACATCCACGATGCGGCAGTCCTAATATGGGAAGCGCAAATTACTTCTTGATCGTCGTCAACTTTCTACGAGAAGACAACAGTAAAAATATGAAGAATGCCATTGGTTTTACTCCCCACTAACGGCTTTCGGAAATGCCGAGGTGCCAGAATTTTGTCTCGAAAGATTTATTTTACGAACCCGCAAATCTATTATTTCAGTAGAGTACTGTACATGAAAATTTTTTATTAACATAGCAGAAAACTCCGCTAGTGATGGAAAAAAAGCACAAATTCACAGGTGTCCTTCTGCAAAGAACTTGGAGAAATCATACTACTATCGGGACTAGACTGTAGGGCCAACGTAGAAAGAGGCACCAAACTCCATAAGGTGTACAGTCTACAGATTAACGTGGAATTACTACAACAAAAGAGTCATATCGCGAAATGTAAAATTACGACACTACAAGACTTGTTTTGCCGGAAGCTTTATGCGCCTCAAAAACCATATCCCTTGTAGTTCACTACAAAATTATAGAAATTGAAAAGCAACAAATGAAATTTCTGGCGAAAATTTATGGTCTTACGAGAGGAAATGGAATGTGGATTAAGAGGAGAACACCGGACTTCTACTCACTAACTGACAGGTTCACTGATGCCGTACGGAAGAGACGCCTGAAATTGTGTGGTCATGTCTATAGAACGGACAGCAACAAGTTCAGCAAAAGATTACTGAAAGTAATAAAATCAAGGAAGGTCAAATGAAACTGGCTAGAAAGAACTAAGGGGGACCTCCAAGAAATGAAGATCACGGACGACATCACAGAAGATCGTGGAGACTTTAGTACAATAATAGCCATGCACAAATTCGTGGAGAAACCTAAAAAGAAAACAGGTATGAAGTGGTCCATAGAACGCAAGATGCAATACAGTGCATTCATGAAGTGATTTTGGGAGGATAAAAAGGTGAACCTCATCAAGCTTACGAACAAGTTCCAACGCGCTCTTTGAACGGACATAATGAAGAAGTATAGTCCCACTATTCTAAACTAATTGGGATTGGTAAATTTTCCGTTTATTAGGATGTTCTTCCAAATTCCGGCATTGCGCCCCAACTGCGAGGACTGGCGGGTAATAATCAGAGTTGAGATATAATTGAGTAAAATTAATCGAATTACTTGTAACGATTACATTCGTTACTTGTAACTGTTACATTTTACAAAATGTAATTTTTACTTGTAATTTACTTCTTGAAATAAAATTGTAATCGTTACATTCAAGTAATTGATATAGATCCCACGGAAGCAGAAACGGGGAGAAAATAACTTTTGATGATGATTACTTTTTTCAGTTCTACGACAGCAAAACCATTAACTTCGCCAGTTCTGGATGAGGTACTTTAATACCTCTCCAGTACATTCAAAGGCGTTCCAAATATGATCTTAAAATTAAACACAGGTATTCCTTCAAGTGGCCCTGTTGGGCGTCTTTTCAGCAAATTAGCGATGAAAATTTTAAGAACCAATTCATCTATTAGCAAAGAAAATGGAAAATTATTTCGAACACTAAAAGTCATTAATTAAAATAAAAATTATGGGAAAAGAACATTTAGAAAGTTCCAAGCCAATTACGAGCAAAAAAAGATAATTCACCATTGTGGCACTTTCACCCTTTTCCATTTTCACTCGTTAATTGCGATTTTCTTGTACTCTTCTCATCACTGGTAATAACTAAATAGGAACAATTGTCTTTGTAAATACAAATAACTGCCGACTGACATCTTTTCAGCGTTGTGTTTTATTAATTTCAGTGTAACCGAACACTATGAAACATGATTAACCCTGTTACATCGTTATACTTCCATTTCTGCCTCAAAATACCATCGTAACACAGTGTGAAATATTATTTGATATCAGTTTAATACATAAATAATAAAAAAATAGAAATAATTTTCGGTCAGATGTGCATTTTTCGTTTCATTTTAAATTTGATATTTCGTAATAATTACTTCGGTTTAATCGATTGTTCGGATTATCGGGGTTCGGAATAGCAGGTGTCTACTGTACTTTCTGGTTAGTGATTTAACGTCGCACTAATACGTGGAAAGTTTCTGGCAACGTGAGGATGGGAAAAGGTAGCAACCGTGGTATTTGTAATATTTTGTGAAAATTCGAAACCGCGTAAAACCATCCTCAGTGCTGCCAACGGTGATGTTCGAACACAGAATCTCCACAGTGTAAGCTAAGAGCTACGTGACCACAACCGCGCAGCCAGCTTATTCGGTAAACCTACGGATACAAGGCTAGAGAATTTCAGCACCTTCAAAAAGCACCACATTCTGCCGGGATCGATCTTGCTAGCTAATTAAATACGAAATCCTTGTGTCGGTAGGCTTACCAGCAAGTAAAAGAGAACAAACTTCCGGCACCTCAGTGTCTATGAAAACAGTAAAATTAGTCAGCGTGACGTATATCCATTATTATTATTATTATTATTATTATTATTATTATTATTATTATTATTATTATTATTATTATTATTATTATTATTATTATTGTAATCATCTTCTTTTTCTGATCCTTTTTTCGTTTTATTGGGTTCGTAATTTGATGTGAATTTTGCCCATTTCTACGGCCGGATGCCTTACCGACGCCAGCATAATTATGTAGAGGGATGTTATCACTATTGCTTCTCTCTGCAATGGTTGATCGTGTGATAACAATATCCTGCATACATTTCAGTATAGACTGTTATGCCCTTCAGCGTTCAGTCTGCAAGCTTCTGTGACTTGACTAAGTGCCACCACAATCCTCTATTTGTAACTAGTTTTGTGCCTTCATTTAGTTCTATGCCTCTCATATTTAAATCAATAGAAACTGAGTCAAACCGTCGTCTTGGTCTCCCTCTACTTCTTTTGCCACGCATGGCCGAGTCCATTATTATCCTAAGTAACGTATGGAACCATTCTGGTCGTGACATAATAGGCGATATTTAACGCAGGTGAAATATTGCGCAACATGACGCCAAATATAAGGGTGTGATGCACTATAGAACTTGGGAACTTGGAGGTGGTTCTCTAGGCAGGTTGTGACCATGCATGAGTGAAACAGAAGATATGTTGGAGAAGGAAAGAGAGATAAGAATTTTGTTTTGGGAAGTACCATGCCGCCCAAACAATATAAAAGTGGGAATAGTCAGGTTTACCACGTCACGGGAACTGAGTGATATCTCCTCTACCTGAGGGTTTTCCAGATAATAAAATGATGGAAATTATCTCCAGAATTTTAGGAGGCTAACGACATGTTTCTCGCCATTAATAAGTGACGAGATTGATAACTTCGCATTAATCCGACCACCGTGGGAAGCTGTTAGTGGCTGCATACCAAACTCAAGAGTGTTTGGAGGTAGCTTCCCCGGCGTGGCTTCGCTTTTTGCTCCCTATAAGAGATGAGAGATGTGGAAGGAGGCTGTTCGTTCGACGGTAAGATTGCTGCTGGTGCGTGTCGCGAGTCTGTCTGTGTTATTGCGCCATAAACCTTTGTCTGAACAGAGACTGTAATTACTTCAGTGCTGTCACGCTAATTTTGTTCATCGGATAAGTGATTTGTAAGCCTGTTCAATAACTATTTTAACATGTGGCTACATTAAGATTTTACGCTGTGCGGTCGCGAATTTGTGAGCATTCAACTAGAAACATTACCGTTTGTATAGACTTCTTCGCAGAAGTGGCAAGAGCGAATGTAGCAAATGAAGATATTCGGCAATAGGATCAGAGCCGCTAAAATTATCCAGGTTTTGTTTACAGGACACACATGTGTGGTGAAGTTGAACTAATTGAAGTGACAAAATAGTTTAGCGGATAAGGCTGCTGGTTTTACATTTCAGTAAAGTAGGCCTGTACACATGTTAAGGAGTAATTTCGTCTTTGACAGGATAATAATGTTAAGGTCATGATATGCCAGTCATTTATTTTATACCCATGAAATTCAGCAGGAGAGACGTGGTATTGTGCGGTTTATTAACTAAACATCTCATTCCAGTAAGTGCCGTAACGAGTTGGAGACTGAACGTACGAAATCTTCACGCTAGACTTCGGGAAGACAACTTCAGAATGGAGCCACCTACGCTGATGGAAACAAGAGGATCGACCCAGGACGACATTGTCACCATGATGGGCTGAAAGGGCAGAGCTGAGCCCTGAAGGAGGGAGGAGAAGGTCACCGAATATGAGATAAGTGAACCAGACTTGTATGCATGTGGTAGGATTAGCGGTAGTTACGCAGAAATTTAGTAATTAAGTAGGTAAATATTAGTAGTTGAGCCCTCCTGGCAATTAGAATACGACTTAATCATAGCATATCAGGCTATTTATCAAGATGGCTTTTAAATCATTAACGTTTTTAATGTACAGAATTTATTATTTAGGGAATAGTAGGGTGCGTTATATTATTTTATGGGTGAGAAGGGAGCTAGGAGTTACGTATGGTGGTTTATTTTAGTGTTAGATCAAGAGTATTCCCTAGTGTTTCGTCTTCAGGTTAAATGTTGTTGTAAGTAAGGATCATTTTGGAAAGCTTATCACTCTTTCTTATCAGGAAAGATAGAAAGATCCGTGTAACGTAGTATTTGCATGTTTCCTGGGCATGATTTATTTGCATGTTTTCATTTGATTAAATTCTGTTGAGAAATTAAAACCACATTGTAAGCAATGTCATCAAAATATCTGACTAAGTTTCACACTGCCAATGATATGGACTCGAACCATAGGTCTGGAGGGTGTCAGGTTACGCCATATGTACAGTGTGTCGTCATTTTATGAGAAATAGTATGGTATAGTACTGTGAATGAGTTAGATCCGAGGTGGTCTACTAAAAGAGCCAGATATGTAGAATGGGAATTGGTTCCTTACTTATCGTAAGAAGTTATGTTATGGCTCATAGGTTTGTCGAGAGAAGATGAAAATGAAAAAGCCCTTTTGTGATGCCGAGTGCATAAACACAGTGAAACGAAGCCAGTGTTAGCCTTGTTTGCAATTTTTTGTGCGATGGGGGACCTTTACCGGCTAGACAGCCAGGTCATTGGCCTAAATACTGCACCCCAGGAAGTCTCTGCCATTTTTAAAAGCCGTGCGCTGTAATGGATTCTTTCTTTCAGTCCGAGAATTATTTGTGACAACGATTTTTTGTTTCTCTCTCCTTTTTCCACTTGCGGGTTCATACTGGTGTGTGTTTGTGTATATGATACCTTTGTGTACTAGTGGATTCGATCTTGATTATTAGCTTGTCTAGTATGTATGAAGTTTACCCAGAGGATATGAGTTCACATCCATATGATTTTTAGGTGAAATCGGGCAACATGTAGCTTTAGTGTTCGGTTTTATTTTAGTTGTCCTTTATAGCGTTCAGTGTTTCTGTTTACATATTAACATTTCCCCCAAATGTGAGGGAACTTTAATAGTAAGTTTATTTCTGCGAAACGTCCCTAATCCTAGCACCATGTTTTTATTTTGTAGGTCCAAGGGTGATGGTCACCGAATGACTTTTTAATTGGTTGATTCATCCATCCGTCAGCACGTCTACATTTTATTTTTATTATTGTAAATTATAAATGTAAGCCATTTATGGCATTTTATCTTTGCACCAAGAGAGTGGTATATTATAAAGAAGTATTGTTTCAACAGAAATTTATGAATTGACCATGCTTTGCCAATTAAATAGCTAAATATTACTGAGTTCCTCATTTCCAAAAGTAAATTATTAGAGTAGTATCTCTGTTCAATTATACTCTCGTCACAAGAACCCGAAACGCCCATTCGCCGGTTGCAGCACTCAGGTGTAATTTATTTTATGGACAGGTAAATAGGTAAGTTATGTAACCCACCATTGTTCCATGTATGTATGCCCTATAGGGTATAGTATCCTCCTCCATTTACCTCTCATGACCTCACCACCGAAGCCGGCTTATGCGTACAGCTTCACCAATCTAATAATAATAATAATAATAATAATAATAATAATAATAATAATAATAATAATAATAATAATAATAATAATAATAATAATAATAATAATAATAATAATAATAATAATTACTCCACCTATAGTACTACTGGGTGGATTGAGTAGCTTGGTTGTGCTGTAGTCGTCCCAAGCCAGGATAAAGGAGGAGGGTTAGAGCGACTGGCAATCGCTCTGTAAGAATCATCAACACTACTGTCCGAGTAGCCAACCTTGAACACCCTGGGTCTTCACTGTTAGTAAATCCCTTTACTAGCTCTTATGTGATGATAAACAACGACACAGATGACACTACCCCAGGGAGTATCCAATCTCCTGCCAACAGCGGTGGCGCATTCAGGCCTTCGGAATGTGGGAAGCCAGAACTCGTCGTGCGGGGAAATTCGGCGTTCTCTAATAGCACTAAGTAAAAATTGAAACCTAAAACCATCACTAACTTTGGGATCATTAACATCAAAATCCTCTGCAAGACCAGAAAGCTCAAGCATTTAACATATGTCCTGCATAAGCGCAAAATGTTGATAGCAGCGGTCCAAGAAACCATATTTACTGATGACGAGGCTTTCGAATCAGAAGGTTACAGAATAATTAAGGGGAAGCCAAAGTCTAGAAACACACATGCCTCCGGCGTCTTTGGAACGAATTTCTTAGTAGGACGAGATTTAGTGGACTCAATCATCGATTTCACGTCAACTAGCGAACGCCTCTCCATACTGTCCTTAGGTGTGGAAACAAAGGATATTCCCTTGTCAGTGCACATGCTCCTACTAACGAGGATAACAAGAAGAACCCTGAGAATACCCTAATTTTTTGGCAGGTGCTAGACTATGAGTTCGGCAAGATCCCCGGTCACCACGTCCAAGTTTCTGGTAGGCGACTTCATTGCCCACCTGAGGAAAGAACGAAGATCCCGAGACATAGTGGGACTTTATACAGCACATAGACGCACAAACACCAACGGTAATCGCTTAATATAACTGTGTAAGTTGTATCAGATCAGGATCATGTCCACAATATTTCCTAGAAAACAGTAGTACCAGACCACCTGGCAGTCACTGAAACCCGCCATTGGTTCATTCCAAATAGACCACGTCGTAATTTGTGCAAGGAACGGGAAAGAGATCATGAACGTGAGAGTGTGTAAAGGATGGAACGTCGACTCCGACCAGTTCTTCATCCAAATGAAGACCAGTTTACTACCTAAGCGACAAGTACCCTGCAATGCATCCCCACAGAGGATTGATTTCCATTTCCTCCATGATAATAAAGAACACTTTTGAACTTGCATCTTGCAAACAGAAATGAATTTCTTAAACCAACTGAAGTCCGTAGTAAACGAGACCTTGTATATTCTCGGACAACCTCGAAGGAAGCGACATCACAGATGGTGGAATACTGAGTGTGACCGTGCAGTCGACGAGCAAGCTATAGCCTGGACGAAATGGAATTCGACTAAGCGACAGGAAGACTGCGAGGATTTCACAAAGGTACTAAAACTGTCAAGCAAGACCATTAGAAGGGAAGTTGGTTACCTGTAACCGTGGGAACGTACAACTTCTGGCAGACTTCTTCGACCAGTCACTCAACTGTCAAGAGCCCAAGGAAAGACTACCTGTACTAGACACAATAGATGTCTGCCTCCCATCTGAACCACCTACACTTCAGCAAATAACTACCACCATCAACTGTCTCAAGAGTAACAAGGCACCCAGGTAAGATGACATAATTGCGCAAGCAATTAAAGCGGGCGGAACTACGATCGCAGAGGTCATACACCGGATCCTGGTTGACTGTTGGGAGACTGGAAGGATACCAGTTGACTGGAATACAGCTCTAATACACCCACTGCATAAGAAAGGCGACCGATGTGATGTCAACAACTACCGGGGAATATCGCTGTTACCAATAGCCAACAGAGTTCTGTCAAGGATTCTACAAAACAATGAAGAGAGTCAGTGTGGTCACACGATTGGTAAATATTAAGGAGGATTTCGGCCAGGATGGTCCTGCACCGAGCAGATCTTCGACCTGAAAATTATTCTCCAATTAATACATGTGAGGGGCGTGAACATCAACGTGGTATTCATCAACTTCACAAAGACATATGACTCTATTGAGCTCCAGACACTCTTCTCAGTGCTGCGAGAACGAGGAGTGGATTACAGCACACGCAGCCTCATCAAACAGACTCTCACAGGCATCTCCTCTAAGGTAAAATTCAGAGGAGAACTGTCTCGGAGTTTGAAGATCACAACTAGTGTGAGACAAGGAGATGGCCTCTCGCCTATTCTCTTCAAATTTGTGCTCGACAAAGTCAAAAAGACCTGGGAACTTACATTGAGAAATGTCAGTGTACCGGGCGGTACACCTCCACGCCGCTAATTCAAATTTTGCGCCTGTTGGAACTCCCCTACTGGAGGAAGTCTGAACTTTATTTAAGGCGTTAATTTTCAAGTTTCTCAGAGGATGTCACTACTTGGAAATCTTATAGTTTCTGAACTGGGTCGTTTTCGACGTATTTTTGTTTTGCTTGTAGTAAGAAGTGTGAACTTTCTCTTCTAGAGGACACTACTGAAGAACTACAATAGTGCACCCTAGTGCAAGGTGAAAGAACTGTTTTTTGGAGAAATTTTTATTTCAAAAGTTTGTTTCGTGTTAAATTTCTTTCTGGTATTGTTTAAGTTGGCTGTATTCCCCTTTCTTTCCCCTTGTTTTGAATTTAGCCAATCCCGAATTTCTTTAATTAATTTACGACCAATAAGGTGTTTCTTCTTCAAATTGGATATGCTGCTTAACCCTAACCAATAAAATGATTGTGGGCGGGTGTTTTCTTTCCTCAAACGCCTCGAACTTTCCGCGAGAGTATATAAACTGCTGATTTTAGGGTCTCTGGGCCACTTCTCTACCATCTTTCAGTGTGTAAAGTACATAGCAGGGGGCGGGAAGCGCCTCTTCCTTCGGACAGCAGTTCAACAACCAGGTAATGGCCGTTTAATAACTTCTTTTCTTGCTAGCTCAGCAGTTTAACTCTCGGGGCGGGTCCGAAGCTTTTTCACCATGCAACCTTTCCCTAAAATGTAAAGACTCTTAGTATCTATTCTCTTTTAAGCTACGTATTGGGATGGAGAGTGCTTAACCCTCTCGAGCTCCCTCTCATATCGTTTTGAGGTGAACTTATTTCTCACAACCGATTCTTCCGTAATGTAATGTAAATTGTTCTTTTCTAAAGTCACCTCCGTAGTATGGGATTAGCCCTTGCATTTGCGGCCTAGAGCCAGATTAGGTTTTAAACCAAATGTATTAGGAGTGCAGATCGCCTCCTCTCAAATTGTTATTTTAGAGGTCATGTAATTAACCTTTTTCTCACTTAATAGGCCTCAGTAGGTTGGGTATTTTACCCCTGTGTCTATGTCCTTAGAGGACAACTTGAAGGTGGAGTTTGGTGTGGCCTTTGATAGGCTTAAAGTTGAGAGCGAGTGGCTCTTTCTCGAAAATTGAGTGTTGTATGCCTCGAGGAGGCTTTTCTGTGTAATTTAGAGCAAGTGCTCCTGAGCATGAATGGGGTTTTCTGCCCCTCTGTTAAATATTGTTTTGGGGTAAAGTTGGGCTAGTTGCCCAAGAATTGTGAGTTCGGGGCTCGAAGCCCAAATCCTGTAAATACTGCAATTGTACTTTTGTTGCCTTGCTACTCTGTACCTGCCATTTTTGTTATTTCTGCATTTTGAAAAGAAAATATAACCTTGTTAAATTTTAATTTAATTTTAACTTCGTAGCCTGAGACCTGTTCACCCCCGCACCTTCTTTCACCTCTAACTACCACGGAAAACTTGGTAACAGTCAGAATCAAACCGGTTACCACTGGAGCCGGAACAAGGAATATCTAGATCAGGAGCCTGGCCTTCCAAATGACATAGCCATCCTAACCAACAACTCTAAGCATGCTGTAGTTGTTGTTCATTCGTTACACGAGATAGCGGCGAAGACAGGACTACAAATATCATACGACAAGAGCAAGTACTTCGAGAGTAAGCACGCTGGGAAAGCCCCTTTGACGACTATCTGTGGAAAGATAGGAAAAGTCAATCGATTCCAGTATCTTCGGGAATGCGTTCAACACAATGGTAATGTCGGAACTTCCATCTTTAGACAAATGTGCCAAACTCAATGCAGCATGCCAACCGTCGCAAAACCATTAAAACAAGGAGTGCATTTCCAATAACGTTAAAATATGCCTTTACAAAACTGTTGTCAGATCCCAGTTCTTATACGCTGCAGAGACCTTATTGATGAACAGGAAAGGCACCATGGACGACCTGTTAAAAACTGAAAGACGTATCCTCCGGAAAATTCATGGTCCAAGAGTGTTTCCGGTTGGAACCTACAATCTGAAGGCGAACACTGAACTATACCAACGGTTGGAAACAGCTAACACTAGCATGCGATGAAGGCGGCTGGAGTTTTATGAGCATCTTCTGAGAATGGACAACTGCAGACTTACAAAGAAGAACTTCTCACTCATCATAAGTTACAAGACTGGAAGCATGTGGCTCAATGAAGTAAAAAAGGACTTAGCTTCCGCTGGGATTTCTGATGCTGATGTCTCAAACCGCCCTAAATTTTGTAAATTGGTAAATTCTTGGTAAATTCGTAGTCTCCTCTACCAAAATTTGTTCAATCTCACAAATCTCTTTCACAAGAAAGAAACGAAAAACTAATAGCAGGACTCAAGAGGTATTGGGAACGAAAGCGAACATCCAAAAAGAACTAGTTATAAGTGTTCCCTCGTGGGCTTGTCAATAATAATAAGAAAATAATAATAATAATAATAATAATAATAATAATAATAATAATAATAATGTTATTGGCTTTACATCTCACTAACTACTTTTACAGTATCCGGAGACGTCAAGGTGGCGGAATTTAGTCCCAAAAGAGTTCTTTTAAGTGCCAGTAAATCTACCAAAACGAAGCTGACGTATTTGAGCACCTTCAAATACCACCGGACTGAGCCAGAATCGAGCCTGCCAAGCTGGAGTCAGAAGACCTGCGCCTCAACGATCTGAGCCTCTCAGCCCGGCTACATCGATTGATTTCATCTTTATATTAGCCTTTATCTCCTCATTCCAAGAACCCTCCTGCCAATGTTCCCATCTGTTTGCACCAGCGATCATTCTCGCTACTTTCATTTCTAATACTTCTAACTTATGAATAAGACATTCTGAGGAAACCCTGCTTTCAATTCTGTACAGGGAAGTTGGTCTGAAAACAGATCGGTGAAAAGATGATTTCGTTCGGGAGCTGACTTCCTTCTTACAGAATACTATTGATTGCTACTGCAAGCTCCTTGCATTAGCTTTGCTGCACCTTGATTCAACCTCGCTTACTACACTATCTTCCTGGGAGAATACACACCCTGAATACTTGAAATGATCTACCTGTTCCAACTTCGTATTCCCAGTCTAGCATTCAATTCTCTTAGGTTTCTAATAACAATAATAATAATAGTTATTTATCGTATGGAATTTAGTGCCGGCATTGTCCGGGGACATGTTCGGCTCGCCCGGTGCAGCCTTTGTAAGACAGAACCTCCAGCGAGGCTGGATGGCATCTGCCGTATATGGGAACTGCGTGTCTTTATAGTGGAGGATAGCGTTGTGTGTGGTGCGTGCGTTTCAGGGATGTTGGGGACAGTAAAAATACCCAATCCCCAAGAGAATGGAAATAACCATTTAAGGTTAAAATCGTCGACCCGGTCGAGAATTGAACCTGGGACCCTCTGAACCTTAGGTGACTAAGCTGACCATTCAGCCAAGGAGCTGGACTTAATAATAATAATAATAATAATAATAATAATAATAATAATGATAATAAATAATCTAACATTAAAAGTTCCTTGAGCTATTATCGATTTTTAAGAGGTGCGCTAGAAGTCGACTCTGACCTTGACTACAAGAATCGAGTGCGTGGTTTCCCATTTTCACACCAGGCAAATGCTTAATTAACGTTAACCCTAATTAAGGCCATGGCCACTTCCTACTCCTAGCCCATTCCTATCCTATCGTCACCATAAGGCCTATGTGTGTCGTTTGCGACGTAAAGCCAATTGTAAAACAACAAAGAAATCGAGTGCCTATTCATCTAAGTTTTTCACCTAACTACCAAGACTCTTGTGATCGTACACAGAACATTACAATTCCCAAACACTGTCTTTTAATATAATAATCATAAGGGGCCGATGAACTTCGATGTTAGGCCCCTTAAAACAACAAGCATCATCATCACCATCTTTATATAATAAAGGTGTGGACCATCGCTATATTGACGTTTATAATTTCCATCCATAAACTTGCGTGGGATAGCTACAGATCAAAAACAAATTGTGAGTCAACCCTAATTTGACAATATTTGTAAAATTGTTACTGAAATCCTTTAGTGCTGTAGTCAGTTGTTTCCGTATGTATGAGGCAGTTATAAATAAT
This sequence comes from Anabrus simplex, assembly GCF_040414725.1. Classification (NCBI taxonomy): domain Eukaryota; kingdom Metazoa; phylum Arthropoda; class Insecta; order Orthoptera; family Tettigoniidae; genus Anabrus; species Anabrus simplex. Next base: position 611,357,576 of record NC_090265.1, on the reverse strand, counting down.
AGTTTGCGCAAGCACAATGCAGCGGAGAGAGGGGATATTAAACATTTAAATGTGGACCATATTGTACAGAGTTCCGAGTAAAGTAATTAGGAAAACCTAAAATCGTTTAACACTTCGGCTTGTTTCTAACAGGAGTGTGGCTGAGCCTCTGCTTTACTTTCTCTCGGACTACCTGACTGGTTAAAACAAGCTTGTGTGGCTTTTAAATGGCATAGTTTATCACCATACGTCGGCATGTAATGGTTTTCAGATAAAGTTGAGACTTGTTTAATGGGACCTTGGAATATAGAACTACGTTTTAATTGCATTTACCCCCCAGACAAGATCTGAAGCCTTTGTTTTAGTATGTAATACGCAAGTTTGATGTCGAGGTAGACAAAGAACAATGTTTTCAGTAGAACTTTCAAATGCTGCAGGTTCAAATTCAAGTCTTTCCTAATCTAGGAGAGTATATGTGTACACTGTAATAAATAATTATGCATAAAGCAACCAAGTAAGCAAACGAACAAAGAAACAAGCTCAGAGAATTGCGTGATTGGTTATCGTACGATCCCAAGTTGCGGAACATACACTTTTAAGTAGAATCCGAACTCTATGACTCAGTATTTTCATTTGAAAAATCCCAGATCATTGGCTGATGTCACTTATCTAAGTTAAGTACATTCATGGAATAATAATAATAATAATAATAATAATAATAATAATAATAATAATAATAATAATAATAATAATAATAATAATAATAATAATAATAATTGTTCCTGGATATCTGTGGAACGCAGAGGGGTGAAAGAAGGTGTGGGATTGAATGGATCTAAATACGGCATCAAAGATATTAATTGAAACTTTAAAATAAAGGTTATATTTCTTTTCAAACAACCAAATAAATTTTTCACTAGGTGAAATAACAATGAAATCTCAGGTACAATGCCAATTCAGTTACAAGGGTGGAACACCCCAGAAAAGGGAATTTAACAATTTTGGGTTTCAAGCCCCAGAGTTACAAGTTTTGAGCTACAAGATCCAAAAGCTACAAAATTTGCAAATAAAATCACGGACTACTCCAATTCAAGAACACTTTGCTCCAACAACTTTACAGCCTGTCACGGGCGCACCTCAACATTGCAGTTGAATTTAGAAAACACAGAAAATAGCTTACGTGCTCTTCAACTAAATATAACTGCCCGCTTAAAGCAACATTACACAAAATTTTACGATCTTTGGCCTCTCTAGGCGCAATTTAACGACTGACAGAAGTTAGTACACAGGGGTATCTAGTACCCAATCTACTGGGCGTTCGTGGAAAAAGAATAACAGGTTAAATTAATGGCCCGACACACAAAATTAATGGAGGCGTATGCTTGCGCTCCTAGATAATTAAGAATAAAATCCTAACGGGGCTCTCGGTCCAGTGATACAGGGGCTAATCCCAAGCTACTGAGGTGACACGAATGAAGGTTAATTTGATATTTTACAGGAAAGAAAAACAGTTAGGAAATCGCAGTCTCCTCAAACCAAGTTGAAGGGGAACTCGAGAGGGTAACGCACTCTCTATCCCCGATTAACAGTTAAAGACTTTATGAAGTTTTATATCAGCCGAACGAAAATTTACATTTTAGGAAAGGTTTGTTACACATTTAGAAATTCGGATCTCGAATAAGTTTGCGGAGACAGCTAGGACGATAGAATATTGGTGGCCATTACCTGGCTGTTGTTCTGCCTGCTGAAGAATGAGGCGCCCCGCCTCCTGTCTTAACACACACATTCAGAAAGACAACGATCAAAGACAAGGTAGCCAGAAAAGCCGTAGTTTATATACCCGAAGGGAAGGCTCGGGAGGATTCTGGACTAATCCGGACACACCCTCTCATTTTCATTGGCAGAGCTAAAAGTTACACCCAAAAGCGAACAAGAAGCCTGAGATAGACTGAAAATTAATTACAGAAAAGTGTTGATTGGCCAGATTCAAAACTGGCGGAATGAGAAAGAATTGTTGCAAACGTTGAAATATGTACAAAAAAAACAAATGAAAGGTAATTTACTTGAGAAAACCGATAAACATAAAATTTCTTTCAATAACAACTTATTCCACGTTGAACAAGAGTGCGTGACCTCAGTTTTGTAGAGACATCTATGGGGAAAAGTTCAAACTTCTTGAAAACAAACACAAAGCAAGTAAACCCAGTCAGTTTAGGAAACTTGGAGAATACAAACTTCTCAATTATTCACTAGTGACATCTTCTGGTTGATGTCCCAACTTCATGTAGTAGCAATTTCATGTTTTGTTCGACAGAGAGAGTTCTTTATTGGCGCTTCTTCTGAATGAGCGGAGTTGAGGTGTACGTCCCGGTAAAATAATAATAATAATAATTTTCTTCTTGGTGCTAATAGTAAGAGTAGGTCTGAATGGTTCAGGCATTAGAAGTCACTTTCTCTTCCACAGGAGAACATTAACGTGCCGGAAGCAAAATACCTGTGAAGTTGTTGCTTTTAAACATCCAAGAGCGAACGCACTACGATGGGAACAGAAGGCCAAAGACTTATCAACTACGCCGCTAAGATAGGAAATTATTATTAGTAGTACTACTCGTAAGTTATCGATTCTACGCCCCAGTAACATTTTTGGAAACGCTGAGGTGCCGAAATGTCCTCCCGCATGAGTTCTTTGAGGTAAATCTACGGACACGAGGCTGCCGTATTTTGCACCTTCAAATACTACGAGTCGCCGTGATCTAACCTGATCCCAACGTTTCACCGGGAAATTCGCATGGCATTTTCAGTAGTCCACTCTCTCTCTCTCTCTCTCTCTCTCTCTCTAAAGGTCAGTTCTACAAGGCCGGAAAATATCCTCCATATTCATTGGGTCCCTGGTCGTGAAAGCCTAACCTGTCATATTATAAGGACAACAGAAAATTTAATAAATGTCTAACTAACGCTTGCCAACAATGCACTTTCATTTCACATTCCTTACTTCAGTCTACTTTTAATTAATTCTTCTGGTGTATAAACAGTCTTGCATTCCCCACAGTTATGCAATATGTTAAGGAAAATCTTATTTCACCGCAGGACTCTTAACCACAGTTTAGATGGATCATTGCCTCAGCACCTCAGATATTAATACCCCTCCCGTTCCCCTACTTGTGTAATGGTTTTTGTGGAGCACGTGTTCCCTGCTTCCGTTAGGGGAGAAAATCTGAATCCCGACATACATTTAAAGCTTATAAAATTGTATTTCTGTAGGGCGTGGTGCAGTCGATCCCCGTTGAACCAGACTTATAGATCTAGATAAATCTATTCCCGTATTTGGTTTTATAACTCCAATTAATGATAATATTGGGAAGGTAAGTAAAAAGTTCCTATGGCTTTATGGATTATTTTTGAAACATTGGATCAATAAACCTGCCTTGCTCCTATAGCCATGTTAGCTGAAATATGTACTGTAGGGGGAAGCAGGGAGCCAAAATCGAATTTGTTTTTCCTTCTAGGGAAGATTATTTCGTTTGCCAGAGACTAGACTTGTCAGACTCGGTGCACTCACTGGTCCAATCGCCACACTCATTCATTCTGCAAACTGTTGGCCATATTTTCCCATTATCAACTCCAGGATGCCAAACAAATAACCAGTTCGAGAAAGTTGGGAACTCTTCGGGACAATCTTATACCAGAACAGATCGGAAGTAACGCAAATTTTTCCGACGTATTTAAAGAGTGCAAAACATGAAGTTACGCACACATATTAAGGTTCACCCGTCATGATACCAAGTAGAATGTGCTTCGTTCATAGGACTCCGTTCCCTGGGAGTATAGCCACCTTCATATGACAAATTTCACTTCTTCATTTGAAGAACAGCATTGTCTTTCTAGGATTTTTTCAGTGGTCCAAAGAGGTGAAAGCAAATGGTGTAAGGTCTGGTTGGGACTGTATTGTGGTTAATGAGTATCTCACAGTCGTAATTCTCAATTTCAACTCGAACAGAAGTTACAACGTGGGGGCGAGCATTTTCTTGCTTGTTTCTAAAGACACGACACAGTTTTTTCCTCACATGTGGACGATGTTATTACCCGCTCCATCTTTCCTTATTAGTTACCGCTCGCTACACCAGAGCAGCGCCTGATGCATTCATTGCGGTTTGTAGCAAAACATCCAGAGAATTTATTATATGCCAACTATGGACATCCAAACCCGAATATTTCCTCGTAAAAATGTTCTGCGTTACCTTTTAGTATTCCTCTCTAACAGTGGCACCTGGTGCAGAAAATCAGTTGTGTGCTGCAACCCATCCACTATCCAAAAATTAAAGAATATTTAGAAACATATGCGGTTTTCAAGATGTTCTCCACTGAAGTTCCCATACTGATCAAATACACAAACACATATACATATTCCTCATACAACTAATTAAACATACAATAACACCTGCAGTGACAAAACATTCTCGAACTCAGAAACACTTGGTGTGAGCGCGCAAAAACAGAACTTCTCAATGTTACCAAAGTCATTGGAATTAAACCAGCAACGTCGAAATGCAAAATTACATGTTCTGTTGATAAGGTGAAATTTATAAAATAGATATTTTGTAATTAAAGGAAATCACATCATCATGTCCTTATTTTGAAAACGTAAAAAGTACATTCTATATAGTTCATCGATTTACAAATGTGTCTGTGGAATAGGCAAGTTGGAATATTAAAAGACCTGGCACGAACAGCTGATGGCTTCCTCGACAGTACTTTGTTTTCCTATTTACAGATAGACCACGGGTCTCGACGGATTGTGGGCCACTTCGCCACTGGAGAAAAGGCATTAATTAATTAATAAATAATAATAAGTTTAGCCCTTCGGCCTTGTAGGCCTTGAGTGCACTTTCGACAATATACTTAGGTAGACTGCATAAATATGGAAGTGGTTGTACTTTATGAATGAAATCGAGCTGGTCAGGGTATTACCTGCACCCTGAGGGGTGATTAATTCAATACGGACTTGGGTCTTTTGTAGCAAAGACCTTCAGTGTCATATTTACCCAAGTTCGAAATTAGGCGTTTTGGGTTGGAGTCTATACCAGAGTAGACTTTCCGTCCGGATGTCTGAATTCTGGTAGAGATTTCATCAATATGAAGGTCGTTATGGATTTCTCGATTCCGTTCATACCATTGCGAACCTGTTATCACGGGGAGGGCACGATTTTGTATACGTTGTACTTGATCCAGTGCGTTCTAGCTGCAATCCCCCAGTCGGGACTGGCATATTCTAGGAATGGCCGAACGGAGGTTTTATACAGCACGAGCCTGTTTTCTAAGTTGAGCCCATTGTCGGCTTTCGTGATAGGTATAACTTCATAAAGGCGTTTGAACGCCTGGACCTAAATCCTAGATACATGATGTTTGAAAGTCAATCCTCTGTCTAGGGAAACACTCCGGTATTTAGTAACATCGGATCACCGGATCACTTTGCAAAAATATTCGAGCGATCCCCTCTCAAATACTACCGCTGAGTCAAGAGAGTGCCACCTGCCACGTTCTCATTTCGGTCGAAATCCAAGTGTGCCCATTCCTGCATATCTGTGGTCGAACGAATCGCTGTGAAGTGATGTACTCCACAGCACATCAGAAAAGTCGGGCACACATGCGCAAAAGGCAGAGTTCCTGCTTCCTAGCAAAAATCTTACAAATTTTCGCTGAGCGGGGATCTGCACAGCACCCGCCGTGGGGCGCATGACTAGTTACCTCGTTGTGAGGGGAGTAGAATTATTTCCTATTCTTTGGGTGACGTCTTTCTCAATGCACTGTACTTGATTGTAGATAATATTATTAAAGTAATGTATTTTTGAAATAGACAATATGCTGCATCACTTCAGCACATAAGGTACGGCCGCCCCTGCTCTCTAATTGTCACATCAAGTAGTTAACAGTGGAAGTGCGTAAAATCTGCAAAATCGGTATATATTAATTTGCAAAAAAATATGCACAGCATGAAGTAGACGTCGCAGAAGCATGTAAGTGAATGCGGCAGATGGTATAGTAGCATAAAAATATCAAAATATTGTACCACACTAATCATTCATTGCTGGCAATAAACATTTGCAGAATGGACTAACTTTGGTGTTCTACTGTACTTCCCGTAGCTTGGAGGCAGGCGTATAGACGTCCTGAAGGAGACCCTGCCACAGTTCATGCAACTGATCCTCCAAATCTGCCGTAGTTACTGCTGGTCAAAGTTGCCGTCCAATCTATTCCCTAACGTCCTCGATGGGCTAGAGGTATGGAGGGCATGCTGGCCAAGGTAGCATGTTAACATCGCTAAGATAGGCCAGAGGTACCCGTGTGAGGCAAGCCATTATCCTGCTGGAAAATGGGGTTCTCAAGCTGCGCCAGGAAGGGAAGTACACACGGTCGCAGAATTTCCTGGACTTATATCTGCGCCGTCAGAGTTCCTTCCATTCACGAGAGGAAATTGCACCCGGCTCCCCACACCATGACACTTCTTGTTGGAGTGGTGTGCCGCTCTACAATGAAGCGTGAATCACTGCACTAACCAGGACGTCTCCAGACTCGAACTCGGCCGTCTTCTGCAGGCAGGCAGAATTGTGATTCGTGAACATTACTCGTCGCCAATCAGCAAGCAGCCATACTTCCCGTTCCTGGGAAAAGTTCAAATGTGCTCGGTGACGCTAAGGTCGTGAGAGCAGGTGACGTAAGGAACACTGTGACGCTGCCTGAATATGGTACTGCTGTGCACAGACATATCCTCAGCTGCCATAACTGGCTCTGGATAGTGCGCAGAGACGCCTGTGGATTGCTTGTAGCATATCACATGATAAAAGGATTCTCTCTGATGGTAGTCCACCAGCTTTGATAGGAGACTTCTCGATGCGTGTGTGCATTCCTCAAGTTCCCACTGTGTTCAACACCAACGCACAGTGTAGTCAGTACGGTTCAAGTAGCGAACAATGTGCCGAAATGTCCAACCGACGATGCAGCCTAACTCAGACTCATCTAGCTGGTCAAAAGTCTGTCGGGTGTACCGTCAGGGCATGCTGCGTGTTCACTGAACTTAGCTCGGTGGCTCACACTGTTCACACTACTACTTTTTTATTCGGTGCCTTGCATCTATCAATAAGGGAGGTTTAAGTCCACCATCTAATGCCACTTCCATGAAAGTCATCAGCATTAAAAGCGAATAGGACATATGTCAGCCTATGACAATACTGTGAGGCAACCTCGTACTCGTGGGATTCGTTCAGGGTTGGTGACGTGTCTTTCTTTTTTTTTTTCAAATGAGTGTTCTATTTTATACTGTCCCTCTAGCTTTTTTTATTTTGCAATTTTCTTTGCGTCGCACTGACACAGAGTCTCGTCTTATGGCCACGATGTGATAGGGAAGGGATAGGAGTCGGAAGGAAGCAGCCGAGGCCTTAATTAAGGTACATTCTGACTATTTGTCTGGTGTGTAAATAGGAAACCACGGAAAAACATCTTCAGGGCTTCCGACAGTGGTGTTCAAACCCTTCATCTCTCGCCCCTCCAGTTAACCGACAGCATTTCCCTTCCCGCTGCTCAGACTGAATACTGGCTATGAAATTTTGAAACAGCACACACAGGATTGCCAATACAAATTCATATGTTGCTGAAAATATTTGACCAAATTACAAATTCTATATTTGTCGATCTGTTAAAAAAGTTTTGGCTAGTTTATAAAATATAAACGCTTCCACGTGCATAGTACCTTTTCCTGGGCATCTATTTTTCGAAGGACATTTTAATCAACAAAGAGGCCACAACCTCGCCTCAGCTACGGTTTTGCGTTAATTGGATGAACCTCTATTTTGAGGATATCTTTTATGGTTTAGACAGTGTTAAGCCAATCCTCAGGAATGATTCCCCGCTACCTAGCGTAGGATTTCTACTGTTAAAGAAACATAGAAACTGTTACTGCAGGTGTCTTTATAAAGAAATATATGTGGTTCCATAAAATCTTTTAGAATTGTCTATGCTGTACAATACCTTAGCATGTAGTTTGAGATACCTTTAACGGTTTAGGCAGCGTAAGTCTAGAAATTGTCCACATGTCACTTTCCTCCAGTTATTTCGCCGAAACAGTTACTATCTTGAGTACTTTCATCACAGTTTTATATTTAATACATCGGAGGAGATGCAACAGTCAGTCACCTTTTCAAGAGTGCTTGCGATCGTTTTGGTCTCTCCATTCATATTCAGAAAACCAAGGGACTCTTACAGTCTGCACCTGGATCGAACCTCCTATCTTTCAATACCCTATCTCCATTGCGGATACTCCACTGGAGCAGATCGACCACTTTTTATATCTAGGACGTATCCTCTGAACAAATGCTAACTGCTCACAAGATGTTGATAGGAGAATCGATGCTGCCCACTGAACATGTGGACGTTCATCTCGTCGTGTCTTTATGAGCAAAGACCTGACAAAGCATACCAAGATCATGGTTTACCATGCTTTTGGCATATCAACACTACTTTACGGTTGTGAAACGTGGACTCTCTACCGTCAGGATATCAAAAAGCTAGAGCGCTTCCACTTGCAAAAAGAATTGAGGCTATCATCATCACCAACCTTGCAGTTCTTGAGAAAGCACATGTTATAAACATTGAGGACCCCATCATTGGCCACCATCTCAGATGGATAGGGCACGTCCATCGCATGAGTGAAACCCAGACTTCCTCGTCAACTTTAATACAGAAACCTCCCACGAGAGATCCTCTAGGCAAAAGAAAAACCCGCATGAAAATCAATCCAACGGTTCTCCAATTATTAACGAACAACGATACAGACAGACAGGAAAATGTTGAGTTTTACATATGTAGAGATTTCATACTTCATACTTCATTAGTAAAAACTGTGTATCCTAAGAAGAACTCAGTAAATTACAACTACCTTTATTCTCCATTTACTTGAAATCTGTTTGTCTTGATATGATTACTAACGCTACTATCTGTACTCTCTACAGCGCGTGCAGCAATTTCTTTAGCAGCACAGCAGCAGCAATAAGGAACCAATTGACAATCATCTCACGCATTCCCGCCATTCTTTCTCTCAATTACTTGGCCGTGGCTGGCTGGGAGGGATATTGCGTTCTGAGAGCAAACAGTGCGATTTATATCAGGCGGCACTGGGACCTGGTGTGCGTGTTTGTACTCTATACCCTTAACCAATGCTGGTTCTCGTGCCAACGTCTTGACCCTTACAGAAAGTAGCAAGGATTTTGATTACCAAAAACATATTGCATTATTTAAACAAAAATTACGGAAGGAGACACGTGAGGGGGGGGGTACCCACTGGGTTTTCGAGATAACCTCTCACGGGTTGAGTGGCTCAGACGGTTGAGATGCAGGCCTACTGACCCCACTTGGCAGGTTCGATCCTGGCTCAGTCGGGTGGTGTTTGAAGGTGTTCAAATACGTCAGCCTCGTGTCAGTAGATTTTCTGGCACGTAAAAGAACTCCTGCGGGACTAAATTCCTGCACCTCGCCGTATCCAAAAACCGTATAAGTAGTTATTGGGACGTTAAGCCAATAACATCATTATTATTGAGATAACCTCGCCCGGCTCAATTCTGACTTTGGGCGAAAAACACGTTGGGTTGTCAATTTAATGCAATTTTATTGGCCGAAGATAATGACAGTAAAAGGCGGATGGCGTCGTATTGAATGATTGTCACGTTGCCCACCTGGTGTCCATGATCATTAAGGTATGAATTCTCTGGTTAGCCGGTTCCTGTCAGGTTGGTGAAAAAAGCACACCGGCTGGCACGGTAGGAGAGGTGGTGGTGTACAATTGCTAATTACTAGATTTCGTGCCAAAAGCCTGGATTCAATTCCAAACTTCTCCATAGTGTTCATGCGGATTGAGGGTATATGACTTTGTCGATGGTGATTTGTCCGTCGATGGTGATTCGTCCGTCGAGCTTTGTCGTTAAGCTTTGAGCAGACCTCGTGATTTTATTCGAAAGGAGTAGACTATATACCGAAACCGGGTTTCACTACCTACCTACCTCATCATCATCATCATCATCACCACCACAACACATTCAGGTCGGCCATGATCATCAACTAAAAGGATCTGCGCCAGCTTTCTCCGAAAGCCATACGACGCCATTCAAATGTCACATCAATAAAAAAGAAAGAAAGAAATATACCACAAGCTCCCCAGCCCCGTACGTTCAACTGATAAGTTTTCCACATGCACCAATGATGAATCGGATAACTATTCGCTGGTTTACATTGGGTATGAAACAAATAGCAGTCCTTTCTATATCGTTATATCGTTTCGGTGCTTTCCAAATCCGTACGTTCGTCATCACCAGTTGGTTCATTCCAAGCTATGTGTTTATGTCATACTTTCATAAGTGTGTAACATCTAATTTGGACCTTAATATTGTCGTCGGCTCCCGCTTGGAGCGCTGTGCTAGCATACAGCGAGCCACCTGGTGAAGAATGAGCGTACTACTACAATTCAAACGGTAAAGCATTCTTAAATTCAAACCCTCATTATTGTATAAGACTTCCACGTGAACAGTCGAGATTTTCTTCTGAAGACGCGGAGCAAAGTTCTCTGCCAAACGCAAATAGTTTCACTTTGTTTTCATGACACGGCATAAGCCCAAAATCCCATATCTTGTCTACAAATAGAAGTCGTTTAATAACACACGCTCTGTATCAGAGTGCATTTGTAAATATGCCAAAGATGTAGAAAATTAAGGTTTAATAACTTATTAATTTATTCACGTACAGATACTCGTATTACATCTTTCAAAAAGTTGCTTGTATGTGCCTTGAACGACTCACTAGCTCTTAATTGCAACTAGGCAGCAGGCTATACCATCTGCGAGCTTTAGCTTCATTCCAACCAGATCCTCTATACATCAAATGTATGCCTGTGTATTCGTCGTTGCTGAACACACCAGCCGCTGTCGATATGCTTGACAGTAACTGTAGTGCTACTGTATCAAATACCAGCCTACTACTATGCAATCGGATACGAGGCTTACTAACGCAAGTTGCCTAATTAGACGGGTAGCGCTGAGGAACATGCAGCGAGCGCCCATCCGGTTGTTATCTCTTCGTATTCTGACTTAACTTAAACTGCAAAGAGTAATACCCCTGTGAAAATCAGCTAGTTGATATCCCTTTTATCACTAGTGCATGCGGGACACTTATAAGTAGAAAGTAAGGAGCTGGCGAGCCACCTGCTATAAGAATGAAATTACATGTCTGTCTGTCTGTCTGTCTGTCTGTCTGTCTGTCTGTCTGTCTGTCTGTCTGTCTGTCTGTCTGTCTGTCTGTCTGTCTGTCTGTCTGTCTGTCTGTCTGTCTGTCTGTCTGTCTGTCTGTCTGTCTGTCTGTCTGTCTGTCTGTCTGTCTGTCTGTCTGTCTGTCTGTCTGTCTGTCTGTCTATCTTCCGAAACGACATCACGTTTGTGCGGATTTTCGTGAAATTTTGCACAAACAAGCTCAGCAAAATCTGTCACATGACTATGTTCTATTTCAAAATATCCTGGACTGGACAGGTTGTTTATAGGGTGAATGCATTCTGTTAGATCCAATGAATTCAGAAGTGGCGACAGGTGGAGGTGACACGGGAAGCGCGATGTTCTTCACGCCTCCTCAAAGTAAACAAATAGGCGAACGCACACTGACGCACGAGGCGCAGGCGCTCGTTCCGTCGCCACCAGCATGCTACTTCCTCGTTTCTCGAGTCTGAGGAAGTACATCTCTCGCTCACTTCCTTCATTCACTGTGGTGCACGAGCCTATTTCCTTACCAAGACTAGAATTTGGTTAAAAAAACACGGGTAGGACATTCTATAGTAGTTTTGAAACCTATCCTGATACATTTCTAGCTCTCTCATTACGTCAAAGGTTCCATTCCTGCTTTTTCTTTAACCACAAAGGGTGAACGCAAAACTTCCTGTGGCTGTTCAAGTTTGATAAGACAACAAGAACTAGAAAGTTCCCGTCATTTTCGTCATACGAATATATGTTGAGTAACTCACGTCACGTGAAAAACTAGCCGTTTCTCCGTCTGACCTGCCTTTTCTGTATAGTTTATACCCGCCTGGGCGTCGGCTCGCCTGCGTTAGGCTCTTGCCCGTCACCAGTTCTGGGCCTTAGGATGCGCATTACCTGGTTCAATTGTATGTCTATCACGTTCTGGTAAGCACTAGTAAACCAAGTTCAACAGCATTATTTAGTATAGCAGTGACATAAGTTTATTGATATGAAAGCGATAACCGACATGTTGATAGTCTGTGGTTTGTCAAATGTAGTGAAAGTATGTCGGGCGATGTAGAGCTTTCCTACATCTGCATCGAGAGCTTCAGAATTTATCTAGACAGAGTTCGGTGTTCATTTCGACTATTTAGCGAATAGCAAACCAGCGCCGGACTATCGGACTACCGGTAAGATATCTATACGTCGGTTTTTATTCAGACCGACTTCCCTGTACGGGAGCTCAATCTAAGTGGACTCGGGATATCGTATCCATTAGTTACAAATAATAGACATGGAAGTAGTGAATAATATTGCTGGTGCAAACAGGTAGGAAGAATGGCACGAGGGTACTCGAAATGATGACAACCGAGCTCGATAGCTGCAGTCGCTTAAGTGCGGCCAGTATCCAGTATTCGGGAGATAGTGGTTTCGAACCCCACTGTCGGCACCTCTGAAGATGGTTTTCCGTGGCTTCCCATTTTCACACCGGACAAATGCTGGGGCTGTACATTAATTACGGCCACGGCCGCTTACTTCCCACTCCTAGCCCTTTCCTATCCCGTCGCCGCCGTAAGGCCAGTCTATGTCGGTGCGACGTAAAGCAAATTGTAAAAATAAAAAATAAAAAAAGAAATGACGAAATAAGGGCTAAGTTAGACATTAACTCAACGGATGAAGCTGTTCGTATCAGCCGGCTTCGGCAGGGCAACCATGTGCGGTGAATGGAGCAGAATGGGGTACCTAGGAGAATAATGATCTGGACCTTGGAGGGTAGGAGAAGTAGAGGAAGGAAAAGAAGACGATGGTTGGACTCAAATTTAATGGTTTATTGATAAGAAGTGTGGCTCTAAACGAAGCCACAGAACTGGTTGCAAATAGATGACTGCGAAGGGGCTTAGTTACTTCAGAGAGATATAAAGAATGAAAGGGATAACAGTCTATAATGATGTATCACAAGTGAAATATATTGTACTCATAAATCAGCGTGTAATCATATGTGTACATTTTAATGTTGTATTTTAGTGACTACAAGTGTTAAAACTCAACCTCCTCAACCGTCTGATCCACTCAGCCCGGCTAAGTCCGATTGCACTACTACTCTGTCTTGTATAATACGAGTAAATTAGATATATATATCGTATTGTTATACAAGTACACAAAAGATTACACATAATCAAATAGAAATATCCAAATCTGACAACCATCCAGAGCACTCGGTGTAGAGTCTTCAGACCACCGCCAAATGCACGAAGTGGGCACTCCTGAACAATGTATTGTATGGTTTGGTCCTCCACTCCACAGTCACAGGCAGCAGATGTACGGAAACCCCATCTCTTTTGAGGTGTGACCACACCTTCCTTGACCCGTTCTAATGCGGTTCAGCTTCGACCAGGTTTGGCGTGGTAGTTCGAATCCCTTTACCTTCTTTGTAGGATCTTCAACCAGGTGAGCATTCTTGGGTGAATGCTCGTTCCAACGTTTTCGCCACTTGGAGGTCACCGGGCGAGTTGGCCGTGCGTGTAGAGGCGCGCGGCTGTGAGCTTGCATCCGGGAGATAGTAGGTTCGAATCCCACTATCGGCAGCCCTGAAAATGGTTTTCCGTGGTTTCCCATTTTCACACCAGGCAAATGCTAGGGCTGTACCTTAATTAAGGCCACGGCCGCTTCCTTCCAACTCCTAGGCCTTTCCTATCCCATCGTCGCCATAAGACCTATCTGTGTCGGTGCGACGTAAAGCCCCTAGCAAAAAAAAAACTTGGAGGTCATATCGAAAGAATTGATACCTTCTAAATCAACCCAGTGTGGCTTGCGTGATTTCAGACGTGTTGTTGGTGGATCTTGCAGGGCATCATACAACGGAGAGTTCTTATGAGAGGTGCTCAAATACGTCAGCCTCGGGTCGTTAAAAAACTCCTGCAGGACAAAATCCCGGCACCTTGGCGTCTCCGTAAACCTTAAAAGGGGTTAGTGGGACGTAGAATAAAAAAGTATTATTAGATCCGCCTTAACCGAGCGATTTGCCGTACGGTTAGGGTCGCCTAGCTGTGAGCTTTGTATTCGGGAGATTTTGAGTTCGACTCCCACCATCGGCAATCCTGAAGATGGTTTTCCGTGGTTTTCGATTTTCACACTTGGCAAACGCTGTGGCTGTACCTTAATTAAGGTGAGGGCCGCTACCTTCCCAATCCTAGCCCTGTTCCATCCTTGCGTCACCGAAAACCTTCGATGTATTAGTGAGACGTTGAACTACTAGCCAGGAATATTTTATTCTTAACTTGCTCTTGCATTTAACTTCAATTAACATTCGTTTTGAAGTCAATTGCATTACACTCGGAGACCGCTTTCCTTTGTATGGTTCTTATTTCTCGGCGGCTGTTAACGAGCTATGGTGGACGTGGCTTCCACTGATAACGTCACAATCGTTCCACAGCTTAGCTTCACAGTTTACGGTAATTCCCTTTTTGTACAACAAAGTTGCCAACGCTTAAGGGAGAAAGAGTCCGCTAATTTTGTTATCATCCCTGTTACAGGTACTAACGTCGAGTGTTTACGAATGGCGGTCCAGATAAGGACTCCGAGCATCTTAATTAACCTCTACCACTTTCATTTCATCGCCCTGTCTTCATATGACTCATCCATTGCGCTTTCTATGTGAAATTATTGTTCATTCGAATATCTGTGTAACTCAGCGGCGTGAAATAGGAATTTCCTGGGTGTGCCTGAGGATTTCTTTCAGATGCAATATCCAATCAATGTGGAAAATATTACCTGAATGTGATGTGTTTGAAGATTTTTGATCATTTTAACGTTGAAAACATTTCTTAGCAGACAAATATTAGGAGCCCCCTTACTATGAAAAACGTAAAATTAAGCATTCTCAATTGTCCCGAAATTTGAAGGGCTAAAGGTCCCGGAAAGGTTTCAAATTGTGAGTCATGGATAGGTCTATAAAACTACAAAGAAACGGATTTCTAAATCATCTCCGGCCTAAATGCAGTTCCGGAAAAACAGCCTAGAATCGCTTGGTTATTTTAGTCGTTTTCTTTTGATTCAAATCCTAGCCAACTTATTTACATAACTTTTTCTGTAATGTGTTCTTCGGCTCAACACCCTCAGGCGTTTTTTGATTTTTTTTAAATTTCCACACCTAATGTAATTATAAGGGCTTAAGTGATGGTGGTGGTGATTATTGTTTTAGGAAGAAGTACAACTAGGCAACCGTCCTCGGCTTAAGTGCAACTCTGCATTGACTCACATCAGCGCTCGTAGTGGTAGAGAAAGGCAAACTTCTACTCTAATCGACCAGATAACGATAATTAAGAAAAGGATTGTAATCATTAGGAATAAATAAAGAATAAATTCTCATATTTTAATATTTAATAACATTCGTAGCTCATATCCCTAGGATGTCTTCAACATTGAGTTACTTGCCTATTTCAGTACTGAACAGCCACCATGATTATGTATACCACGCTATATTAAAAATGTCTTTCGAAATATCCTTGTCTTGAAATCTCTTAATTCAAGAGTTGTTCTGCCATTCGCAATAATATTACTTTCCTCTCTAAAAATCCCTGATCCTAAAGAGGGGTCTGAAAAGCTCTCTGGAGCAAAGTAACGATCATAGGAGAATACTTCATCAGTCAATATAAAAGCCATGCTTGGGGAGTAGAGGGGAAGGAAGAGAACCACCATTTTCCCTTGTGTCTAACCGGCAAGTAATGCACGACACCCACCGCGACGCACTCTCACCATAGCACTGAAGGTCAGTGGCACCTAGCCTGGGTGAAATTGCTGCTGAAGCGCTGCAGGCAACATGTAGCGTAAACTGCAAATATTGAAGCGGTTTTGTGCATGTACCGTGTCTCAGTTCAGTTCTTCGGTGCTAGGTGGCAATCATATTTTTCTGTCATGTATTACGGGAATCAGGTGGGTTTTCATCGTCGATGAAAAATACAAATGCTATGTATGTACAGTATGTACGTTTATATGTTGAGTTTTCAGTCCGAAGGCTGGTTTGGACCTCAGCAGCTCTCCCATGAGCCGTCATAGGTGACCCAGGCGTCACTGAAGAAGCGTACTAGCTCTTTCCCGCCCGAATGCGCCAGACTGTTCGCTTTGCCTTCCAGTCCTCAGCGCTCAAAAGCGCCCGGCAGCATTATCTGCACAGGTCTGCGATCTACGCGATAGTTTTGTATTTTTTCCGGCAATGAAGTGTTTATAAGACAATTATGAACACGCAGTACAATCTACAAGGCTTAGGAAATAAAAGAAGAGCGATAATTTGTCTTGACGTTGCCTAGGCAACGGTCTTGAAATGTCGCGAGCGTGAGCAGCTGTTTCGTTCATAAATATGGCGGGATTGAATAATGCGGAAATTGAAACTAAGCTGAATATAGAAGAAGAAAGTGACACAGAATCGTTGAGTAGAGGTTCAGATGAATTTTTAGTGAGTGAATAACATATCAACGCAGATAATTTCGGTGATAACCGTGATATAAGTGAAAACGGATATCGATAAATCGGACCTGACGGCGATACCGCGGAATTTCAGGTAAAACAAACATTTCGTTTCGTTACTGCGAATGATTATACGGATGATATTGAACCAGTTAATAATTTCGAAAGAGTATTACGGGAAATAGATTCCTTTTTACATATGTTTGGAGACAAACTATTGAGTGGCATAGCCAATTGCATATACACTGACTGACAGAGCAAATGCAACACCAAGAAGGAGTGGTCAGAACTTTATGCCAATTGCAGGGTAGACTGACGTCACTGAGATATGCTCATGATGTGAAATGCGCCGCTGTGCTGCGCACGTAGCGAACGATAAATGGGACACGGCGTTGGCGAATGGCCCACTTCGTACCGTGATTTCTCAGCCGACAGTCATTGTAGAACGTGTTGTCGTGTGCCACAGGACACGTGTATAGCTAAGAATGCCAGGCCGCCGTCAACGGAGGCATTTCCAGCAGACAGACGACTTTACGAGGGGTATGGTGATCGGGCTGAGAAGGGCAGGTTGGTCGCTTCGTCAAATCGCAGCCGATACCCATAGGGATGTGTCCACGGTGCAGCGCCTGTGGCGAAGATGGTTGGCGCAGGGACATGTGGCACGTGCGAGGGATCCAGGCGCAGCCCGAGTGACGTCAGCACGCGAGGATCGGCGCATCCGCCGCCAAGCGGTGGCAGCCCCGCACGCCACGTCAACCGCCATTCTTCAGCATGTGCAAGACACCCTGGCTGTTCCAATATCGACCAGAACAATTTCCCGTCGATTGGTTGAAGGAGGCCTGCACTCCCGGCGTCCGCTCAGAACACTACCATTGACTCCACAGCATAAACGTGCACGCCTGGCATGGTGCCGGGCTAGAGCGACTTGGATGAGGGAATGGCGGAACGTCGTGTTCTCTGATGAGTCACGCTTCTGTTCTGTCAGTGATAGTCACCGCAGACGAGTGTGGCGTCGGCGTGGAGAAAGGTCAAATCCGGCAGTAACTGTGGAGCGCCCTACCGCTAGACAACGCGGCATCATGGTTTGGGGCGCTATTGCGTATGATTCCACGTCACCTCTAGTGCGTATTCAAGGCACGTTAAATGCCCACCGCTACGTGCAGCATGTGCTGCGGCCGGTGGCACTCCCGTACCTTCAGGGGCTGCCCAATGCTCTGTTTCAGCAGGATAATGCCCGCCCACACACTGCTCGCATCTCCCAATAGGCTCTACGAGGTGTACAGATGCTTCCGTGGCCAGCGTACTCTCCGGATCTCTCACCAATCGAACACGTGTGGGATCTCATTGGACGCCGTTTGCAAACTCTGTCCCAGCCTCGTACGGACGACCAACTGTGGCAAATGGTTGACAGAGAATGGAGAACCATCCCTCAGGACACCATCCGCACTCTTATTGACTCTGTACCTCGACGTGTTTCTGCGTGCATCGCCGCTCGCGGTGGTCCTACATCCTACTGAGTCGATGCCGTGCGCATTGTGTAACCTGCATATCGGTTTGAAATAAATATCAATTATTCGTCCGTGACGTCTCTGTTTTTCCCCAACTTTCATCCCTTTCGAACCACTCCTCCTTGGTGTTGCATTTGCTCTGTCAGTCAGTGTATATATCAATGCAGCATTCAAACAGGCACATTCCAGTAAAATGGATACATGATGGGAAGACATCTGCTCGGAGAAAATAGAAGTTTATATACATGGACATCATTTCATTCCAGAATCACGTGATTATTGGTTTTGTGGGATTCAGACAACATGATAATGTGACAATACAGCCTACCACTGTGTCGAGTATCATCAGTAGTAGGGTGGAGGGTTGAACCAACAACCTTGTGACTCAATGAATAGAGATATTGATGTGACGGGATGTTTTTCTAATATTATTGAAAATGTTAATACATCGTGATCAATAGTTTTTTATTATAATTTAACTTTTCTGAAACAATGTGCTCTGCTTCAATTTTCGCTAAATATAAGGTTGACACCTGGGGATAAGCGGAGTGAAAATATGGGCGAGAAATGACTAAAGAAGTGAGGAGTAAGGTAATTTTCCGTTGCTTCCTCACTGAGCCAGAAGTTGCTATTTGATGTCAGTCTGCCAAGCCCTATGAAGAGCCCACACCAACCGATCCTATGAGCAACATTTTCACACCATTCATAACAGGGATTGGCAGCATAAGGACTGACATTACTAGCATCGCTCATACGTCTGTCACTTTCATATTTTCAAAGCCAAGGATAACACTGAGACAGGTGAATGACAGTAACAAATTTGCCTAGCCCACACTAGAAGACATAGTGCAGTGTAAACAAAGGCATACAAATGATATAATAAGGAATATAGCTAATTCCCATTTTTCTGTAACGTAGATGCCACGCCCCTGATATTACTATAACCGAGCTCGATAGCTGCAGTCGCTTAAGTGCGGCCAGTATCTAGTAATCAGGAGATAGTGGGTTCGAACCCCACTGTCGACAGCATGAAAATGGTTTTCCGTGGTTTCCCATTTTCACACCAGGCAAATGCTGGGGCTGTACCTTAATTAAGGCCACGGCCGCTTTCTTCCCATTCCTAGGCCTTTCCTATCCCATCGTCGCCATAGGCCTAAAACCTATCTGTGTCGGTGCGATGTACAGCAAATAGCAAATGGTTGAATTTTTAATCATGCCATTTGTATTTCTTAAAAAGAGAGCTTTTGGTGGTGGTGTTGATTAATGTTTTAATAGGAAGTATAATTAGGCAACCATCCTCTATTAACATTAACTAGAGACAAAAATAGAAGGGATCCGACACTTCGAAAAATGAAGATATCGGCCAAAGAAAGACAAGGGCCACGAAGGGCGTGAATATGAAAGACTCCCTAGGATTCGCAAACCTAATACCGTCGGGGTCTGAAAATAACGAGAATTGATCAAGGGAGGTCGGATAGAATAGATGAAAGTGAGGAGCCTGGCAAAGTAAGTGGAAGCAAAGGCAGGACTCGCCTGACAGCCCCATGGTCGCCAACCCACGCTCCCAAGTTGAGAGCCCCTGGGTCCCCTTTCAGTCTTTCTAAACATGTAAGATACTTCAAAAAAGTCTCCAATATTCTCTAAATTTCGTGTAAATGTCTATGTCATGGCATTGTATTTTCAATGTTGGGCTAGTATTACTACTTACTCTATTGTGAATCTTAGTGTTAAGATGCTGGAATTATTCTCTTTTACAATTTGCTTTACGACGCACCGACACAGATAGGTTTTATGGCGACGATGGGATAGGAAATGGCTAGTAGTGGGAAGGAAGTGTTCGTGGCCTTAATTAAGGTACAGCCCCAGCATTTGCCTGGTATGAAAATGGGAGAACACGGAAATCCATCCTCAGTACTGCCGACAGTGGGATTCAAACCCACCATCTCCCGAATGTAAGCTCGCAGGCGCGCGTGCCTAACAGCACGGTTAGCTCGCTCTGTACTGGAAATGTAAATTGTCTGTGAATATCCACAGGATTGCATTGTAATAGTTTGTATTAAGTTCCATATAGTAAATCTTAAGTGAATTCCTGAGTGGCTTAAAGCATGTTCCGTCAATTCGTGAGAGTTCCTACTCATTTTATTATAAATATGATATTATCTTACTCTTACTTTATAACTGCACCTGTGAGCTTGCGTTCAGGAGATGGCGGGTTCGATCCCACTGTCGACTGCCCTGAAGATAATTTTCCGTGCTTTCCTATTTTCACACCAGAAAAATGCTGGGGCTGTACCTTAATTAAGTCCACGACTGCTACCTTCCCAAACCTTCTCCATCCTAGTGTCGCAGAAAACAATGTATTAATGTGACTTTATACTAGCAAAAAAGACGCATAAGAAATATAATTGCCATGTGTTTCTTGGTTTGAAAACGTCGAACCCACTATTCCCGAATGCAAGCTCACAGTCATGCGACCCTAACCGCATGCTCATCTCGCTCGGTTTTTCTTATTTTAATGTATTTCTTGATTTATTCAGAAAAGAACAACACGCTTCAATCCGAAAGAAGAACTAAATGAACTGTTTTGAGTAGACACTGCCAATTCTAATTCTTTTGTTTTAAGAAATCTAATTATCTTCAAAACTGAACGAAAAAATCCTGAATATATCAACTGGACGCCGAATTTCACCAAATAATTAAGCATTGTAAACATATGGATTTGTTGAATAATCTATCGCAAGTCCCAGAAATAGTTCGCTTCCAAACAGTGTCACATTCGCAACACGTATGAGAGTGAATTTTCAACGAAAATATTTGATTGCATTTGCTTATTCACAGTTCTAAGACTGGTCTGCTGCAATGAAATTCCTCCAGATGGGATGATCGTTGGCAACTCTCTTCATTGTTACGTATTTAGTTGTACCTGTGGCCTCCATGATCTGTTTCATAAACGTTTTCCTTGGTCTTCCAATTGGTTACTTTCCAGGAACGTAGCCCTCTACTGTAATTTCTGTCAACAGCAAATATCATAGGGCATGACCATACCATGATAGGCGTCGGTTTTTAATTATTGCGAGCCCTGATTTAAGAACAACTTATTGAGGTCACAAGCCCGACGTAACATCAACTACAGTAAATGAAAAAAATGTGCTTACGCGTGGAAACGTGGGTGTGTTAGTTACGTGAAAGAAATGAAAGAGTGTACAGTATATGTTTGTATTTCATTTATTGGTCACACATCATTATCTTGTTAAATACAAGAGTGTTTTAATGTTATTTTACGTCCCACTAACTACTTTTACGGTTTCCGGAGACGCCAAGGTGCAGTAATTTAGTCCCGCGGGAATTCTTTCACGTGCCAGTAAATCTACCGACACGAGGCTGACGCATCTGAGCACCTTCAAATACCACCAGACTGAGCCAGGATCGAAATTGCCAAGTTGGGTATCAGAAGGCCAGCGCCTTAACCGTCTGAGCCACAGCCCGGCAAATGCAAGTATATACTAAGAGAAGTATGAAATGTAAGCTTTACATGGGGCATTGACTCTTCGGTGCCGTGGTTACTGATAGAAGAAGCACTTACATTCTACTCCTCCAAGGGCCTTCAATTCTGTAAAGAAGTGGATTTTATTTTTTATCCATATCTGTATGTTAAGTTCTCAAACCGAAGGCTGGATGGATCCCTAACAACTCTACCATCAGCTGTCATAGTTAGGCTAGTTGTCACTGAAGAGGCGTAACAGGAAAATGAAGACTGAGGTGGTTTCCTCTTGCTCTACTCACTGAGCAAGAAAGTGCTATTACATGAAGTCTGCCAAGCCCTCTGAAATGCGCGCATGCACGCACCATCGTGAAAGACACTTCAATCAATCAATACTGATCTGCATTTAGGGCAGTCGCCCAGGTGGCAAATTCCCTATCTGTTGTTTTCCTAGCCTTTCCTTAAATGATTTCAAAGAAATTGGAAATTTATTGAGCATCTCCCTTGGTAAGTTATTCCAATCCCTAACTCCCCTTCCTATAAATGAATATTTGCCCCAATTTGTCCTTTCACACCATTCACGAAATTGGCTGTATAAGTAATAGCATTACTAGCATTGTTCATATCTTAGTCACTTTAATACTGTCAAAGTCAAGGATGAGACGGAGACAGATTAATAAATAAATAATTTGCACTAGCCCGTATGTTACCAGAAAACATAAAGAACTCTGAACACAGTTTCTCACCAGTAATCGATCTGGTCATTACATACTTCCTACCACTCCACATTTATGTAGCGAATGGTGCGATGTCAGTACAGATGGCTTACTTAGTTCCTATGTCTCCCACCGGAGCAGAAAGTGAACGCTCATCATGGGCCAGCTGTTTCATCTCTCTTCAAGATTTCCCCATAGATTCGACTTCTTTGACGACAGTCCTTTTCCGTGTATTTCTTGGTCATCTAGATCTTCGACTACTTTGCGAGTTCCAGCTCAGGGATTCTCTTTCAACTGCTCCTTCAGGCTTTCGAAGTAAATGCCCAATCCAATTCCATTTACGAGCTTGAATATGTTCCCTAACGGACCGCTGCAGAGTTGCCCGAAAATCTTGTACACCATCCGTAATAACCACTAATT
The DNA here is from genome assembly GCF_040414725.1 of Anabrus simplex. Classification (NCBI taxonomy): domain Eukaryota; kingdom Metazoa; phylum Arthropoda; class Insecta; order Orthoptera; family Tettigoniidae; genus Anabrus; species Anabrus simplex. Next base: position 611,334,748 of record NC_090265.1, on the reverse strand, counting down.
TATGAAGGATTACTATTGTTGCCGATCCCCTCCGTCACTTTTTAAGTTCACAGTCTTCATTAAAGATAGTTTTGATACTTTGAAGGTTTCCACCTGTGAAAGTTTCTGGATAATTTGCATTTCTGAAGCTAGGCAGCTGATGTGTACGGCAATCATAAGGCTAACTTCGCACTTCATGACTTTCTGAATATTTTATTAATATGTATTATATTCTTCTGTTTGCCCTTGTAATCCGTCTAGGGATATCAAGGTCTTGAAGTTAGTGTGTATACTTGTTTTCTACGTGAACTGGAAAGCGAGCCTGACCAAAATATTCCATGCTGGATTGGCATTGGTGTAAAGCCACGCTGACAAGATTCTGCGAGTAGATTTTCGTATTATTTCATTCCTGTTCCTTTCTATACTATCCCAGTATTATTTTTATTAATCCTACCAGGAGGTATGCCGGCCCCGTGGTGTAAGGGTGGCGTGCTTGCCTCTTATCCGGAGGCTCCGGGTTCGATTTCCGGCCAGGTCAGGTATTTTTACCTGGACCTGAGGGCTGGTTCGAGGTCCACTCAGCCTATACGATTACAATTGAGGAGCTATCTGACGGTGAGATAGCGGCTCCTGTCTAGAAAGCCAATAATAACGGCCGAGAGGATTCGTCATGCTGGCCACACGGCACCTCACAATCTGCAGGCCTCCGGGCTGAGCAGCGGTCGCTTGGTAGGACAAGGCCCTTCACGGGCTATAGTGCCATAGGGTTTGGTTTGTTTTGGTACCAGGAGGTATGAAATAACCGGAATGATTTTACTGCATTTTAATGCGAGCGCACTTAGGTGCAGTTCAGGCGTCATTTGCTTGGAGCTACTCAGTTGAAGGAAAACAGCCAAAGTGAAAGGATGTGTTTACTGTACCCAACGTGGATGTTCAGTTGCAGCAGCGCGTATCACTCAGTTTTTAGATTCTTCTCGATAAAACTCCATCACAATCAGTGGAAATGTTGTAGAAAGCCTACAAAGAGCAAGCAATGGAAGAAACGGAAGTATCTTGCAATTTAGGGAGGGTAAAACTGACCTCGAGAATGCTCCACGCCCCGGAAGACAATCAACTTCGAACACCGAACGTAATATCAACATAGATGACGCTAACTTGCGATAGAACATATTGCAAGGATTGTGATTACAGTATGTCTTATGGATCAGATGAAGACATCATACGCAATGTTTTCGGCTATCGCAAAGTTACAGCGAACTGGGTGCTTCGTGCTATTAACGGTAAAGACAAGACTCACCGTGTTACGGCAGTTCGTCAATGTGAAGGGAGGCGTCAGCAAGAACCAGACATTTGGCCAAAGTCATCGCATGCGATGAAACCTGGTTACGACCCAGAGACAAAACAGAAAATTGCCCAATGGAAATATCCTTCAAGCCCAAGGCCCAAAACGGACAAGGTTGAAGCAAGTGCAGGAAGAGTCGTACACCTCATATTTTTTAATCAGCAGGAATTACGTCGTGAGAAGAAAGGAATTACTACTGCTGATTGCTATTGTGAGATACTGAAGGGGTTCTTCAAAAGGAAACTAGCCGAGAAACTACCACACATTGCTCAAAGGGGATGGATCCTTCATCAGAACAATATGCCCACTCATCGCGCCTTCAAGACTCAAGAAACAATCACCATATTGGACAGTAAGCTGACGCCACACCCACCTTACTCGCTCTACCTTGCACCATGTGTCTTCCACCTATTTCCTACAGTCAAAAAAGAGCTTTGTAGTCGTCATTTACGTAGTAAACAGGAGATAATAACATTTCGGTTATACTTCAGGAGCTCTTCAGGGAGTATTTTTAACTATACAATGATCGCTGGAACCGATACATTGTGTTCGGGGGAGAATACTTTGGAAGCCTGTAAGCCAAAGTGGATAATGGTAGCTTCTATTTTGACTAATAAATTCTTTCTGATTATGTTTTGATATCCCCTCGTACTATCCAGACAATCTTCCTCTCTGGGATAGAATGTGCATGTATATGTGTATATTTTATTCTCCCTAACTCAGACGAGTTGTGACGAGGCGGTGCAGGCGTACTGAAAGAGTAGTCACTAAAATCCCACCTCTCTGGAGTATATAATCTTACACTGCGTAGCTATTTCCAAGGTGGACCTTTTAATTCCCTATATACTCAAGGGATTCAAAACGAGTTCTAGTTCCTTTTCTCGTCCTTTTTGCAGAGTAGATTTCTTCAAATGGGACTGTGGCTGTGACCTTGCATTCGGGAGATAGTGGGTTCGAACCACACTGTCGGCAGCCCTGAAGATGGTTTTCTGCGTTTTCCCATTTTCACGCCAGGAAATTGCTGGGGCTGTACCTTAAATAAGGCCACGGTCGCTTCCTTCACACTCCTATCCCTTTCCTATTCCATTGCCGCCAGGAGACCTATCTGTGTCGGTGTGACGTAACGGAAATTTAAAAAACTAACGAGTTTAGCCTCAAATAAATGCAGTTTAAATGCATGTAGGGCTATTTCGCTTTTTTAATGAACTATAACAAATGATCTCGCATAAACGTTTTCGAAATTGTATTTCTATCCACGAATGTGCGCGCCAAACAATAACACCGGTATTCAGTGTTAAAATTGGAATACCAGTGCCAATATAATATGACATATTGTTGTTATCAGGTCTATATATGGTAAACATCGAAGTAATTCCAGGATATATAACAAATATATGCACTATTGTTTCCAGCTGGACTTAATCTATACTAATAAATAGGAGTAAAAAGCCTTCCGCTTACCAGGAGGTCCCGGGTTCGATTCCCAGACAGGTCAGGGATTTCTACTTGAGGCTGATTCTAGGTCAACTCTGTATACTTGGGAACAGTTGAGTAGCAATCTGCGGTCCCGGTCTAGAAAGCTAAGAACAACAGACTAGAATATTAATTGCACTGACCACGCCTCACCTCATAATCGGTGGGTCTTCGGACTGAGCAACGGTCGCTTGGTAGGCCAAGGGCCATCAGGGCTGTAACACCATTGGGGGGATGGAAGTAGAAGTGTAGCAGTCTATAAAGTAAGGCATAAGAATGAAAATAGACATGAACCACTTACCAGTGAATCTGACAGCCCCAAAATTGCAAGAAAAATAATAAATCAAGGATGCAAACCAGCATAAGAACAAGCGTAAATATTTTTCACCGTCGAAAAACTTATTCCCGAAGTTGTGAGGTACATTGAAACTACGTACTTAGGAACAAAACACTTATACTGACACTTGAAGGAACACACATTTTAGATAAATCTATAGAAAATTAATGTGTATACATAAGTTATTGAAAGTATTCTGGGCCTTTAATTTGAAGAACGCATGTCTATTATTTTTTTTGCTAGTGGCTTTACGTCGCACCGACACAGATAGGTCTTATGGCGACGATGGGATAGGAAACGCCTAGGAGTTGGAAGGAAGCGGCCGTGACCTTAATTAAGGTACAACCCCAGCATTTGCTTGGTGTTCAAAAAAAGGGGGAAAATTACCGACCTCGATAGCTGCAGTCGTTTAAGTGCGGCCAGTATCCAGTATTCGGGAGATAATGGGTTCGAGCCCCACTGTGCGCAGCCCTGAAGATGGTTTTCCGTGGTTTCCCATTTTCACACCAGGCAAATGCTGGGGCTGTATCTTAATTAAGGCCACGCCCGCTTCCTTCCCACTCCCAGCCCTTTCCTGTCCCATCCTCGCCATAAGACATATCGGTGTCGGTGCGACGTAAAGCCAATAGCAAACAAAAAGGGAAACAACGGAAAACCATCTTCAGGGCTGCCGACAGTGGAATTCGAACCCACTTTATCCCGGCTGCAAGCTCACGGCCGCGCGCCTCTAACCACACGGCCAACTCACCCGGTATTAATATTATTAAGGCCGAGCAAGTGGTTGTGCGTGGTTTGGGTCAACTTGCATTCCGGAGATAGTGGTTTGGAATCCCACTGTCGGCAGCCCTGAATAAGTTTTCAGTGGTTCCCCATTTTCACACCAGCCCTTAATTAAGGCAACAGCCAGTGCCTTCCCACACGTAGCCCTTTCATATCATATTATTACCATAAGACCTATCTGTGTCGGTATAACGTAAAGCAAATTGTAAAATTATTATGAATTAGGTAATATGCATTTAGGTTTCCCATTTTCACACCAGGCAAATGCTGGGGCTGCCACGGCCGCTTCCTTCCAACTCCTAGGCCTTTCCTATCCCATCGTCGCCATAAGACCTATCTGTGTCGGCGCGACGTAAAGCCCCTAGCAAAAAAAAAAATATGCATTTATAGTCGGAAATTATTTCTTAAAATTTATGACTAGGTACTGCTAGTTTCTTACGAAAGAGAAATTTGCTCATCATATTGGCGGTTTTAAAGCGCTGCTGGTGAAGAAAAAAAATACTTTTATACTCGGCATAAATAACTATTCAACCATACTTGTGTTGAAATAGAAGCATGAGTAACCTGAATCAAACCAATATCACTCTCAAAATTCATTGTGTATCCCAAACTTACAGCTATTTAGGACGCTCACCCTTCAGCACATTTTAAAAGTAATATCCCATTTTTGACCAGAGGGATGCATGTCGACTCTTCCTCCGTCGTCGTCTCCCTCCCCCACCACACCCCCCACCCGCAAATGCTGGAGATGACATCACTCTACGCCGGCGAGGAAGATTTCCCAAATGCCCCGCCAACCCTACAGCTCTCGCTCCCTACGCATTTCAATAAAGAAAAACTGTTTCCTTTATATCCATACGCTCTCTTGTTAACAATGGGGTGATTCAAGTGAAACGCATCGCTATGACCTACAAAATATTTCAATTTCTGCCCAAAAAGTCCATGAAGGCTTTTCAAGATGAGAATGACGGGCGTGTTAGGATTTAAAATTCATGACATGAAATTACTGTACTTCCTGTAAGATGTTTAATTTAATACCTAAAATGAAGTATAAAGCTTCGTAAGTATTGTGAACGTCCAAGATCACGTGGTTAACCATCGACCTTCCACTGCCCTCGTTCAAATTCTTCTAATTTCAAAATTAAATGGTTCGATCCAGAGCACCTATAATTACAGTGCTACATTCGGGAAAGAGTGCATTAGAGCCCCCCTGTTGCTGGCCTTGAAGAATTTTATTTTGTCGTAGTTTCCCATTTTCATACAAGGAAAATGACGAAACTTTTCCTTAATGAAGAGCCCATTGTAAGAACTAGTGAGATCTAAATTAAGAATGTTTGCAGGAGACGCAGGAAAAACGAATAAAAGTATTACATTTCGAAGAAGTTTGATTAATCTACGTATAATAGCTAGGGTCCGCCTCTGTGGTGTAGTGGTTAGCGTGATTAGCTGCCATCCCCGGAGGTCCGGGTTCGATTCCCGGCTCTGCCACGAAATTTGAAAGGTGGTATGAGGGCTGGAACGGGGTCCACTCAGCCTCGGGAGATCAACTGAGTAGAGGTGGGTTCGATTCCCACCTCGGCCATCCTGGAAGTGGTTTTCCGTGGTTTCCCACTTCTCCTCCAGGCAAATGCCGGGATGGTACCTAACTTAAGGCCACGGCCGCTTCCTTCCCTCGTCCTTGTCTCTCCCTTCCAATCATCCCATCCCCCGCAAGGCCGCTGTTCAGCATAGCAGGTGAGGCCGCCTGGGCGAGGTACTGGTCATTCTCCCCAGTTGTATCCCCCGACCAAGAGTCTGACGCTCCAGGACATTGCCCTTGAGGCGGTAGAAGTGGTATCCCTCGCTGAGTCCGAGGGAAAAACCGAACCTGGAGGGTAAACAGATGATGATGATGATAATAGCTAGGAGTGGTAACATACAAGTTAAATTGGAGATTTTGTAAAATATTCCCCTCAGTTTATAGATACAACCAATGAAGAAGGGAGAAGGGAATTCTACTCATCTTTCATCTAGTACGAATCAGCATTTGTTCTCAATCAATCAATCAATCAATCAATCAATCAATCAATCAATCAATCAATCAATCAATACTGATCTGCATTTAGGGCAGTCGCCCAGGTGGCAGATTCCCTATCTGTTGCTTTCCTAGCCTTTTCCTAAAATTTCTTAAATCAATCAAAAATGTTCTAGGGCAGGTGTGGACAAGCTTGGAACATTGCTCAGTGTGCGCACGGTGCGCCACAGCGACGATGAGACGTGAAGAAACACAGTCATTAATTCCTGGCGGAGATAATCGTAGCCTCTGTGGTGTAGTAGTTAGTGTGATTAGCTGCCACCCCCGGAGGCCCGGGTTCGATTCCCGGCTCTGCCACGAAATTTGAAAAGTGGTACGAGGGCTGGAACGGGGTCCACCAAGCGACCGCTGTTCAGCCCGAAGGCCTGCAGATTACGAGGTGTCGTGTGGTCAGGACGACGGATCCCTGGGCCGTTATTCTTGGTTTTCTAGACCGGGTCTGCTCTCTCTCCACCAGATAGCTCCTGAATTCTAATCACGTTGGCTGAGTGGACCTCGAACCAGCCCTCAGGTCCCGGTAAAAATCCCTGGCCTGGCCGGGAATCGAACGCGGGGCCTCCGAGTAAGAGGTAGGCAGCTACCCCTACACCACGGGGCTAGCCTTTTAAATATATACCTATAAAGTTTACATACTGAAAATAGTATTAAGCAAGTTTTTCTTTACAGTGAAGTCGCGAGAAAAGAGCTATCCACAGGATCAATTGTTGTAAAAGTCATTGAAAAATCGAAATACCAAATTGTGTCCTTTTAGCACCTTCTCCAATGCTCCACAGAATCTTACACGATTTATTCTTATATACTGTGCGATTCAGCCGCCCCTTCCAATGTACTTTCATTCAACCCAGTTAACGTGCGACATGGTTATAAGGTGGCTATTCCCCTGCAGGCACACTGTATGGTACTATTGTCCTATGATCGCATTTTGCACACAATTCTGAACCCTACCGACAGATTATATTTTCCGCTTGCAAAACATGACGCCTTGAAATCATGTAGTGACGTCTTTTGACCATGTAACTATGTTAATGTATCGTGCCTCGTGACTAGGTGTTGTAACGCTACTTGCTTTACGTCGCACCGACACAGATATGTCTTATGGCGACGATGGGACAGGAAAGGGCTAGGAGTGGGAATGAAGCGGCCGTGGCCTTAATTAAGGTACAGCCCCAGCATTTGCCTGGTGTGAAAATGGGAAACCACGGATAACCATCTTCAGGGCTGTCGACAGTGGGATTCGAACCTACTATCTCCCGAATACTGGATACTGGTCGCGCTTAAGCGACTACAGCTATCGAGCTCGGTGTGTTGTAACGAAGTGGTGAATGAATGCATGAAACTAGGTAACATTGCAGTAATTAATGTCTTAAACATCGAACCGCATGGCGTATGTACTCTAATTTCGTCGTACTACCAGCATGTTCCCAGCAATGTAGCGTAGCGAATGTGATTAAGCTGTTCGAATCCTGCATCGTTCAAATATGTTTACATCGGTATCATGTTTGAATACGTAAACACAGGCACACGTTTGCCACATTCAAAGAGTAGAACGACGCTGTTATTCACTTTGTGCCCTGCGCACACTCCGCTGGTTAGGGCTTGAATGTAATTTCTGCTGTCATTCGGCATGTTTTCCACAGAGGAATATGTTTACATGCTCCTCATTCTGCCTAAGGAAATGGTGTATGGCTTTTAATGCCGGGAGTGTCCAAGGACTTGTTCAGCTCGCCAGGTGCAGGTCTTTTAATTTGACGCCCGTAGGCAACCTGCTCATCGTGATGAAGATGAAATGATGATGAAGACGGCACATACACCCAGCCCTAGTGCCAGCAAAATTAACCAATGATGGTTAAAATTCCCGAACCCGGGGCCCCTGTGGCCAAAGGCCAGCACGCGGACTCCGCCTAAGTACAAAAGGTGTGATTTCCAAGCAGCCACCAGTCCGAGATAGGCCCGTTTACATCGGCGAATACTGCATGAACATAAATTTCACCGATACCATCTTGAGCTACACTAAGAGCTCCATGGGTGAGATTTCGAAGCTCGAATGGAGTTCTGTCAGTGGCTATTAGGCAGGCTGGACAATTCGTATCGCACATCTTATTATCGGACGAATCGCGCTTCCACAGGAATGGGAACGTCAATCGCCACAACGTGCACTATTGGAATTCGGACTCCTCACTGGGTGCGACAGGCGACCCATCAAGTACGATTGGGAGTGGATGTGTGGTGTGGAATCTTAGAGGATCACCTGATTGGACCTTATTTCCTTGAGGGCCATTGGACGGGCCCACGCTACCTGCATTTTCTGCGCCAGAAACTCCCACGGCTGCCGGAGGAAGCACGATCGTTTGACGATATGGTTGCTACAGGATGGAGCTCCGCCATTCGACTTTACCCGTTCGTAACCATATGAACGAAGAACAGCCAGGGAAACGGATGGGACGAGGAGGCCCTGTTTCTTGGCCCGCCCGATCACCAGATTTAACGCCGTTAGACTTCTTCTTGTGGGGCATTTGGAGAAGTCCGCTTACACTCAAGCGCCGGAAAACCCAAACCAGCTCTTGCAACTCATCACGGACGCCTGCCGAGCAATTACACCTGAAATGATTCAGCGCGCAAGACGATCTACTGGACACCGAGCCCGAATGTGCATAAACCAAAACGGTCATCATATCGAGCATTTGCTCTGATAAAAGCATTATCAGGGCAGTTGTTTTCCTATTAATTCTGGTTTGTATGTGTCCAGCCCTTCTTAGGACCACAAACACGTTCACTCCCACACAATTTGCATGAAAGTGGGTATTGAACCCACACTGTGCGGTACGTATTAAACAAATATTTCAGAAATATAAAATCTTCCTCCCGCACTTGAACCTCCCACTTCGTACGTACGCCCTCTCCGCCGAGCCTTTACCAACTAGACGCAGGGCCTTTCAGGGTGCATGCACCTGATACATGCACTGTGCACGGTGCAAAAGACGACTTCGCTTGGTTGACCAGAGTGCAGACTCTCACTCCTCAATTTGGAGCAATAGCACTGTCTCTCTCTTTCTCCACGCCTGTCTCGCTCGCTCCGCCTGTTTCCCTCTTCCTCACTTGCTCCGTAGCGCTCCAAATCCGAGCCGAGTTGAGCCGAGCTTAGCCGAGTAGCCCAGAGACGAAGCGTTGGTCCGAGCCGAGCCGAGTGGGACCGATGTACTGTGCACAGGAACTCTGCGCCTCAATTTTCACGAGTGAGATTCTGGGCATTTGCCAGGCCCTGAACTAGGGTACGGTTCTGAACGGTAGACTGTGAAGCTTATAGAATGTATTAGGTTTACTGCGGTCACAGTATCAATTTAGTGTTTGGTCGGCGTGTCAGGTTCATGTGATCTAGAAGGCACACGCATGCTTTCCAGTGTTAATACGAGTATAATATTACGGCGTCCAATCATGGTGAAGCGGTAAATACCAAGTTATCCGGTTGTGTTGTCTGAGCATACGGACAGGGCAGATGTTTTCAGGATGGAATTAAATTGCGGGTTGCATTTAACTACATTGGAAGGGACGGCTGAATCGCACGGTATAACAGAAATCTATATTTTCTAACCTTTTCAGTATGAATGAACACTGATTGTCTGCATATTGTCGAACTGTTTAATGATGTTCGATTTCCCACGTAATGATGGGCTTACAGCATTCTTAATGTAGCCTATGTCTTAGATGTTTCGTGATTTTTTTTATCCTGTCTGCTAGATTATGTAAATTTTTCACTCCTGTTGTGATCCATTTATCCTCTCCGCCAGACAATAAGCAAGGAAAGCAGTACAATGAACTATTCTTTTCACGGCCACAAATCCAAATCTTAAACAGATGAATTGAACTTACGTGTAAACTGTCTGCTTTACTTTGTAGGGTCTACTCTATGTTTAGTACTGGGACGTCGTAAGTTTTCAGTTTCTAGCTTCTCTTCTGCTGAATGCAAACTGAAGTCTTTCATCAGAAAACTGTACGTTAGATTCATTCTGAAAATGCACTACTTGAGTCGCAGTTAAATTAAAATAGCATTATTCGGGAGATAGTAGGTTCGAACCCCACTGCCGGCAGCCCTGAAAATGGTTTTCCGTGGTTTCCCATTTTCACACCTTAATTAAGGCCACGGCCGCTTCCTTCCCACTCCTAGCCCTTTCCTGTCCCATCGTCACCGTAAGACCTATCTGTGTCGGTGCGACGTAAAACAACTAGCAAAAACAAAAAAATTAAAATAGCAGCTACACTACGCACTGCTACCCAGAAGCATTGCGAGTCAGCTGCTAACTAGTTTCTCCGGACAAAGCTTTACGACACCAGCAGTGCAAAAGCTAGCGAGATGGGCGTGCATGAGAAATGACTCGAGAATGCACAAGTAATTATATAAGAATGAGTGATTACGTTAATCTGCAACCAAGCCGGAAATTACCACTGCCGACTTGACTTACTTGACTTACTTGACTTAATTCCTCTCGTTCCCACGGGAACATAGGGCATCCGTGAAACGTCTCCATTGTGGTCGTCGACTTGCCAACGCTTTAACTTCCTTCCATGTCTTCCCTGCTTCAAGAGCCTCTCCTCCAGATCTTCCCAGGACGACCTCTCCTGCGTGCCCCTCGCGGATTCCATTCCAGTGATGTGCGTTCTATTGATCCCGCTGGCTTTCTCAAAGTATGACCTATCTATTTCTATTTCCTCCTCTTTATTTCCACTGCGACTGGAACTTGCTTTGTTGTTCTCCATAGCTCGTCATTAGATATAATTTCAGGCCATCTGATTTTTATGATGCGTCGTAAGCAACGGTTTATAAATATCTGAAAGAGATTAGTGGTAGTTCGTGTAACATTGCAAGTTTCACAAGCATATAGAAGGACTGATTTAACATTTGTATTGAAAATTTTTATTTTTATTTTACTTGAAATGTTGTTATTCTTCCACACTGTATACAGCTGCATGAAGGCTCCATTTGCTTTCCTTAGTCTGGCTCTCACATCCTCTTCCGTCCCTCCTTCTCTTGTCACTACACTTCCCAAGTACGTAAATGTTTTAACCTCTTCAATCTCTTCTCCTGCCACAAACAATCTTTCATCAGTTTTAGCATTTACTCTCATTTCCTTGGTCTTAACAACATTTATATTGAGTCCTGCAGCCTCTGCTTCCTTCCGTAAGCATTCTAACTTGTGTTTCATATCACTAATTCTTGAAGACAAAAGATAAATGTCATCTGCAAATTCTAAATCTTCCAGTCTTTCCCCATTCCCCATTGTATTCCTCTTTTCCTTCCACCCAACATTTTCCTCATGACATTATCAAGCACCACTAAAAAGATTGTTGGTGAAAGAACGCATCCCTGGCGAACTCCACTTGTGACATTCACATAATCTGAGAGTTTTCCCTCTTGTACTACTTTGCATCTATACCCTTACTACATTGCCTTTATGAGATTCAAAATATTATCCGGTACTCCATATTTCACTAAGGTCTTCCACATTACGGTCCTATTTACTGAATCAAACGCTCTTTCGAAGTCTATGAATGTCAAGTACAATGTGGCCTGCCATTCATTACTTAGCTCTAGAATTAATCTTAGCGTATTTATTAGATCAACACAGCTACGTTGTCTACTGAAACCAGCTTGTTCTTTTCGAAGACGCTGCTCAATTGAGTCCTTTACTCTTTTTAGAATTATTCTAGAGAGAATTTTACTATGCTCAGTAGTGGTATTCCTCTCCAATTCTTACACACTGTGGTGTCACCTTTTTGGGGGAATTTCCCAATCAGGCCTTCTTTCCAATCAGCTGGAATTTTCTCTTCTTTCCATATTTTCCTCAGTAATGGTAGCGAATTAATGGTGGCCTCTTCATCCACGTTTAGTATTTCTGGATCTTTTATCTATACCTGATTCTTTACCATTCTTTAATTGTTTCAGTGCTAACCTAACCTCCATGCCTTGTTGGGGGATCTAGCTTTATTCTTGAGTCTTCACTATCTAAGCCTTCATTTACTTCTTTTTGCATTTCCTGCTCATTTCCACAATCTTGGTTTAAAATTTCTGAAAAATACTCTTGCCACCTTCTCAATTGTTCTTCTTGTGATAACAACATATTTCCTTGCTTATCCCTCACTGGTTTACTCTTCCTATAACCTCCTCTTGACAACTTCCTTGTAATATTATAGAGTTGTTTCATATCACCCTGCCAACGGCCGTAGCCGTGTTGAAACACCGGATCCCGTGAGATCTCCAAAGTTAAGCAACATTGGGCGTGGTCAGGAGTTGGATGGGTTACCACGCGCTGTTGGCGGGGGGTAAGGGAATGGAGGAGCGGAAAGGAACTGGCCACCCTACCGCACGTAAACTCCGGCTCAGGAACACCTCTGCGGAGGTTCGGACCTGCCTTCGGGCAGAATAACCCTTACCTTACCATATCACCCTTCTTCTCAGCTTCCTCTGCAATTTGCGCCTGGTGGTCAATCCATCTTCTTTTATCGCTTCTCACACTTCTTTTAACCATTTTGTCAATTTCTGAATATTTCCTTTGGGCTTCTGACTTCTACTGTCTTGTTTTGCTTCGGTATACTATAGCTTTTGCCTCTTTTCGTTTTTCAATTAAGTCCCATGTTTCCTCAGACATCCAGTCTTTCTGTTGATATTTCCTATAACCAATTAATTTTTTACACGTTTGTATATAAGTGTTCTTAACATTTTCCCAGTTCTTTCCATACTCAACTCTTCCTCTTTTTTGAGATTTCAAAGGACTTCAAACCGATTTTTCAACTCCATACTAAATTCTTTCCTATTCTTTTCACTGTTTAACCTTTGTATGTTGAACCTCATTTTTCTAGTTCCAAACTTCTTCGATGCAGCCTTTATTTTCAATTTAAACTCAGCTACTACTAGATGATGATCACTACCAACATCAGCTCCTCTTCTATTCTTCACATCTGTCAATGATCTTCTAAATTTCTTGCTAATAGCTACATGGTCGATCTGATGTTCTATTTTGTGATCTGGCGATATCCATTGAGCCACACCCTCCCTAACTAAAGGACACACATAGTGAATCACGACCATCGTAGGGAAACAAATTTGCCGTGGATCCCCGATCAGGAAGGGCGAAAGACATAGCCCTGAGCTGAAAACGTTATTCTCCTCAAACAATTAAAGCTAACAACTAACACTACTACGAGTAAAAATCCGTATAAATGATAGATGAGAATTTATTGTAATGTAACGTAAATCAAAGGGATTAATTAGATGAAATAACCAGTAATAATAACAAGGTAATACACACATATTCGGCGTCAGCCCAAAAGATAATCGTACCAAGGTCTCGTGACCTCATCTTTTCTTACATGCATAGAGCACAGTTACTCTTGAGATGATAGCATTTATTCCACCACTGACCTCGCTACTAAAAACTGCGAGCTGAATATCATTAACTCAATTTTTATTCAATCTTTCCTTTGGCGAGGAATAGAAACGCAATTTCAAGCGTGGGAGTCATTTTCAATATCCACTCTTTTTTTAACAATACCCCTCTCATATCGATTCCCACACACCAAGGAGCAGATAAAATAATAAAGTGATTAAATCAGAAAACTGCCGGACCAAGGAAATAATCCACGAGGGGCAAAGACAATGCTCCATGGAGCAATGAACGCAAAGCCAAACAATAACAGAAAACATGGACCTGCACACGGCCATGAAAGAAATAAACCAACATGGCGAGCTCCAGGTCGTGAACAACTAGGATGCACGCCATACAAAATAAAGACTTCGCACCCAGGAGAAAAGAGGCGCGATAGGGAACAAATAGGCATAAATTCAACAGACCGATACGTCATCTTGGCACTCAGCTCATTCATCTACACATTCATTCAATCACGCGATCCTTTTGCCCCCAAAGGCAAATAATTCCGGCAGATTGGTGCGAGTAAATAAAATCAAGGCAACTCGTGGAGTGCAGTTCAACATTTCATCAATAAGGTCTCACGTCAGTAGTAGATATATAGCCCACCTAGGGCAAATGACAGTAGGACGTTTGTGACCCCACGGTCACGCGTAGATCCATCACCTACATACTGCGTACGGCTAGAATAGACCTGGCCGACACACAGACCATACCTCCAAATAATGGCAAAATGTTTCATCGAGAAATTCATTTAAAATAATCAGAGACCAGATTTTGACGCACCACAATCACCTACACAACTCATACACAAGCCATTCTCGCTTCGAGTACCGAGATGGACTTCGGTCGGCCATAATAAAAAGAAAGATAATACATCAAATAAATTTAAAACGTTACATTACCGTCAATATCATTCATCGAAGCATGCAAATGATGCAGCAGTTTTGCATAGTTTTAAACTTATAGAACCACCATAAGAAAAGCAAAAACGCCGCTCCTGTGTGTATGTGACACATCTCTTCTTTCCCAAGCATAAACAGCCCAACATTATTTCAAGGAGAAGATATTAAAAGGGTCTCGCCGAGAAAAGATCCTTCACGCTCGCGGCAGAGGGAGCTGTCCTCTGTCGACAGAAGGTTGAAATACAATAACTATAGGAACAGCCAGATATCTACTCTTGGAGACATCGGTATAATCACATTAGAAACCATGCTAAATTAGCATGTTTCACCATGTAACCTTATGACACCTTTGTGAGGAAAGATTTTCCCTCCAATCACTATTTCCCGACTGGCACACAAATTTTCAAATCTCTCTCCATTATCATTCATTTCATCTAATCCATGTTTTCCTATCACATGCTCTAGTCCCTCATTATTTGATCCAATCTTCGCATTCATATCACCCATAATAATAGCAATATCTCTTTTATTTATATTCTTCATAGTTTCATTCAACTGATGATAAAATTTATCCTTCATGTCGGCATAATATACTTCTGTTGGTGCATAACAAACTACTATTGTTACATTTCGAATTTTACCGTGAAATCTACCTGTCATCATTCTGTCTGAGATGGGACTCCATTCAATTAAACTGCTCTCGGATGTCCTATTTAGCAACATACCAACTCCATTTCTCCGTTCAGCATCCTCCCCAGACAGTCCAGAATAAATAAACGTATTCCAAATTTGCGTCATGATCTCTCCAAAATCCTACCACCTCACTTCACTTAAGCCAAGAATTTCCAAGCCATAATTTTGCATCTCTTTCCCAACTTGATTTAGTTTACCTTCCTCTGCCAAAGTTCTAACATTCCAACAACCAATTCCCATTTTCCGTTTTGGGAAGTTCGTCATAGAGGTATCCATCCGGTTTCGTTTCACTTCAGTTTCTTTAACAAGTGGATTTAAGACGTGCGAGTTATTAGCCAACAGCACCCGAGCTTGGTGGTGGGGCTGCCACCTGAGCCTCCAAGCCTGCTGTTTTCTGTAGGGGTTGTCTCCCATAGCCTTTGAAGATCCCTCTTCACCACACGCCAGTGGTTTCCCCCATTTCTTCAACCCCAACGGAAAAGGGATACCTCGTCTGCCAGATTTGCGTTCCAAAGGTATCCTTCTCCTCCGCTCTGCCATCGAGAACTTCACCAGAGCCCGGTTAGCCGTCACTTTTCAAAGTTCCTGAAGGGCCTTCACAGCTACCGTAGCGGTCCTAGAGGACACACAGTCCCCGCTATACATCACCCCTACAGGCAATCCCCTACTTCATGTCGTTGCCCACCTCCCACGACGTGGACGAGGGGTTAGACTTATGGGAGGCCACTGCCGACTACTAATAGAAAAATCAAGTGTATTATGTTGTGTTGTAACGTAATTCCTTTTTTCCTTTCAATGGTCCTATCCAGGACTTTTTTCGCATTTCATGACATAAGCCTGATAGAAAAAATATAAACACGATAAATTAAAACATCCACAGTTCAAGGCCTTAGGCAAGAAACTCAATGTTGAAAACATCCTAGGGATATGACCTACGAATTTTAGGTAAATAAAGTATAATAAATTATGAGAATATATTCTTTACTTATTCCTAAAAATTACAATCCTTTTCTTAATCATCGTTATCCAGTCGGTTAGACTAACTGTATGCCTTTTTCTACCATTTCTTCTCCTCCATCTGTTTAACCTCCAGGATCGGTTTTTCCCTCGGACTCAGCGTGAGATCCCACCTCTACCGCCTCAAGGGCAGTATCCTGGAGCTTCAGACTCTGGGTCGGGGGATACAATTGGGGAGGATGACCAGTACATCGCCCAGGCGGCCTCAGATGCTATGATAACAGGGGCCTTGTGGGAGGATGGGAAGTTTGGAAGGGATAGACAAGGAAGAGAGAAGGAAGCGGCCGTGGCCTTAAGTTAGGTACCACTCCTGCATTTGCGTGGAGGAGAAGTGGGAAACCACGGAAAACCACTTCCAAGATGGCTGAGGTGGGAATCGAAACCCCCTCTACTCAGTTGACCTCCCGAGGCTGACTGGACCCCGTTCCAGCCCTCGTACCACTTTTCAAATTTCATGGCAGGGGCGGGAATCGAACCCGGGGCCTCCGGAGGTGGCAGCTAATCACACTAATCACTACACCACAGAGGCCTTTTTCTCACCACTATGAGCGCTAATGTGAGTCAATGCATTGTTTCACTTAAATACATTCGGTGTGGACATTTTTCAAAAAAAGTCAAAAAACACTTGGGGTATTGAACCAGGTAAAACATTACAGAAATAATTGTGTAAATTAATTAATTTGACTAGGATTTGAATAAAAATGAAAAAGTAAAGAAACTAGCGATTTAGGCTGATTTTCCGGAACTGCATTTAGACCGGAAGTAATTTTCACACTTTGAAACATTTCCCGGCCCTTTAGCCCTTCAACTTTCGGCACAATTGAGGAGATTGCTTAATTTTACGTTTTTCCTAGTATGGGTATACTTTGTCTGCTAAGACATTTTTCAATATTAAAAAATGATCTGTATCTGTGTTCTCTCTCTCTTCATCCTACCCTTCACCATTTCCGACTTCCTCTGCCAGGTTTAAACCCTCGACCTTCGGTTACGGATATCGACGTGCTACGACTCTGTTTGTAAAAGTTGTCATATTTCAGGACCCCGTTCAATGCATTGTTTAATTATTGAAAATGAAAATGAAAATGAAAACCTACAACCTGTTTTCCAGTCATTGACAGGGTCAGGGATGGAATGAATGAAGCAGATAGAGGCTATTAGTACAATGGGGTCGCCACTCCCAAAGTGATTTATTAATGACTGATAAATGCTATGAAATGAGAATGGAGAGTGTTGCTGGAATGAAAGATGACAGGGAAAACCGGAGTACCCGGAGAAAATCCTGTCCCGCCTCCGCTTTGTCCAGCACAAATCTCACATGGAGTGGCCGGGATTTGAACCACGGTATCCAGCGGTGAGAGGCCGACGCGCTGCCGTCTGAGCCACGGAGGCTCTTGTTTATTTATTATTACACTGAAATATTTGTTTTAGTTTCATCATTGTGCTTATTATGACTGATTCCAACTTTATGCGATCAACTTCTAATAAGATAACTTTTAACATGTGCAGTGCCTGCCCAAACGTCTTTTTTCTGAAATGAAAGGCAACATGATTCTCTCTGTTCCAGTCCAAAAATATGAATCTAATTACCCTTTCATAAAACAAAGAGTCTTTTTTCAGTTTTAACGCTTCCCATATTTTCGTTTAGATAAATTTGCTGATTCTGCTGTAATTCTACTTACCGTCGCTCCTTTGATAATATACTCATAGAAGTGTGAGTGGCATCAAGTAGAATATCGCCGGTATATTTTCTTGTGCTTTACTGTGCTGGTTTGGAGTAAGGAAGGAGTGAAGTAACGCCAGTGATATACAGTTGAACCACTCCCCCGCTGTTAAGGCGAAGCTCCGTAGGTTAAGTGCTCCTGTAGCAACTAAGTTGCCAAGCCGACTTTAAATATTTAGTTCTCAGTGGCGCAGTGCAAGCAAACTTTGACCTTCTCACTACTCATCTGCAAGTTAAAATCCAGTTAGTGGCATACGAGGTGAGGCAAAATAAAATTTAAACTGATTTCCTCCATGTACCTAGAGTTTATTTAATACACAAGAACCTCGTTTATCCGGCCCTCATTAATCCGGATCTCCGGTTTATCCGGATCGAAAATAATAATAATTTATTTTTACTTGTACAGTATTTATTTTACGGGGTCGCTTCTTCTAGAATGTCTTTTCCGCCAAGGATAGTTAAGGACAGGAACTGGAAGTAAGTCGGCCGCGGTCTATCAAAGGTACCATACCGGCATTCGCCTAGAATTGAGAATGGAGAACCGCGGACCCTTCTGAGTTTCTCGACACATTTGCACGCATTCCCGGATGCTCGGACGTAGATGTGAACGACGTAAATGACTGGTTGAAAAATGACTGTAATTCAGGCTACAGCATAATGACAGATGAATAAATTATTGCCTCTTATTCCTCGGCAGATAATGACGAGAGTGTTGGTGAACTCGAAAATGAGACCAGCGCTCCATCAGAAGAAACAATGGCTCGTGGAGATGCAACAATGTAGCTGGACAAACTGATGTCCTATTTAGAATCCCAGACTTAAACCACACCGTCAGAACTGATGTTAATAAAATGTCTACGTGATCGTGCTGCGCCCAAACGCTATACAAATGTAAATCAGAAAAATTTCACACATTATTTTAGTGCATAAAACAGAGTCGTAAATGTAAGAAAAGTGTTGTTATATTTGTTTGTGCAATTGAAGAAAGGTATTACTGTATAATTTATGTTAATAAAACATACAACATGTATTGTATTTGTTTTTTAGTTTTTCCGGATTATCCGGATTTTCGATAATCCGGATCAGTTCCGGTCCCACTTAATCCAGATAAACGAGGTTCTTGTGTACTAGAATAGAATATCCCATCCCCTAGTTCCAGATCGCCTGAAATTGGGGAGAGAGCATTTGTTTATTGCAGTTCATTAAATTAGATACTTGCATTACGTTCTCCTCTTACTACACTAATTATAATTTATGTTGTCCTAGATGTTAACAATGTTATATACGAAGGGAGTTCAATATGCAATGCAACACTTCTTTTTTTTTTCTAAAAGCGGGTTGGTCTTATTGAGGATTCAAATAAATCTTGTTATTCCCCAATCATTTTGCTACAATGACCCATATTTTTCAACATAATTTCCGTTCAATGCTACGGCCTTACGCCACCGCAATGTGAGAGATGCCTGCATGGTACCACTCGACTGGTCGATGTCGGAGCCAACGTCGTGCTGCGTCGATAACTTCCCCACCATCCACGTAGTGCTTCCCGCGAAGTTCATCCTTCACTGGGCCAAACAGATGGAAGTCAGAAGGCGCTAGATTCGGGCTGTAGGACGATGAGGAAGAACAGTCCACTGAAGATTTGTGTGCTTCTGTCGGGTGCGCAGAGTTGTGTAAGGTCTTGCGTTGTCATGAAGATGGCTTACCGTGCTTTTGTCCACTGCCAGATCTCCGTAGACATTCTGCAAGCGCTTATGAATATCTGTAATGCCCTGGTTTTCCGCCAAAAGAAACTCAGTAACTGCTCTCTGTTGTGTTCGCACCTCCGTTACAGACACCGCTTACAGCGCTGCCACCTATCGGAAATTAATGAAACTCAACGAGACGACGCGGAAAGATTCAAAGATGTCCCAAAAAAATTATATTTTTTTAACTGAAATTGGCCGAGAAATAAAATGTGTTTCATTATATATTGAACGCCCCTCGTAGACTAGGACAACATGTACCTTCCCCTTGCTTAGCTTATTTAGTACTTACTTTTATGTCACACGTCTTGCTTGTTGTTTTAAGGGGCCTAACATCGAAGGTCTTCGGCCCGTCACAAGTCTCATGGAGTTATCCCACCGTTACAACATACATTATGACTGAATTGAATAAGTGGATGACTGCATGAATTGGAAAATATATGATTTCATGGTTGAATTGTGGTCGTGCATGAATGAGTGAATAACACTCTTCTGGCCCGGTCACGGATAGCCACTAACTGGGGAGAGAACATTCATTGATGAATGAGTGATTGATTGTGTGAGGAATGACTTGATGGATTGAATTAACATTCCATTATGAATGAAATACTGACTGCCTAAATGGATGGATGGATGGATGGATGGATGGATGGATGGATGGATGGATGGATGGATGGATGGATGGATGGATGGATGGATGGATGGATGGATGGATGGATGGATGGATGGATGGATGGATGGATGGATGGATGGATGGATGGATGGATGGATGGATGGATTCCAAGTCTCCCTCATAGTCGCGGATAGCCACCAACTGTGGAGAGAGTTTGATGAATTATGAACTGATGGATTGGTACTTCCTTGATTGAATTGTGTTCATGCCTGAATGAATGAATGAATGAATGAATGAATGAATAGACACTGTTCTTTCCCATTCACGGATAGTTTTTCGATACTATCTCCTCCGTAGAGATTGAGAATCGTCATTGTGATGCCTGCACCCTGTGTGCAGGCCTATACCGAGTGATTGAAAAGTGAGTCAATTGAGAGGTCGATGATAATGAAGTAAGGAGAGGGTGAAACCCGATGTCGGCGTATAGCCTACTCCTGTGGAATAAGACCAGTGGATAGATTGATGCTTTCACGGCCTGCAATTGTAGACATGATACAAGCTTTTGGGCATTTGCCGTGTCGTGACCTACCTGTCCAGTGAGACGATCTCGTAGGTTGGTCACCAGGCCGTTGGATGTTGAAGTATTACCTGTCCTGCCGAGCGGAATGTAGGGAGGTAATTTGTAGGTATGACTCGTCCCGCAACTCACGAAATAAAAGATGAAGTTATTTCCCTGTCCTTTATTACTGAGGACACTAAAACTACTATGTACAGTATATTTACAAGTCTGAATGTGATGATCTAAAGAGAGAGCGAGCTTGCTACATGCGCATACTTTTCTACTACGCGTATCTCTGAATCTTGCCCTGCGGCACTTGGGCTATGCTCGAAAAGAATCTCGTTCTGACAAGTACGAACTACTCGCTGGGAGAAGGCCCCGCGCCATCTTGGTCAGGGTTTATATCTCCGCTCCTGAACTCAAAGTTCGCTCCCCACCCACTACCAAGTGGTTGGGTCTTACGGGCATTACCAAACTGTTCATCCAGTGGGTGGCGCCCTCAAGTAACTATTCTCAATAGTTGTCACAGTAAGTGCTGCCACCTAGGCACTACTGTCTTCTGTCTTACTTTTTCCTCATCTTTCCTTGTTTTCCTAAAGTGCATCTGTACTGGCCCTGACTAGCTTTGTACTCTGCTTTGTTCCTTTGTCGGGCACCAGGCGGGCTGCCTGGCCCGCATACTAACTTTGTTTGTTGATACATAGTAAATATCCTGTTGTTATCAACAATTCTCCGCTCTTGGTCAACAACTTTTGTAAGCGCACTTTGCAAGCTCTCTCCACTACATGTAAATTCTTGAAATATTTCCCTTTTCTTACAGTAACTAAATCTGACTATAATTATTATTCAATTACCTTAATACTACAAGGTGTCTCCTGTCATTGATCATCATTCTAACACTAATTAATCTCCTCTGACACCTTGAGCTCGAGACTCGGCTGCGAACCCCGGCTGCCTTCCACCTGGCAGTCCGCCGGTTTGAGCCCCTGGGAGGTCGGTACACGACAGCCGTGCCAGGAAAAGTAAAGGGAAATTCTTCGTTTCGCAGAGAACTTTGGTCCGCGTCTTCAGAAGAAAAGCTCGACTGTTCACGAGGAAGACGTCTACAATAATGAAGTCTTGAATTTAAGAATACAGAAAGCCATCTGGTGGCGAATGAACGTTCCAATTACCCTAAACCAACGGTAAAACAGTCTTAAATTCAAACATTATTAAGAAACTAGCGCCTAGTGAGAGGATCGTACTATGAACCAAACACGAAACGCGCATGCGCGCTTCCATGCACTACCTCTAACTAAACGAGAGCGTGCTAATGTGACTGTTAGAGTTAACAATTGCTATATCGTAAGGTGTTCCATGCTCTACCCCTAGCTGAACGAGACCGTGCTAATGTGACTGTTAGAGTTAACAATTGCTATATCGTAAGGTGTCCCATGCTCTACCTCTAGCTGAACGAGACCGTGCTAATGTGACTGTTAGAGTTATCAATTGCTATATCGTAAGGTGTTCCATGCTCTCTACCTCTAGCTGAACGAGACCGTGCTAATGTGACTGTTAGAGTTAACAATTGCTATATCGTAAGGTGTTCCATGCTCTACCTCTAGCTGAACGAGACCGTGCTAATGTGACTGTTAGAGTTAACAATTGCTATATCGTAAGGTGTTCCATGCTCTACCTCTAGCTGAACGAGACCGTGCTAATGTGACTGTTAGAGTTAACAATCGCTATATCGTAAGGTGACTATCGTTATTCGGTGGTTTTATTTCGTTTTGATCGTTTCATTTTCTGTTCTTTCTTTCGTTGTTGTTCTGTTTCATTTTGTGTAGTTTTTGTGAATAAGAAGATAAGCAATACGCCTACTCTATGAGTTCAGTATGTTTACTTGCTCTGAGTGTGGTAGTGTGTACGAAGCAAGAACTCTTTTGCGAAGCTATGTAAAACAGAAATATCCTCTCAAACTGGAAGAGAGAACGCCAAACTCACGGAAACCTCACGGCAGTAGGATTCATACGTCTAACATATATAATAAAACATTTGTTCAGCAATCATTTCTGAAGCGGCAGCAGCGTAACCAGCACTCTGATACTGTGTGTCCTTAATTAGCTTCGTATTTTTACAGAAATTGTGAGTGTTCGTTTTCAAAGTTCACGATTGCTTAAGTTGCTTGCCGTCTTCTGAATAAACTCGCCATCGACTATAACTGCGTGCTAAACCTGTGCTCATTCACCAGCTTGAAAACACTAAGTATCTGTACTTTTTTCGAAATGCGCGCCTGTAGCTTGCTGTTTCACGCTACCTGCCTGCTGTGTTACGCATGCGCAGATTGGAAGTGGTTCATAGTACGCGACTGTCTTTAGGCGCTTGTTATGAAGAAGTCTTCCTCGTGAACAATCCAGATGTTCTTCTGAAGACACGGACCAAACTTCTCTGCGAACGTAAGGAGATTCACCTTATATTCCTTTTCTTCTTTTTTTTTTTTTCGTTGCACCGACACAGATAGGTCTTATGGCGACGATGGGACAGGGAAGGCCTAAGAATGGGAAGGAAGCGGCCGTGGCCTTATTTAAAGTACAGCCTGGTGTGAAAATGGGAAACCACAGAAAACCATCTTGAGGGCTGCCGACAGTGGAGTTCGAACCCACTATCTCCCGGATGCGAGCTCACAGCTGCGTACTCCTAACCGCACGACCAACTCTCCCAGTACTTATATTCCTGACACGGTAAAAGCCCAAAAGCTTATACCATCTCTACAACACCAATGGGGTCTGCTCAAGGCTTAATGTCGCAATCTGACGGACGAATCACCTGTTGATATGCGTCATTATGCCCTCACTCCGTACGAACATTGCGCAGAGGTTTGTGATTGAATCCAGGCTTTTGGCACGCAATCTAGAGATTAGAAATTGTATACCACTACTTTTCCTACCATGTAGATCAACATTCTAACGGTGAAACATTTTTCCACCAATAGAACTCGAACGTGATAAGCAAGGTGTCAGAGAGTTGGCGCATTTATAAACATGGTCACCAGACGGGCTGCATGAACCCGTGAGAGTGAGGTGTGACCGATGACATAGTAAACTTTCTCTCTTTCTTTCCTCCTTTCTTTCTATATACCTTTCTTTCTTTCTTTCTGTCTTTCTTTCTTTCTTTCTTAATCCCTTTACCCTCCATGATTTGTTTTTCCCTCGGACTCACCGAGGGATCCGACCTCTACCGCCTCAAGGGCAGTGTCCTGGAGCGTGAGATTTTGGGTTGGGAATACAACTGGGGAGGAGGACTAGTACCTCGCCCGGGCTACCTCACCGTCTGTGCTCTACAGCGGCCTTGTAGAGGGTTGGAAAAATCGGAAGGAACAGACAAGGAAGAAAAAAGTAAGGGGCCGTGGCCTTAAGTTAGGTATCATCCTGGCATTTGCCTGGAGGAGAAGTGGAAAACCAAGGAAAACCACTTCCAGAAAGTCTGAGGTGGGAATCGAACTCACCTCTACTCTGTTGAACTCCCGAGGTTGAGTGGGCCGCGTTCCAGCCCTCGTGTCACCTTACAAATTTCGTGGCAGAGCCGGGAATCGAACCCGGGCCTCCGGTGATGGCAGCTAATCACACTAACCACTACACCACAGAGGCGTACAGACATAACGATAACTAATCACTGTGCCGCCTCTGTGGTGTAGTGGTCAGTGTGATTAGTTGACACACACGAAGGCTCAGGTTCGAGGACTGGAACGGCGTCCTTTAAGCCTCGGGAGGTTAACTGAATAGAGGGGGTTCGATTCCTACCTCAGCCATCCTCGAAGTGGTTTCCCACTTCTCCAGGCAAATGCCGGGATTGCACCTAAGGCCACGGCCGCTTCCTTCCTTCGTCCTTGTCCACCCCTTCCAATCTTCCCATCCCCCAAAAGGCCCCTGTTCAGCATAGCAGGTGAAGACGCCTGGGCAAGGTACTGGTCTTCCTCCTTGTAGGAAGGATGGGAAGATTGAAATTGATAGTTAAGGAAGAGGGAAGGAAGCGGCCGTGGCTTTAAGTTAGGTACAATCCCAGCATTTGCCTGGAGGAAAATGGAAAACCACTCCGAGGTTGACTGAGGTGGGCATGAACCTCCCTCTACTTAGTTGATCTCCAGAGGCTGAGTTGACCCGGTAACAGTCCTCGTACCACTCTTCAAATTATTATTATTATTATTATTATTATTATTATTATTATTATTATTATTATTATTATTATTATTATGGGACTGGGCTTATTTCCTATTAAGCTGATAAATTTCATGGAACAGGGCTACGACATATTTCAAGAAGTTATATTCTCTTGATTAACAACATTAGTTGTGAAAAGCAATTAGGTATGTTATGTTATAATATCTCTCACATCTTGGTAAATCGTACTTCCTAAGTGAGAATGAACGCTGGGGTCACAACGAAGTTTGCAACTGTAGTATCATTAATTTGAATTCCAAGTGAACTCTAACAAGACATAACTCGGCAGTCGTGCTGAACCATAGCTCTTTTCTTTCAGAACAACAAAGTCTTGAGCATGGCCCTCTGGAGACATCGCCTCACGGGCGTACTTGCTAACAAATGACTGTCACGGCAGTAATGAGGCGGTTACACAGAAATTTAAGGCGCTTCAAGCCACACAAGTACTTTATACACTTGACTTTCTTCTCCGGTTCTACATCTTCATTAAGTTGACAAGAGAGTGGTCAACGTTAATCACTTCTGTCCCACAGTATATTCTATTGTATATGGAGATCTACGACCTGGAAATTAAACTACGAAATATTACGCTATGTTTACTTTCGCGCCTTTGTCAGTGACATTATAGACTTTGACGTAGGTCTATGTGACCCATACTAATAGAGTATTTTTGGTGCGATCAGACCTTGGATTGATCTGATTCACTTCCCCAGTCTTACTCTATCCCACCCCCTCGTGAGCGGCGATGGCATTCCCTGTCTGCCGTAGGAGGTGACAGAAAGAGTGACTAGGAGCTCTGAATACTGAAGCGTGGGTTTTCAACCACAGTTCTCCTAGCTGAGACTGGCATTGCTTCCACTTACTTGAGTCAGGATCTGCCTTTCATCTTTCCTATCCCACCACTCTCGGACTCTAATCCAGGCCATCTGTTTTTTTTTTCTTTTAAAAAGAGCCAGCGGCTATGCCACCGTATTAATAACAAGATTTCAAGTTAGTAAAATGACTAACATACTGTATATTGAAGTGAACTTTGACATGTAGTGAGTTCACTAACTTTACAAAACGAAATGAAACAGTCATTGCAAAGAGCGCTACTATATATGATTGGCATGAACAAGGGAGAATCCCGAGAACCTCATAAACATTAAAACTCCAGTATTCGGGAGATAGTAGGTTCGAACCGCACTGTCGGCAGCCCTGAAGATAGTTTTCCATGGTTTCCCATTTTCACACCAGGCAAATGCTGGGGCTGTACTTTAATTAAGGCCACGGCCGCTTCCTTCCTACTCCTAGACCTTTCCTGTCCCATCGTCGCCATAAGACCTATCTGACTCGGTGCGACGTAAAGCAACTAGCAAACATTAAAATAATATGTTAACTCTGCGTAGTTTCCCATTTTCACTCCAGGCTAATCCTGGAGGTGTATCCTAATTAAGACCACTTTAACTTCTTCCCCACTCCTAGCCCTTTCCTGTCCCATCGTCGTCATATGACCTATCTGTGTCGGTGCGACTAAAGAAAATCGTGAAATATGTTACAATATATTGCTTTACGTCGCACTGACACAGAAAAAAGTTAACTCTGCAAAATAACCTCAGCCTTTGTGGGTAGGGTTAACTTTTGATAAATAACCAGGGGAGCCTGACCCCTTCAGATCGCGTCCCCAAGTGGCAGACTGGGGGGGGGGGGGTACCCTATGGGGATAATCTTGCGATTCGCGGACGAACAGGTAGCCCAGTTCCTGGAGACTATAAAATGCTGGACACCCTCTTTGCAGGGGTTATAAATATCGAGGGTCGTAACACAGTGTGATGCAAGTCCTCAATGTCATCTGCAGTGGAGAAGATGAACTTCGGAACAGTGTAGATAGCAGAAATGGCAATTCATTGCTCTAGTTAATAAGAGTAAATGGTATACTCGCATGGTAGCCATATATCAGTGTAAAGTACACGACAGTTTCACGTGTCAGTGAGTTTAATCCGACGGAAATCTCAGTCAAAATCTCCACAAAGTGAATCAACATGAAGCAAACATCTTCTAAAATAAATTACTTCACTGGGTTTAATCCCTCGGTTGAAAAAACACATGTGGTTATTCGTATTCTGGGTGGACCACAGAAGTGTGCAATGTAGAGTGAAGGAATTTAAATACCTAGGTGAATGGAATACACAGAATGGTAATGAAACGAAATCCGTAATATCAAGAATTCAGAAGATGGAGTCTGCTTTCCAGCTAACAATAACTGTTTACAATAAACAATGCCTCTCCTGGAACAACAGTAAGATTCCACATTACGTAACAGTGAATAAACCAGAGACATCATGTGCTTCAGAAACCCTCAGTCTGCAACAAAAGGGATTAAAGGAACAATCAGAGATCAAAGAACGAAAAATTATGAGAAAATTATTTGGACCAAGAGTTAGAAATGGAATTCACCACCCTAAATATATCAACGTGTTTCCAAAATCACAGACACGATGTGACTGGGACGACTCCAGTTTACAGAGAATTCAGAAAGAAATTTCTGCAAACAAGGCCACTAAGCGAAAGTGGTATTAACTAATGGAGAAAGACCTTATCGAATTAGGATCACCAAATCTATTAGATCGGAATGAAAGCAGAATTATAGTCAAAACACAAGAATCTGAAAAAAGAAGAACAGGAACTTACATGAGGTAAATTATCGGAGCAACGGAAATTTGCACAGTCATTAATAATGAAGAACTACAGGACAAGAAGGAAGGCCGAAAAAAATGTTGATTCCATGTGATTGTAGATGACCCATTCACGAAGAAGAAGAAATATATTAAAACATATGAGACAAAAAATTAATTACAACCTGAAATGAACAATAATTGTCATTATATCAAAAAGTCAAAAGTTAACATAAAACGAATAAGAGAATAAACAATTAAAATTCCAGTATGAGTGGGCTCAGACAGTAGAGCGCTGACCTTCTGTGCACAAGTTGGTGGATTCGATCCCATCTTAGTCCGGTGGTATTTGAAGGTAGTCAAATAAGCCATTCTCGTGCCGGTAGATTTAGTGGCACATAGCACAATTGTGAGGGACAAAATTCTGGTGTCTCGGCGTCACCGAAAACCGTTGAAGGAGTTTGTGAGATGTAAAATCAATAACATTAGAGATATTATTAACAATTAAAATTTTGCGATTATATTTCTATTAAGAACCTCCGTGTAATTTTACCGTTAGCCGTGCCGTACCGTACTAGACCAAACAGAAGAACCGTTAATAAATGCTGGAGTCTGAACGTCTTGAATAAGTCAGCTTTGAGGTAACGCGGGGCACCTCGACAGAATACAGGTACACGTTCGCTAGTTTCTTTGTTCAATCACAACTTAGGAAAAGTTCTATATTACGAGCTCAGAAACAGAAGATAATCAAAAACTTGGCTCGAAGTTTCCTTTTTGTTAAGACAGCACTTAGTTCCTCAAAACTTCCATTAAGAAGGTGGAATGCAGAAAGTATTTCTACCTCCTCTGACATAAATGTTTCAACAGTTACACAAAAGTATTCGATGTTCTAAAACTCTCAAAATATTGAACAAATAGCAGTGGAGTTTGTTAGAAAAGTGCTGCTAACACACAACTCATTCAGTGACAGGAACAGGGTAAGAGTAATAAAACACCGGCTGAATTACCATTAATCAGTATAAAAATGTCGTTATGCTGGTGGTTTAAGAAATGAATTCCCTTAATGGGGAAGGTCGACCATTCGCTAGCGTAGCGTCAGTAAAGAAATTAAAATGTTCATAGTTCAACAACTACAAACGTCACTAACAGAAATTGTGTATGCTTACCAATGTTATTAAATTTGTATTTTACTTGTTTTGCAGGTAAATGGGATATCGATGTTTTATTCATCATTATTCATTATTTATTCCTTCTTTCTTCTTTCTAATCTGTTTACCCTCCAGGATTGGTTTCTTCCTCGGACTCAGCGAGGGATCCCACCTCTACCGCCTCTAGGGCAGTGTCCTGGAGCGTGAGACTTTGGGTCGAGGGATACAGCTAGGGGGGGGGGGTAAGTACCTCGCCCAGGATGCTTTACTTGCTATGCTAAATAGGGGCCTTGTCTAGGGATGGGAAGATTGGAAGTGATAGACAAGGAAGAGCGAAGGAAGCGGCCGTGGCTTTAAGTTAGGTACCTTTTCGGCATTTGCCTGAAGGAGAAGCGGGAAACCACGGAAAACAACTTCGAGGATGGCTAAGGAGGGAATCGAACCCAATCTACTCACAGTTGACCTCCCGATGCTGAGTTGACCCCGTTCCAGCCCTCGTACCAATTTTCAAATTTCGTGGCAGAGCCGGAAATTGAAAGCGGGCCTCCGGGGTAACAGCTAATCATGCTAACCACTACACCACATAGGTGGACCATTACGTACTGCGCCGTTCTCGCATCCAAGATAAGTCGCGTAAGATCCAGACTAGCTCGAACACAACATCAATTTCCGGGCTATGGGTTTCGTATCGAGAGAAAACACCGTCGTGGTAGACTGTCGGATAAACAAGACCTACGCAATGGACGTCTCCTAGTCGCGAATCCGGTTCGTTTCCGAAATATCATGGCCTAATTTTAATCCACATTCACTTAAAAACTAAGTACTTATCCTAGGAAGTCATTGAAAGAAATAATTAATTTTATACAATACTATTTATTAAAATAAAGGAAATCTTGGAAAAGTAGTTTAAGTGTTCTGAATATCATTATAGAAATAAATAATAATCAACTGATGTCGCATCTCATCAATTAATTTCTAAGTATTTTAAATGAGAGACCTCCAACAAATTAATAAGAAGAAAACATGTTCGAAATATTTACAGTCTTGATTGGGAGCTATAGAAAACGTCAAACGCAAACTATATACATTGATTCAAATGTAGATAAAGTGAAAATCACGCTCTTATATCTTTCAATCATCATGACATAATCTGGTTCAAATAACTTTCGCTTGCTTAAATTAAGTATTCCCTAATCAATTCACAATATGATAAACTCATTTTCCAGTAGCTAACACATCCAGTCATCGTGAATATCATTTGTTAAAGAAATCTTCTTTTCAAATATCACAAATATTTCACATGTTCTAAAATTGTCCAAGTTCCCAATGTATTTCACTTGTTCGAAGAAAAGATAACTTTTTAAGTCATTCCTCTATTTTATAGTATATGACCGAAATGTCATTACTGTTATTAGTTGAGTTGTTCATTAAAAATAAATATTAATTTCAAAAAAAATTTAAGTGCCAATTCGGTAATTATATATGCCCTGATATTCAGCTACCACTCACATCTGACAAGTAGGTAATGTAATTCAACTAGATATTAAGTTCTGGTTTGTAAGAAGACCCTAATAGTCACCATCAACCTTCAGTTATACATAATGTCACCAGTGATATCACATAATGCGAATGAATAAGCTTCTAAACTTGTCTTATCAGAATGAAAATATCTGTGGTTAGGAATTCGTACAGAAATAGATTACATTTGTGCTATTATCCCTATTTAGAATTATTTTCGATGATCAAATAAGTAGTTGTTAATGTAGGCACGTATATGGATCGTAAGTGGCACTATATGAGACTTCCTGAAGAATTAACATACATTTGAGAATCATTTATAATTATCCTTTACCACGAATTGCGTCAATTAACCTACTGTTTCACTGCTAAAATTATCTCTCTCTTCATTTACGACGAAGCAATAATCATCACCAACGTTATTCCTCATAATATTCTACCATTCTTCATATATAAATCATCCATTTCATATTACACATCTCATATCTCATCCTATATTACAATAACATAGTACTGTATTCATTTCAACTTGACGCATGTTACACTCTCATCGTTAATCATCCATCTAAATACACTGACTGACAGAGCAAATGCAACACCAAGAAGGAGTGGTCAGAACTTTATGCCAATTGCAGGGTAGACTGACGTCACTGAGGTATGCTCATGATGTGAAATGCGCCGCTGTGCTGCGCACGTAGCGAACGATAAATGGGACACGGCGTTGGCGAATGGCCCACTTCGTACCGTGATTTCTCAGCCGACAGTCATTGTAGAACGTGTTGTCGTGTGCCACAGGACACGTGTATAGCTAAGAATGCCAGGCCGCCGTCAACGGAGGCATTTCCAGCAGACAGACGACTTTACGAGGGGTATGGTGATCGGGCTGAGAAGGGCAGGTTGGTCGCTTCGTCAAATCGCAGCCAATACCCATAGGGATGTGTCCACGGTGCAGCGCCTGTGGCGAAGATGGTTGGCGCAGGGACATGTGGCACGTGCGAGGGGTCCAGGCGCAGCCCGAGTGACGTCAGCACGCGAGGATCGGCGCATCCGCCGCCAAGCGGTGGCAGCCCCGCACGCCACGTCAACCGCCATTCTTCAGCATGTGCAAGACACCCTGGCTGTTCCAATATCGACCAGAACAACTTCCCGTCGATTGGTTGAAGGAGGCCTGCACTCCCGGCGTCCGCTCAGAAGACTACCATTGACTCCACAGCATAGACGTGCACGCCTGGCATGGTGCCGGGCTGGAGCGACTTGGATGAGGGAATGGCGGAACGTCGTGTTCTCCGATGAGTCACGCTTCTGTTCTGTCAGTGATAGTCACCGCAGACGAGTGTGGCGTCGGCGTGGAGAAAGGTCAAATCCGGCAGTAACTGTGGAGCGCCCTACCGCTAGACAACGCGGCATCATGGTTTGGGGCGCTATTGCGTATGATTCCACGTCACCTCTAGTGCGTATTCAAGGCACGTTAAATGCCCACCGCTACGTGCAGCATGTGCTGCGGCCGGTGGCACTCCCGTACCTTCAGGGGCTGCCCAATGCTCTGTTTCAGCAGGATAATGCCCGCCCACACACTGCTCGCATCTCCCAACAGGCTCTACGAGGTGTACAGATGCTTCCGTGGCCAGCGTACTCTCCGGATCTCTCACCAATCGAACACGTGTGGGATCTCATTGGACGCCGTTTGCAAACTCTGCCCCAGCCTCGTACGGACGACCATCTGTGGCAAATGGTTGACAGAGAATGGAGAACCATCCCTCAGGACACCATCCGCACTCTTATTGACTCTGTACCTCGACGTGTTTCTGCGTGCATCGCCGCTCGCGGTGGTCCTACATCCTACTGAGTCGATGCCGTGCGCATTGTGTAACCTGCATATCGGTTTGAAATAAACATCAATTATTCTTCCGTGCCGACTCTGTTTTTTCCCCAACTTTCATCCCTTTCGAACCACTCCTCCTTGGTGATGCATTTGCTCTGTCAGTCAGTGTATTATATTGTGTTCTCAAATTTTCTCCAAATTCCATAAATTATCTTACTTTGTCTTCCTACGAAGCTATAATAACCTATACACGATCTCATTTCATCTCATCTTAACAGTACACGTCCTAATGTAGACCTAATTTTAACCACAATATCGTATAATTTGATTTATACCAATTAACCTCTTTTCATTCAACATTGGCAACATTACTGTACGAACGAAAAAATTAAATCATCACTGGTTAATCACTTCCTACATCAATGGACTTGTTTTTCATGTTAGATGATTACCTGAAAACCTCTGATACCGTAAATTCAATTGACTATTCACGTAACATCACCCCTTTAGGAAACTTAAAATAGCATTTCGCATAACTCTTTCAAGAAAGGAATATAAATATAAAAATGGCACTTTCAAAACAAATATTATCTGAATTACTTACGAGAAGAATGATCTTAGTCAACTTATCTTTTCCTCATGCTTTCGTTGTCGCCGACACACGTCCAGCTGGCTAGGACATGCGGTGTTCGGGTTCACGGCATCGTATCAGCCTCTCGGAAATGTTAGGGATGGTCTGTGCTCATCTCCGGTCCTCATGGGCTTGACTTGTCGTTCGTGTCACCATCATCCAGGTAGCCTCCGCCTATGCACTTCTACCACCTGACGTAGTTGGTTTCTTGCGAGGTGGAAATAGAAAAGCACATCAACATGGTCATTTTTGTCATCTTCTGGATACAAAGCCCACTATGATCTATTGAAAATCTGTAACTACTACTTCTTATAATGATATCTTATGATGTTTTAGAGTCTTTCAATATGTCTAGCAAGGCTTCAGTTTAACCGTAATATAATCTATATCTTGCGTAACAGATGTTATTATTCCGTAACTTCTTAAGATTGAATTCCTATCGTTATGTACGTCTTCTTTCCGGTATCTCGTGACGTAGCACTGAGGTAATCTGCAATCAGCTCGTGCAGTTTTATATTATGAAGTATTATAAATTCTCTATCGCCGATGACTTTTACCGTCCTTTTAGACGTTTACTATTATTTCTCTCTAGTTATATATTTCTTGTTTCTCAATCAGCTTTCTTCTCTAGTTGATTCGTGTAGCGTTCCGCCAGTATGTCTCCAGAGAAATCGATTTTTTTTTCAATAATAAATTAATAAATTTGAACAATATTCTGACGTCGTCTTTTCTCACCGCCTTCTATAATTTCTTCCCTTCTTTTACCTGACGAAAATAACATTCTCTTAACATTTATGAACACGCTGACGTTTTATTTCCGGCATTCTTACGGCATAGTCGCCATTTTTGCTCCAGATAAACTTCATTGAAAACAGTGAAATGGCACAGTACATTATGAAAATATACATTATTATTTAGACGGAACTAGCAACACACTTCACATAAGGCCCAAAGTGACGTCTGAAGTCATTATTGTGCGTGCTTTCTCAAAGAGAAGTTCCAAAGGGCACAGTGTATAAAAGAAGTATTAGGAAATTCATAAGTTCATACAAGAAGGTTAATGACTTACTTCAACAACATGTTCTAGAATCTTTAGGATATTTCGTCATCTATACTAAGTCCGACTCGTTGGCTGAATGGTCAGTGTACTGGCCTTCGGTTTAGAGAGTCCCGGGTTCGATTCCCGGCCAGGTCGGGGATTTTAACCTTAATTGGTTAATTCCAATGACTCGGGGGCTGGGTTTGTGTGGCGTATTCAACATTAGAAATCATCCTAGATAGGGCCCTCATCTTCACAGACATGCAGGTAGCCTAATAGGCCGTCTACTAGAAAAAGACCTGCACCAAGCCTCTCCGGAGGCCATACGCCATTTATTTTATTTATCTATACTAATATATAAAGAGGTAAAATTTGTTTGTATGTAATGGCTAATCTCAGGAACTACTGGACCGATTTTAAAAATTATTTTACTAATGTACATATTCATTATCCCTGAGGGACATGGGTTGTATTTTATATTTAAAACAATTCTAGGGGGTTAACGGGGAGAGATATAAAAATACTAGGCTAGTATAGGCGAAATATCGAATTTGTTGTACAAGGACGAGACAAAGTTCAATTTAAGTCCCTTGACGCAAAAAAAAATTCGGTATGCCCTACGGGCCCGAAAACCATGTTTTAAGGCCCTAAAACCAACCGTTATGGAGATACTGGCACCACACTACCCCTGCTCTAGGAATCTGATAGAGAAATGAACTGCCGTAACCATGGCAACGTCAGCTCCAGTATTCACAGCAAAGAGATTATATACAATATATCACCAAAACCTTACATGTTACAGACATGAAAACTGGTATATGGAATCTCCTTTAAAAATAAAAGAACACTTTTTTTCAGAAAATCCACTTAAGGAGAAGTGAGGAGGGAGTTGAATTCTTTATATGAGGGCACATACCAGGTGGGTCAAGAACGCCGTACTTTCTACTTACAAATATCCCGCATACACAAATGATGAATGGTATGTCTACCAACTGATTTTCTCAGGTGCTCTACTGTCAGCGGGTAGGTTACGTCAGAATATGAAGAGATAAGAAGCAGCCTGTCGCTCGTAGCATGTTACTCAGCGTTACAGGTCTAATGCACCCCTTGCAATAGTAAACATCGTTTTCTACTGCATATTTCTAGGCTGGTGTATGGTACAGCCGCACTATATTTGCTGTCAGCATATCGGCAATGGATAGTGTGTTCAGCAGCGACAAATACACAGACATTATTTTAATCTAGACAACCTGGTCGGAATGCAGCTGAAGCTCCAAACGAAAGCTAATACTGTTCGGTGAAATACGTCTGTTGGGGGCATTGTTTCATACAAGCAACTCTGTTATCGAGTGGAATTTCTACACGTTTATAAATTAATAAGTTATTAAATTTCTTTTTCTGCATCTTTGGCGTGTTTACGAACAGTAGCGGTGATTACGGGGTGGAGCGAGGAGGGATAGTGGCACCCTCTCCCAACTTTTTGGAGTAAAAATTACATTTTTTCCACTTTAGCCAGCTGTAACTAGGAATTATTTCTTAAAGCTATTTATACAAGCCTTGTTGACTTATCTGCTAATGATTTCCTTTATTTTCTTTAATTATAAAAATTATTGGTGGAAATACGCACAAAATGCCGTTCGTCGCGGCTAACCGATGTGTATGGCGCTGCGGCAAGTAGTGGAGACTTTGCATGTGCTGTAAGGAAAGGTAGTAGGGGTACATATTTTTTTAACTAGGTCGTGGACACTGAGTTATAATTCACCCGCTTGCCGCGCGCATCCGTCAGTCTGGCAGTCTCGTTTAGTGTCTGTTAGTTTCTTAGTGTGTATTCAAATACTAAATGATTTTAATTGCATAATCATGCCGTACTTCTATTTAATTGTACCGGGCGAGCTGGCCGTGTGGTTAGGATGCGCAAATGTGAGCTTGCACCTGGATGATAGTGGTTTCAAATCCCACTGTCGGCAGCCCTGAAGATGGATTTCCGTGGTCTCCCATTTTCACACCTGGCAAGTGCTAGGGTAGTACCTCAATTAAGGCCACGGCTTCTTCCTTTCCACGCGTAGCCCTTTCCTGCCTCATCGTCGCCATAAGTCGTATCTGTGTCGGTGCGACGTAAGCCAATTCTTCTTCTTCTTAAACTGCTTACCCTCCAGGGTTGATTTTTCCTCGGACTCAGCGAGGGATCCCACCTCTACTGCCTCAATGTCAGTGCCCTGGAGGGTGAGACATTGGGTCGGTATACAAGAGGGGAGGATGACCAGTACCTCGCCCAGGTGGCCACACCTGCCATGCTGAACAGGGGCCTTGGTGGAGGGATGGGAAGTTTGGAAGGGTTAGACAACTAAGAGAGAAGGAAGCTTCCGTGGCCTTAAGTTAGGAACCATCCCGGCGTTTGCCTGGAGGAGAAATAGGAAACCACGGAAAACCACTTCGAGGAGGGCTGAGGTGGCATCGAACCCACCTCTACCCAGTCGACCTCCCAAGGCTGAGTAGACCCCGTTCCAGCCCTCGTACCACTTTTCAAAACATCGTGGCACAGCCGGGAATCGAACCCGGGCCTCCGCGGGTGGCAGCTAATCACACTAACCACTACACCACAGAGGCGGACGTAAAGCCAATTGTAAAATAAATTCTATTGTAATTGTAATTTCAGCGGGAGATAATACCAACGTTCCTTTCACTGGGCTAAATGATTTGTTTTGTGTTATGTAATTTATTAAGTAAACCCATTTAACCTTCCCCGTGGTTTGTTTGTGAGACCTGGTGAAAATTTTAGTATAATGCATTTAATCACAACCTCAAAAAAGTATTACAAATAAACCACGGGGCAGGTTAATTACATTTACATAATAAATAACATAACACAAACGAAAGAATTTAGTCCAGTAAGAGTAAAGTTGGTATTATCTCCAGCTGAAATTACAATTATTTTTTTTACAATTGACTTTACGTCGCAGCGACACAGATAGGACTTCTGGCAACGATGAAACAGGAAAAGGCTACGCGTGGAAAGGAAGAAGCCGTGGACTTAATTAAGGTACAGCCCCAGCACTTGCCTGGTGTAAAAATGGCAGACCACAGAAATCCATCTTCAGGGTTGCCAACAGTGGGATTTGAAACCACTATCTCCCGGGTGCAAGCTCACATTTGCGCGCCCCTAACCACACTGCCAGCTCGCCCGGTACAATTAAATAGAAGTACGGCATGATTATGCAATTAAAATCATTTAGTATTTGAATACACACTAAGAAACTAACAGACACTAAACGAGACTGCCAGACTGACGGATGCGCGCGGCAAGCGGGTGAATTATAACTCAGTGTCCACGACCTAGTTAAAAAAAGATGTACCCCTACTACCTTTCCTTACAGCACATGCAAAGTCTCCACTACTTGCCGCAGCGCCATACACATCGGTTAGCCGCGACGAACGGCATTTTGTGCGTATTCCCACCAATAATTTTTATAATTAAAGAAAATAAAGGAAATCATTAGCAGATAAGTCAACAAGGCTTGTATATAGCTTTAAAAAATAATTCCTAGTTACAGCTGGCTAAAGTGGAAAAAATGTAATTTTTACTCCAAAAAGTTGGGAGAGAGTGCCACTATCCCTCCTCGCTCCACCCCCTAATCACCGCTACTGTTCGTAAACACGCCAAAGATGCAGAAAAAGAAATTTAATAACTTATTAATTTATAAACGTGTAGAAATTCCACTCGATAACAGAGTTGCTTGTATGAAACGAAAACTAATACTGTTCGGTGAAATACGTGTTTGGAGCTCCGGCTGCATTCCGACCAGGTTGTCCAAATTAAAATAATGTCTGTGTATTTGTCGCTGATGAACATACTATCCATTGCCGATATGCTCACAGCAAATATAGTGCGGCTGTACCATACACCAGCCTAGAAATATGCAGTGGAAAACGATGTTTACTATTGCAAGGGGTGCATTAGACCTGTAACGCTGGGTAACGTGCTGCGAGCGACAGGCTGGTTCTTATCTCTTCATATTCTGACGTAACCTACCCGCTGGCAGTAGTGCGACTGTGAAAATCAGTTGGTAGACATCCCATTCATCATTTGTTTATGCGGGACATTTTTAAGTAGAAAGTACGGCGTTCTTGAGCCACCCGGTATATCTCAGAAACTGAAGATTTTACAGACGTTAACACTGATACTTGGAATCTCCTTTAAAAATAAATTAACACACTTTTTTGGATAATCCACTTAAGGGGGCGAAATAATACAAAAGGCGGGTGAATTTTTAAAATGATTAACTTCTTCTAGAGCTTTTCCCACACCTGTGGGTTTGCGGGTGCGAACTGTGGCGCACATGTGGACTTGACCCTGTTTGACGGCTGGATGCCCTTCCTGACTCCAACCCTATGTGTAGGGATGTAATTTCAATTGCGTGTTCCTGTTGTGGTTGGTAATCCGGTGTGTTGAGTGATTATGAAGAGGAGAGTGTTGGGACAAATACAAACAACCTGTCTCCGAGGTAGAATAATTAATCACACGCGATTAAAATTCCTGACCCAGCTTGGAATCGAACCCGGAACCCTGTGAACTGAAGGCCACAATGCTGACCACTCATCCAAGGAGCCGGGCAGTTTTTAAAATGAGTATAACTACAGCATATATCATAAACTTGACATGTTACGGACGTGAAAACTGGTATTTGTAATCTCCTTTAAAAATAACGAAGCACGTACTTTTTGTTTTCGGAAAATCAACTTAAGCTGGAGATCGAAAATGAGTGAAGAAGGAGTTGAATTCTCTTTATGAGGATACTTATATCTCAAAAACTGAGATGTTACAGATGTGAAAGCATGCATTCGGGAGATAGTGGGTTCCAATCCCACTGTCGGCAGCCCTGAAGATGGTTTTCCGTGGTTTCTCATTTTCACATCAGGAAAATGCTTGGGCTGTACCTTAATTAAGGCCACGGCCGCTTCCTTCCAACTCCTAGGCCTTTCCTATCCCACCGTCGCCATAAGACCTATCTGTGTCGGTGCGACGTAAAGCCACTAGCAAAAACAAACAGACGTGAAAACTGGTATTTGGAATCTCCTTCAGAAATAAAGAAACCCTTTCTTTTTTTTTTTTTTCGACTTGAAAGAGGACTGTTTCTCACAGGTAGAGTTCCATGTCGCATGTTCCAGATTTAGCTCTGCCAGTAGCCTGGCCATCTTAGCCCCAATAGGCAATGCACAAATACGGTTTAGAAAGATATTCTGGGGTAAGTGAAATGCGATTTTTCGGTGAGTTTTTACACTTTGGGGATTTTCAGATAATGTCTCAGTGCAGTATCGAGGAACAATTAATTTTTATCAACTTACGAAATCTTCGCGAGCGAACCCGTGTGTAACAGCTAGTATAATATATTTTTCTGATTTTTGAAATACTAATCATATCTTCCTTTTCTTAATCTGTTTACCCTCCAGGGTTGGTTTTTGCCTCGGACTCAGCGAGGGATCCCACCTCTACCGTCTCAAGGGCAGTGTCCTGGAGCGTGAGATATTGGGTCGAGAGATACAACTGGGGAGCATGACCAGTACCTCGCCCAGGCGGCCTCACCTCCTATGCTGAACAGGGGCCTTGTGGGGGGGATGGGAAGATTGGAAGGGATAGACAAGGAAGAGGGAAGGTCGCGGCCGTGGCCTTGAGTTAGGTACCATCCCAGCATTTTCCTGGAGGAGAAATGGGAAACCATGGAAAACGACTTCCAGGATGGCTGAAGTGCAAATCTAACCCACCTCTACTCATTTGACCTCACGAGACTGAGTGGACCCCGTTCCAGCCCCCGTACCACTTTTCAATTTTCGTTTCAGAGCCGGGGATCGAACCCGGGTCTGCGATGGTGGCAGCTAATCACACTAACCACTACACCACAGAGGCGGACTTACTAATCTTATAAAGATTCGATTACTTATTATGTAAAGCAAAACAAAGCAAAGTCATCTCCTTACAGGCCATGCAGGCCCTTGGAGGGGTGGAAGGTAAAGGCTTCCACTATCCGTAACATCGGCACTTGATGGGGTAGAGTGGTCAACTTTACTCCCGGCCGCCTTTGCCCCCAGGAATTAACCTGGTACTCATTTTTGGTGCAGGCTGAGTGAACCTCAGCGCCATGTGCACCTCTGGAAGTGGAAATCTCGTTTCTTAAATTTTACGACTTCCTGACGGGGATTCGAACCCACGCCTTTCCGGGCAAAGCGAGGACGCCTTTACCGCCTCGACCAGGCAGCCCCTACTTATTATGTACGTAAATAAAATACACTAAAAATCCAAACCAAACCCCATGGCGCAAAAGCCCCGAAGGGCTATGGCCTATCAAGCGACCGCTGCTCAGCCCGAAGGCCTACAGAGCACGACGGATACTCTCGAGGGTTATTCTTGGCTTTCTAGACCGGGGCCGCTATCTCACCGTCAGATAGCTCCTCAATTGTAATCACGTAGGCTGAGTGGACCTCGAACCAGCCCTCAGATGTAGGTAAAAATACCTGATCTGTCCGGGAATCGAACCCGGGGCCTCCGGGTAGGACGCAGCACCCTACCCCTACGCCGCAGGGCCGGCTAAGTACAATACATTAACGTACGGAATGTTATATTAATATATCCGATAGTTCTTGAAT
Organism: Anabrus simplex; assembly: GCF_040414725.1. Lineage (NCBI taxonomy): Eukaryota > Metazoa > Arthropoda > Insecta > Orthoptera > Tettigoniidae > Anabrus > Anabrus simplex. The sequence continues at coordinate 611,294,446 of NC_090265.1, read as the reverse complement.
AATGACGGAAACATGTGCAAACAATGGAAGTTGCCAAATCGAACATATCACAGAGCGGGACATGGCAAGTGAGATTTATTAATATATTTATTTATTTATTTATTTATTTATTTATTTATTTACTTATCAGGCCGAAATTAAACTTGCCACTGAGACCCAAATTATTTCTGATTTTAATTCTCAGCTTATTTTAGTAAGTTTTGTAGGTGCGTGTAGTTGGTTCAAATGCCGAATAGATGTACGTGTACCCGTCAGTCCCGTTTCCTTATGAGGGGTCGGCAGTGAGGTGAGTTAAAGATATCTTATGTTTTAAGACAGGATGCCCTTCCTGACGCCAACCTCAGTTGAGGTGCTAATGAAGATAATGAGAATGAAATTGGGTAGCGAGGAATTGCCTGTTGGCTGTGGATAGGAACTGTCCCACGTTTGCCTGGAGGTGAAAATGGGAAACCACAGAAAACCGTTCTCAGAACAGCCAACAGTGCGTATACGACTGTATGCAGATGCTACCTCCATAGCCATAGCACGTTAACACGCGCTGTGTAAATGCCTTTCTTTTTTTGCTATTGGCTTTACGTCGCACCGACGCAGATAGGTCTTACGGGGACGATGGGATAGGAAAGGACTAGAAGTTGGAAGGAAGCGGCCTTGGCCTTAATTGAGGTACATCCCCAGCATTTGCCTGGTGTGAAAATGGGAAACCACGGAAAACCATCTTCAGGGCTGCCGATAGTGGGATTCGAACCCACTATCTCCCGGATGCAAGCTCACAACTGCGCGCCCCTAACCGCACGGCCAACTCACCCGGTCTGTGTAAATGAGGCAGTGTGGGATGTGAGTTTTACGTGTATTACAGACATAGCAAACACCCAGTCTCAAAACCAAAGGGATTAAAACATATGTGTTAAAATTCCGTGTTTCGATCGAGAATCGAAGAACTTCACGATCCGAAGACCAGAACGCTGATCATCCAGCCCTGGATTCAGAGATAACAAAGATTATGAATAGGGCTCCATTGGAAGTCCTTGCATATGATGACATATGGACGGCTTCAGCGTCAGTTTCAACGATACTATAACTTCATGATCACAGTGATCAGTGAAGAAAGTCTGACGTAACATGATGCTCTCTCAAAACTCAGGAGGAAACATGGTGTAGAAGAAATAATGTTTACATTAACAGGTAAATAAAATGAAATGGCGTATGGCTTTTGGTGCCAGGAGTGTTCGAGGACAGATTCGGATCGCCAGGTGCAGGTCTTTTGATTTGACTCCCGTAGACGACCTGCGCATCGTGATGAGGATGAAATTATGATGAAGACGACATCTACACCAACGATGGTTACAGTTCCCGGAACCACCGGGAATCGAACCCAAGACCCCTGTGACCAAAGGCCAGCACGGTAACCATTTAGCCATGGAATTGGACACATTAACAGATAACGTCAATAAATTCTGAGTAATATTGATCATTTTCGCTCTCTCTCTCATTAATTGTATACTGATCATATAACTCTATTTCATAATATAACAAGCAATGTTCTTCATACTCTTCCTGAAATCTAGACTTTCGAGTTTTTCGAATACTACATGTTATACACCCACTCCACAACACCATTAATGACAAGCGTACAGGGTTGTACTGAGTCTTGAGATGCTCAGTGGAGCAAGCAAGGTCAGCAGAACATTCCACTTGCTCCTGCAGGCTTCGGATCGTGTATGCACATCTTTCCGTAGCAGGCAATAGACAGCCAGAGCTCTAATTAACAAACCAGTTCTTTAGAGAGGGATCAGAATGCCAAGACTTAATTCAGCAGAGTGGAACCTAATCTGGATGTCAGTGATCCTTGCCAATCAATCAGTCACCACTGATCTGTATTTAGGGCAGTCGCCCAGGCGACAGATTCCGTATCTGTTATTCACCTGATCTTTTGTTAAATAATTGCAAAGGATTTGGAAATTCATCGACCCCCCCCCCCACCCTTGGTAAATTATTCCAATTCCTAACTCATCTTCCTATAAACGGATATTTGCCCCAATTAGTCCTCTTGAATTCCAGCTTTATCTTCATATCATTATCTTTCTTACTTATAAAGACACCACTTACTCGTTTACTAATGTCATTTCATGCCATCACTCCGCTGACAGCTCGGAACATGCCACTTCGTCGACCAGCTCCTCTCCTTTCTTCCAAGTCTTCCTAGCCCAAACGTGGCAACATTTTCGTAACGCTACTCTTTTGTCGGAAATCAGCCAGAACAAATCAAGCTGCTTTCCTTTGGATTTTTTTCCAGTTCTCGAATCAAGTAATCCTGGTGAGGGTCCCACACTCTGGAACGATACTCTATCTGGGGTCTTACCAGAGACTTATATGCCCTCTCCTTTAAATCCTTACTACAACCCTAAAGTACCCTTATAACCATGTTCAGAGATCTGTGCCCTTTATTTACAATCATGTTTATGTGATTAACCCAATGAATATCTTTCCTTATATTAACACCTATGCACTTACAGTGATCCCCATAAGGAACTTTCACCCTTCAACACAGTAATTAAAACTGAGAGGACTTTTACTATCTATGAAACTCACAACCTGACTTTTAACCCCGTTTATCATCACACCATTACCTGCTGTCCATCTCACAACATTGTCGAGGTCTTTTTGCAGTTGCTCACAATATTGTAACTTATTTATTACACTTTACAGTACAATATCGTCTGCAAAAGGCCTTATCTCTGATTCCAGTACTTAACTCATGTCATGTATATATATAAGACCCGGCGTTGGCCGGATAGTTTCTGAATGCTTACCTTTAAGATTTGCATTACCAGTTACTAATGTGTGAAGTGAATTTTTATAGAATTCCGTTTTGACTTGCAGATTTGTATATTACGATCTATTATGTAGTTTTATAATTATTTAGATGTGTTTGATTTCAAGTTTTGATTATTTAATTTTCGAGTATAACTTAGTACTTATTGAAGCTCGAATCGACTGGGAAGTATTGGATCCTGTCAAAAATTAAGAAGTGATAACTATATGCATTTAGCCGTCACACTATAGATACGATGTACAGGATTTCAACTGTAAATGAGATTCTCCCCCTCTCGTCCCCCACCCCTAAGCGATAAGAAATCTGGATTGCCACCATTCATCTCAGTGACCCCGAAAACTGTAGATTCGACACTATTTTCGATTATTGTTATATCTCACTACTCCCTCACCCTCACCCCAAAGGGGTCTGAAGATGAATATTCGGAGTGTCACTATTCATTTCAGCGACCACGAAAACTATGTATTCGACAGTTTTCTAGATTACTTTTTATACCTTACCCCCTCACCCCCTGCCCATAAGAGTGCTAGGGGTGTTTTACCCCCATGCGGTTTGTCTTCTGATACTAAGTCATAAGAGTCCCAAATTTGGTTGAAATCGCTCCAGTGGTTTAGGAGGAGGTGTAATACATACATGCATGAAAACAAAATGCCATTTATATATATTACTTTTATACTTCACCCCTTTTCCATCCCCGCCCAAAGGAGTCGTATGAGTGTCTTACACAACGGTATATTTTTTCCATATAGTAAGATATGTGCACCAATTTTGGTTGGCAGGTATGCCCAAACGTACATGCATAATCTCACTGCTCTAGAATCCTGGAGCCGACGTTGCCATGGTTACGGCAGTTCACTTCTTTTATCCTATTCCTAGAGAAGGGGTAGTGTGGTGCCAATATCTCCATAACGGTCGGTTTTAGGGCCTTAAAACATGGTTTTCTGGCCCATAGGGCTTACCGAGTATTGTTCCTTGCATCAAGGGACCTAAAATGAGCTTTGTCTCATCCTTGTATGACAAATTCGATATTTCGCCTATATTAGCCTGTTATTTTTATATCTCCCTCGTCACCCCCCCCCCTCGATTTTTTAAAAAAATAAAATACAGCCCATGTTACTGGCAATGTTGCTTTCTATTGGTGAAGTAATTTTTAAAATCGGTTCGGTAGTTTTTGAGTCTATCCGTTACAAATATACAAATTTTTCCTCTTTATAATATTAGTATAGAAAACATAAAGGTCCAATAACACTACCCTGAGGAATTCCCCACTCAGTGATTACAGGAAGAGATAATTATCTTCTTATTTTTCCTCTTCATCTTTTTACCCTCCAGGGTCAGTTTTTCCCCCGGACTCAGCGAGGGATCCCACCTCCACGCTTCAAGGGCAGTGTCCTGGAGCTTCAGACTCTGGGTCGGGGAATACAACTGGGGAGGATGACCAGTGCCTCGCCCAGGCGGCCTCACCTGCTATGCTGAACAGGGGCCTTGCGGGGGGGATGGGAAGATTGGAAGGGATAGACAAGGAAAAGGGAAGGAAGTGGCCGTGGCCTTAAGTTAGGTGTCATCCCGGTATTTGCCTGAAGAAGTGAGAAAGCAGGGAAAACCACTTCCAGAATGGCTGAGGAGGGAATTGAACCTACCTCTACTCAGTTGACCTCCCGAGGCTGAGTGGACCCCGTTCCAGGCGGACCAGATAATGCTTCACCTACTCTAATTTTCTGAGTTCTATTTTCTAGAAATATAACCACCCGTTGAGTCACTCTTTTGTCTAGTTCGATTGCACTCATTTTTGCCAGTAGTCTCCCATGATCTACCATATCGAATGTTCTAGATAGGTCAATAGAGATACAGTCTATTTGACTTCCTGAATCTAAGATATCTGCTATATCTTGCTGGAATCCTATAAGTTGAGCTTCATTGGAATAATCTTTCCTGAATCCGAACTATCTTCTATGAAACCAGTTACTAATTTTGCAAACATATCTGATATAATCAGAAATAATGGTTTCCCGAAGCTTACATGCAACTCCCTGCATTCTTTGACTTCAAAGACATGACGAGCTTCTTCAGAAATCGTTCGATCTTGGCAAGGTTTAAATCCATGATTTTGACGAGAAGAAACTAGCTCCTTAACCACATTTCAGACGCGTACAATCCGTTCACTCGACACCATTAAGGATTGATGATTATAACTATGCGATATTCAAAGGTTGTGACATGAATTATCATCATCTTTATCAACAAAGAAACAAGTGATTAGTAAACTCATCATTAAAAATATGAGAATGATGGTGATAATTGTTTTAAGGACGTAAGCTACAACTAGGCAAGCATCCCCTCGTAATACTAATAAGAAAGGAACATCGAAGAGATCGGACGTTTCGAAGAATGAAGGTATCGGCAAGAGAAAAGGAAAGGTCCGTGAAAGGCGTGAAAATTAAAGACTCCCTAGGTTGCAAGAACCTAATAGAGCAGGGCCTCTCAAACGCCCAAAATCTCACGCGAGCAGATCGAGGCGGAAGAGCTCCGTACACTGTGCATCGGTGCCGCTCGGCATAGCTCGGATCAACGCTTCGTCTCTGGGCTACCCGGCTAAGCTCGGCTCTACTCGGCTATATTCGGCTCAACTCTGCCCGGTTTTGGAGCGCTACGGCGCAAGTGGGGCAGAGGGAGACAGGCGGAGCGAGCGAGACGGGCGTGAGGAAAGAGAAAATAAGCGCTATTGCTCCAAATGGAGGAGTGGGGGGTCTGCACTCTGGTCAACCAAGCCAAGTCGTCTTTTGCTCCGTGCACAGTGCATGCACCCTGAGAGGCCCTGTAATAGAGTATCTAACAAAAGTTTAAGACCACCAGCGAAAATCAGTTAATGAGCTCCTGGTCCTACATATTTTATTGTACGAATTGTTATGTAAAATATTTTGTGACTCATTCGTATTAATATACACATTATAAAACAACAACCGTTGAAATAAAACTTATAATTTTGAAATATTTTGAGAACGTATAAAAATACCCCACTTTTGGATGTAAAGGCCATCCTGTTTACTAAACTACAGAAGGTAGAGTGTATATTGGCATAACAGATGAAAGATGAAAGTATCATAGGGTCGATTTTTTGGGGGATGTTCTTTTTGAAATTTCGCACTTAAATAATAAAAACTAACACCGTATCTAGAAATACTTGAAAAATCTTTGGAATGAGCTACCGTCATCGGACCTGCACACCTCACGCAGTACAGGTTTCGCTCAACAGATCGCAGAGATCGGTTCATGTTAAAGATGGGGAATTATCGCTGACCGGCGTTACAGCCACCGACCGAAATGGAAAGAGAGTGTCGTGAAAAACGCAGAATAAATGACTCTGTGATACTTCCGTCTTTCGGATTTTACGGAAATGTACACTCTGTTGGATGGGTGTTTAGAAAAAAAAAAGTGACCACAATGCCTGCTGTAGTTTAGTGAACAGGGTGGCCTTTACACCCAAAACACGTGAGGGACAGACAAAATGTTTCAAAAATTATAAATCATAAACTGCTTCCGAAATTTCAACGGTTCCTTTTCATACGTCGTATATCAACACGTATAAGCAAAAAAAATCAGACCAATTCGTACCATAAATATAAGACCACGAGTCCATTAACCGATGTTCGCTGGTGGTCTTAAACTTTTGTTAGGTACTGTACTGTCATGGTCGGAAGAGGTCAGATCTTCTTATTCTTCTTCTTCTTGTGTGGTCTCCTCACAGCAGGTTGGCGACAATCATGGAGAACAGTATGTTTTCTTCTGTTTTGTGTTACCTGTATCAGAGGTGCCCTATAGTGGAAGTTGAACAACTGTCCGAGGTTTCGCGCCCAGGATAATCTCCGCCATCATCCGTATTTCTCTAATATCTTGCCTTTCATGATCAATTTTATGAGACTGTACTTGCCATTTCTGAAGATGTGACCGAAATAGGCTGTGCTTTCTCGTGTTTTGAGAGGGTGAAGACTTCACATGATTTCCCGGCACGACGTACAACCTCCTCGTGTTTTACACATAAGATCTTCAACATTCTGTGTCACTTCCACATTTCATTTCTTCTTCTTGCTAGTTGCTTTACGTCGCACCGACACAGATAGGTCTTATGGCGACGATGGGACAGGAGAGGGCTAGGAGTGGGAAGGAAGCGGCCGTGGCCTTAATTAAGGTACAGCCCCAGCATTTGCCTGGTGTGAAAATGGGAAACCACGGAAAACCATTTTCAGGGCTGCCGACAGTGGGGTTCGAACCTACTATCTCCCGAATACTGGATACTGGCCGCACTTAAGCGACTGCAGCTATTGAGCTTGGTACTTCCACATTTCAAAGGCCTGCAGTCCTTGCAATGACTAAGCCGTAAGTGTGGATCCTTCGGCACCGTAAAGCAGCAGCGGTAACTCATAGGAACGATGAAAGTGAGGAGCCTTTCACAGTCAGTCAGTCAGTCAGTCAGTTAGTCAGTCTGTCTGTCTGTCTGCTAGGCCGTCAGTCCGCAGGCTGATTGGATCCTTAAATAGCCCCACTAAAGATTAGGCCTATAGTGAGACCACAAAACCGATGGCAGTGCCAAAATGAGGCGTACTAGGCAAGATGAGGAGTGAGGTTGTGTGCCATTGCTTTCCTCACTGGGCTAGACAGTGCTATTGTAGCACTACTAACGCTACGAGCAACACCTTTCATAACAAATGTCTTTTCTCAGCACTACCCATAACTCAGTAGCTTCCATTTTGTCAAAGCCTTGGATGAGTTTGGGACTTCAGTGAAAGCTATATTTTGCTCTGACCTTTGCCCAGAGACAAATGCAAAAGTACTGAGAAAGTGGAAATAATACTAGACTCAGTTGGGGCCCTGTGGTCGCCAACCCACGCCTTCAAGGTAAGAGTCCCTGAGAGTCACCTCCTTTTATTCAACTCATACGACAGACAGACAGGGTTACCGTGGATGTAGGCCTAGTCCACCATCCACACCCAGAGGGGTTTAAACATGAGAGACTAAGCATTTATGATTTCACAAAATAACCCTATATTATATGTTAAGGGGCCTTCCTCTGTGTGTGCTATTTTCACCCGTATAAAACAGTTGTATTACTGTCGCAAGGAATTTAGCATCTCGGAATCGTACTTGGCCGAGTGATGGAGAGCCTGGCATGCCTTTCTGGACAATAAACGTTCCAGACGGAGCATTACACGTATCACAAATGCTCTAACTCTGGATAACTGGGCCATTAACGTGACTTATTGCCTGCAAAAGCCATAATAATTCTCAACCAGCTATTTAATACATCTGTAGCGTTCGCCAGACCCAAACATAAATCTGAAATCAACAATAAATACAACTGTGTTGGTCATACATATTTCAGTTACTGATAATTTCAATACCCACCTACAACTGCTATAAAGAATTGTGTTTACATTGGAGATCTGCACGGGCACGTGCAAAATTAGTTACTATTTTATCACACGCACCAACAACTCGGAAAATTGGTGAATTAATATTTCAACAAAATTATGAGTAGGATTATATTTTGAACAATTCCATATTATTTATCTTTTTATACAGAAAAATAGAAAGGCAAGTTAAAACTGAATTGGGAGAAGATCAGTTTGGCTTCAGAAGAAATGTAGGAACACAGTAAGAAATCCTGACTTTACGTCTAAACTTAGAGGATCGAATTAAGAAAGACAAGCCTATGTGCATGGCATTCGTAGATCTAGAAAAAGCATTCGATAACGTTGATAAGATCGAGCTATTTGAGATTCTGAAGGTGATCGGGATCAGATACCGAGAAAGAGGAATGTTATTATCTACAATCTGTACAAAAATCAGTCTGCAGTGATAAGAATCGAATGCTATGAAAAAGCAGCAGAAATCCAGAAAGGAGTGAGACAAGGCTGCAGTTTGTCCCCTCTCCTTTTCAATGTTTATATAGAATATGTGATAAAAGAAATCAAAGAGAAATTTGATAAAGAAATCAAAATTCAAGGAGAGGAAATCAAAACTCTAAGTTTTGCCGATGATATTGTTATTCTATCTGAGTCTGCAAAAGATCTGGAGAAATTACTGAATGGTACGAACACAGAGTAAAAAAAAATGAAAATAAATAAATCTAAGACAACGGCAAATGAGTGCAGTCGAATGAAGTTTGGTGAAGCAGGAAATAATAAATTAGGAAATGAAGTCTTAAAGGAAGGAGATTAATTTTCTTACTTGCGTAGTAGAGTGACTAATCATGGTAGAAGTAAGGAGGACATAAAATGCAGACTAGCACAAGCAAGGAAGATCTTTCTTAAGAAAAGAAATTTGTTCACTTCGAACATTGGTATAGGAATAACAAATATATTTTTGAAGACTTCCATCTGGAGCGTGGCATTGTATGGAAGTGGTAGATAGATAAGGAATGGGTAGATCGAATCACAAATGGGGAGATATTAAAGTGAATTGGTGATAGGAGAACAATTTGGTGAAATTTGATCAGAAGAAGAGACAGAATGATAGGGCATATATTAAGACATCCAGGTCATGCTCAGGTAGTTTCTGAGGGAGGTATAGGCGGTAAAACGGCAGGGGTAGACCAATGTATGAATATGAAAAACAGATTAGAGTAGACGTAGGATGTAGCAGTTACGTAGAAATGAAAAGGTTAGCAAGGATAGGATGGCATGGAGGGGCTGCATCAAACCAGTCTATGGACTGATAACTCCAAAACAACAATCCTATATATTCTCCGGCCCCATAGCTAAATGGTTACCGTGCTTGCCTTTGTTTCTAGGGGTGTCGGGTTCGATTCCCGGGATCTTAACCTTCATTGTTTAATTCCGATGGTTCGGGGACTGGGTTTATGTGCCGTTTTGAGCGTTAGAATTTTCATCATTGTTAGGGACCTAATCTCACAGAAGAGCAAGTCGCCTATGAGGCGTCAACTCGAGAGACCACACGCCATTACTGTTTACTAGCTGTCCGCCCCGGCTTTGCACGGGCGCAGTTATGAATTTAAGGCGATAGGCTACTTTTAACCGAGGAATTACAAGATTTCCTTGTTTAAGATATTCTTCTTCTTTTTTCTCTCCAGAGGTGAAGACGAAAAGATTTCGTTTTGAAGTAACACGCGAATGGGACACGTAAAGCTGTCCATGAGGAAACAAAATCTCCACCGAGATCAACTGTGGCTGATTATGTGCTTTGTTTATTGTCATGCCAAAGCAGACTCTTACCGGAAATTGGACTCGTTTGAAATCAAAAGGCAAATCTGAGGGATTCATAGGTTATTCTCAGTATTAAGACCATATTTAATCAACAGAGCACCGTGCTGCTCTCTTTAGCTACTACCTTGGGTACGTGGTAGCGGGCAATTTGATAAATTCCACGTGCTTTTTTGACACCGGCCATCTTTAATCAACAGAGCATCACACTGCCATCTTTAGCTACTACCTTTGAAATGTGGTGGCGGGCTCGTGCTCTTGTTTGTAAACAAAGCCACGTGCTTTTTGAGAGCAGCCATCCTTAATCAACAGAGCATCGTGCTGCTATTTTTACTGCACTAAACCTCATCCTGATGCATTTGGTAGAGGGTAATTTCAAAATTTCTGCGTGCTTTCTTGACAGCACCCATCTTTAATCAACAGAGCATCGTGCTGCTATCTTTACAGCACCAAACCTCATACCTTTGAAATGTGGTGGCGGGTAATTTGTAAAATTGTAAGTGCTTTTTTGACAGCTGTCAGCGGCCTTCTTTAAACAATAGCGGCTATACATAGGCTGTTATGGCCTTCTCCTCTGTCAAGGCATAGCTTTATCGAACAAGATTAAACATGCATCAAGCAGGCAAGAGTGAGCACGTGTTGCAGCGATGACGTCATCATAGTTGTGCACGTCTAGACTTGTTCGTTTTCTCAAGAGTAAGTAGGTGTAAGGAATGCAATGAAATATTTATTTACAATGTACTACAAAAGTGTTTGTTTAGCTGCTGACAAGGTTGGCATTCTTCTTAACAACGTTTTGCGAAGATGTAGCATGCTTCCGAAATGCCTCCTGCAACATTCAAATTAAACAAAACGTTTAGAAATATATTACTATGTTACGCTTTACAAAGAAGATAATGCAAGTCTTACCTTGTTGTTATTCTTTTTCTGAATCATCGTCATCAGGTAATGGAAAAGCTTCATCCATACACTGTGTGCAGTGTTCAATCCTCGGATTTGCTCCATCCCAATCATCATCACCATTTTCCCCTCGATGCTTGTAATGACGCTGACAGGTTCTGCATGAAGCTACATCAATTGAGATCTCACTGTGTAGAGGAAGGATGTCCCAAAAATCATGTACGTTAAGGGCAGCGTACGTAGATAAAAATCCTGGCGGTAAGTATTGAATAAGATATTTTGGCATCGAAGTTCTATGTTTATAGAACATCTTAATAGTCTCACTTACTCGTGTTAGATAAATAAGATGTTGCATATGAGCATGCAAACAGCATGCACATTTACAGTTTTGCTTGTTGTTCTGTTCCATAGCGTACGATGTCAAAGCACACACTAATGTTGATAATGTTGATGATAAAGGGCTATTCCGTAGGAGGAGGGATTGAGTTAACCTTAGTAAGTGCGAGGGGGAGGAGGAGGAGGAACGTAGATAACCTGTGAGGCGGAGGAGAAGGAACAGGATTATGTCGGTTCGGAGGAGGAGGAGGAGGAGGAAGCTGTTATCTTAACAGCTGTTAATTTAAAAAAAGTAGTGTCGGGAAGGGAATATGTTACACAATAATACGCGTACGGGGTAATTCATCTTCTATTCCTTGAATCTCTCGTACATACACTGTGTACCCAGCATCTTGATAAGCTCTTAGGAGTTGTAATCGTTCAACGAGTAAGTTAACTTCGTTACAGTATCTTACATGTGCATCTTACAGAGTTTTACTAATACGTGTAGACATTTGATGTGTAAAAAAGGGAAGAACTTGTGTTGATGCGGTATGTGCTTCTGCAATGTTATCAGCAGTTGAAACTTAACACGGTTTGATTGAAAAGAAGCGGTTAAATCTTCTTCTTTTCCTTCTACTGATGCATCTTGCTTCACTTCTTGAGATGTTTGCACAACTACAGAACATGTTGCTGGGTTAGAAAATAAAAAAGAATGATAAAGCTCCGATGGAAAAGAAACGTTGTGTTCTTGTTTTTCTTCCTTATGCATCTCCTCGTTATCTGGTGGTGTGAGATTAATAACTGAAGTTGTAGTAAGCTGTGACGATGTTATATCGTTTCGATCACGCTTCTTTAAACAAATGTGTTTAGAACTTACATGTCGTGTGAGAGTCTGTTGAATATAGCAGTACATTGTTTGCATGCATATATTTCGAAGTTAGCTTTACAGCTTTATGCCGTTCAAGATTGTCAAGTCTTGAAAAACTCACACTACAAAGATCACACATAAACATAATAGATGTTTTACAGTTAGGTATGGTGTATAGTTTTACACTGCAACTGAAAAATAACAACACCGGCAAAATAACAACTGCCCATCTATCTGTAAAACTGCGTTTAATATGGAGGAGGAGGAGGAGGAGGAGGAACTATGCCCTCTCAGAGGAGGAGGAGGAGGAAGCTGCTATCTTTACAGCTGTTTAAGGTACGCCCTGCTCTGTGAGAGGAGGAGGAGGAGGGAGCTGCTATCTTTACAGCTGTTTAAGGTACACCCTCCTACACTCGGTTTTCGAAGCAAACGCTGGGATATACTTTAAATATGGCTACGACTCTACTGCCTTCATAGTAACAGAATTTTGTTAAAAAGCACATGGATTTCAAATTGCCCGCTACCAGATGCCTAAGGTAGCAACAGTGAGGTTTAGCCCCATCAAGATGCCAGCACTGAAGTTTTCGATGTTCTGCTGTTTAAAATTCCGCGCCCACGTGGTTAAAGATGACAGCTGTGAGGTGTTAAAAATGCATATGGATTTTTAAAATCTGCACTACGACGTGCAAGAGGGAGCACGTGGTCGTGACGTCACGGTCACGTGGTATGCTGCGTCAGCACACGAAGTTCAAAATCCACGCCCACGTAGTCAGAACTCGTTAAAAGCATAAAGATGATCAATACTGTGCTCTACGTAGTAGCTAAAGATGGCAGCACGATGCTCTGTTGATTCCGCCACCACATTTCAAAGGTGGTAGCTAAAGATGGCAGCACGATGCTCTGTTGATTAAAGATGACCGCTGTCAAAAGAGCACGAGGAATTTCAAATTGCTCTCCACCGCATGCATAACAGCAGCCGCCATCTTGTGCGGTAGCCTCTAAGCTAGCGTTCTTCATAAGAGCAGTCACCATCTTGCGCAAGCGTCCCTAGAGAGTCTCATAAGATCAGCAGCCATCTTGTGCGAGCACCCCTAGGCCGTCTCATAAGGAGCTGTGTATAGCCACCATCTTGTAGAATTAGATAGTCACCATCTTGCGCAAGCAACCCTAGGGCATCTCATAAGAGCCTGTGTATAGCAGCCATCTTGTGCAAGCGCCCTTAATCCGTCTCATAAGAAGCTATGTATAGTCGCCATCATGTGGCCGCCATCTTGCGCAAGCATCCCTAGGAAGTCTCATAAGAGCCTATGCATAGCAGCCATCTTGTACAAGCACCCTTAAGCCGTCTCATAAGGAGCTGTGTATAGCCCCCATCTTGTAGAATTAGATAGCCGCCATCTTGCGCAAGCGTCCCTAGGGCGTCTCATAAGAGGCTATGTATAGCAGCCATCTTGCGGCCACCATCTTGCGCAAGCATCCTTAAGCCGTCTCATAAGAAGCTGTGTATAGCCCCCATCTTGTGGAATTAAAGGAGCCGTGTATAGCCGCCATCTTGTGCAACTGGCGTCGGGAAGGGCATCCGGCCGTAAAACTGAGGTTAGGCCCTTCCATAATGTTAGGCTTGCTGTCTTGCGCGTAAAAAGTTAGGTTAAGCCCCTCTAAGATAGCAGATGTGAGGTTAGGCTTGCTCTCTTAGGCGTCAGGTAGGGCATCCGGCTGTAAAACGGAGTTTAAACCCCCCCATGAGGTTTGGCTAGCTCTCTTACGCGTAAAAAGTTAGGTTAAGCCCCTCCAAGAAAGCGGATGTGAGGTTAAGCTCGCTCTCTTAGGCGTCAGGAAGGGCATCCGGCCGTTACACTGAGGTTAGGCCCCTCCATGAGGTTAGGCTAGCTCTTTCACGCATAAAAGTTAGGTTAAGTCCCTCCAAGATGGCGGATGTGAGGTTAGGCACGCGCTCTTAGCCAGCGCAGTCAATGCGGCGGAGCCCTCTCCCGAGAGGGTGTGGAGGTGGAGGCCTCTGCGGAAGGGCCTGCGGCGGCGGCGGTGCTAGAACCCGTAACTTATACTACTGTAGTGTTGCGTATTCTTGCTCTAATCTTTTTTATCTGAGATGTGAAGTTGTTTTCGAATGCTGTTCAGTTTGAAATTTGTTATCGCATTTTACACTCTTGTCGCACATATGGCAGTACACTATATCACCCTCACTTGTATAGTCGCTATTGCCTGATATCCAGAGTTTAATTGAAAAAGACCTAGAGCTCTTATCTTTAGGTAGTTTTACATTTTAATTTCGTAAAAACACGGCAATAGACGAAGAGAAAGTTAACAGATGAACGCACTTGTTTAACCAAACCTTGGGAGGCTACTGTAAGGAGGAAGGAATGTCGGAAAAAAGAAATAGCTGTTGTGAAAAGTATCATTACCCGTATACCTGCTTGCATTATGACACTGAAAGCATTTTCTTTCATCAGGGAAGGCTTCTCGTGTTGCCAAGGGATGTACAACATATAGAGTGCATTAGATTTTCATTTCGTTCAGAAATCTTAGATAATCGATCACACATAAAAGAAAAATATAACTGTATATGCACTAACGTTCAAAATATGCATTTGCATATGCGCATATGCATTTTTAAATAATCCGGACCCTACTGATCACTTACATTCCATATTTCAGTTCGGCTCCATGGCTAAATGGTTAGCGTGCTGGCCTATGGTTACAGGGATTCCGGGTTCGATTCCCAGCAGGGTCGGGAATTATTAACCATAATCAGTTAATTCCGCTGGCTCGGGGGCTGGGTGCATGTGTCGTCTTCATCATCATTTTATCTTCATCACGCAGCGCAGGTCGCCTACGGGAGTCAAATTGAATGACCATCATTGTCCTCGGACACTCTCGGCACTAAAAGCCATACGCCAATTCAGTTTTTTATTTTCATATTTCAGAATGGAGATTACGCTATAAAATGAAAACGAAGATATCTCCGAAAGTATATTTGAAAATTATTTATTTATTTATTTATTTATTTATTTATTTATTTATTTATTTATTTATTTATTTATTTATTTATTTATTTATTTGTATTCTTTTACCGTCCAGGCTTTGTTTTTCCCTCGGACTCGGCGAAGGATCCTACCTCTACCACCTCAAGGGTAGTGTCCTGGAGCGTGGGTCTTTATGCTGGGGGATACAGCTGGGAAGAAGCACTAGTAACTCTCCTAGAAGGCCTCATCTGCTATGCTCAACAGGGGCCTTGTGGGCGGGGGCTCGGAAGATTGGAAGAGACAGAAAAGGAAGAGCGAAGAAAGAGATCGTGGCCTTAAATTAGGTACCATCCTGGTATTTGCCAGAAGGAGAAGTGGTACACCACGGAAAACCACCTCGAGGATGTCTGCTAGGGGCTTTACGTCGCACCGACACAGATAGAACTTATGGCGACGATGGGACAGGAAAGGCCTAGGAGTGGGAAGGAAGCGGCCGTGGCCTTAATTAAGGTACATCCCCAGCATTTGCCTGGTGTGAAAATGGGAAACCACGGAAAACCATTTTCAGGGCTGCCGATAGTGGGATTCGAACCTACTATCTCCCGGATGCAAGCTCACAGCCGCGCGCCTCTACGCGCACGGCCAACTCGCCCGGTAAATGGCATATTAATCTGCCTATGAGATGGATAGATCGGATAAATGAAGGGATAGTAAATCACATTGATGAAAGGAGAACAATTTGGTCCAAATTTACCACAGGATGCTTGAGATTTAAAGGATAAAGTACGTCTTGAGACATCCAGAGCTCATCCTGTTAATTTTCATGTAGAAGTATGAGCGATAACAACGCCGATCGGGGTAGTGGATGACGGCAGTCAGTGTGGTTTCTTGTGAGAGTCATCAGAAGCAAACAAGGTGTTATAGAGAACTAAACCTGGAGGTCATCATTATCTTCTCAGCCTAACAAGTTTTAGTTTTAGTGAAACGCAAACGAATAGTAACATTATGGTAAACAACATTCGTAATATATCACTGAATAAACACGTTCCTTAAAAAATGCCATGTGGAGGCTCAGCGAACCCATTGTTTGTATTTCGTCAACGAACTGTGGTATGTATGGCATGAGGCCTGGTGCATTTCTTTCTAGTTGACGCAGTACAGTGGTGGTGGTGATGGTGATGATTATCTGTTAACACTAATCAGAGGGAAAATATGGAAGGTGTCCGACACACGAAAAATGAAGGTATCGGCCAAGGAAAGACAAGGGCCACGCAGGGCGTAAAAATGAAAGACTCCCTAGGCTCCGCACGAACAGTAAAAGAACATCAGATGACCAAATGAGGTCGAATAGGATAGATGAAAGTGAGGAGCCTGTCACAAGTAAGTAGAAGCAATGCCAGGACTCCTCTACGGGTCCCTTGGTCGCCAACCCACACTCCCATAAGAGCCCCTGGAGCCCTTTTTAGTCACTTTTTATGAGAGGCAGGGGATACCGTGGGTGTTATTCTACCGCCCCATCCACAGATGGTGTCGCCGTATGGGCGACTTGCGCGTCTATGAGGATGGGGCCCAACCTAAGGTAAATTCTAGTCTAATGCTGAAGACGGTACAAATATTCAGTCCCCGAGCCAAACGAATACACTAATGAAAGTTAAAATCCCCGACCCCACCGGGAATCAATTCCGGGATACTAACCATTTAGCCATGGAGCCGGATGGAACCAAAGACAATGGATAGAACTGCGGTGGTGGCCTACCTCAAAGCGAAATTTGTTGTACTGCTTTTGCCATCTGTCGGTTGTCCTATGAACTCACTCTTGTAGGGAACCCGAGGGAACTAGCCCGCCGCCGTGTGTGGCCTCTAGCGGCTTACTGGGAACTACATTGCAACACTTGTAGGTACAATCGCAACACATAGATGGCAGCGCCACTTCATTATTAGCTGCCGCGCCCATCTCGCCGCAAAAATAGAGGGGTCGATTTCATCGCTGTTCACACTTCAAAGAAGAAAAATAGAAATGCCATCTTCACATTTCAGGCTATGGAATGAAAACTTGACTAGTTAGTCAAAATGGCACCGAACAAGGTAGTTTTCGGCTTAACGGCGACTAGTTTTACTAATAATAATGTTATTGTTTCTTCGTCCCACTAACTACTTTTGACGGTTTTTGGAGACGCCGAGGTGCCGAAATTTTGTCTCGCAGTAGTTATTTTACCTTCCAGTAAATCTACTGACACGAGGCTGACGTATTTGAGCACCTTCAAATACCACCGGACTGAGCCACGATCGAATCTGCCAAATTAGGTCAGAAGACCAGCGCCTCAACCTTTTGAGCCACTCTGCCCGGCGCTAGTTTTATTACCTTTGCAGCTCTGCATTCGGGAGGCGGAGGTGCTGGTCCCCACCATCGACGGTCCTGGTGGGTTTTTCTTTGTTTTCTATTTTTTATTCTCCTGCACTAAAGCACATGCTGGGACAGATCTTTTAATAGGCCACGGCTGTCACCCCAACACCCTCTCCGCGCCTCAAATCTTCTTGACCTGAGAAAGAGCGTAACCCTCTAGCTACAGGGGTCGGTAAACTTTTAAGCATGAAGAGCTATTTAAAAAATGAGATTCACTACGGGGGCGCCAAGAAAATGTCATGTTTAAAAGCCTGAAAAATTATTTATTTTGGTGGTCTCACTTAGTGATAAACAATTGAAATTATCATAAATATCAAAAATTACCACACTGCTATCTTTCACATATTAATGTGAAAGTTGGCACTACATAGCGTCAGTCACCTTGTTATGGTCAGGAACACAGCTAGAGATCGCTGTACGTAAACAGTTACAATTTGAACATTAGTTAATCTGGACCTGAATTTCACTTCAGGTGTTTTGTGTGTTTTCTTTGTTTGTTTGCTATTTGTTTTACGTCGCACGGACACAGATAGAACTTATGGTGACGATGGGACAGGAAAGGCCTAGGAGTGGGAAGAAAGCGGCCGTGGCCTTAATTAAGGTACAGTCCCAGCATTTGACTGGTGTGAAAATGGGAAACCATGGATAACCATCTTCAGGGCTGCCGACAGTGGGGTTCGAACCCACTACCTCCCGGATGCAAGCTCACAGCTGCGCGACCTTAACCGCACGGCCAACTCGCCCGGTGATTCACATGTGTAAGTCGATGCACAGTAGGAGTGGATTTTCTAGACGCAACTTCTTCAACAATGGATAAGAGTTTGTGTCCAAAATTTATCAATGTTGCAATGAAATTTTTAATTGATGTCATTTTGTTTCATTATTTCCATTTCAAGGGCTTCCTTTTCTCCATTTTCTACTAAGTCCCTCAAAACATAATTAACGCACTAACATCGACCGTGGCAGAAGAGTTTGGTAGAAATACCACTACTGCTTCCATCATTGAAAAGTCTTTGAATCGCTCACTGAATTCTATTTATAGATTTTCACGGTGAACAATGAACGGCAAAGTGTTTAAATTTCCACAAATCCAGTTTACATTTGAAAGCATTCAGAGCACTTATCATTTTTGCAATATGATGATCCTTACCGTGGAGCTGTAGGTTAAGTTAATTCATTTTCAGCATAATGTCCGTCAGGAAACCCAAGTCCATTGGCCACACATCATCATCCAGCTCTGTGTACAACTTCTTTTCTTGCACTAACAAGGGAACATACACAAAGGTGAAGTCGCCGATCGCGATGAAACTTAGCAAACACATTGAGGTACATGTAAAAACAAAGCCAGCATCAATTTTAGGCGCCAACATTCATTAACGCGTTAACTAAGGGGCCTAAAAGTTGCGACATTTCAAGTTCCGCGCGAACAGCGATGAATTCCTCCTGACCAATGCTTAGCCGGAACACTGCTTTGTGCCACACCTCTGCTCCTCCTCCCCACCGCACGGCCTGGTTCAGCACCACTCGTTTCCCTCTCCCCGCGCTGCCGTCTGCTTAGCTGTCGAACAGAACCTGTGCTACACTGCGTACGCTATCAGCCGTCCTCATAGCTCTCCCTTGGAATTTACACATTGTATGGGCAGTGTACATTTTATGAAATATTTATGAAAACGTTTGCGACGAGTCCTTAAGGGCAATGTCACTGAGCGTGTCAAAAATTATTTGTCATCTTCAAGCAAAGCACGGAAGTCACGGTGAAGACGGTCCGCTGAACTTTCGGGAGCTGCAGCTTTATGACGCGATTGAGGGTGAGTGTTAAGCAGTCAACTATTGTCAAATAGGTTTTGACGCTCACGGGGAGATGTCACACTGCGGACATAGGCCGTAATAACGTAGCTTGAAGCGTGGTCTTTTGCGCTGCATGTGAAATTGTAGGTTTATGATATGTTGATACCGATAACTCTGTCCGACTCGCTGGCTGAACGGTGAGCGTACTGGCCTTCGGTTCAGAGGGTCCCGGGTTCGATTCCCGGCCGGGTCGGGGATTGTAACCTTAATTGGTTGAATCCTACGGCACGGGGGCTGTGTGTATGTGTTGTCTTCATCATCATTTCATCCTCATCACGACGCGCAGGTCGCCTACGGGTGTCAAATAGAAAGACCTGCACTTGGCGAGCCGAACCCGTCCTGGGATATCCCGGCACTAAAAGCCATACGACATTTCATTTCATTACCGATAACACTCTCGTTGTTTTTAAACGAACAGTTGTGTTCTCCGTTGTTCCTGTCAATACATATACACATAACAACATGTATTTTAGTTATTTGTTTAATTTTTTTTCAGAGCTTATAAGTTGCTGTCTTGAAGGTGACAGTCTCTATTTGGAGGACGTTACAAGTTTGACGTACAAGTCTGATCAGTCGGAGGAAACCGAAAAGGATATTGAATATAGCGAGCCAGAACCGGGACGAAGCCAAGACAGTGCCAGTTCGGCGGACACCGTAGACTTACAGTATAAAACAAGAGCAATCAACTTCTGGAGGAGTGGAAAACGGAAAAATCTTAAATTTACAACTGGGCAAAAGCACTTCCGTCGTTTACATAGTGTGTCACAGCTCTCCGCCTGGAAAAAAGTTGTGGATGAAGGAGGCTCGCTCCGAGACAAATTTGGTCTTATTGCGATGGATTGCAAGAAAAACTTTGACGCGGAGTACCGTACGTCTACCATCCATGACGCCACAATCAAACACTGGGCAATGCAAAGTGCCCGCTCTCGCGGGCTCCATGACTTTAAAGCGTCCTCACGCTGGGTGTACGACTTCAAAAAGAAATTTGGGATCACATCCCGAAAAATTACTGTCGTGACAACAACGAGAAAACTTGATAAGGAAAGTGACGTTATGGCGGAAGCCCAAATGTTTGTGGAAAACGTAAAAGAAAAAATACAGTTATACAGCCCATCACATGTTTTTAACAGCGACCAAAGCGGCTTTAATTTGGAAATGTACACCGGCAGAACATTCGCGCGCCGAGGAGAAAAGTCGATTAGCACGGTGGTCCAATCAATTCCCTCTACTACGCACAGCTACACGATTATGCCTACCATGTCAGCAGAAGGTGAGCTACTCTCCCCGTTGCTAATCGTTTTAAAGGAAAGAAATGGCGTTTTTGGTTCCCTTGTTAAGAAACGAATATTTTCACACGAAAATATTCATGTCGTGTGCACCACGCAGTGGCGAATATAGAATATATTTTTGGGGGGGGCCAAGATTGATGTAAGGTTAGATTAAGTAATTTTAAGAGGTCAGACGATTTCAAACACTTTAGAAAGGAAAACGAAAACATTGATTTGGGCTGATACATACATACATATAGTACACCAATGGTTACAAAACGAAGTCCAGGTTTCTTGGTACACTTGCAAACTTATCAAGAACTTCTTCATCACTAACTATAATGTCTCTGTGGATAGAGAGTAAAGCAAGCCCGTTAAGCCTACTTTCAGATGTGCTGTTCCTTAAGTAAGTCTTCAGTATCCTTAGGCTAGAGAAAGTTCTTTCTACGGTTGCGATAGAAACAGGAAGAACGGGGAGTAATTTGAGAAGGGTATAAATGTTGGGGAAGAAAGTCTTGTCACATTTTTCTAGAGAACTTACAGCCATTTTTGGAAGATTTGAAGGATTTTCCTGACTCCACTTTTCTTTCCACCACACAAAAACTCACTTTGCACAATCTCTTTATGTGACAGATTTCCTTCGTAGAAACTAAAAGCAGCCTCCAATGAACCGAAATCTGTTACGATACACAATTGTGGAAGGATGTTTTGTAAGATGCAACTATTTCCTTGTGAGATTCAAAGCATTCTTTTAGTGGGTTACAAAAATCGTCCAGGTATGGCACATAAACTGCTAACTGTTGGCTCGGAATCTCAACAACGATCGAAAATTCCCATAATTTTGGTCCGGTTCTGCAAGGCTTATACATTTTTTCGGGGGGGGCCCAGGCCCCCTGGGCCCCCCCCCCCCTTATATACGCCCCTGGCACCACGTCTGGAAAGATGGGCAAAGCAGAAATTCAGAGCTGCTATAATGACATCTTGAAACCAAGTTTACCCGATGGACAAAATATTTTATTGTTAGATTCTTTCTCTGGCCACAATGCGCTTGTTCATGGCACGGAAGTTGAAGTTATGAAGATTCCAGCCGGCGCTACAGCCGTTTGTCAGCCATTTGACGTGTATGGGTTTCGGATTTGGAAAACATACACCAGACGAATGTATTCCGGGCTGCGACTTATGAATACCGGCATCGTGCTGCATCACCGTAACACCATCTTAAAGTTGCAATCACTGTTACATTTCCAGCTGACATCTCCTCGATTCATAAACATGTGGAAGTACTCGTGGTACCGCAGTGGGTACCTTGATGATCATCCTGGACAATTCGAACACCCGGTAGTGTATTCCTTTGACAGTGTTGGCTTGGTATGTTCTTTGTGCCCGAATACTGGTTATGCCAAATGTGCGTGGTGTACAAAGGACTTGTGCGTCGCACACTTCTACGAGGAACACCACTATTGTAAAGCATACGTCCCTTGAGAAAAGTATGGTGCCTGTTGTTAATTGTGTTTTGTTTCAGTCGTCTTTTCACTATTTTGTAATGTGTCGAATAGACCATAAATTGTTTTTGCTTACTATTATTGACGAGGAGTTTGCCCGATGTAATGTATATGGAGTCATTTATTGTGGTGCCTTGTAATTTTTTGTTGTTGTACCAGTTCGTACAATAGCCATGTACACTTTTACGTATGTAACTGCCATTTTACCCAGAAGACTGTAGTGTGATACTTTAATATGCCTACTTGTTGAATACATTGTAATAAGTTGATGACTACAGATAAATAAAATGAATAAAATATATAAATAAAATTACTCAAAAACTTAATAAAATTAATAAGCATAATTAACCGAAATGTCCGTAGTATGGGCGCCAGAGTTCACCAGAATGGATCCCTCGAATTTAGATAAGAGCATGATAAACTTTATATCCCAGGGCGTGTACATAATGCTGCGTACTGGTACATCTGCTGCAGGCCTTACCTAACCTCCTGAAAATGACTAATTAGGTAGGAACTGCACCTAGGTTTATCAATAACACTGATTCTAAAATAGCTAACTATATTCTGAACAAATTCCGTGCATGAGCACCTCATCAACATACAACATTAGACATATAATACACACATAAAATATTGCTGGAAGACTCCATATTTACAACAACAACAACAATAATAATGAAAATCGTGGGAAAACGAAAGTGAGAACTAAGCTACCATTTGCAGATAGTCCGATGAACAATGTACATGTATGAAGATAAATACCCTTCACTGTCTCTATATCAATTCGACTTACCGATTCTCATAATCGGCAGTTATCACTTCACACAGATACTGTACCTTGTACTACTGTGTTCACATATTTTAACACTTGTAAAGATATATACACACGTCTGTCGATCCTCAACATATAAATTTATGGAAAGTCTGAGATAGCTTTCACCAACATATAATGCTAGGCCGCCACAAGTGCTGCAATACTTAATGCGCAAGCACTCTCCACAAACATAACACGACTACGCTCCACGAACGTTTGAAGTCCAGTCCATTGCTGCCGTGTCACTCCCGTACCGTGTATCAGCACCACTTCCTTCCCGTACAGTGCGTCAGTTGTAGTTGTAGTTGTAGTTATCTTCCTTCTCGTTCCTTTACAATCACCTCTACAATCACCCTTACAATGTTTCTCATACAATCTCTTGGTTGCCGCCGTATGACCAACCTTTATAGACATCAACATCCCCCTCCTCTCAGATGAGACGTCTGGATTGGTGCTTGCCCACCAATCATGGGTGGTCCTCTTCTCAAGCCCAAGCCCTGAACTACTTCTTCCTCCCAAGACAATAACAAACTCTGGGGAGTTTTCATGAATCACCAAACTTTCCTGGTACAACAACAAGCTTATCTCATCAGGCTGGGATATATACATGAGTAAATGGAATTTCCTGACACAAGTACATCACAACAGACACTGGGGTAGCCAGATGACTCATTCAAATTACCAGAGTTATTAAAGCAAGGTTTTCCCACTCGTGCATACTCATACCTACATATGTGGATATCTTCCAGCTTACCAATATAAATGTCAAAATATACAAATGAAATACTAATAATAATAATAATAATAAATCGAATACTGACAATAATATCTCTAACTTCTACATATAATTCAGGGGTGTGATATATGTACTATCACAACATAGACCTCTGTCAGCTATAGCGCAAAAGTACGAGTAAGTAGGACTACAGCTCTGCCTGTGATTATGGTATATCTACTGCATATATAAATGCTATTTTGCTTTACGTCGCACCGACACAGATATGTCTTATGGCGACGATGGGATAGGAAAGGCCTAGGAATTGGAAGGAAGCGGCCGTGGCCTTAATTAAGGTACAGCCCCGGCATTTGCCTGGTGTGAAAATGGGAAACCACGGAAAACCATCTTCAGGGCTGCCGACAGTGGGGCTCGAACCCACTATCTCCCGATTACTGGATACTGACCGCACTTAGGCGACTGCAGCTATCGAGCTCGGTCATATATAAATGCACATCTTTAGTTCTTTTTAAAGACGTTGCTTATTACGTCAATCATTCCATGTCATACTCATATCAAAGTTGTCTATGTATTTAATTGATTTATGTTCGACAACCATGGCTGCAATTGAAATGTGTTGTGCCTTCCACTGCAAAACATAAATACATCGTTCAATACAAGCACAAATAAAAACATTCTATCTAGATTCCTTATACCAGAGTACGTAATACGGGAAATACCAGCAGTTTCTAACTCGGAGTTTATAATTGCTGTTGTTCGCGATTTCGTTTCGTTATGACACAACTGATAGCGTACACAAAATGGGGGTAGGGGAGTGGACATGAAAAGAAGGTCTGGACCTGTAACCATATTTTGATATGCCGAGGTAAAACATCTCATTACATTCATTGCGATCCTCTACCCGGGCACGTAAGTTCTTTAAATAAAAGGATATGTAATGTTGTTTCAAGGTGGGTGATTTATTTTAATAAATTTCATATGTATGTCCACTCTAAATGACACTACCGACAGCTTCAAGGTGTTTCAGACGTAAATAATAATTTAAGCCTAGGTCGGACGCGGTACCTTATACCACGTTTGTCCACGCCCGATGGTGCTTAACTCGGGGTTGTACCCACGAATTGGCAACTCACCGGAATTAGCAGGAATGAAAATATAACATTTGCATAAAATATTAGTAAATACGTTTAGGTTATTTATTATCATTATGTGTGAAACGGAACGTGATTTAAAGGATTTCAATAATTATAGTACGTAAAGAAGCAAAATATAGCGCCGGTCTCGTTCCACAGCCAAGCAGCCGGCCAGCGCGAGGAGAAGGGAGGGGAACGTGCCGGGGAGAACCACTTGGAGGGTAAAAGGCGGTGCAGAGGGTGTGTCTCCAGACGGGAAGTGTGTGTGCCGGCTTAGCATTGGCCAGCAGGTATTCATCGCTGATCGCGCGGAACTTGAAATGTCGCAACTTTTAGGTCCCTTAGTTAACGCGCTAATGAATGTTGGCGCCTAAAATTGATGCTGGCTTTGTTTTTACATGTACCTCAATGTGTTTGCTAAGTTTCATCGCGATCGGCGACTTCACCTTTGTGTATGTTCCCTTGTAAGAATGAGTTTTATTTCTTCGAGAACACTAATACATCTTGCTGACACTTTCCCTCTACTGAACCACCTAACCTCTGTTTGTAGGACTACGCCACTATAATCAACGTCTTCATCTTCCAACAGTGGCATAGGCAACCTGTGCTGCGTAGAAGCAGTCCTAATGGATGAAAACCATAACGGTATAAGTAGCATTTTGGTCATTCAGAGAAAAAGGCATTTAAACATCGTCACCACTCACATAAAGCATGCTATTTGTAGTTATATCAGCCATCACTAGAGCGCAGAATATTACCGCTGCCACTTGTATCTCTTTGCTGGTGAAAGGATACATCCTCCCGGAGTTACATCCTGCACTTAACTCATTTTTCAAAATAATTCACTTATGCCGTTATGGTTTTCATCCATTCAATTGTGTTCGTGACAGATTAAAATCAAGGACTTTTGAACATAATATGTGTTGCCATAGTATGCAATGATAAGATTGAACATGGGGGAAGCTTTCATTTTTTATACATAAAGCTATAAATCCATTCTTGCAACTAGCAAAATGCAGGAGCTCCATTTGTTGCAATAGCTACCCTCTTTTGCACGGGAATATCACATCCTTGCACATAATTCTTGAATACATTATAAATGTTCTCACCTCCAGTTCGTTGTATCAATGGAAGTACTTGAAGAAACTCTTCGCTGACAGAAAAGTTGCTAAACGTCATTTTCACAGTTATCAGTAACTGTGCCATATTTGAAATGTCCGTCGATTCATCTAATTTGGAAACAGAGGCATTGTATCTACGCATACGTGGAAAATATTTTCTATATTTCTATATTTGATACCCTCTGTGCCACTTTCCTACAGACTGTTCTTTCTTCTAAATCTTTGTCCCATTAGTTCCCCATCCCAATTTCTTCTAGTACTTTCTTTAAGTTGCCCGCCCAGTACCCATTCTGGTACCTCATTTGGTGCAGGTAAGCTAAATCTAGAATTTCTCGCCCTCCTCCCCCTTTCAACCTAAACCAATATTTTATTACTCTCTTAATTATATCCACCTTTATATTAATGTCTATAAACAGTAATCTAGCTCCACTACTCGCTGTACATATTGGTAAACCTGTAATTATTTTAATAAATCTACAAGTAACTGAATCAAGCATTGCGATTTCCTTTTCTGTGTCCCATACTTCTGCACCGTATAATTTTAGATTTAATCACAGCACTGAATACATTTCTTTGTACCCTAAAATCAATATTAGGCATCCTATTATCTATTATTTGAATACTAGCTAGGACTGCTGCACCAATCATTTTTGCTCTCTTGATATGTTCAGACCAATTTCTATTTCCTGATATTATAATTCCTAAATATTCTAACTTGTTAACTAATTCCAGTTTTACTCCTTCCAAATACCATTTTTCCTTTTTTGCTAATTTGTTCCCTTTTTTGCACACCATTACTCTAGTTTTCTGTGCGTTAATTTTCATGTTCCATTCTTTACAGCACTTCTCGATACAATCAATACTTTTTGCATTGCAACTGGCGTTAGTGTGAACAGGAGTATGTCGTCAGCAAAGACAACACCAGGAATATCCTAATTTTCTAAACATGGCAGTGCAAATCTTTCCTCAACTTCAAATTCTAGTATATCGTTAATGAACAATAGGAATAAAATCGGTGACAATATTTATACCTCTGTTACAGACCCACTTTGGAGATAATCTCTCCTATTACTACACCTTCTTCCACTCTCACAGTACACTTTACTTCAGCATACATGTTTTCTATAGCTCTTATCACTTTACATGACACTCCAACTTTATCCAACAATATCTAGTAACGACTAACCCCCTGTTCACAGTATCAAATGCTTTTTTCTGAATCTATTGATGTTATATAGAGCTTACCTCGTTTTCTCTTTACATATTTGTCAATAAGAGTTCTCACTATAAAAACATTATCTATTCTTCTCCATATTCAGAATCCACTTCGAAATCTCTACAGGACTGAATGTCTCTCCGCCCAGTTCCTTAGTCTGTTTGCTAGTATACCAGTATATACTTTCCCGAATGTATCAAATAATGTAATTGTGGGAAGTATTGAAGAAGGTTGGAATTCAGCACACGACTCTGTAAACAAAATGTAGCGGGACATTTTAAAAGATTCAGTGACTATTTTAAATCATCACTTGTACTATTCCTAAATGATACATCGTTTAGTGTTTCCTTTCTGTACAATGATTTTAATATATTCGGTTATCATCGTCTAAATTGTAAAAAAAATCAGGATCCTTGTGCTTATTCACGCTTGTGAACTGATGTCTTTTGAAAATCGTACTTGAAGAGTCCGCCTCTGTGGTGTAGTGGTTACTGTGATTAACTGCCACCCCCAGAGGCCCGAGTTCGATTCCCGTCTCTGCCACAAAATTTGAAAAGTAGAACGAGGGCTGGAACGGGGTTCACTTAGCCTCGGGAGGTCAACTGAGTAGAGGGGGGTTCGATTACCACCTCAGCCATCCTGGAAGTGGTTTTCCGTGGTTTCCCACTTCTCCTCCAGGTAAATGCCGGGATGGTACCTAACTTAAGACCAGGGCCGCTTCCTTCCCTCTTCCTTGTCTATCCCTTCCAAACTTCCCATCCCCCTACAAGGCCCCTGTTCAGCTTAGCAGGTTAGGCCGCCTGGGCGGGGTACTGGCCATCCTCCCCAGTTGTATCCTACGACCCAGAGTCTGAAGCTCCACGACGCTGCCCTTGAGGCGGTAGAGGTGGGATCCCTCGCTGAGTCCGAGGGAAAAACCGACCCTGGAGGGTAAACAGATTACGAACGAACTTGAAGAGGATAGAGGGGGTAATCTCTTTTCTTAAGAAACAAATTTCTGTTTAGTTATTGAGATGTAAATTTTAATTTGGAATTGGCCGAAATATTTGTTTAAAGCGTGTCGTAAGTGAGCCGAGGGTCGCGATGTTTAAAACTTGTATTCGGCCTTTTAGTAGACCTACTCATGACCTGTTTTAAGAGTAGGATTTCCAGGTTGGTAGACTAGTTAAGGAGGATCCTAGACATGGTCATCTTCGCTAGTTTATTTATCTAATAGTCGGAATGTGACGATGGTGACGTATCTTTATATCAAATTCAAGAATGAGGCTCTTGCCATCATACGTAGCATTTTGAACTGATAGACGCAGGGTTCGGCAACGCGGTGATCGTGGGCGCCATGGCGCCCTTTGTCAAGGTATTTGTTGCTCGTCTTATATTTTGTAATTCTATGCAATTTTTGTAATCGTTACCTTTGATCAATTTTAATTTATTTGTTAAGCAGTCATCATTGGCCAACCAATTTGAAACTCCGTTATAGTACTGTCTCTAATGTTCTAACAAAACAGTTAGGAAGACCGTGATTCTGCTCCATAATGATGGGGTAGAGACGGGGTTGACAAAACTGCCTTACGATAGCACACTGACATGCACGCAATTGTCAGTATTTTATGTTGTGACGGAGAGTGTAGTTATATTTTAAGAATGAGTAATAACAAGAGACAGGGAACTCATAGAAATTATTTTAATGATGAATGGGAGCAGCAGTTCTGTTTTGTAAACGTAAAAGTTAAATCCGTGTGTTTACTTTATAACGCCAGTGTATCTATTCCCAAGAAAATCAATGTCTAAATTATTATGCTGATGAGGGGTTTTCTTCTCTGACTTTGAAGTAAATTATTTCCCCAAGACAGACTGCATTCTTCCCCGTCAGTGCAAGTAAATAGAGATTTTCCGACTCATCGGGCATTCTTCGAAACATGAGTAAAAGGGCATAGTTTTCTCCCCGGGACTCTTGTCTCCTCAACAACAGAAAAAGCAGTAAAATGGACAGTATGAACCATAGATAATAAAAGAAAATGGACCTGAGGATGGAAGCTTCTAAAATACTAGTTGATTCGTGAATCAGGAGCTCGCCCCCCCCCCCCTCCCTCATGGTTATAATGGAAATGATAAATTTTAAAAATGAAATGGAATATGTATTGTGGACGACCGAGAAAAACACCAGCTGAGATTAAAATACACAATCGATGTGCGTATTTCCGGTGGTGGTTCAAGCTAAAGCAATTTGGTGGCCCAAAAGTTAAAAATTACTTACCATGCTCAGTTTCGTACAATTCAAAACCAGCATAATATTCAGATAGTGTAATTAATGCACCGCACGCTATCAGAATATTTAACAGAATGATTCAAATAGTTGCAAACAATGTATTGCCTGATTCTTAGAAAACCGGGCGAGTTGGCCGTGCGGATAGGAGCCCGCAGATGTGAGCTTGCATCCGGGAGATAGCGGGTTTGAACCCTACTGTCGGCAGCCCTGAAGATAGTTTTCTGTGGTTTCCCATTTCCACACCAAGCAAATGCTGGGGATGTACCTTAATTAAGGTCACGTCCGCTTCCTTCCCACTCCTAGGCCTTTCCTATCCCATCGTCACCTTAAAACCTATCTGTGTCGGTGCAACGTAAAACAAATTGTAATCGGGAGATAGTGCGTTCGAACTCCACTGTCGGCATCCCTGACAATAGTTTTCCATAGTTTCCCATCTTCACACCAGGCAAATGCTGGGGGTGTAACTTGATTAAGGCCACGGCCGCTTCCTTCCCACTCCTAGGCCTTTCCTATCCCATCGTCACATTAAAACCTATCTGTGTCGGTGCAACGTAAAACAAATTTTAATCGGGAGATAGTACGTTCGAACCCCACTGTCGGCATCCCTGAAGATAGTTTTCCGTGGTTTCAAATTTTCACACCAGGCAAATGCTGGGACTATACCTTAATTAAGGCCACGGCCGCTTCCCACTCCTATGCCTTTCCTATCCCATCGTCACCTAAGACCTATCTGGGTTGGTGCGACGGAAAGCAAATAGCAACATAAAATGTAAAAAGATTCTTAGAAAATGTATCAAATCAGTATGATTATGCTGTCATCGTCATCATCATCATCAACAACAATTTCGAATGTAATGATCCAATTTTCGCTGAAGTCAAACATTGGTTACTTTTCGTATCACAACATTAGAACTTGTTATTATACAGGGTGTAACAATAAGGTAAGCCAAATTTTCAGAACACATTCCTCACACACAAAAGAAGAAAATATGTTATATAGAAATGGGTCCGGAAACGCTTTCTGTGTTAGAACACATTTTCTACAACTCTACACAGTACATTTATGATGGGAAACAGGAAGCAGTAGAACGTACCAGCACTGCACATGAAACTCTTTCTTACATGAAATATTTAAAATGCCCTCCGTTATCATTGATCCACCTGCCGTCAGCGCATCTGGTGTTCAATGACATTTTCTTCTTCTTCGTATGAGGTATGTGCGCTGAACGTTTTGGCCTGAGTTATTGTTACACGTTGTTATTTCTTTTTAAATTGCTTTTTTTATCCGAAATTTGAAAAATCTCAGAATTTTGGGAGAGCCTGGCCCCACCCGTTCCACCTACTGAAACCCCCACTGTGTATTTCCATTCATAAATCTCAAATTGTTATATAATATTGTTCATCTTGCGCTATTTGAGAACTGCGGTTTTATGATAGATACCCTGTCGTGAAGCAATACGGCTAAGTATGTCGCTACGTTAATGACGTCACACTCCAATACATTTCTTATAATTGATTTTACGTCGCGCCGACACAGATAGGTCTTATGGCGACGATGGGATCGGAAAGGCCTAGGAATGGGAAGGAAGCGGCCGTGGCCTTTTTTTTTTTTTTTTTGCTTTACGTCGCACCGACACAGATAGGTCTTATGGCGACGATGGGACAGGAAAGGCCTAGGAATAGGAAGGAAGCGGCCGTGGCCTTAATTAAGGTACAGCTCCAACATTCGCCTGGTGTGAAAATGGGAAACCACGTAAAACCATCTTCATGACTGCCGACAGTGGGGTTCGAACCCACTATCTCCCGGATGCAAGCTCACAGCTGCGCGCCCCTAACTGCACGACCAACTCGCCCGGACCCAATATTTACAAGCCATCATTTAACATGTCGAAATTTAAAGTGAGAGTGATAAGTAGAGAAAACATGAATGCTGTAGACAGGTTTATTTTTTGTTTTTTTTTTTTTTTTTGCTAGTAGCTTTACGTCGCACCGACACAGATAGGTCGAATGGCGACGAGGGGACAGGGAAGGGCTGGGAGTTGGAAGGAAGCGGCCGTGGCCTTAATTAAGGTACAGCCCCAGCATTTGCCTGGTGTGAAAATGGGAAACCACGGAAAACCATCTTCAGGGCTGCCGACAGTGGGGTTCGAACCCACTCTTCCGAATACTGGATACTGGCCGCACTTAAAAGGCGACTGCAGCTATCGAGCTAGGTACTGTAGACAGTAGCATCAGTGTAATGACCAGTGAAAGCTGATCACAGCGGAACCTATAAACAGTGGAAACCGGGTGTTTGCGGAAATATTCCGTGATCCCATAAAAAATAACGCTAAAATGCTATGAGAATGGCCTGAATTTAACGGAATCTCTCCAATGTGGAAAGGAAACTCATTTTCCCTATAAACAGTGGAAAATACTGAACAGTTTTAGCTAATTCTTCATTCATGGTGAGTGCTAAATTGTTCACAAGCTGTTTATGTTATAGCGTTTTTCGGGTTTTAAGGCGAGTGTGTACCTCAATATTGTATAAGCGAATTATGAATGTTGTTCTTCAAGTGTGTTGTGTTCTTTGGTATGTGTATAATACAACAACGCTTGATCACAATCTCATTCTAAATGCCCTAAAATAACATTTCGTCAATGCTTCTTCCACCTTAGGAACACCAAAACCATCTTGATACGCCAGACTGAGTGGCTCAAACGTTTGAGACTCTGACCTTCTGACCCAACTTGGCAGGTTCGATCCTGGCTCAGTCCGGTGGTATTTGAAGGTGCTCAAATACGTCAGCCTCGTGTCGGTAGATTTACTGGCACGCAAAAGAACTTCTGCGAGACCAAATTCTGGTACGTCGGCGTCTCCGAAAACCGTAAACATAGTTAGTGGAACGTAAAGCCAGTAACATTATTATTAATATCTTGATACAAAACAGGAGTTTACTCTTTCGTAACTAGGTAGTTAGCAGTGCTTCACATACGAATGTACCTTTATTTTGAAGGTAATTTGTTAGTGCCTACCGATTGAGCACCGCTATCTCAAGAAAAATATAGGAAAAGAGAAAATATATATCATAATATATGGTATATATATAATATAATATATGGTAATAATAATGGCGTATGGCCTCCGGAGAGACCTGGTGCAGGTCTTTTTCTAGTAGACG
Source organism: Anabrus simplex (assembly GCF_040414725.1). Lineage (NCBI taxonomy): Eukaryota > Metazoa > Arthropoda > Insecta > Orthoptera > Tettigoniidae > Anabrus > Anabrus simplex. Next base: position 611,261,857 of record NC_090265.1, on the reverse strand, counting down.
GCCTATTAGGCGACCTGCATGTCTGTGAAGATGAGGGCCCTATCTAGGATTATTTCTAATGTTGAATACGCCACACACACCCAGACCCCGAGCCATTGGAATTAACCAATTAAGGTTAAAATCCCCGACCCGGCCGGGAATCGAACCCGGGACCCTCTGAACCGAAGGCCAGTACGCTGACCATTCAGATAACGAGTCGGACATAAGTTTTGGTGAAACTGCAGGATGGTGCGGTGCTTGGGGGGTAGAAATAGGCTATCTTAGTATGAAACAGACAAGCTGCAGGACTATTATGGTAAGACAATAAGGTGTAATATTCAATGGTGACTTCTTCAAGGTCTGTTTAATATCCAGCACAAACCTAGTAAAACTGAACGAATGTTTTTCATAAGTTTGTACCTTTGAATACTCTCATATGTACAGTGTTGTAGGTCGTTCGGTCTCATTACCGCTCGCCTTTGCAAACAGCCCTTTAGCATACTTCCCGCAATACATGCGCGAGATTCTCGTGTCTATTCCGTTGTGGTTTCTCACACCACAGCTTGAAGACCACATTTTTTTTTTTTTTTACAAGTTGTTTGCTAGTTGCTTTACGTCGCACCGACACAGATAGGTCTTATGGCAGCGATGGGGCAGGAAAGGGCCGTGGCCTTAATGAAGGTACAGCCCCAGCATTTGGCTGGTGTGGAAATGGGAAACCACGGAAAACCATCTTCAGGGCCGCCACTCTGACAATGGAGTTCGAACCCACTATCTCCCGAATACTGGACACTGGCCGCACTTAAGCGACTGCAGCTATCGAGCTCGGCAGAAGAACACGTCAGCTGCTAGGTATCTTTAGTTGCGGGCGTAGAAAGGGTATTCAGTTTCAAGATAGCAGGGCGTTCTGTGTCACGGCAGCTCGGTCAGCAACTTGAATATGGTTTAAGGTGACAACATCGTGCTAAACTGTGCGCGCTCAACACTTCTGTAACAAGGCAGTATTAAAAGTCATTTAGTGTTCTGTTGGAAAATATTACTATAAGGACCTCCTGGAGAAAAAAATGAAAACCTACAACCTGTTTTCCAGTCTATGACCGGGTCAGGGATGAGATGAATGAAGCCCCCAACTTGCGGTGAGGATAGGAATTGTGCCGGCTGTCGAGGCCCGTCGCACTCCTCTGAGGCAATGATTAATGACTGACACAGGAAATGAAATGAAATGAAGTGAAATGATAGTGGAGAGTGTTTCTGGAATGAAAGATGACGGGGAAAACCGGAGTGCCCGGAGAAAAACCTGTCCCATCTCCGCTTTGTCCAGCACAAATCGTACATGGAGTGACCGGGATTTGAACTATGGTATCCAGCGGTAAGACGCGGGCGCGCTGCCGCCTGAGCCACGGAGGCACTAACTCCTGGAGAAACCATTTCCAATACAGTAGAATTAATCATTGCTAGGATGAAAATTATTGTTGTGAAGGAACTGCTTGAGAAACCATTTTCCTTGCACCGTATTCACAAGAAATTACACATAGTAGGTAAGAAACGACGTGTTCCACCGCTACCTAGCTTAGAAACCTGTTTTAAAGGGATAAACGAACAAAATACTGGACATGTTTTGCATTTTCCGGTATCGTAAGGCGTAGTGGATGCGAAACATCAAAAAAGTTAAAAACATTCAAGCTCTTCAGGCCTTTCAGTCGTGAAATTACCAGCGTTTCGCCCCAGTGGGGCAGATTATTTTGTTGGCCATGTTTGTTATTTTCCAACAAAATTGAACTTTGCAATAATCGAGACTTTTATAGATTTAAATCAATTATCCCGTGCTCAACAAATACTCTTAAGTCGCAAACTCATTTTCATTCTTTTCTTCAGGTAACGCTGTTTCGGAAAACAGCGGTTAGGTCCTTTAATCAGTGACCAGAGCAGAAACATATATATATATACTACAACTTACCTATAGTCCGACTCCATGGCTAAATGGTTAGCGTGCTACCCTTTAGTCACTGGAGTCCCGAGTTCGATTCCCGGCAGGGTCGGGAATTTTAACCATAATTAATTCCGATGGCACGCGGACTGGGTGTGTGTGCCGTCTTCATCATCATTTCATCCTCATCACGACGCGCAGGTCGCCTACAGGAGTCAAATCAAAGGACCTGCACTAGGCCTCTCCAGAGGTCACACGACATTTCATTTCGTTTACCTGTAAATAATGAAAATTATTAGAAATTTACGTTTCTTGATTCGACAGACTGAAAATCTGTACGTCTTTTAACTGAGTTGACACCGAAAAATAATACAAGGATGGCACCCTTCTTAACAGAATAGAAGTGACATCAAGAGGCATCACGAGCAGGACGAAAAAAACGGAAAAACATCAAGCCGGGGATGCAGTTTATTGTTTAGCAAATCAAGAGCTCCTATTCAGCGGTCATGATAAGTCATCAAGTGCTTTCAACAGAGTACGTTCTTAGAATTCCACTATTTTTAAGAAAATATGATCCACTATTAGACAACTAACTGTACCTAAATTCATCCAAAGTTTTTAGAGTATTTTCTGCAGCCATACAAAATGATACAATAAAAGTCATTTACAACTTGATCAAAAAAGAAAAGATACGAAATGAATTCGGCTATATTTTCTCAATAATGCTAGATGAAACATCTGGTATTCAGCTGAAATCATCATTGTCAACCGATCAGCGTTACGTACATGAAAGCAAAATTCTTGAAAGATTTTCCGGATTTACGGATGTTAGTGCTGATTGGACTTATGATAGGTTATTTTCTCATGTACAGCATGTTCTTTGAAACTGCATGCAGAGCAGTCTGGAATACTTATGATGGAGCCTCGGAAATGATCAGTGCTTGAATCTTATCCTAAAGCCGTCTTTACATTTCATTGCACTGACGATTTAAATTTCTACTAGGGCAGAGCTTATCAACAGTCAGAGAGTAAAAAGTTTTTTTAAACGCCAGGTGGCCTTACTTACCTTTCTTTCTAACTCTTTTCGGAGAACACATGCCCTTGTAATACTGTGCAAAAGAGACTACCAACAGTTGGTCAGACTAGATGGAAGTTCACTTCTAGACTTTCTCATACAGTATACAAGTGAGATAGGAGTGAGGTTTTCATTTTCTTCGAAAATGTTATTGAACACCCTGATAACCGGGACAGTGATGCAGTAATAAAGCCTCATGACATTCATTAATGAATTTGAGATAATTTATCTGTTGGAATCATTTCCAAGTTGTTTAGTTACACAGATATCTTGTACAGTTTATTGAAAAATTACCAAATACATAGCAATAAAGTAAAGGATGCAGGTGGTGGCGGTTGTGGCCGTGTTCGTGATGGTGGTGATTACTGTTTTAAGAAGACGTATGACTGGAAACCATCCTTTATCAGAGGGAAAATGGAAGAGCTCCGATACTTTAAAAAATGAGTTATCGGTAAAAGAAAGGCAAGGCCCAGAAAGGGCGGGAAAATAAAGGACTGCGTAGGCCTAACACAGTCGGGGCCGGAAAAAACAAAAGAAGACCAAGGGAAGTCGGATTGGAAAGATGAAAGTAAAGGCCGGTTTGAGTACCTGGCCTTCTGAGACCAACTTGGCAGGTTCGAGATCCAGTCCGGTAGTGTTTAATGGTGCTCGAATACGTCAGCCTCGTATCAGTAGATTTACTGGCATGTAAAAAGAACTCCTGTGGGACAAAATTCCGGCATCTTGGTGTCTCCGAGCATCGAAAAAGTAGTTAGTGGGATGTAAAAACAATATTATTATTATTATTATTATTATTATTATTATTATTATTATTATTATTATTATTATTATTATTTTGAAAGCATATTAACACAAATCCAAAATGTCCTGGTAATTCCTCTGAGAATTTCACAGTTAGTTGTAACAGTTCAGTGTGACATATTAGATTTCTTGTTTGCTACTGGTTGCCATGTTCGGATTGGCCGTTCTTAATAAGTCTTTCTGAACAGTCTATGTACCAGCGCATGGTCTCGACACGAAAAACTCCTTTCCAACTAAGTCAAAACTATCAAAATTATTTACTAACAGATACAGCTGCAAATTTTTTCAACACAAAACATTTTTTAAACCCAAAATTTGCATTTACGTAGGTCTACTACAGTCCAGCTTTCCAGCTAACTCTTGTAATCGGTTGCTGATAATCGCAAGTAATCCACGGTTTAATGCATGTACTTAGTCCTCCATTTCAGTGACATACGAAGGGAAACGACGTTTGCTTGTTTCTTCTGTGCGATGTATTTTATTGGATAATTTAAGTTATAGAGTTACATTGTGGAAAGTAGTAATGATGTTTTACAACATTCATCCATTGAAGATAAGAGCAGAGATATTTTTCATAAAAAGAACTGTATTTATTTACTTTTTTATTTATTTATTTATTTATTTATTTATTTATTTATTTATTTATTTATTTATTTATTTATTTATTTATTTATTTATTTACTCGAGTTCCATCGAGGAATCGAGGAAGAAGAAATTCCTCCATGCCAATTCATAAAATAATACGAGAAAGCATTTTCAACACAGGCCTTGCGTGCATGAAATAACCCATAACTATTATTATAATTACAAACATACATACATACATACATACATACATACGTACATACATACATCATCATTATAGCCGCTATGTCTTTCAGCGTTCAGTCTGCAAGCCTCTGTGAATTTACTAAATGTCATCATAATCATCTATTTGCAACTACCGAGCTCGATAGCTGCAGTCGCCAAGTGCGGCCAGTATCCAGTGTTCGGGAGATAGTGGGTTCGAACCCCACTGTCGGCAGCCCTGAAGATGGATTACCGTGGTTTCCCATTTTCACACCAGACAAATTCTGGGACTGTACCTGGATAAAGGGCAGGGCCGCTTCTTTCCCAGTCCTAGCCCTTTCCTGTCCCGTCGTCGCCGTAAGACCTATCTGTGTCGGTGCGACGTAAAGCCAATAGCAAATATTTTCAACTAATGCCATGGGCGCCCGCAGGATCCTTTCCAGGAGGGGGGGGGGGCACAATAACAATGTTCTTGAATATAAAAACCGACATTACATCAGCAACATTAAATTGTTTACAGAAATGTTCGGTTATAACAGATGCTAGACGACTGTCAGTAAGTTCAGTTTATGAAATAATCTTGTATGATATTAAACCAATTGAACACGAACATTTTTAGAATTCCAGGGGGGGAAGTGCCCCCCTTGCCCCCCCTTTCGGGCGCCCATGACTAATTCTGTGGCCTCATTTAGTTCTATACCTCTTTAAATCGTTAGAAACTGAGTCTAACCATCGTCGTCTTGGTCTCCGGCTTCTTCTCTTACCTTCCATAACAGAGTCCATTATTCTCCTAGCTAACCTATCCTCCTCCGTTCGCCTCACATGACCACACCACCGAAGCCGGTTTGTGCGTACAGCCTCATCCATCGAGTTCATTCCTAACTTAGCCTTTATCTCCTCATTCCGAGTCCCCTCCTGTTTGTACCAGCAACCATTCTCGCTACCTTCATGTCAGTTACTTCTAACTTATGAATAAGATATCCTGAGTCCACCCAGCTTTCGCTCCCGTAAAGCAAAGTTAGTCTGAAAACAGACCGATGAAAAGATAGTTTCGTCCGGAGCTGACTTCCTTCTTACAGAATACTGTTGATCGCAACTGCGAGCTCATTGTATTAGCTATACTGCACCTTGATTCAATCTCACTTACTACTGTATATTACCATCCTGGGAGAACACGCATCCTAAATACTTGAAATTATCTACCTGTTTCAGTTTTGTATCACCAATCTGACATTCAATTCTGTTGAATTCCTTACCTACTGACATCAATTTAGTCTTCGAAAGGCTAATTTTCCTACCTTACTCATTGCACCTTTTTTCAAGTTGCAAGATATTAGACTGCAGGCTTTCGGAAGAATCTGCCATTAAAACCAAGTCGTTAGCATAAGCCAGACTGCTTACTACATTTCTACCTAACTGAATCTCTCCCTGCCACTTAATACATTTCAGTAGATGATCCATGTAAACTACGAACAACAAAGGTGAATGATTACAGTCTTGTCTAACCCCTGTTAAGTACCCTGAATCAATAACTCATTCTACCAAAAAATCTCACTGCAGCCCAATTGTCAACATAAATGCCTTTGATTGATTTTAATAATCCACTCATTTGATACAAAAAGTAAGTTTTGAATAGCAAAATAACCGGAATGACATTTTTAAACAAATTGTAAAAACATGTATTTGATATTTATTCACTTGAGTTCCGTAGAGGAAGACGGCATTCCTCCATGCCAGTTCATAAAACGATAAGTGAAAGCATTTTCAACACAGCCTATCCATTTAACAATCCTATAACTACTATAGACATCCGTGAAATTTGCGAGACGGGATAACGTGAATTTTTATTCTCGACTTTTCTTTAAATATTAAGATTATAATCGACCCAAAAATACGTTTCTTGAATAAAAATAAAAATCACATTTAAAATGAATTTTACTAAAAATGAAACCATTTATCTCTACGCATAAATAATACCAATTCAGCACATGCGGATAGAATGATATGTGAACGCGTTCATGTATGGAAAATGAACCGCGTGTTGGAAAAAAAACATTGACATGAAGGTATAGAAGGCCGTGACTATAATAGGTCATATCCATGGTAGCAATGAATAGGACTGTTCTTGGACATACTTCTATGCGAATGTTATAAAACGAACTTCTCATTGGATATCTAAAGATAGTGAATATACTTTAATGAATGTCACGTTTCTGTAGCAATTAATTTATCATTTCGTGATTTCTCAGTTCGAATAGCCTTCCATGAATGCTCACCAAATGAAATGACATTACGACTATTGACATCTGCAATCACAAAAACTGTCCCAGTAAGTAGAATACGACAAAGTCAATTTTAAGACTTAAATCTATTTCAGTTTCGTTAATTGTTATGAAGTTGTGATTATTATTATTATTATTATTATTATTATTATTATTATTATTATTATTATTATTAGGAGCCTTCGTGGCTCAGACGGCAGCGCGTCGGCCTCTCACCGCTGGATACCGCGGTTCAGGCTGCCTCTGTGGATCCGTGGTAGAGTGTCGGCCTCCGGATCCCAAGATAGCAGGTTCAAACCCGGCAGAGGTAGTCGGATTTTTGAAGGGCGAAAAAAAGTTCATTCGATACTCCATGTCGTACGATGTCGGCATGTAAAAGATCTCTGGTGATACATTTAGTATTTACCCGACAAAATTAATCAAATCTAAGCCATAGACGCCCAAGAGAGATCCGGTTTACTCGGTCTGCCATCTAGTGGGCCTAGAGTAAAACGGAACGTCGAAATTGACGAGCAGACAGCCAGATGGCGTCAAGTCGAAATGTCTGCACACGGTAGATGAGGCCATACTATTATTATTATTATTATTATTATTATTATTATTATTATTATTATTTACCGCGGTTCAAATCTCGGTCCGTCCATGTGAGATTTGTGCTGGACAAAACGGAGGCGGGACAGGTTTTCTCCGGATACTCAGGTTTTCCCTGTCATCTTTCATTCCAGAAACACTCTCCATTATCATTTCATAGCATTTATCAGTCATTAATATCACCTTGGGAGTGGCGACCCCATTGTAATAATAGCCTATATATGGTTCATTCATTCCATCCCTGACCCGGTCAAAGACTGGAAAACAGGTTGTAGGTTTTCATTCATTTTCATTATTATTATTATTATTATTATTATTATTATTATTATTATTATTATTATTATTATTATTATATGCTATAGATTTTAAGGGACTCCGTTTGTTGGAATTCACGTGCCATTTTAATATGAACTACTATACAACTGCCACCACCAATCCGGACTGTTAAAATCATGAGTGACTGATTAAACTTCCAATATTTCTGACTCCAAATGCACGACCGTCTACGAAGTGAAGCATTAAAGAAAGGGTCACCACAACAAAGGTCTTCTCAAGTGAAACATGAAATGAGCTGTTTACGCTGCTTAGTAGGATATAGTAGCGCTATGAGCAACCGCTGTCAAGGTTCAGAACTTGAGAGCATATCAATCCTGTTTAAAAATATCATGACTTAAAAATTCTGCATTGAGGTACTTGTCGGCAACAGAAGTACCTGACTGTAGTCTTTACTTCACGAGTGTTTTCTGAGAGATAGCGTGTAATGACATAAGTAGACGAATAAGCTTGAGTGGAGCTTTCACAGGTAGAAAAGAAAATAAAGCTGGAATTCTGGAGGAAAAATTGGGGTAAATATTCATTTATAGGAAAAGCGCGTTCCGTTATTCGAAAAAATGTTCACCATCAGAATGTTGGCCATCAGAGTAGGAGAGGCGGTGGTATACAATTTCTAATTACTAGACTGCATACTAAAAGAATGGATTCAGTTTCAGCCCTCTCTGCAGTGTTCATATGGAGCGAGGGCATTTGACGCTGTTGATGGTGAATCGTCCGTAGGATGGGATTGAGCACACCCCTTTGTTCTATTCGACAGGAGTAGGCCATGTGCCGGCACCAGGTTTCACCCTCTCTCTTCCTACTATCATATATCCCGTCATTCACTTCATCTCATTAACTCCTCTGATGAGGATGACATCAGATAGGGCATCTGGTCGTAAAACCTCCCTACGAAGATTCATCTCACTTCATACGCTATCCAGTAGAGAAACGGGACAATGGCTGGACACACAAGAAGTGGAATTAGGGATTGGAATAATTTATCAAGGGAAATGTTCGATAAATTCCCATTCTCTTTGAAACCATTTAAGAAAAGACTAGACAAACAATTGATAGGGAATCTTCCACCTGGCGACGGCCCTAAATGCAGATCAATGACGATTGATTTGATTGAGTGCGACACACACGAGAAACATCTGCTGACAATGACAGTTGTTGATAAGGCGCTAAAAATCGCCGTTGTTGTAGATCAGTTCGCCTGGAACTCAAGACAGTGATCATCTACGGCAGGGCCCCTCAGGGTGCATGCGCAGGTGCACTGCACGGGGCAAGGTGCAGGAGACGACTTCACTAGATTGACCAGAGTGCAAACCCCCACTCCTCCATCCCTACACCTGCTCACCCGTTCGGCCTGTTTCCGCTTTCTTCACCTTCTCCGCTGTTTCTCCCCTCACTGCCAAATGTTTATGTGCAGTGAGCGGAGACATTCTGTTGTATGGGACAATGTTACCGGTTTTAAAAAAGAATCTTCTTTCAATTTGGTTTGAGCAGACAATTTATCATCTCTAGCTCTTCTTTTCGTTTTCCTTAGCAACTATGCCAGTAATGTCTGGAACAAGGGATCGGCTGACAGCAATTCTGAGAGCGTTCTTTAAATTACTATCAGAAATACTCGCACGCAATTTAGTTTTCGTACGGGTCAAAACAGGAAAAAACTTTCACACATGCATGTGTAACCAGACATAGAAACAAACGTAGCTGCTTCTCGATGCAGTTTAGGAAAATCTTCCTTCTGGTAGAATTCGAGCAAAGCTTATGTATTGAAAAATAGATCTTTTTGATGATCACGTAATTATTGTCCCAAAGATTAAGCATGTGGCTTTATCAACACGACTGAGAAAAAATACGGAAGTTCCCAGTTCAATTGAGATGGGCTTTCGGACGTCTTTGCTCCCTTCGAAACAGGTTGCCCCACTATTATGTTGTTGTCTTGCGCCTGTCTATTTCACTGACAAACAAGCCGTCTATCACCGAACTCTTCGTCGCTCTCAGCTCACTACACCACCCGAGTTGAGCCGAGTCGGACCGATGCACAGTGAATAAAGCCTCTGCGCCTCGGTTTGCACGCGTGAGATTTTGGGCGTTTGAGAGGCCCTGGTCTACGGGATCGTTGTTGCGGTGACGCCCCAACATTTGATATTGCTCAAAACTACGAGGGTCATCCAGGAATTAAATTCACCTATCAAAAAGAAAAAGAAAAGGACAACACAGTTACATAAAAAAACTTCATTGGCACCCGATATAGCAATACTGGAGCTATTTTTCGAGATAATCACCACCAGAAGTGAGATACTTGTAATATCATGGGACCAATTTTTGTATGTTGATGTGGTACAAGTCTGCCGCCTAGGAATGGAACCACTGTGTGACATTCGTCTTCAGCTCTTCGTCCGTATGAAAACGCTGACAGGAAGATAGGAATTTCTTGAGGTGCAAGAAAAAATTAAAATCATTGGAAGCAAGATCAGAACTGTACTCTGGATGATCAAACACCTCCCAGTCGAATTCCTGCAGAACAGTTGCTGAGTGCCGAGCCGTATGTGAACAAGCATTGCTATGGATTGGCACAAACCTGCACTGAGCATTCCACACCTCTTGTTTTGACTGCCTCATCGCAGTTTCTGTAGAAACTTTATCACAGGCCAAACCTCGCAAGCGGCGGGAGAAAGAACACGAGCCGCCATTTGGAGCCACTGCTGCTGCGCTACTGACACTAGCCAGGACTTGTCCGGCCGGTGTATGATTCCTGCGTCATAGATCTGTCGCACATGCTCATATTTCCCGGCTAAGTACAGTACGTTTACTTTACAAGGAAATAATAAGGGAAAATTTCTGGATGGCCTTCGTGCATAAATAATCGGATATACACCACCCGGTGTGAATCACCTCATTTTATCTTGTTCAGCACCTCTTTGATTAACGGATATGTGTGTTGATCGCATTGCATCTGGTCGTGCCTATATAATTGTTACCTTCTTCCGCTGACAATGCTTACATATTTTACTTTATAGGAAGTTATACAAAACTTGAGTCAGCCCCGCCATCTAGGGTTAGCGTGCCCCCCCTCTTACCTAGAGGCGCTGGGTTCTATTCCCAGCCCTGCGGGTTGGTTCGAGTTCCATTCAGCATGTGATTACAATTGAGGAGCTATCTGTCCGTGAGATAGTGGCCCCGATCTAGAAAACCAAGATTAATAACCCAGAGGATTCGTCACGTTGACCACACATCAGCTCGTAACCTGCATTAAGGCTGTATTACCATGGGGTTCGTCTTGATTTGGTTTACTGTACGCCGTATTTGCTGAAAAAAGAAGTTCCCATGCGACACAAGAAGTGTTTCTTCGATTGATTTTATGTACTGCTGTTCCTTCATTGTTATACTCCGCACAGTTTTACTTCTAAATTGACGTTTTGACCGATTTTAGCTCTGTCTGGTAGTTATGCGCTAAAACATAGACATCCAACCAATCCCAAGCTGCCATTCATATCGATTTATATCGGCAGAGTGCGATCTCGAAACCTAGTTGCCAACTCTAATATTTATATTCACTACGTGGTTAACCTATCTCGCTCAGCGTGTATGGTATTCGGTACGGTTCGCGATCTTTTGCAGTAATTAGCGTTTTTCATATTAGTCTTTATCTCTTCAGTATAGTAGAGTATAGCGTAGTTTGCAGTTTAGCATAGGATAAGTTAGTACAATACAGGTTTAATAGCTCAGTGTATAAAAATAGCTGTAGTTTATTTACTTCTGTGTATTGGTTAGTGTACTTAGTTCGTGCGTATTTAGCATGTCTCAGTGTAGTTCGGGAAAGACACGTGGCAAGAAAGTGACTCTGAGATCAGTGGATTGTTTCCTTTGTAGGCCATAACCTCATTCCTGTGCCAGCCATTAGCGGTGAGTGATGTGTTATTTTCTCATTATCTTTTATTCTTAATAATGTATTCTCATTTTAGTGTCGGATGTTGTTAGTAAGTTTAGTTCTCGTGAGTTTGTTTTCGATCCCGATTCATCAGCTTTTCTGAGTAAGGTACTTACCGCGGTTCCATTGCATCAGCTGTTCTCGCGGCAGTAGAGCGCTGGCAACAGAGGTGAGGCGATGCTTATTTGTTTTGCGAAACGTCAATTTAAGTAAAGCCGTGCAGAGTATAGGACAGTGAATGTTATAAAACTTAAGCTGGTATAGTACGTAGGAGCGAGATATGTCCATTCTCAAGAAGGCCTTCGACTATGTTCCTCATCAGTTGATATGGTATATACTTCGCGACCATGGCGTTCCGTAGCAGCTTATCAGTTGAGTCGGAGATTTGTATACTAAATAATAATAATAATAATAATAATAATAATAATAATAATAATAATAATAATAATAATAATATAATTAATATATTATAATATAATTTCGTGTGGCTATTTCTAGCCGAGTGCAGCCCTTGTAAGACAGACCCTCCGATGAGGGTGGGCGGCATCTGCCATGTGTAGGTAACTGCGTGTTATTGTGGTGGAGGATAGTGTTATGTGTGGTGTGTGAGTTGCAGGAATGTTGGGGATAGCACAAACACCCAGCCCCTGGGCCATTGGAATTAACCAATGAAGGTTAAAACCCCCGACCCGGCCTGGAATAGAACCCGGGACCCTCTTAACCGAAGGCCAGTACGCTGACCATTCATCCAACGAGTCGGACATAATAATAATAATAATAATAATAATAATAATAATAATAATAATAATAATAATCGTATGGCCTCAGCTACCGTGTGGAAGCATTATAATTTGACGCCACCTGGCTGCTTGCTCGTCAATTTAGACGTTCCATTTTACTCTAGGCCTGCTATACGGCAGAGTAAATGAATCTCTCTCGGGCTCTAGGGATGAGATTTAATTAATTTTTACGGGTGAACACCACGTGTGTCACCAAAGATCTTTAGAATACCGATATTGTACGACATCAGGTATCGATTGGACTTCATTCCATCCTTCAAAAACCTAACTACCTTTGCCGGATTTGAACTTGGTATGCGGATGCCAACACTATACCATTGATTCACATAGGGAGCTCTCTTTCGATTGAGAATACATTAAAAATATAAGGCCGCGTTAGATATACGGGCGATTTGGGTGACCCATTTAAATTGATGTTGGTCTACATTTGAAAAAGAATCACCTGTATAAGATGTTTCAACCGATTTTACATAATTTGAAGTCTCTGATTACAAATATGCAGTCATAAATTGTTCATCACATCAGAATTGGTCAGCAAACACAATTACAATAATTTATCATTTACACGAATTGCAGCAACATACTAACAAGTACTGTACTACTAAATTTTATTTAGGCAAAACAGTTACATAGTAACTGTTAACAGTGCTAATAGCGTTAAGTTAACAGTGACTGCTGTATTTAACTTGCATGGTACGTAGAAATTTCAAAAGCACTAAGTATTTTAATTACGCGTATGAAGGAACTTCGGATTCTTTGATTTTCTGGAGCAGCTGAAATCAGGGATGTCACGTTGCAAGCACCAAAACTAGTCTGCTATCATTTGTATTCCACCTCCCTTGATATATTTGTCCCATGGTCTTATATCTTTACATGCTCCTCACTTACAGCACCAAGACTTCAGTAAAATAAATTGATGTGGCTTTGTAGGAAATGCACTTTTATTTATTTATTTATTTATTTATTTATTTATTTATTTATTTATTTATTTATTTATTTATTTATTTAATTTTATTTATTCAATCTGCTTACCCTCCAGGTTTGCTTTTTCCCTCGGACTCAGCGAGGGATCCCACCTCTACCGCCTCAAGGGCAGTGTCCTGGAGCGTGAGACATTGGGTCGGGGATACAACTGGGGAGAATGACTAGTACCTCGCCCAGGCGGCCTCACCTGCTATGCTGAACAGGGGCCTTGTCGGGGGACGGGTCGATGGGAAGGGATAGACAGGAAGAGGGCCGTGGCCTTAAGTTAGGTACCATCCCGGCATTTGCCAGGAGGAGAAGTGGGAAACCACGGAAAACCACTTCCAGGATGGCTGAGGTGGGAATCGAATCCACCTCTACTCAGTTGACCTCCCGAGCCTGAGTGGACCCCGTTCCAGCCCTCGTACCACTTTTCAAATTTCGTGGCAGAGCCAGGAATCGAACCCGAGCCTTCGGGGGTGGCAGCTAATCACACTTACCACTACACCACAGAGGCGGTCTATTTATTTATTTATTTATTTATTTATTTATTTATTTATTTATTTATTTATTTATTTATTTATTTATTGAATCCACTTATCCTCCAGGATAGGTTTTTCCCCCGGACTCAGCGAGGGATCCCACTTCTACCGCCTCAAAAGGCAGTGTCGTGGAGCGTGAGATATTTCGTCGGGGATACAACTGGGGAGGGAGTCCGTTGCCTCGCCCAGGCGGCCTCACCTGTTATGCTTAAAAGGGGATGGAAAGATTGGAAGAGATAGGCAAGGAAGAGGAAAGGAAGCGGCCGAGGCCGTTAGTAAGGTACCATCCCGGTATTTGCCTGGAGGAGAAGTGGAAAACCACGGAAAACCACGGAAAACCACTTCGAGGATGGTTGAGGTGGGAATTGACCCCATCCCCATCTACTCAGTTGACTTCCGAGGCTGAGGGGACCCCGTTCCAATCCTCGTACAACTTTTCAAGTTTCGTGGCAGAGCCGGGAATCGAACCCGGGCCTCCGAGAGTACCAGCTAATCACATTAACCGCTACACCACACAGACGGACAATTGCACGTTTATACTCATATTTACTCTTATCCTGTAACATCCTATCAGAGGAGGCTCTTTCCCTGGCCTTTGGTCCACTGTCTGACATTTTCAACACATGTCCCAAACACATGTTCATCATTTGTCCCGGGCACTTAGTATAACCCCAATATATGTATAACAATCTTTGGATTCAAGTATGATATACTTGCCCTTTCTTTTGCTATTCCAAAAAAGCCATAAATGTCGCGGAATAATATGTCTGTGTCGCTTTTATACTTTCCACGACAGATAGCCATATCTCACAGGAGTCTACAACGAAGATAAGTACCAAGTCGATATTTTTTTAAACGCATAGGAATGTCGAGCCTCCGTGGCTCAGGCGGCAGCGCGGCGGCCTCTCACAGCTGGATACCGTGGTTCACATCCCGGTCACTCCATGTGAGATTTGTGCTTGTCAAAGCGCAGGCGAGACAGGTTTTTTCCGGTTACTCCGGTTTTCCCTGTCATCTATCATTCCAGCAACACTCTGAATTAACATTTCATTTTATCTGTCAGCCATTTATCATTGCTCCAGAGGAGTGCGACGTAGACCAGTGCAATCATTGCCTGAAGACACTGATGTTCGTTCGGCGGTCCTGCCATTTTACCATTTCCTCTAAGATGGTGTTCATTTTCCAAAAATTTATATTCAAGTCTTTCAAGCGTAAACGGCACTGGTCTGAGGCAACGTTTGTTTAAGACCCTTTTGGAGAGACGACCTAATGTCGTATAAGCGCTTCTAAGGCGATACTTCACTTCAGCGTCTATCTTATCAATTATCAGCCGACTAGGTCCATCATTCTTGCTCATTATAGGCTATGACATGACACGTACTCAATAAGTATATATATAAGGCGTAATGTATGGAATCGAATTTGAGCTCATCTGAAAAAGTTCCCACCTTTGTACTAGTAGATGTAAACCTGGTTTGAGTTTGTGTAACGATTTTCACACCCCAGTATTACTAACGTCGTGGCTAATATGGTTAATCAGCCATGGAATAAATTAAATAATGACATTGTTTCTACGATAAGACGTGCTGTGTTAAATTCTTAGTCGGTACCAGTAATCTACAGATGTGGTGCATAATCAATGGAGGTACATCTGACAAAAATCTCTAGCTTGTTTTGACACAATAATCCCTTATATATATATCACTTCATGTGATCTGTGCTGGACAAAGCGGAGGCGGAACAGGTTTTACTCCGGGTACTCCGGTTTTCCTTGTCATCTTTCATTCCAGCAACACTCTCCATTATCATTTCATAGCATTTCTCAGTCATTAATAAATCACTTTGGGAGTGGCGAACCCATCGTACTAATTGCCTATATATGGTTCATTCATTACATCCCTGACCCGGTCAATGACTGGAAAACAAGTTGTAGGTTTTCATTTTCACATGGTGGTCGGAAACAACGTGAACCGGGTATATGAGCTTTAGAGACTTGGTCATACTGATAAATAATTTCACAGAAATAATTCGATATCTCGCACCGTTGTCATTTTATCAGCAGCTAAAGTTAACATATCAGATCACTTCGCGGGCGAATTCAAATGGTCTTTGCGGGGCCTAAGACTGGCATGACAGCACCAGTCGAGGAATAAAATTTCGCCAGGGGAAGTGTTAAAATACAGACCTCCGAGCTGACAGGATCACGCCAAAGCAAGAACGCTACGGAGACACTGGCTGAAACCAACGGTATGTTTGTTTTGATGCTGATTTTTTTCTTTACATGGCTCTCAAGCTGTTCTGAAGTCATGTGCAGATTTAGCAACGCAACCACCCATTTGAACAACCAGAAAATTTCTTTCTAGCATCAAAAGTGAACATAACACTCCAAAAATGCCCTATTTAATATTAATGTTATTTGTTTTACGTCCCACTAAGTACTCTTTTACGGTTTTCGGAGACGCCGAGGTGCCGGAATTTAGTCCGGCAGGAGTTCTTTTTACGTGCCAGTAAATCTACCGACACGAGGCTGACGTATTTTAGCACCTTCAAATACCACCGGACTGAGCCAGAAGGCCAGCGCCTTAACCGTCTGAGCCACTCAGCCCGGCAATGCCCTATTTGACTATCGCGATCTTGTGTATAAGGATCTCAACTCACAGGTAGCCAGTTGATTACACAAAGCTCATAATCCCTGCATTCGTTTCATTTTCAGTGTGAAACCGCGTGAACATATCTGTGCATATCTTATTTGTGTGTGTTAAACCTGCAAAGGAGAAGCCAACTTCAAGCTCTGTGCGCACTTTATAGGACGTACGTCTACACCTCAGTACCTATCATCCAGGTTTCCCAAGCTCTCAAAGACTCATCAACTGAGCACCCATTCTCAAAACAAGAACATCCTGACCAACAGTGAAGACGTCACGACACAGTACACCCACTCCTATAATGTGTTACTCGGGTCTGGAACTCCATGCCAGACGAGTTATGCAGCTTGACGTCGGGCTCCATTAAAAAAAAGTCTATATGAGATATATATATTTTTTTTTTTGCTATTTGCTTTACGTCGCACCGACACATATAGGTCTTACGGCAACGATGGGACACGAAAGGGCTAGGAGTGGGGAAGGAAGCGTCCGTGGCCTTAATTAAGGTACAGCCCCAGCATTTGCCTGGTGTGAAAATTGGACACCACGGAAAACATCTTCAGGGCTGCCGACAGTGCGGTTCGAACCCACTATCTCCCGCATACTAGATACTGGCTGCACTTAAGCGACTGCAGCTATCGATCTCGGTATATGAGATATTTACTTTCTGTTAAGTTGTAATTATTACCGTACTGTTAAATATAATATAGATGATTGTTGTGGTTAATGAATAATAATTATTATTATTATTACACTACATAACAAAAATTGTTTATGTTTATTTCTTTGTGGTTATTGTATAAAACCAACGTGCTGAATGTGAATATGCCGTTAGTTTTTTCAAATGTCGATACTTTTTTATATTTTAACGGTTTGTGAAAAATTGTGAATTTACCACTTTTTCTGGCAGTCGTAGTTATTCAAGGTGATCACCACTAGATCGCTTTAATGTGATGTTCCATCAGTATTGGTATACATCTGTAAAGGTTCTGTATATCGACTTGTTTAAAAAGCCAACTGTATGTATCGATATATATCGATATTTTTCCCAAAATGTCTTCCTGTCGTTTGTGAATGTAGATCCAGTTCTGTGGTTATAAGTAACGTTGAGTTGTTGCCTTTTAACGAAAAATGTCAACTTCCAGACGTTGTAACTCGCCAGCAGACGCGTTTTGTTATGTTTGTGGATATTACATTGGACATAAACAAGTGAAACATAAAATTGTGCCCGGTACGAAGTTCCGTAAGGCGTACCGCGCTTATTTCAGTGTGCATTTTCTAAACCAACCCCATGTCACTTGTGGCAGCTGTCGGTCTACTTTAAAGGGCTAGCTACGTGGAACACGAAAATGTATGCCATTTGCAATTCCCCGAATATGGCGAGAGCCTACAAATCATCACGACTACTGTTATTATTGTATGGTGGATATTACTCATTATAAAAGTACAAAGACTAGGAAAAATATTCCATATCTTAGCATACCGTCATCCATTGCTCCAGTACCACATAGTGAAGAGCTGCCAATTCCATCACCACCAAAACATAATACATGTGAAAAGGACGTAGAGACAAATTCAAGTGATGACAGTGATTTCAGTATTTGTGACGACAGCAATTTGGAATCACAGCTCTTTACTCAGCTGAAATTGGATGACCTTGTTAGGGAGTTGCAACTAACTAAATCAAAGGCTGAACTTCTTGTATCCCGTCTGAAGCAATATAACTTGCTCGATAAATCCTGTAAAATAAAAAAAATATATATAGGCTAAGGCATGAGGATTTTGCATACTTCTACCAAATGTACGGAACTCTTTATTTTTATAGTACCGTATTGTTAATGGTCTGTTTGAACACATTAAGATTCCTCATGAACCGGATCAATGGCGTCTATTTATAGATAGTTCAAGTAGAAGTTTCAAAGCTGTCCTGCAGCACAATGGGAACAAGTTTCCTTCCATGCCAATAGATCATTCAGTACAACTTAAGGAGACTTATAAAATATGAAGCTGCTCTTGGAAAAACTAAATTACGAATGTTAAAAATGGGATGTTTGTGGTTATTTTAAGATTTTGGGATTTCTGCTAGAGCTTCAAGGTGGCTACAGCAAATATTCTTGCTTTCTATGCCTGTGAGACAGCAGAGCGGATGATCCTCATTACAGCAGGAAAGAATGACCAACAAGAAAAGAACCCTTCTCAGGTGCACACAACGTAAGAAATGAGCCCCTTGTGTCCAGGTAGAAGATTCTGTTACCACCACTCCATATCAAATTTGGACTTGCTAAACAATCCATCAAAGGTTTAGATAGCAACAGTAAGGACTATTAGCTTCATCACACAAATGTTCCCCAAGTTATCTGAAGCAAAATTAAAAGGCGGAATTTTTCACCAGACCTCAGATTTGTGTGATGTCACAATCAAAACAACTTGTAGATGCAATGACTCTTGATGAACGAAATGCTTGGGATATTTTTAGAATGATAGTACAACAGTTCTTGGGAAACAATAGTAGTCAGAATGACATGAAACTGATAGAGAATTTGATACAGAGTTATCATGTACTTGGATGTATAATGTCGGTGCAATTGCACTATTTGTTTCTTCATATTGATTTCTTTAGGCCAAATTTAGGAGCTGCAAGTGAAGAACACGGTGTACGCTTTCACCAGAACATTCAATGCATGGAAGGGAGGTATCAGGGACGTTGGTACTGTGTTATGATGGGAGATTATGTGTGGGGTATAGTACAAGCAGAGGGGTCAGAAGAACATAAAGAGGAAAAGCTGTTCTAACGTAATTTTTTAATGCCGCCATTTTTGGGTGAAGATTCAATGTTATTCAGTATTTTTGCACTTATTCCCACCAATTCTTGAGGTACTGTATGGTAGATTTCTTCTATATGACTCTAGACGTATTAAATAAGCATGCAATATTAGTAGCTTTTAAGAAAATTGAAACATTCATTATCATATCCAAAATATTGACACTCCAGAAAAACTACTTATATATTCATAATCAGCATCACCAATTTAAGCAATAAATGCACAAAAATAAGAAACAAAACGTCAAATTTCGTTACGTAGTGTTATTAGTAGTAGTATTAGTAGTATCAAATTCTTTAAATAACTGCCATTATTTAATAGATAGCTGTTTAAATTATTTCCCAGAAACTGTACATTTTCAGCTTCGTGTATTTGTTAACCTTGGTTTAATGTAATGGAAGGCTCCACAGCCAAGTAAAACGAGTCAAATGCATATCTAGTATTAAATACATTTTGTATGTGTTCTAGGATGTTGACGAAAAGCGAACCACCTTCAGCAGCTACCACTCTCCAGTATGCCTTCGTGGCACTCTGCATGGCTGCTGTGATGCTAGCCATTACTTTGATACTCGTCGGACTGCTCTTATTCTTCCTAGTCGGCTTAGAACTTCTTCGCTTTACGAGAATGTTTCTACCTGCTCTGATGGCATTATTGATGGGCATATTTGGAATCGTAGCACATCGAGTGGTATTTCTGGCAGTTGGTCACAGAAATACAATATTCCATGCATCAGGAGTTAGTTACGCTACCACGGTACTGCCTTTCTGTGTTGCAGCAAATCTAATTGCTGCTGTTGGGATCATAGCCACTTTAGTTGTGCAATCTGGGCATGTTGAGGAGTATGAAGGAAGAATATTTAAGTCGATGCTTAGTTACAGCTCGTTAACACGTTCCAAAGTCCTTTTGGATGACTTACAACTTCTTCTTCAGTGCTGTGGATCTAATGGGTACCAAGATTACTTCACCATTGACTGGGCAGGGACCGACGTGCTGCCATTTGACGACTCCAACCATGAGTAAGTTAAGGTTTTTCAATCTATTTCCTAATTTCGTATATTTTTGACATCCAGCTTTTTTCCCGCTTACAGAGGAACGATGTAAAGTATCCCTACTCATTATTTCAAATAGACTGTATCGAAACATACAGGTTGTACCTGTGCCCGTCAAAAATTTTCCGAGATGACAGCGAGGATCAGTATGAACAATTTTCATACTGGAACACTTGTCCGGAAATGCTCCGATTGGTAGTTAGGAGATATTATATTATTGCTTCTGTAACAAAGTTTAAATCACATCTCTTCTTAATAAGAGAAACAAAAGAACTGAAGGAACGTGGAAATTAAACCGATTTATATTATTTTAATGTGGGTCTTGATGCTGCCATGATAATGTTTTTAAATATATGAATATTGTACCCATTTCAGCTGTAGTAAATACATTTTATTCCATACTATGGTGAAAATTACTTATTTCTACATTCAAAGATGTACGAAAAATGACACTTTACGCTTCAGTAGCTACTTTCCACACACCTTTATTAGAGAGCGACTTTAATTGGTTGAACTCCATTTCGCTGTACCACAGCGTCTCTGTTTGGTTCAAATTTTCTCTCGAGTATTGATTTTCTGTACTTTCCTCTATATTTATAATTTGGCAAGTCCTCTTTATAATAATTATAAGGCGTTCTACTTTAATTCTAATCAAGTTCACATCCGTATTAGAAATAACATTATTCAGAAAAGTACACGAGTTAGCCCTGCCTTAACAAGTCCTGTTTAAGTAATTAAAGTTTGAACGTACTCCGGCAGAGACAGTAATGTAAGTACGGATAGTCAGAAAGATTATCAACCAGCGAACACCAAACTTAACCTTGTTGAATTGTTTCTCCGCCTGATTGCAGCATTGTGGTTCCGTGCACCAAAAACGTCGTCACTGTATTCACCACCTCAACTAATCTGCTACCATGAGCATCTTGACTATAGTTTAAGTTAATCCATTTCCGACAGATAAATATCGTATATTTTTATGGCTTCCTAGGGACAACGTGTCAATTTCAGTTCATCCTTCCTTGTTGTTTCCTCTCACATACTTTCTAGTATTCCTTCATCATTGCACTATGCTTTATTCTTCCCTCCTCAGACCGCTTTGGACCGGGTTTCCTTTTCTTTCTTCTTTGGAATCCTTCCATTTTTAAAACTTTAATTTTTTAAATCTCTCTTTCTATAGCAGGGCCTCTCAGACGCCCAAAATCTCACGCGTGCGAACTGAGGCGCAGAGTTCCTGTGCACAGTGCATCGGTCGCACTCGGCTCGGACCAACACTTCGTCTCTGGGTTACTTGGCTAAGCTCGGATCAACTCGGCTCGGATTTGGAGCGCTACGGAGCAAGTGAAAAAGAGGGAGACAAGCGGAGCGAGCGAGACAGGCGTGGGTAAAGAGAGAGACAGCGCTATTGCTCCAAATCTAGGAGTGGGAGTCTGCACTCTGGTCAACCAAGCGAAGTCGTCTTTTGCACCATGCACAGTGCATGCATCAGGTGCATACACCCTGAGAGGCCCTGTTCTATAGCTTCCCCTTCTCTTATTTTATTTCATCTAGATCATTCTTGACCTCTTCTATCTAGCTCTTTGTTGACGTTTTCTTCCAAAAATACTTCAATATCGGTTTTGTCAATCTGTTATCGCCCATTCTATAGATATGTCCAAAAACTAACAATCTCATTTTTATTGTTTCTGTTATATTTTCTATGTTCTGGTATATTTCATTATTACTTCTTATTTTCCATTATTCTGTTGTTTTCATTGGTGCTAACATTTTTCTCGCGATTCTTCTTTCTAGTACTTCCAGTTTATCTAAAACATTGTTCAAAACTAGACATTACAGTAACTTGCGTAAAGATATTTTGGTTTCGCCACTGTTATTGTAGTGCTTTATTGTAAGATTTCCTTGTAAAACTTCTTACAAAATGATGCCATACGATCTTAACCTATCTTCTACAGCAGATTTTTCTAAATCATTTTCTTGAATTATTTCTCCCAGGCATTTGAATTTCTTTACGTTCTCTATTCGACCAATGTGTTTTGTCAAAAATTTTGGAGCGTTTTACTACAGAGATTCTCAAACCTGTTTTCTTGGCTAATTCTTCCGAGAGATTGATTTGTGTTGTTGCATCTATCAGGCTCTCTGAAAGTATAGCAAAATTATCTGCAAATGCCAAGCAATTAATTTCAACACTTATTTTTTTCCTCCGCAAAGTTGATGGTGAAATTTTATGTTCCAAAGTCTTACAATTTTCTCTAGGATAGAGTTGAATAGAATTAGCGATAAGCCAGCACCTTGCCGTAAACCTGTGTTTATTTTGATAGGTTTTGATATTTCGCCCATAAATTTTACTTTTGAAACTCTGTCTGTAAGTGTTTCCCTTCGTTGTTATTACTCATTAATCCAGGACTCCAAGACCATGTTTACGACCTTGGTATCTTAGTGGACTGTTCTCTGTTTCAAATAAAATAAATAATTTTGATGTTCTGTTACCACATAACTCCATATACTGACCTCTCATGTCTTTCATAACAAAATGTACGCAACAAAACAACACCGTCTCTGAATGATTTGGGTGCTAACTTGTCTAAATTATGTATACTAAAATATTTTTTTAAATAAATAAATTAGCCAAAGTATGGAATAAAATATTGTATTCAACAGCCA